>NC_092713.1:111581269-112181269 GCF_047496885.1 Scyliorhinus torazame | reverse complement strand
AAAGCGCGTATTCCCCCAAGGATTCTGGGGAAAATGCGATCCCCAACGTCGTATGTCTCGTAAGGAGAGATTATGCCAGATAATATCTTCTATATGAATGCTATATCTTGGCTTCCTGTATCAGTGCCAAGAAAGCTCCTCCTATTACACCGTTAATATGACATCTGTTCTTCTTGAGCGGCGATGCCTCCTCCTCCAAAAATAATGCAATGTTTAAAGCTATGTTGTCTCCTCCTTCTACATCAGTACTATGGTGTCTCCCCCTCCTACACCGATACTGTGACACTCTTTCCTCCTACACAAATCACATAGTATCTTCTCTCGTACCGATTCTATGACGTCACTCTCCACCTCTGCCCTTGCTCCATTACACAGCCGAAGTAAACATACATGTAAAATGCAACACATTCATTCATCAGTACTCTGAATTAAAAAGTGTTATTTGGCTATCATGAACCGCACTATAAAATATTCATTGAAATGTAGAGAAAATATATTTTTCTCATGTTATTGGGAAGTACTGATGACCTATTTCAAAGCTTTAAAGTGCAGCTGAACCCTTAGGGCCAAGAATAACACAATAAAGATACAATGGAGAGGAGCAATAAAATTAACCACAGTGATTAAGAAATCTACCAGAGTAATGTATCTCCAGAGCTGTACAGTAGTTGAATTTGAATAGATGGGGATCAGACAGCAGAAGGAAAGAATCAACTCACCCCTGCGAACCCAATCTCCAGTGTGGATATTGATGGTTGTTCCCACCAGGTTGCTGTTGCGCTGTCTCTTTTCCCACAAAAAATCCAGGGCTTTCCGTGCATGTTGCTGTACAAGAAGAAAGAGCAGCTTGTTAAGCGATAAAGTAAAATAGGTTGTACAAGACAGTTAGATTCTATCTATCCTATCTGTCCCTTATTTGAGATAACAGTAGTTTATTTTTTGTTTCTCAACTCAATCTACAAATAGCAGGCGAATCCCATTTTAATTTTTGAATGAATGGAAAATCCACAAGGTGATCTCCAGACTTGCTGGATTCAGACATGGTGGAAGTAACTTGGAGGTTCCAATATATGTCAAAAATGGAGCATATATGTATCCTGATCCACACATTCCTATATTATACACAGCACCATCAATTCTGTAAAATAGTTTATAAAGTAAATGTATCTGTGCACCATTCCCATTGCAAGAATAATACGAGCATTAATAATAATAAAACTGTGGGTGCGATTCTCCCCCAAAATGACTAAGTGTCATTTGGGTGGCTTTCGCGGAGTGATTCCCGTCGGGTGTTTGGGATCCAGACCAGTATTCTACTACTAATAATGATAATAATCTTTATTGTCACAAGTAGGCTTACATTGACACTGCAATGAAGTTACTGTGAAAAGCCCCTAGTCGCCACATTCCAGTGCCTGTTCGGGTACACAGAGGGAGAATTCAGAACGTCCAAATTACCTAACAGCACGTCTTTCAGGACTTGTGGGAGGAAACTGGAGCGCCCGGAGGAAACCCACGCAGACACAGGGAGAAGGCGCAAATTCCGCACAGATAGTGACCAAGCCGGGAATCGAACCTGGGACCCCGGTGCTGTGAAGCCAGAGTGCTAACCACTATGCTACCGTGCTGCCTGTACTAAGTTTTTGGAGCTTGGAGAGTTTCTCACTGAAAAATCCCATGCTTAGAATTATTTTCTGCAGTGGGGAACTAAGGACGCCGGCAAGACCGGCTCCTCAGAAATCCGGGTCCTATTTTTAAAGGGCGCCAAGGTGAAGTTGAGGGTCCCCCCACACCCACGAACATCATGGCCCCTGCAGACATGGGTAACATCTCCAAACCGTGACCCCGGAGGGACAACGGCCTCAGAGCCCCCCGGCGTGGCCTTCTTAGAGACCAGTGCTATTTCCCACCGGCGTGAGGCCTGGTCGGTGGGCCCAGTGATGACTGGGAGCCGGGTGACTACAGTCTCAAACGGGCTGAGCATATTTAAATGAGCCCAATGACTTATTTAAATATGCTTAACTGGATCATGCCCAGTGAGGCATGATCCAGATCGGGTTGGGCGTGGCGGGTCAAATGCATACACGCTGCATGGCGCCCAACATGAAACCAGGTTTTGGCCTCTCCCGCCATGCACTAGACGTAACAGGATCAGTGCCGGGCGCAACATGGTGGGCAGCACGGTAGCATGATAAATTGTATATTGTTTATTCTGTAACAAAACATTGGTCGCATATAGTCTGCTATATTTGTCAATTTGAATGCTGCAGGGCTGAGGGGACTGTGGATGCACTTTTCTACTCTGCCTGATGTTTGACTCATTTTAAAGATAGTGATAGATTCACAAGTGCAGTTCTTCTGCCTCATTGTTACTCTATCTGACACAAGGACACTTTGAAGTGTGGAGTGTGTTACTGATTCCCCAACCCTTTAAGAATCAAAATGTTTGAAAACAGTTCACTCCAGAAGAATGCAGTGACATTAAGATTTTTAAAATTACATCCTTCAAATGATAGGTATCAGAAGTATATATGCACAAGTAAAAAGCAAGGCTCATGTGTGTATGAAATGTATTCAGTGCTCTTCCTCTCAACAGATACAAAGATGAGCACTGCTCCCCCTCAACCCCACACAATTAATTTCTCCTCTCTTGAAGACACAGATTTTTGTTATTATTCGGCAGCACAGTTACAAACAGACCTTGGTAACTGGCTGAAATATGACCTCAACAGGTGTCAGTAACCTCAAAATAATCTTACTCACGTGGGCCGAAGGGCCTGTACTGCGCTGTATCGTTCTATGTTCTATGTTCAAGTGTGACTCCACAGATGTATCCCTCTGGTATTTTATCAATGTGGCTATTTATCAATTTTGAGCCTTAACATAGGGCTTTTAAAAATGTATTCATTGACGGGATGTGGGCGTCGCTGGCTAGGCCAGCATTTATTGTCCATGCCCAATTGCCCTTCAAAAGGTGGTAGTGAGCTGCCTTCCTGAACCGCTGCAGTCCGAGGTGTAGGCATACCCACTGTGCTGTTAGGGAGGGAGTGCAGGATGTTGCCCCAGGATAGCGAAGGAACGGTGATATATTTACAAGTCGGGGTGGTGGGTGACTTGGAGGGGAACCACCAAGTGATGGGGTTCCCAGGTATCTGCTGTTTTTGTCCTTCTAGATGGTAGTGGTTGAGGTTTGGAAGGTGGTATTCACTCATCATATAAGAACCTGCACTTATAGAAACATTTGATACTGCAAGATGCTTCTCAAGAACATGGCAATTTGTTCAGAAAGAATCAGTACCTTTTTCATTAAGCTGAAAAGTCAAAAGCTTAAAACCAAGGTCAGTATCCCAAGGTATCTGGACACATTTTAATAAATGTAAACTACACTTTATGAGCTTTGTGTACATTTTTGAAATTTGCAGATAACATAAAATTTGAAATTGTGGGAAAGAAGATAGTAATAGATTTTAGGAGGACAAAGACAACCTAGTGAAACGGGAGGACATGTGGCAGGTGGAATTCATCACAGGCAAGTATGAGGTGATTCATCTTGCTAAGAGGAATGAGGAGAACAAAATGGTACAATTGGGCTGCAAGAACAGTGATTGGGTGGACATTGGTACACAAATCATTGATCTTTGTTGGGATCCCGGATGAGAACCCAACTATTTGCATTTTGTAGAACTGTGAGGAAAGGTGACTGTACCACAGGATGGATAAGTGATCACTAGATACCTGGGATTACTGGGTTATGGGGATAGGGTGGAGGTGCGGGCTTAGGTAGGGTGCTTTTTGTGTGGGCCACGAAGAATCCAGCATGAGTTTTAAGGATACAAAGTAATAACATTTATTTACAATTATATATATATATATATATATATATATATATATAACAGCAGCAGCAACTTCCCTTGCTGCACACGCCTTCCTGCTGGTTCCAAACTGGCCAGCTTTATTTATACATGGAGTTTACTAAAGGTTTCTCCGCCCCCCCTCATTGGGGAAGCTCATACTCCCACAGGATTGTGGGATTGTCATTAGTCCCCAGCCAATGGTAAGCAGGCAGGTTATAACAGTGCTCTTTCCAAGGACCGGTGCAGACTTGATGGGCCGAATGGCCTCCTTGTGCACTGTAAATTCTATGATTCTATGATTAACTCAAATCACTCCAACTGCTTGGTGCCAGAAAGTCTGGGATTTTCTTTCCCAAATACAAAACTCGAGGACATAGTGGTCCAGTTGGCAAGCTATTTGAAACTTTGAATTCTGTACTTCCTCCACCTGACTTTAAAAGTATATCTCAATTAATGATCCCTGGTCCCCCCAAAAATAAAAGAAATGGGAACAAAGAGAAATCAAAAGGAAGGACTCTTAACACATCATCAGTAAACGAGGCACAAGGCATTCTTCTGTCTCCTCCCACAAGATGCCCATGACCTGGTTAGCCATGACCAAACACAATATCCCTCAAATTATCTACACCCACTGGGACCTCCAAGCCAAAACAATATTCCAATAGCCAGCTATCTGTGAACAAGTAAATGCTTCTCAAATCTATCAGCAGAACACGTCCCCTGCAAAATCAAGGGCTGCCTCATTCTTATGACACCTTATGGGATTCTGCACTTTATAAATAGAGCTATTAGAGTACAAAAACCAGGAAGTTACCCTAAACCTATATAAAACACTAGGTTTGGCCTCAGCTGAGCATTAGGCTCATTCTGGGCTCCATACTTAAGGGCATGAAGGCATTAAGATGCACCATGCAGAAGAGAATGGTTCCAGGAAACAGAGATTATCGTTACATCAATAGGCTGAAGAAGCTCGGCTTGTTCTCTATAGAGCACAGGAGATTCTGAAGAGATTTCACATAAGTGTTTAATCCCATGAAGAGTTTTGTTAGAATACAGAGTGCCTGTTTCCAGAGGCTGAGACAGCATAGATGCAAGGTAAAAGGTGGGAAAGAATCATAGGCAATGAGGAAAGAACTTTACACACAATAATTGGCCAGCATTTGAAATCCAGACCTCCGATGGCAGCCATGGAGTGAATATCGCACATTTGGCAGCTCCCGCTTTAGGTTATATTTTTTGGGTCATTTTCCCCCATTTGCTGGGCAAATGCTTTGGTGGGAAAAGGCGTAGAAGTGGTTGAGGAAAGTTAAAGTGGTGCTGGCGGATTGATCCATGGACCAGAAGTGGGCGAGAAGAAGGGAGCTGTTGGAGCAAGAGTTCCTCATGCGCCACAGGTGAAAATGGCGGAGGGTAAAGGGTCTGCCTTCCCAATGGTCAACGGAGCAGCTGGTGGACTTCTTAAATGGGAAATTCAGCCGGCAGAGGAGGAAAGCACAGAACGACCTAGCCAAGGCGGTGAGAACCACTAAAAGCTGGAATTGATCGGGTGGAAACCCAGGACCAAGCAATTTGGAAGGTGGGGGTGGCTGTGGGGGAGCACAAGGAGCAGCTTGCGTCATTGGCAGCCGAGATCGGAATGATGCGGGAGACCCAGAAGCGGCTAAAATAAAGGTGGAGGATCTGGACAACCCCTCGTGGAGGCAAAACGTAAGAATTGTGTGGATTCCTGAGGGCATCAAGGGAGTGGAATCTAGCTAATATGTAGCCAACATGTTGGAGAAGCTGATGGGGGAGGGGGCCTTCGACTGGACCATGGAGGTCGACCGGGTACATAGGGCGCTGATGAGGAAGCCGCAGGCAAACGAGCCGCCGAGGGTGATGGTGGTGCTGCTCCACCGATTCCTCGACAAGGAGAAGATATTGCGGTGGACAAGGCAGACGAGGAGGTGCTCCTTGGAAGGTAATGAGCTCTGGGTGTACCAGGACCTGGGTGCGGAACTGGCAAAGAGGAAAGCCGGGTTTAATCGAGTGAAGACTGCCCTCTTTAAGGGGGTGAAGTTTGGGATGCTGTACCCGGCCCGCCTCTGGGTGACTCACAATGGCCAAGAACATTATTTTGGGACCCAGAGGAAGCAATGGAGTTTTTAAAGAGACAATGGACTGGCAGGAGAAGGTGGACATTGAACTGTGGAGGTGTGAGGAGATGTTGGTTTTTTTTCCTGCATTTTTCGTTTTTATTGCCTATTGTTTGTTGGTTATGGAAGAACCTCTCTTTTTTGAAAGATTTTGTTGGCTTCTGTGGCGGGATGTTTGGGGAACATGGAGGGTGAGTGCACCATTCTTCTTCTTTCACTGTTGTTTGTGCTATCGAGGTGTGCGAGCAGGAGGGGGGGGGGGGGAAATCAGTGGGTGGGTGGGAGATTTGGCGCCATGGGCAGGGGCTGCCAGGCTAGCTGGGCAGGTTGGTTAACAGGAGTGCATAGGGGGTGACCAGGTGGTAAGTGTAGCATAGGGCGATGGGGTTGTTGTTTTGCTTAGGGGAGGGGGGAGGCTGCTGATAATGGTATGGCTGGTATGGAGCAGCAAGAAGGGAGGTGATGACGGTGGACATCCGAGGGTGGGCCTGGAGGGTCGCGTGAAACAGGCCAGGGCTGGCCCAAGGGATATGGTTGATCGGCAGGGGAGGGGTCTAATGGAATGTGAGAGGGCTGAATGGGCCAGTCAAACAGTCACATGTCTTCACACACTTGAGGAGCTTAAAGACGGGCGTGGCCTTTTTGCAACAAACGCACTTGAAGATCGGGGCTAAGGAAAGGGTGGGTAGGGAAAGTCTTCCATTCAGGATTAGATATGAAGATGCGGGGGGGGGGTGCTGATAAACAAAAGGGTGGCGTTTGAGGTATGGAATGTTGCGGCAGATTCGGGAGGGAGGTTCGTGATGATGAGTGGGAAGCTGGAGGGGATGCCAGTGGTCTTGATGAATGCCTATGCCCCAAACTGGGATGATGATGATGTAGAGTTCATGAGGCGTGTGCTGGGGAAGATCCCGGACCTGGACTCGCACCGCTTGATCATGGGCAGGGATTTTAATACTCATTGAACCAGGTTTGGACCAGTCGAGCCCGAGGTTGGGGAGGGTATCGTCGGTGGGGAATAAGCTGAAGGGGTTCATGGAGCGCATGGGGGGGGGGATCTGAAGACATTTTGGAAGCCAAGAGCAAAGGAGTTCTCGTACTTCTCCCATGTGCACAGGGTGTACTCGCGGATTGATTATTTTGTGGTGGACCAGGCGCTGTTGGCAGGGGTTGTCGACTTGGAGTACTCAGCAATCATGGTTTCAGATCATGCGCCGCACTGGGTAGACTTGCAAGTGGATGGCGGGAGGCAGCATCCGCAACGGAGACTGAATGTAGGGCTGTTAGTGGATGAGGAGGTGTGCGAGCGAGTGAGGGTCCTCATCCGGGAGTGTGTGGAACTGAATGCTACGTATGAGGTTTCAGCCGGCACGCTATGGGAAGCGCTCAAGGCTGTGGTCAGGGGGAGTTCATATCGATCCGGGCGCATAAGGAAATGGATGGAGCAAGCAGAGATGGCAAGGCTGGTGGACGAGATCCTGCGGGTGGGTAGGAGGTACTCAGATGCCCTGGAGGCGGGACTGAAGGAAAGACAGAAGCTCCAGATGGAGTTCGGGTTGGTGTCCACGGGGAAGGCAGTAGGGCAGTTGCTGAGGGCCAGAGGGGCAGTGTACGAGTACGGGATGAAGATGAGCAGGATGCTGGCCCACCGAATTGGGAAGCAGGTGGCGGCGAGGGAGATCGGAAGAGTGAAAGACAGGAGGGGAAGATTGGTACTGGACTCGGTGTGAGTGAATGGGATTTTTCGAGGAATTTTGTAGGAGGCTCTACGAATCGGAGCCCTCAGCCGGGGGCTGGGGGAGGGAATGCGGCACTTCCTGGATGGGTTTGAGTTCCCCAAGGTGGAGGAGGACCTGGGGGCCCCACTAGACTGGTGGAGGTGATGGAGGGCATGGGGGATGCAGGCAGGGAGGGCGCCAGGCCCCGATGGGTTCCCTGTAGAATTTTGTAAGAAGTTTGCTGGGGATCTGGGGCTTCTGCTGGTGAGGGCATATAATGATGCGATGGATAAGGGGAAGCTCCCCCCTACATTATTGCAGGCGCCCATATCCCTAATATTAAAGAAGGATAAAGAACTGGTGCAATGTGGGTCCTACCGCCCGATATCGTTGCTAAATGTGGACGCCAAATTGTTGGCAAAGATCCTGTCCTCACAAATTTAGGATTATCTGCCGGGGTGATAGGGGAAGGCCAGACAGGGTTCGTAATGGGGAGACAACTGTTGCCGAACATCAGATTACTGTACGAGATATTGATGCTCCCGGAGGCGCAAGATGTGGAGGTGGCAATTGCTATGGATGCGGTGAAGGCATTCGATCGGGTGGAGTGGGATTATCTGTGGGAAGTGTTAGGATGGTTCAGATTCGGGCAGGGGTTTATCGGCTGGGCCAATTGTTGTACAGGGCGGCGGTAGCTAGCGTATGAATGAATCGATGAGCTCAGGTACTTCGGGCTACACCGTGGGACAAGACAAGGCAGGCCCCTCTGCCGTTCTCCCCTTTGTCTTGGCAATAGAGCCACTGGCAATCGCACTTCGAGCGTCAAGGAGTTGGAGAGGGATTGTGCGGGGTGGGGGTTTGAGCACAGGGTCTCGCTACATGCGGACAACCTGTTACTTTATATCTCAGACCCACTGGGAGGCATCGGGGAAATTATGGTTATTTTAGAGGAGTTTGGCTGGTTTTCCGGATACAAGCTAAACATGGGGAAGAGTGAGGTCTTCCGATCGAGGCCCGGGGACAGGAGAGGAGGTTGGGTGAGCTGCCGTTTAAGGTGGTGGGGACGAGCTTCAGGTACCTGGGCACCCAGGTGGCACGGGCTTGGGAATAAATGCACAAATTGAATTTGGCACGGTTGGTGGAACAGATCGGGGGGATTTCAAGTGGTGGGACGTGCTGCCGCTATCACTTGCAGGGAGGGTGCAGACAGTGAAAATGGCAGTGCTGCCGAGGCTTTTATTTGTTTTTGAGAACTTCCCGAACTTCGTCCCCAAATCATTCTTTAAGAAAGTTAATTTGTTGATCTTGGGGTTTGTGTGGGTGGGGAAAACTCCACAGGTAAAGGTATTGTTGGAGCGGGGCTTGCCAAATATAATGAATATTGCAGTGAATATTGCTACGGTAAGGAAGTGGGTAGTGGGGGAGAGGCCGGCGTGGGGGCAGATGGAGGCGGACTCTTGCAGGGGCACGAGATAAGGGACATTGTTGATGGCCCCTCTGCCATTCTCGCCAGCCAAGTACTCCATGGGCCCTGTGGTGGTGGCAGCCCTGTGGGTATGGGGACAGTCGCGGTAGCATTTGAGGTTGGAAGGTGCCTCGGTGTGGGCACTGATTTGCGGTAATCATAGATTTGCATGAGGGGGCTGGGATTGGATGTGGGGTTTTGGGGTTGGTGATGGGCAGGGATCGAGCGCTTTGGGGATCTATTTGTGGGGGGCAGCTTTTCAAGTTTGAGGAATTGCAGGAGGAATATGAGCTGCCCAGTGGGAACGGGTTCTGTTACTTACAGTTACAGGACTATGTGAGGAAGCAGGTGCCATCTTTTGCCGATCTGCCACCACCAGGACTACAGGATAAGGTGGTGTCGAAGGAGGGAGTGGGGGAGGGCAAGGTGTCCAAGATTTACAAGGAGCAAATGGATTGGGAGGGAGCCCCGATAGGACAAATCAAGAGGGAATGGAGACTTGGTTGTGGGAGGAAGCTCTGTGAATGCATCTTCATCGTGTGCTAGGCTTAGCCTTACCCAGTTTAAGGTAGTTCATAGGGCGCATATGACAGTGGCCAGGATGAGTAAGTTCTTTGAGGGAGTGGAGGACAGGTGTGGGCGGTATGCAGGGAGGCCCGCGAACCATGTCCACGTGTTTTGGGCATGTCCGAAACTGAAGGGGTTCTGGCAGGGGTTCATGGATTTAATGTCCAAGGTGCTGAAGCTGAAGGAGGCCTGAGTCAGAGGTGGCGATATTTGGTGTGTCGGAAGACACAGGAGTCCAGAGGGCAGGAGAGACCGACATTTTGGCCTTTGCCTCCCTGGCAGTCCAGAGTTGGATTTTGCTGGAGTGGAGGGACTCGGTGCCACCAAAGCCACGGGGGTGGGTGAGCGACCTGGCAGAGTTCCTGAGGTTGGAGGATATCAAGTTTGCCTTAAGAGTGGTCAGTTGATGGGTTTGCCCAGAGTTGGAAGCCGTTCATCAAACTTTTTCAAGGAAAATGAGGCGTCAGCTTCAGGGGGAGGTATTTTTTTTTTAAAAAAGCATTTGAAATCCAATGCCTGAAAGTGACATAGGGTGTAAGGCAGGGGGTTCCAGACTCTAAAGCAGGCATCAAAGTCAGGGCGGCACAGTCGCACATTGGTTAGCACTGTTGTTTCACAGCGCCAGGGACCTGGGTTTGATTCCCGACTTGGTTCACGGTCTGTGCGGAGTCTGCGCGTTCTCCTCATGTCTGCGTGGGTTTCCTCCGGGTGCTCCAGTTTTCTCCCACAGTTGCTCCTAGATGGCATTACGGGGATAGGGATGGGGGATTGGACCTAGGTAGGATGCTCTTTCAGAGGGTCAGTGCAGACTCCGAATGGCCTCCTTCTGCACTGTAGGGATTCTATGAAAAACAAAAAAAAAAGTATTGTAGATCTTCGTAAAAATGCAGGAGAATGGGATTGCGGATAGATCATTCACAGAATTGGCACAGACATCATGAGCTGAATGATCACCTGTTTTGGGGTACTGAAAAATTAGTAATGAGACAGAGTTTATTTGCACTTGAATTAGATGCATCCAACTCTAAATTTATTCCATACAGATTCTGAACAATAGAATAGAATCCGCAGTGTAGAAAGAGAGCATTTGGCCCGTCGAGTCTGCACCGACTGTCCAAAAGAGCACTCCGCCCAAGCTCAGTCACCCATCCCAACCTTGTAAACCCATGCATTGATCATGGCTAATCCACCTAACCTCACATCTTTGGATAAAAAGGGGAAATTTAGCATGGCCAACCCACCTAACCTACTCATCTTTGGAATGAGGGGGCAACCTGGAGCACTCGGATGAAACCCACACAGACACTGAGAAAGTGCAAACTCCACAGTCACCAAAGGCTGGAATTAAACCAGGTTGTCTGGCGCAGTGGGACAGCAGTGCTAACCACTGCTCCACTGGGCTGCCCATTACTAATTTAATTACCTCAAAAATGGCATAATACCACCCACCTCAAAAACTGGATCTCCAGAAAGTCTGCTAAGAGCTGCAAACTCCAGAATTAGGGTCCCTGCGCAGGCTGTACAGGTGTCTGTCTCTGTACCTGTTTTGGCTTCAGGTCGCCTCAACCCATATTTCAGATTGACCTGTATTTCAAAATTTTAAAAAAATAACAATAATGGAAAATAAAAATAATAATGTACACAGGGAACTTCCCTCATTTATAAATATTTATACCAATGGGCCAGTTCCATGTGATTCAACACTGATGATACTTAAATTGTTTTTATAGTTCATCATAAAACAATGTATTCTAGTCAAAAACTTGATAAAGGTTATTCCATTATATATTAAAAATGAGACTATAATACTCCATTTCAAAACGTATTGAAAAATCCATGTTAGATACTGTCTATGAGGAAATTTATTTCAAGTGACAATGTTTGGATGCAGCACCAAATTATGCCTGCAGGTAGCACTGTGATTGATCCTTACAATGTTATAACAGTCATGTAATGTTAGTTCACAGAACAGTGGCTATGTACGCTCTGGGTGCATTCCCATACCAACAGCATTGGGTACCTTTGCAGTAACCCTAACAAACATGTACCAGAGTGATTCAAAATGGTTTTGAGTGTTCTAAAAACAGAGAATTTAAGTACATTTTAATATGTGGTGAGTTTTTTCCAACGCCACCTCAAACGTTAGCTGAATATTTAAGCTCCCTCCAATAATGTAGTGATCTGGCCTAACGTCTTTTGCTTGTGTCCTTCTTGACTGGCATCACTGCTATTTTGTGACAAACTGCAGTTCTATTTCCCCAGGACTGACGGTAAAAGGAAAGTCAAGCAGCAGACCCATGCAAAGTGAATCATTTTACTAGCCAGTGAAAATATTTTTGGTAGCTAAAATATAACTTGGCATCCCTGACCACACCAACCCTCCTCCACCAGAAGGATTTGGCTATAATGGTCTACCACCATCGCCTTTTTCAATCCCTCTGCTCCAATTTAGGCTGCATTCTGGACTTCTGTAGTACAGCTTGGAATTCTATTCTAATGGTGGATCTGACCTGCATTATACAGTCCAAAACCACCCTGTTCAGACATTTAACAGCTCTTAATTTAACTGCAAAAGCCAGTACCTCAGGCAGATGTGCAACATTCCTAGCTGCAGTCAACCCCAAAGCTTTGAATATTTGAATATCTTTAAGGTAGAGCAAGATACTCTTGAGTAACAAGGTTATATGGGTAGACAGGAATGTGGGGTTGAGGTTACAATAACTCAGCCATGATCTGAATGAATTGCAGAGCAGGCTCGAGGGGCCGAGTGGTCTACAACTGCTCCCAATTCATATGTTCATAAGCTCAAACACAGTTCACATTTTCTTTTCATTTCAGCTTCCTTATTGCAGGAAACAATTTTTTTTCCTGTTGCAACTACCAGAGAGGGACCCTCTCTATTTTGTTCTCCCTTTCCTGCATCGCTTCTACATTATTGCCATCATCCCATTACAACCTTCACCCCGTCCTGTCTCCATTTCACTGTCCTCCCTTCCCCATAATCCTACCCACCATAAATATTCTACCCTCTCCTTGTCGCTATCCTTGGAGTTACCCCTTTGCCTTGATCCCATAATCCCTCACCCACTGGTCCTGTTGTCTTGAAGGCGGTGTACCATGAGATCACTACTATTTATACATTGTTAAATTATATTAAATGAAGTGCATTACTCACCCTGGGGTAGGGAAGTCCACTGGTAGTGTTGAATGCTGGCAGTAACCTGTATCCAAGTTCCTTTGCCATGTCAAGAAGCTCATCATTATACCATTGCATCTTCTCACCTTGATCTCTCAGTATAAGAGCCATAGTGTGGCCTCCCAGTAAACCCCTAATGGATAAAATAATTACTTGGCCTTTTTCGTGCAATTCAATTCTTGTATTTGCATTATGAGCCAAGGTTTGTTTTTACTATTACTTTTGACACAATTGACTTTTATGGTGTTTTCTAAACATTCAGAGTCCTGCAGAAGAAATATAGTGTAAATAAAATAAATTTCAATTATGCCTTTTTTAAAACTTACCCAAGCACTCGAATATTGGTCTCAAAGACTGAGACCACAATATCATTATCCAAGTGAACATCACTTATAACCCTTTTCACAGCAACTTCAAATTCTTCCATTTGATTCAGCAGCTACAACACAAAAGCATATGATTTAATAACAAATTGTAACTGTTTGTCATTCAGTCCATTTGAAATATGAGCAAAGTAGCTTTCACTTACTGCAAGGGTGTCCAGCGTATCAACTAAAGTCAAAGAAAACCTGAAAGAAAAAGTAGTTACAGTTGATCTAAGATGGAATAAGTTGGTTTTCGATACACGCATGCACACATGCTGAACCCATTTTTGTACATTTTTAATATTCTGTTGGCCGATTTCCAGTTATATAAAAATCACCTAAGAAAATAGTCATACGCTATACCTGACAGGTTACATGACAGGTTTATACTTTTCATGGTAAAATGCACAGAATTGTGCAATGTGATTTCCAAATTTTCCAGCGAAATTCTGGTACAAATGGGCAGAGCTCCACCTGATTGTACCAGGCATAGAGCAGCCTCACTTGCGATCCTAAAAAAAACTGACTGGTGTTTAACATGGCCCTACAACCAAAATTCCAGTCTGCTGCAAGGCCATTTAAAGCCTCCTGCCCTCATCCCTACTCTGCCAATCCCAGGGAACCGCACATTCCTAGATACACTGATACAATCTCCCCTTTGTAGTTGATAAATTAATACATTTGAGGTCATCAATAATATACATTAATTACATCTCTTCTATATCTCAACTGGAACTGCTTAGAATTTTGAGACAATTGTTGCTGGGTGATAACTGTTTTCAGATTCTACCTGCACAGTCAAACGTGTTAAGATCCTGGTAATTCGGTGTAACATGAGCTCTCTAGCTGTTATAGTTGTTGTATATTAAAGTCCATCCTGAAGAAACCATGGTATACATGCAGTAGGCTTGGCTCCCACCAATAGCCGTGTAACTTTTACTGTAGTATAAACCACAGCGAGATTCAGGAGTACTCTTTGCATCATTTGAGTCTTGCAGGTCAATTGGCAAAAGGAATAATATGAATTACATAGAACATACAATGCAGAAGGAGGCCATTCGGCCCATCGAGTCTGCACTGACCCACTTAAGCCCTCACTATCCCCATAACCCAATAATCTCTTCTAACCTTTTTGGTCACTAAGGGCAATTTATCATGGCCAATCTACCTAACCTGCACGTCTTTGGACTGTGGGAGGAAACCGGATAACCCGGAGGAAACCCATGCAGACACGGGGAGAATGTGCAGACTCCGCACAGACAGTAACCCAGCGGGGAATAAATTGTGCACCAAGAAGCTTAAAAACTGAAGTCTTCATATGGGAAGGTGGTGGCATAGTGGCATTGTCACTGGACTAGGAATCCAGAGACCCAGAATGAGTCATACAGTACAGAAACAAACCTTTCAACCCACCACGGCTATGCTGACCATCAAATACCAATCTATATTAATCCCATTTACCAGCACTTGATCCATAGCCCACTGTGCCATGGCGATTTAAGTGCTCATCCAGATGCTCCTTAAATGATGCGAGAGTACCTGCCTCCTCCACCCTCTCAGGCAGCATGTTCCACATTGCCACCACCCGCCACATGAAAAATTGTTTCCTCAGGTCCCCTCTAAACCACTTACTCCTCATCTTAAATCTATGCCCTCTGGTCTTAGACACCTCTGCCATTGGGAAGGATTCTTATGATCGACCCTATCTATGCCTCTCATAATTTTGGATACCTCTATCAGATCCCCTCTCAGCCTCCTCTGCTCCAAGGAAAACAAAGCCAACCTATCCTTTCTCTCCTCATAACTGAAACCTTCCATCCCAACATCCTGGCGAATCTCCTCTGCACACCCTCCAGTACAATCACGTCCTTCCGATGATGTGGTGACCAGAACTGTACACATTATTCCATCTGTGGCTTAACCAATTCTTAATAAAGTTGTACCAAGACCTCTGTTAGATATTGCACTTAGAACAAAGGGGATCAAAGGATATGGGGGGAAAGCAGGAATAGGCTATCGAGTTGGATGATCAGTCATGATCATAATTAATGACGGAGCGGGCTTGAAGGCCGAATGGCCTCCTCCTGTTCCTATTTTCTACATTCCTATATTTTATGCCCTGGCCAATGAAAGCAAGCATTCAATATGCCTTCTTCACCACCCTATTTACCGGTCCTGCCACCTTCAGGGATCTAAGGACTTGTACACCTCACTACTTCCTAGGGATTTCATGGCGTATATCCTACCCTTATTAGACCTCCCAAAATGCATCTCCTCATACTTATCAGGATTGAATTCCATCTGCCATTGCTCTTACCAGCTGATCAATATCAGTCTGTAGCCTAACACTATCAACAACACCACCAATTTTTGTGTCATCTGCAAACTTACTAATTATACCTTCTACATTCACATCCAAGTCGTAAATGTATAAACAAACAGCAAGATTCCCAGCACTGATCCCTGTGGTACACTGCTGGTCACAGATTTCCGGTCACAAAAGCAAACCTCAATCACCCTTTACCTTCTATTAACAGGCCACTTTTGGATCCAATTTGCCAACTTGCAATGGATCCCATGGGCTCTAATCATTTCGACCTTGTCAAAGACCTTCCATGTAAACCACATCAACTGCGCTACTCACATCAATATATTTAGTTACCGTTTCAAAAACGCAACTAAATTCGTTCGACAGAATCTCCCACCAACAAATCCATGCTGACTATCCCCAAGTGTTGATTTAGCCTGTCCCTCAGAATTTCTTCCAATAATTTCCTGACCACTGCGTTAAACGAACTGGTCTGTAATTAGCTGGCTTAATCCTGCTGCCCTTCCTGAATAAAGGTACCACATTAACTATCCTCCCGTCATCGGTGGCCAGCGAAGGTTTAAATATCTCTGTCAGGGCCCCAGTGATCTCCTTTCTTATCTCCAATAGCAGCCTGGGTTACAGCTCATCAGGTCCTGGGGATTTATACATCTTTATGCCTGCTAAAACATCTAATACCTCATCCTTATAAATCTTAACGTGCTTGAAAATGTCACCGTCCCAATTGAAATCAGCAGTTGCCATGGCTTTTTCCTTAGAGAATACAGATGGAAAATATTCATTTATGATCTCGCCTACGTCCTCTAATTCCATGCACAGATTGCCCCGTTGGTCCCTAATGGGCCCCACTCTGTCCCTGGTCATCCTCTTGCTCTTAATACACTTACAAAATGCTCTGGGGAACCGGGTGTTGACATTTTAATTCAATAAAAATCCGGAATTAAAAGTCTAATGAGGATCATGAAACCATTGTCGATTGTCATAAAAACCCATCTGATTTACTAATGTCATTTGGGGAAGGAAATCTGCTGCCCTTACCTGATCTGGCCTACATGCGATTCCAGATTCACAGCAATGTGGTGGACTTTTAAATGCCCTCTGAAATGCCACTCAATTCATGGCAATTAGGGCTGGGCAATAAATACTGGCCCAGCCAGCAGCACCCACATCCCATGAATACATTTTTTAAAAAGGTGTCAGCTGCTTGACCTCCAGTATTCCAAAATAACACTAAATAATTACAGCATTCAAAATATATCAACTGTAAAATTCTGCCTTAGTCTAAACTTTGGACTTGCATTCCACATTTCCTTCAATTTATGCAAGATCAGCTGTTGTGATTAGTAGCGAAAATTACTGTTAAACAAACACTAACTTGCCAAGCGCATCATCCACGTCACCACGACTAGGTTCCAGACCACGCACACGACCACGACATGTCAACGGCATTAGTTCATCAGCTGGATAAGCATGTTCCTGTACAAATCCAAAAAAACGGAAGTCAATCTTTTTCACTCCAAAAATTGAACTCAATAGGAGGTAAAGGATATTCAAGTTAAGACCACCAATAAAGTGCAAGATATGCTATTCTACTTCTGTTCAAACCATGTAATTTGAGCCTGCAACCCATCAAACTTTACAAAGACTGAATAAATCCCCCATTCTGTCACAAGTTGAACCTGTACACAAATAGGTCACACACTGAATCCCTCAAAGCATCCGTCAGTTAAGTGCATGCAATTCATATAATCAACAGGTAAAAGTGACGATCAGCATTTCAAATGCCTTAGGGTATTTCATTGGGGTACGCTAGTCTCTTTTTATTTGGAATTTGCATTGAATCGGTTATTGCGATTATCTTTTTGTCCAAACTTACGTGAAAGTTCTGCAGTGAAACAAGTCCAAAGCAGCAATGTATCACAAACCTAACAACCCTGATCAAAGGGGCAATAATCACAATAGTTAAAAATAAAATATGTGACTTCCGGTTGCGGCTATGATTGGGTAGGTCGCACGTTCGGCAGCTCCTGCCGTGAACGGACTTTTGGGCCCTTTACAGGAGCCCCAGCGGCACTTGGACGACGATTCCCGGTGTGGGAAGGCAGCAGTGAGGTGCCCCCAGCACTGTATGGAGTGGACCAGGAATGGAGCGGTCAAAAAAGCGGCACTGGAAAAGAGGAGAGAGCGGGTGTGGAAAAGCAAGATGGCGGCGGATGGAGACCAGGCAGCGTGGGCTCAGTGGTCTCAGGAGCAGCAGGAGTTTCTGAAAAGCTGCTTTGCGGAGTTGAAGGCAGAGATGTTGGACCCTATGAAGGCACCGATCGAGAGGCTGGTGGAGACCCAAAGGGCGCAGGGGACGGCGATTAAAGAGGTGCAGCAGAAAGCCTCGGACAACGAGGATGAGATCCTGGGACTGGCGGTGAAAGCAGAGGCGCACGAGGCACTGCACAAAAAATGGCAGGAGAAGTTCGAGGACATGGAGAACAGGTCGAGGAGGAAGAATCTGTGGAGTCTGGGTCTCCCTGAAGGCATGGAGGGGTCGGATGCCGGGGCGTACGTGGTTACGATGCTGGGCACGCTGATGGGCGCGGGAGCCTTCCCGAGGCCCCTGGAGCTGGATGGGACACACAGAGTCCTGGCAAGGAGGCGAAGGGCGAATGAGCCGCCGAGGGCTGTGGTGGTGAGGTTTCACCGTTTCACTGACAGGGAGTGTGTCCCGAGGTGGGCGAAGAAGGAGCGGAGTAGCAGGTGGGAGAACGCTGAAATCCGCATCTACCAGGACTGCAGTGGAGAGCTGGCCAAGAAGAGGGCAGGATTCAACCGGGCCAAGGCGGTTCGCCATCGAAAGGCGGTGAAGTCTGGACTGTTGTAGCCAGCGCGGGACTGTTGCAGCCAGCGCGGCTGTGGGTCACGCAACAGGACCGACACCACTATTTTGATACGCCAGACGAGGCATGGACTTTCATCCAAAATGAAAAGCTGGACTCGAATTAGTGGTTTGCGGCAGGTTATGGGGATGCTGGGGAGTGGGAAGGGGCAATTTGATTTGATGTGTGTGCTTTCTGGGTATGTGTATTGATTTGAGAGGGGCTGTTCCCTGCGTCTGAAGGGGGGAGTGGGGGCCGGAGGCCCACGGCCTTTGGGGATTGGGGAGAGGCTGTAGGAGAAAGGAGCAGCGCCACAGGGGGCGGGGCCAGCCGAGGCAGGGAACGGGAGCTTTTTCCCGTGCAAAAAGCGGGGGGGGGGTACTGGACGGGAGCTCACACTGGTTTGTGGGGGGGGGGGGGGGGCGACGACTTCGAGGGGGAATTAAATCGGGGGATCGTCAGCAGAGGTGGGAGCGGCCGGGGTCAGCGGGAGTCAGCTGACTTACGGGAGTGCAATGGGGGGAGCAGGGAGGCTAAGCAATTGCCTGGCCAGGGGAGGGGGGGGTTGGGGGGGAAATCTGGGTTGCTGCTGTACTGACTGAGGGGGAGCTGGAGGTAAGAGGGAGAGTCGGGGCGGGGAGCCCCCGTCTGGGGGGCTGGAGAATGCGGGAGGCGTGGCATATGGAAGGGCATGGCCTAAGAAAGGTGATTGCTAGTCGGGGTGGGTGGGGGGGGGGGGGTAGTCCCCCAATCCGGCTGATCGCATGGAACGTGAGAGGCCTGAATGGGCCGGTCAAGGGGGCCCGGGTGTTTGCGCACTTAAAGGGATTGAAGGCAGATGTCGCTATGTTGCAGGAGACGTACCTGAAGGTGGCGGATCAGGTCAGGATGAGGAAGGGATGGGTGGGGCAGGTCTTTCACTCTGGGCTGGATGCGAAGAACAGGGGGGTCACAATCCTGGTGAGCAAGCGGGTGACTTTCGAGGCGGTGAGTATTGTGGCGGATAAAGGGGGCCGTTATGTGATGGTGAGTGGTAGGCTGCAGGGGCCCCAGGTGGTGCTGGTGAATGTGTATGCCCCGAACTGGGACGATGCAGGGTTCATGAAGCGCATGCTGAGCCGGATCCCGGATCTGGAGGCAGGGAACCTGATAATGGCGGGGGGGGGGGGGGGGATTTCAATACGGTACTGGATCAATCTAGATCGAGCTTGGGCAGGAGGCCAGCTGCGGCCAAGGTTCTGAGGGGGTTTATGAATCAGATGGGGGGAGTGGATCCGTGGAGGTTTGCCAGGCCAGCGGCGAGAGAGTTCTCCTTCTTTTCCCATGTGCACAAGGCCTATTCACGGATAGACTTCTGCGTGGTGAGTAGGGCGTTGATCCCAAGAGTGGAGGGGACAGAGTACTCGGCCATAGCAATTTCGGACCACGCCCCGCACTGGGTGGAGCTGGAGTGGGGGAGGAGAGGGGCCAGCGCCCGCTGTGGCGCATGGATGTGGAATTGCTGGTGGATGAGGAGGTCTATGGGCGGGTCCGGAGGTGCATCCAAAGATATATGGAGGCCAATGATAATGGGGAGGTACCGGTGAGTGTGGTCTGGGAGGCGCTGAAGGCGTGGTCAGGGGAGAGCTAATCTCAATCAGGGCTCACAGGGAGAAGAGGGAGAGGAAGGAGAGGGAGAGATTGTTGGCGGAGATACTGAGGGTGGATAGGAGATACGCGGAATCCCCTGAAGAGGGGCTGCTGAAGGAGCGCCGGAGCCTCCAAACGGAGTTTGATTTGCTGACTATGGGGAAAGCTGAGGCCCAGTGGAGGAAGGTGCAGGGGGCAGCGTACGAGTATGGGGAGAAGGCAAGTCGGATGCTGGCGCATCAGCTACGTAGGAAGGAGGCGGCTAGGGAAATTGGAGGAATCAGGGACAGAGGGGGAAACACGGTGCGGAGTCCAGCCAAATTAAATGAGGTCTTTAGGGATTTCTACGGGAAGCTATACAAGTCAGAAGCCCCAGAGGGGGGAGGGGGTTGCGGCGGTTCCTGGACCAATTGAGGTTCCCGAGAGTGGAGGAGGGACAGGTCGAAGGTTTGGGGGCCCCCGATCGGGATGGAGGAGCTGGTTAAGGGAGCATGCAGTCGGGCAAGGCCCTGGGGCCGGATGGGTTCCCGGTCGAGTTCTATAGGAAGTTTGTGGAACTGTTGGGTCCGTTGCTGGTGAGAACCTTCAACGAGGTGAAAGAAGAAGGGATTCTTCCCCCAACGATGTCTCGGGCTCTTATCTTGCTTATCCTCAAGTGGGACAAGGACCCGGTGCAGTGTGGCTCGTATAGGCCGATTCCGCTCCTAAATGTAGATGCCAAGTTGCTGGCGAAGGTCCTGGCCACTAGGATTGAGGATTGTGTCCCGGGAGTAATACACGAGGACCAGATGGGGTTTGTGAAGGGCAGGCAATTGAATGCAAATGTGCGGAGGCTCCTGAATGTGATCATGATGCCCTCGGGGGGGGGGGGGGGGGGGAAGAGTGGTGGCGGCAATGGACGCGGAGAAGGCCTTTGACCGGGTGGAGTGGGAGTACCTGTGGGAAGTGCTGGGTAGGTTTGGGTTCGGGGAGGGGTTCATAGGGTGGGTCAAATTGTTGTACCAGGCCCCGGTGGCGAGCATATCAACAAATCGGCTGAGGTCAGAGTACTTCAGACTGTACCATGGGACGAGACAGGGGTGCCCCCTGTCCCCCCCCCTGCTGTTTGTCCTGGCAATTGAGCCGCTGGCCATGGCACTAAGGGAGTCCAGAAACTGGAGGGGGTTGGTCCGTGGAGGGGAGGAGCATCGGGTCTCGTTATACGCAGATGACCTGCTTTTGTATATCGCGGATCCAGTGGAGGGGATGGCAGAGGTCATGCAGACTCTTAGGGCAATTTGTAGACTTCTCGGGATACAAGCTCAATGTTGGGAAGAGCGGGCTCTTTGTGGTGCATGCGAGGGGTCAGGGGAAGAGGCTGGAGGAGCTGCCGCTCAGGAGGGTGGAGAGGAGTTTCCGGTATTTGGGTATCCAGGTTGCCAAGAGTTGGGGGGTTCTGCATAAGCTCAACTTGGCGCGGTTGGTGGACCAGATGGAGGAGGACTTTAAGAGATGGGACGTGTTGCCACTCTTCCTGGCGGGCGTTAACGGAGGAAGAGGGGGCGGCGTGGAAAAGACTAGAGGCGGCGTCATGTGTAGGTACTAGCCTGGGGGCACTGGTGACGTCACTGTTGCCGCGGTACACCACGAGCCCGGTGGTGGCGGCGACATTGAGGATCCGGGGGCAGTGGAGATGGCACAGAGGGGAGGTGGGGGCCTCAATCTTGTCCCCGATACGGAACAACCATAGGTTTGCACCGGGCAGGATGGATGGTGGGTTCCTAAGTTGGCATCAGGTGGGAATTAAAAGGATGGGGGACTTATTCATTGATGGGACTTTTGCCAGTCTGAGGGCGCTGGAGGAGAAATTTGGGTTACCCCCGGGAAATGCCTTCAGGTATATGCAGGTTAGGGCGATTGTGAGGAGGCAGGTAGGGGAATACCCGCTGCTGCCGGCCCGGAGGATACAGGACAGGGTGATTTCGGGCGTGTGGGTCGGAGAGGGTAAGGTCCCGGCGATATATCAGGAGCTGCAGGAGGCGGAGGAAGCCTCGGTGGATGAACTGAAGGGCAAGTGGGAGGAACAGCTGGGTGAGGGGCTGGATGAGGGCATGTGGGCTGACGCCCTGGGCAGGGTTACTTCCTCCTCGTCTTCCGCCAGGCTCAGCCTGATCCAGCTTAAAGTGGAGCACAGGGTGCATATGACAGGGGCGAGGATGTGTAAGCTTTTTGGGGTAGAGGACAGATGTGTGAGGTGTTTGAGGAGCCCAGCAAACCACGCCCACATGTTCTGGGCGTGTCCGGCGCGTGCGGGGTTCTGGAGGGGCTTCGGAAAGGCTATGTCCAAGGTCTTAGATACTTGGGTAAAACTGAGCTGGGGGATAGCAATATTTGGGGTGTCAGATGAGCCGGAAGTGCAGGAGCCGAAAGAGGCCAGAGTTCTGGCCTTTGCCTCTTTGGTAGCCCGGAGAAGGATCTTACTAACGTGGAGGGACGCGAAGCCCCCAAGCGTGGAGACTTGGATCAATGACATGGCGGGGTTTCTCAGGTTGGAGAAGATAAAGTTCGCCTTGAGAGGGTCTGTGCAGGGGTTCTCCAGGCGGTGGCAACTGTTCCTTGACTTTCTCGCGGAACATTAGGTGGACGTCAATAGCAGCAGCAACCCGGGGGGGGGGGGGGGGGGGGGGTCTTGTTTATGTAAGGGGCGTTTGCCCCATTTTGTTGTTAATTTGTTAAATCATTTCAGGGTTAGATGATTAAGTTGCTTTGTTTGTGGGCGTATTGCCCTTTTTACTTTTCTTTTGTATATTTTCTTTCCTTTTTGGAGTGTTTTGTAAAAATTGAAAAACTTTGAATAAACATATTTTTAAAAATAAATAAATAAAATATGTAATGAAACTTAATGTTTTATTGAAGCTACTGTATGTGCGTGTGGGACAGGATCGTGACACAGCAAAGTCTTTGCAGGGAGTCAGTCAAATAAATAAAGCAGAATGTAGAGGGCACAAATTCCGTTATGGCTGCTAATCTCATGACATGCTCAGGTTCAGGCTCTTTATACATTATAATATTTAAACACACTTACCGTGCTTGATGTCATATCGCCCACCCACACCTTATCCTTCCACCCAGTCGGCGTGATGTCACACCGGCTCGAATCACCACTGGCTTCCAAAAACAAGAACCAGGCGTGTTAACCACGCTTGGAGGCACAGAGGTGGTATAGCTCCTGTGTGGTGAGAGACATGGCCAGTTGACACTGCCAGGTTGCCGGGCAGTGCCAAGTTGGGGAAATCTATTTTCGACGCAGATAGGGGTGCCCTTTAAAGTTGTCGCCCTGATCTCGGAGTAGTCGGCCTTGCCAGCTCTATCAGGCCCTGCCCCATCAGTGATAGCGCAAATCAGGCCTCCAGATTGTGCACAAACTGCCAGAAAATGTAGTCTGAAAAGTTGGGTGTGTTTCTGGAGAGAAACATACCGTTTTTCAGTCAGAAGAGTTTGCCATTTTTCGGAAATATTCTGCCCTTAATGTCTAAATTCACAAATGAAGAACAACCATTTGATGAGGTACTAGAGAGTTACTGACACTTTGCAGATACAACCCAACGAGTAGTCCGAACATTCAGAAGGAAGAACATTAAAAGAAAATAGAAGTTCTGCTTAAATAGGAAGACATTTTACTCAATAGCCCATTGTCACGAATATCTAATTTTATGACGCATGTTTTAGGAGTATAACTTCTAGTATGAAGATTGAATTTTTAATAATTAAGATCAATGAAAAGACCCAGTTTGAGAAGCTGGTAAATAGATTTAAAATAATTGCAAATGAAATGTGAAAAATGTTCATTTAATAAGGTCAGAAGTGTGCAAATACTAATCAGTGCTCCTTCTCTGGGCATCTTGATGGGGCTAATGAGTCTGCAAATGTTTCAGTCAGGGCTTTACATGAAAGAGTGGTTTGAAGTTGTGGCTAATTAGTTGAAACTTCTATTTGGGACATCACAGATGTGCAATGGTGATAAGATTACAGGGAGGTTTTTCTTGGTTTTGGGTATTATCTGTGTGCAGTAATGCAAGTTTCAGCTTGAAGATTGGAGTGCTTTCAAAATCACAAAAGGCCAAAGAATTGATAAAATTAGAATGAGAGAGAGCTAGCCAAGAAGATAAAAACAAATTGCAAGAACCATTACAAGGATAAAAAGGAGAGTGGCTAAAATAAATATAATATAGGAGAAGGAAGTTTCAACAATTCATTTAGAAAAGCATAGTATGATCAAAGTTAACATGGTTTGTTGGAAGTGAAATTGAGTTTGAAAAATTTATTAGAACTTTTTGAGGATGTAATTAGCAGGCCAGATTAAAGGGAACTAATTGATGTAGTATTCTTGGAATTGCAAAAGACATTCAATATGGTGTCGCACAAAAGATTAATATGCAAGATAAGGGCTCAGTGAGCTAGGTGTAATGTATCATCATGGAGAAAAGGGTTGGTTAATGGACAGGAAGCAAAAAGTATGGATAAATGGGACATTTGCAAGTTGGCAAGCTGTAACTTGTGCAATGTCTCACAATCACTTTTCGTGTCTCAGCTATTTCCAATCTCGATTAATAACTTAGATGAAGAGACAGAGTGACATGTCAAAGTTGATTGACTATAGAAAGCTCAATGAGAATGCAAGCTTTGAAGAGGACAAAAAAGAGGCCCCAAAATAGATGCAGAGGTTAAGTGACTAGGCAACAAGGTGTCAGATAATGTGGGGAAGTGTGAGGTTATTCACTTTGGTAATCAGAATAGAAAAGCAAAATATTTTTTAAAAGGTGTATAACTCATTAATGTTGATGTCCAGAGGGACTTAGTTGTACTCGTACAAGGAACGCAAAGTTAGCACGAAGGTACAGTAGGCAATTAGGAAGCCAACTGCCATATTGGCCTTTACAATAAAGGGATTGGAGTACAAGAATAAAGAAGACTTGCTACAATTGTACAGGGCTTTGGTGAGACCACACTTGGAGGCTCTTATTTGTTTTTCAGAGCCTCCTGATCTTCACCCCAAAATCATTTTCCAGGGAAGTTAATACTTTGGTCTCGGGGTTTGTGTGGGCGGGGAAATACCCACGGGTAAAGAAGGTGCAGTTGGAACAGGGCCGAAGAGGGCAGGGCCTGGCCTTGCCAAATATAATGAACTATTACTTGGCAGCGAATGTAGCCATAGTTAGGAAGTGGGTAGTGGGGGTGTGGGTGAGCGACCTGACAGAGTTCCTAGACTGGAGAAAATCAAGTTCGCCTTAAGAGGGTCGGTTGATGGGTTTGCCCAGAGATGGAAGCCGTTCATCAACTTCTTCAAGGAAAATTGAGGTGTCAGGAGGGGGTGGGTTAAAGGGGTTAAAATGGTGAAGGCAGGTTGGGTGGAGGGGGAACGGCAGGGAGGTTGGGGCGTGTGGGTAGTTATTTATTTGTTATGAGGTTTCTGTTTGTTCTTACTCTTGTGTTGGTTTGTGTTTAATGTACATACAAATGCCTTAATAAAAATATATTTTTTAAATGCAACAAGACCTGGACAATATCCAAGCTTAGGCTGACAAGTGGTAAGTGACATTTACGCCCCACATGTGCAGGCAATGGCCATCTCCGACATGAGAGAATCTAACCATTGCCCCTTGAAGGAGTAAAGTGGAAGGAGAATTGGGAGAGGGACAAATGGAAGGGGGTAATTGGGAGGAGGTAAAGCGGAACGTTGAATGGGATGGGGAAATTGGGAAGGGGTAATGGGGAAGAGGATTGGGGAAGAGAAATGGGGAAAGAGAATTGGAAGGGTAACTGGGGAGAGGAATAGGGAATGGTAATTGAGAAGAAGAATGCAGAGGAGGATTGGGAAAGGGAATGAGGAAGGGGTTATGGTGAAAAGTAATTGGGAAGAAGAATGGGGAGAGGGAATTGGAAGAGGGAGTGGGGAAAGGGAGTACAGAAGGGTAACTGGGAGGGGTTATGGGGAAGGGTAAATCGGACAGGGGTATGTGCATTGGGAGAGGAGGGGAATTTGGGATAGAAATTTTTGGAGGGGGCAATGGGGAGGGATAATTGGGGGAAGAGAAATGGGAAGGGTAATTTGCAAGGAAATAGGGAGGGGATAATCCAGACAGGGAATGGGGAGCAGTAATTGGAAGCTGAGGGGGGAATGAACAGTTCTAATTATGAGGAGGTGAGAGGGAATGGTAGTGGAGAGGAGAATGGGAAGGGATGAAAAGGGAGGGGTAATGGGGAAAGGTTATGGGGATGGGAGGTAGACTTGGGAGGGGTTAATGAGAGAAAGTGGAAACAGAGAGTGGTGTGAGGGAATGATAGGTGAAATAAAGTAGCAGGGGGTTAATCAAGAGGGATAGCGTGACGGTGTGCAGAGGGGAAATACGGCCTGTAAGGGAAATAGAACATTGGAGAAAAGAAAAGAGAGCTGTATATATATTTGAAAGTGCTGAATTTAGAGGGATATGGAGATGGGGCTGGGGAATGGGACTAGTTAGGTTGCTCTTTTGGGAGCCGGTGCAGGCACGATGGGCTGAATGGTCTCCTTCTGTGCTGCAGATAACAAACAAATAGATCAGTGAATCCTGGACTTTACCGTTGGCCAGAAATTGAACTGGGCTCGCCATACAAGAGCAGGTCAGAGGCTAGGAATCCTGAGCCGATTAACTCTAAATCGCTGGCTTTGAAGGCAGGCCAGCAGCACGGTTCGATTCCTGTAACAGCCTCCCCGAACAGGCGCCGGAATGTGGCGACTAGGGGCTTTTCACAGTAACTTCATTTGAAGCCTACTTGTGACAATAAGCGATTTTCATTTCATTTCACCTTCTGACTCTCCAAAGTCAGTCCATAATCTACATGACACAAGTGAGGAGTGTGATGGAATACTCTCCCCTGGGCTGGATGAGTGCAGCTCCAACAACGCTCAAGCAGCTCAACACCATCCAGAACAAAGCAGCCTTCTGTTTCATTAGCATTTCTTCGACAAATATCCACTCCCTCTGGCACTGTTGCACAGTAGCAGCAGTGTGTACGATTAACAATATGCACTGCAGCAACTCACCAAGGCTCCTTAGCACTTACCAAACCCATTACCATCACCATCTAGAAATGCGAAGGTAGCATAGAAACACCACCACCTGGAAGTTGCCCAACAAGCCCCTTGCCATTCGCCTTTGAAATATGTCACCGATCCTTCATTGTTGCTGGATCAAAATCCTGGAACTCCCTCCCTAATACCACTGTGGGTATAGCTACATCACAGGGACTGCAGCAGCCTCAAGGGAAATTAGGGATGGGCAATGAATGCTGGCTTAGCCAGCGACATCCACATCCCTTAAATTAATTTTTTTAAGTTTTGGTTTCCAAAAAGGAAGGAAGGATAATCATTTATCCCCACGAATTCTAATGCGACAACTGCCTCGTCAAATAACAATGCAACAAAATGTTGATTCAACTCCAATCTTCTAACACAGACATACTATTTTGCAACTCAAAAGAGATCTCACTCATTCACCTGGAAGTGTAGGACAGACTGTCACACAGGTTCCAATGACATATCAACATTGCCAGACATTATCATTTCTGTACATGAGTAGTTAATCGCACTCATTTTGTAAAGGGTACATTTTGATTAGTTGCAATGTTCACATGCTTCCCTACCTGTTATGACACCCTGGGCTAGTGCACAGTCAATTCCAGCCTCCACGTGCCCCGGAGTCACAACACAAGTGAATTAAACCAATAATTCATACAGAAATATCCAATGTCTTTGGCCCTGGGCTGCCCAATAATTACAGTCACCAGGTTTGTAAACGGAAATACAATTACTTTTTATTTATAACATGAACTATAATGAAATATGCAGCAAATACAACTGGCTAACTACTGACTAATACCCATTTTCATTTGCCCCACCCTCTATATACACACGCAACAAACACAGAGGGGTGCTATAATGAAATATGCAGCAAATACAACTGGTTAACTACTGACTAGTACCCATTTTAACTTGCCCCACTCTCTCTCTCTCTCTCTATATATATATATATATATATATATATATACACACACACACGCACACGCGCGCACACACACACAGGAGGAAAGCGGTAAAAATCATAAGTGAAAGGAAAAAGAGTCTTTGTTTCAGATGAAGGCGGCATGTGGCAGAGTGGTTAGCACTATTGCCTCACAGCACCAGGACCCTGGTTGAATTCCGGCCTTGGTTCACTGTGTGTGTGGAGTTTGCACATTCTTCCCATGTCTGCTTGGTTTCCTCCCCCAGTCCAAAGAATGTGGTTCAGTGGATTGGCGTAAATTGCCCTTCAGTGTCCAAAGGTTTAGGTGGGGCTGCGGGGATAGGGTGGGGGCGTGGGCCTGAGTAAGGTGCTCTTTTGGAGGGTGGGTGCCCACTTGATGGGTCAAATGGCCTCCATCTGCACTGCAGTGATTCTATGATGTTTATTCAGCACATCTTTCTTCACAGCAAGCTTTCAGGTTTGTATCCTGGAATGGACTTCTCTGTAGATTCATTCATTCAGCTTCTCCGTAGATTAGAAATGCAGTACTCACAGCTTTTTTGGAGGTACCTTACTTCTCTTCAAACCCTGCTCTCAGCTTGCGGCTTGTATTCAGAGCTCTGTAGCTCCAGAAACACAGCACTCACAGATCTCGAGACAGATACCACTCACAGCAGGCCCCCTGCAGAGAAATTTAGTCGGTTCACATTAGCCTTTCCGGAGAGAGTTAGCAGAGCCTCGTCTCCTTGTTGCCAGGATCAAAACTGAAACCTTGGGACTCTTAAAAGCATTCCAGTGGGATAGGACACAATCACCACCTGTTACCGGGAAGGGCACAGGCTTTTGGGCCAATTCATTGGCCACCAGTCAATCAATCAATCCGAATCCCAACCCCATCTCTCTCACTGGTGCCGACAAGCCTGCAGTTCTTGGTTAAACCAGCACAGACTGGCAAAATGTTTCCCCCCACCCCGTAACCTTCATACTATTGCTTTAATTAAAGATACAGGCTGCTTGCCTTAAGCAGACCTGTCCATTACTCATCCATGGATCAAAAATGTAATGGCAAAATAAAAGAAGGGGAAATAAGGGTATAAACAGGAAGGACCCTTACGAATCCCTCTTGCTTATATTTTAAAAGCAAGCAGTTTAAAGAAATGAACTCTTCATTATCTCGGTTTACATTGCAACCTTTCGCAGCAGCATTATACATTAGAGTTAATGCAAACTGGAGCAGTATTTGCTCTGGATCCTGGTTTTCATCCGTTGCATCACTAGAATATTTAATGACCTGAACAAAGAACAAAGAACAAAGAAATGTACAGCACAGGAACAGGCCCTTCGGCCCTCCAAGCCCGTGCCGACCATACTGCCCGACTAAACTACAATCTTCTACACTTCCTGGGTCCGTATCCTTCTATTCCCATCCTATTCATATATTTGTCAAGATGCCCCTTAAATGTAGCTATCGTCCCTGCCTCCACTACCTCCTCCGGTAGTGAGTTCCAGGCACCCACTACCCTCTGCGTAAAAAACTTGCCTCGTACATCTACTCTAAACTTTGCCCCTCTCACCTTAAACCTATGCCCCCTAGTAATTGACCCCTCTACCCTGGGGAAAAGCCTCTGACTATCCACTCTGTCTATGCCCCTCATAATTTTGTATACCTCTATCAGGTCGCCCCTCAACCTCCTTCGTTCCAGTGAGAACAAACCGAGTTTATTCAATCGCTCCTCATAGCTTATGCCCTCCATACCAGGCAACATTCTGGTAAATCTCTTCTGCACCCTCTCTAAAGCCTCCACATCCTTCTGGTAGTGTGGCGACCAGAATTGAACACTATACTCCAAGTGTGGCCTAACTAAGGTTCTATACAGCTGCAACATGACTTGCCAATTCTTATACTCAATGCCCCGGCCAATGAAGGCAAGCATGCCGTATGCCTTCTTGACTACCTTCTCCACCTGTGTAGCCCCTTTCAGTGATCTGTGGACCTGTACTCCTAGATCTCTTTGACTTTCAATACTCTTGAGGGTTCTACCATTCACTGTATATTCCCTACCTGCATTAGCCCTTCCAAAATGCATTACCTCACATTTGTCCAGGTTAAACTCCATCTGCCATCTCTCCGCCCAAGTCTCCAGACAATCTAAATCCTGCTGTATCCTCAGACAGTCCTCATCGCTATCCGCAATTCCACCAACCTTTGTGTCGTCTGCAAACTTACTAATCAGACCAGTTACATTTTCCTCCAAATCATTTATATATACTACAAAGAGCAAAGGTCCCAGCACTGATCCCTGTGGAACACCACTGGTCACAGCCCTCCAATTAGAAAAGCATCCCTCCATTGCTACCCTCTGCCTTCTATGGCCTAGCCAGTTCTGTATCCACCTTGCCAGTTCACCCCTGATCCCGTGTGACTTCACCTTTTGTACTAGTCTACCATGAGGGACCTTGTCAAAGGCCTTACTGAAGTCCATATAGACAACATCTACTGCCCTACCTGCATCAATCATCTTAGTGACCTCCTCGAAAAACTCTATCAAGTTAGTGAGACACGACCTCCCCTTCACAAAACCGTGCTGCCTCTCACTAATACGTCCATTTGCTTCCAAATGGGAGTAGATCCTGTCTCGAAGAATTCTCTCCAGTAATTTCCCTACCACTGAAGTAAGGCTCACCGGCCTGTAGTTCCCGGGATTATCCCTGCCACCCTTCTTAAACAGAGGAACAACATTGGCTATTCTCCAGTCCTCCGGGACATCCCCTGAAGACAGCGAGGATCCAAAGATTTCTGTCAAGGCCTCAGCAATTTCCTCTCCAGCCTCCTTCAGTATTCTGGGGTAGATCCCATCCGGCCCTGGGGACTTATCTACCTTAATATTTTTTAAGACACCCAACACCTCGTCTTTTTGGATCACAATGTGACCCAGGCTATCTACACCCCCTTCTCCAGACTCAACATCTACCAATTCCTTCTCTTTGGTGAATACTGATGCAAAGTATTCATTTAGTACCTCGCCCATTTCCTCTGGCTCCACACATAGATTCCCTTGCCTATCCTTCAGTGGGCCAACCCTTTCCCTGGCTACCCTCTTACTTTTTATGTAAGTGTAAAAAGCCTTGGGATTTTCCTTAACCCTATTTGCCAATGCCTTTTCATGACCCCTTCTAGCCCTCCTGACTCCTTGCTTAAGTTCCTTCCTACTTTCCTTATATGCCACACAGGCTTCGTCTGTTCCCAGCCTTTTAGCCCTGACAAATGCCTCCTTTTTCTTTTTGACGAGGCCTACAATATCACTCGTCATCCAAGGTTCCCGAAAATTGCCGTATTTATCTTTCTTCCTCACAGGAACATGCCTGTCCTGTATTCCTTTCAACTGACACTTGAAAGCCTCCCACATGTCAGATGTTGATTTGCCCTCAAACATCCGCCCCCAATCTATGTTCTTCAGTTCCCGCCTAATATTGTTATAATTAGCCTTCCCCCAATTTAGCACATTCATCCTCGGACCACTCTTATCCTTGTCCACCAGTACTTTAAAACTTACTGAATTGTGGTCACTGTTACCGAAATGCTCCCCTACTGAAACATCTACCACCTGGCCGGGCTCATTCCCCAATACCAGGTCCAGTACCGCCCCTTCCCTAGTTGGACTGTTTACATATTGTTTTAAGAAGCCCTCCTGGATGCTCCTTACAAACTCTGCCCCGTCTAAGCCCCTGGCACTAAGTGAGTCCCAGTCAATATTGGGGAAGTTGAAGTCTCCCATCACCACAACCCTGTTGTTTTTACTCTTTTCCAAAATCTGTCTACCTATCTGCTCCTCTATCTCCCGCTGGCTGTTGGGAGGCCTGTAGTATACCCCCAACATTGTGACTGCACCCTTCTTATTCCTGATCTCTACCCATATAGCCTCACTGCCCTCTGAGGTGTCCTCTCGCTGTATAGCTGTGATACTCTCCTGAACAAGTAGCGCAACTCCGCCTCCCCTTTTACATCCCCCTCTATCCCGCCTGAAACATCTAAATCCTGGAACGTTGCCGTACGTGTAAATTGTCTTGTACCTCCCCACGTTGAACGTTTAGTTGGTACTTTGCATAGAATTTGTACACACTGGATTCCCAGCACAAGAGAGCTGCCAGAAAGTAAACAAAATTTAGCACTGGCACATCTTGCTGACAATCAGAATTATCAGTTAACTATAACCGGACAAATGCATTTTGGAAGGACTAACGCAGGTAGGGAATATACAGTGAATGGTAGAACCCTCAAGAGTATTGAAAGTCAAAGAGATCTAGGAGTACAGGTCCACAGGTACTGGGACAACAGGGGCAACACAGGTGGAGAAGGTAGTCAAGAAGGCATACGGCATGCTTGCCTTCATTGGCCGGGGCATTGAGCATAAGAATTGGCAAGTCATGTTGCAGCTGTATAGAACCTTAGTTAGGCCACACTTGGAGTATAGTGTTCAATTCTGGTCGCCACACTACCAGAAGGATGTGGAGGCTTTAGAGAGGGTGCAGAAGAGATTTACCAGAATGTTGCCTGGTATGGAGGGCATTAGCTATGAGGAGCGGTTGAATAAACTCGGTTTGTTCTCACTGGAACGAAGGAGGTTGAGGGGAGACCTGATAGAGGTATACAAAATTATGAGGGGCATAGACAGAGTGGATAGTCAGAGGCTTTTCCCCAGGGTAGAGGGGTCAATTACTAGGGGGCATAGGTTTAAGGTGAGAGGGGCAAGGTTTAGAGTAGATGTACGAGGCAAGTTTTTTACGCAGAGGGTAGTGGGTGCCTGGAACTCGCTACCGGAGGTGGTGGTGGAAGCAGGGAAGATAGTGACATTTAAGGGGCATCTTGACAAATACATGAATAGGATGGGAATAGAAGGATACGGACCCAGGAAGTGTAGAAGATTGTAGTTTAGTCGGGCAGCATGGTCGGCGCGGGCTTGGAGGGCCGAAGGGCCTGTTCCTGTGCTGTACATTTCTTTGTTCTTTGTTCTTATTCTGCTAGACAATACATTTCCCCTTAGTAGAGGAGTGAATAATCAGGGGGCATAGAGTTTCCCCTTAGTAGAGGGGTCAATAACCAGGGGGCATAGATTTAAGGTAAGGAGCAGAAGATTTAGAGGGGATTTGAGGAAGAACATTTTTCATCCAGAAGGTGGTGGGAATCTGGAACTCACTGCCTGAAAGGGCGGTAGAGGCAGGACCCCTCACAACATTTAAGAAGCATTTAGATGAGTAATTTAAATGCCAGCGCATACAAGGCTACGGACCAAGTGCTAGAAAATGGGATTAGAATAGATAGTGCTTGATGGCCGGCACAGACATGATGGGCTGTAGGGCCTCTTTCAGTGTTGTAAAACTTGATGACTCTATGATAAGTTAATGCCTTTGGCACTAAATATATCTACTGCTTTGTTTCAAAAGGAATTACATTTTTCAAATACTCTATTAGCCAGCTTTATGCAATGTTACCCAAAACTCACATTTAACCAAGTTTAACCTGAAGCAAAATATTTTAAATTGTACTTTACCAACAGAGGACGTTGTGAGCATTACAAATGTGTTAAAAGAGCTGGTGGCATCCTGTATCTGTTTGCTTATTAAAATTCATCTTTCTTTGTGCAAGTCAAGTGCCAAATACATTTTTATTTTTGCTCGACAAATATTTAAAAGTGATGTTTGCATTTGTATGACTCGCATATTTAAAAGTACAGTAAAAGCAAAAATATATTAACAAATTCCTTCTTTTGAATAAGCTAGCTGGGCACTTTTGGAGTTTAAAAAAAAAAAATGATTCAGAACATGGTGCCTTTTACAATAGTTTAAAATTCCTATTATAGAACTGTGACCTGTTCACCCAGTTGCTCATATCCTGCTTTACCAAGGTGTGACCCATGTGAGCTCAGTAACAAAGTCAAACATGGGAACTGAAGATTGAAATGACCACCCTGTCGCCTATCCATCACAGAACAAGCAGAGCTAATGGTGGAGTTCTGGCTGTTTGTTAACAGGGCAAGTACATGTTTGTCTTGTTCAAGTTTTATGATCATCCCAAAAACATAATAAAAACTACAGCAATAAAAAAAATAACATGGCTGAGAACTATAACGACAATGATGTAGGGAATGTGCTATCTGAACTTTCATATATGGCATGATTTCAGGAGAATCAAACTGAATAAAGCAATGGCTTTCTACTTTATGGATAGGGGTGGGATGTTTTTTCCATATTACATTTTCATCTTGGAAAAAATAACATTAATTCTTATTTTCAGGTCAAATGACATCTCTACCACTGAAAAGTCCTAATAACATCAATCAACATTGCACCAAAATATAATCGTTTCCACAATGATGCAAATCCACGTCAATCTATTCAATCAACAGCAGGCCCCCCCCCCCCCCCCCACTACTTTGCAAGATAGAAATAGCTAATTTTCATACAGTGATTTTCTACCCGAACGGAAATCAAGTAGCCATTTGATTATAACAGATTAAAAACAGCAAATGATTGCAACGTTACACATGCATTGCACCTGTGGGTGACACTGAAGGTCACATTGTGCAACGCTAATTATAATAGGGCTCAACTAATGTTACATAACAACCTCACTGCGCTGAATCGTTTGCTGTAGGCTGATGCAATAAATTATAAAGTAAAGGTTTATGCAGGCAGCATGGTGGTGCAGTGGTTACTGTCCGTGTGGAGTTTGCACATTCTCCCCGTGTTTGATTGGGTTTTGCTGCCACAACCGAAAGATGTGCAGGATAGGTGGATTGGCCACGCTAAATTGCCCCTTAATTGGAAAAAATGAATTGGATACTCCGGTTTCCTCCCACAAGTCCCGAAACACATGCTGGTTAGGTCAATTGGACATTTTGAACAGCATTTGCAATGTTAATGTAAGCCTACTTGTGATACGAATAAAGATTATTATTGCTACATTATCATAATATGCAATTGACCACAAATAACAAATTATAAAATTATGACCTTCCATACAGGCAGTGGGGACACATTTACTCATCAGTCTCTGACTCCACTGCCACACAAATTTGCTGAACCAGTTCAGTGCATCAGTATGCTGACCTTGGCTTGGATAGAAAATGCACAATCAATCCTGAACTAAAAAACTGGACATGATTAAACAAAGCATATTTCATACGTAACTTTTTTCCTCGTCTTTAATTAGTACTGTTCTATGTTATGTTATGTTAAAACCGTTTCCTAATAAATTAAAGCTTACAAATTCCAGAACATTAACATTTACTACTATAATTGCAGCAACAAGACTGCTGTGAAACTGCATTACTGGTTAGATAATGTAATTTCAGAGAGGAATGTTTTGAAATGTTTTACGGTTGGAAGCAGCAAGATATATGCACTCAAATCGCTGCTTAAGTTTCAACAGTGCCTTTCCCACTCTAAAATCTTTCATCCTTAGCTTGATAACTACTCGGCATTGATATCAGTGCAAATGTCTAACTCAGCAGTTCCCAACCTGACGCCCGTGGACCGAGCACTGCAGGTGGTCCTTGGAAAACAATACAATTAAGAGTACCTCATATGCATCATAATTGATGTTACATTATTATTCACAATATATTCACAATGTAATTTGCTCCATAAGCATCCATGCGTAATTTAATCCGCAATTTTTTTGTGACTATGCTTCATACTAGAAATAGCAGTGTTTTAATATCCATTGATATATAAGTTTGATTCTCGTCAGCCATAGGCTATGTAAAATATGTTTAAAACGGCTTGCGTATGTTGAGGTCTGCAAAAGCTTTTGATGACAATCTATGGTCAGCATAAAGGAAAAGGTTGGGAACCGCTAGCATAACTAGTACCCTTAAATGCAGCACTTTGATATGCTATCTAAAATATACAAATGCAATACAAATAAAAGGAATCTCAATAAGTAAGGATTGGTGCAACTTACCATGTAATTTTGATAAGCATGATCAAACATCTCTAGTACTTGATCCCTGTAAGTAAAAAAAAGTATCAAGTTCATGTTCAATTGTAAGGACACAATTACACTAAACATTTCACCCTATATTACAAGGGTCCACACTTTAAAAGTACTTCACTGTAAAGTGTTTTGACACATCTCATGGTTTGAAAAGCGCTATATAAATGCAGATCCTTCTTGTTACAATTACATCTGGCTGGGGCCACAACAGCTTTACAGTAAAGCAGGCAGGCCCCTTGTAGAAAATTCCTGAGAACAATTCAGTGGTTAAATACATATTTCCTAGTGCCCAAGCTTGTGCAATTTTAGGAGCATGTACACAAAGAGCAATTGTGAATAGATCAGTCTGCAACATTGGAGAATAATTTCAGTAAGGATCTGTCATTTGTGCCAAATTGCAACACAAAGCAAAAGCAGTGTCATTCAAAATGTTTTAGAACAGTTGAAGCAGCTATAAATAAATGGTTGCCCATTGAGCCAACTAAACATTTAAACCATGCCAAATCATTTCCACGTACCAAATTGCAACATGGAGAGAAATTACCACCGATTTTTATTCGGTTACCAGATAGGATTTTGTCCTTTCGTAGGCAGCAGGAGAAAAAGGCGAGAACTTCAGCTCACTTCAAATTTGGTGCTAAGTGCAATCCTGCTTTTCACCAAGAACCGAAGAGAATTTAATTTCAATCAAAGAAAATTTGTGCTAGTTACTTGTGTGAACTACTAAACATGCAATGACACATATACTTCAATTATATGCAAAAAGGAAAAGACTGCAAAATAATGTGCCACTTTTGAGTCATCAGAAAAGTCACTTTAGAATCCTTTCTCCTACTCCCACACAAACCAAAGATTTCTTGATATTTTTACTCTAATCTGCCAGAGGGCAAATCCCCCATGTTGGTTTCAGCAAAGTGTGGTAAACACCACTAGTGGTATATTGTATGTATTACGGCACTGCCCTTTTATTACAGGTACGATGCTCTGCCCAGCAGGCGGCGTATAAAAGTGTGTGCTCTCCTGCGCTGCAGCCATTCTGGTTCCAGCTACAGGAGGCACAACATCGTGTTCAATAAAGCCTCGATTGTTCCACCATTCTAGTCTCGTGGTGATTGACGGCACATCAATTTATTGAACAAGATTTTAAAAGATGGATTTCCTCATTAATCCTGATCGCCTGCAGCTGAGCCCTCACGCAGCCAACACCACGTCCACCTTCGACCACTGGCTCGCCTGTTTCGAAGGCTACCTCAGAGCAGCCACCGAAGAACCCTCGGACTCGCAGAAGCTCCAAGTCCTCTACTCACGGGTGAGCCCTGACATTTTTCCCCTCATCCGGGATGCGCCCACCTACTCCGAAGCGGTGACGCTCCTGAAGGCACATTACGTTAAACCGGTGAATCAAATGTACGGCAGGCATCTCCTGGCCACGATACAGCAACTCCCCGGAGAGACTCTGGAAGATTTCTTACAGGCCCTACAGATCCTCGGTAGGAACTGTGACTGCCAGGCAGTTTCTGCAGTCCAACACACTGAACTTTTAATTAGAGATGCTTATGTCACGTGCATGAAGTCTACTTACGTCTGCCAGCGACTATTAAGAACAAAGAACAAAGAAATGTACAGCACAGGAACAGGCCCTTCGGCCCTCCAAGCCCGTGCCGACCATACTGCCCGACTAAACTACAATCTTCTACACTTCCTGGGTCCGTATCCTTCTATTCCCATCCTATTCATATATTTGTCAAGATGCCCCTTAAATGTCCCTATCGTCCCTGCCTCCACTACCTCCTCCGGTAGTGAGTTCCAGGCACCCACTACCCTCTGCGTAAAAAACTTGCCTCGTACATCTACTCTAAACTTTGCCCCTCTCACCTTAAACCTATGCCCCCTAGTAATTGACCCCTCTACCCTGGGGAAAAGCCTCTGACTATCCACTCTGTCTATGCCCCTCATAATTTTGTATACCTCTATCAGGTCGCCCCTCAACCTCCTTCGTTCCAGTGAGAACAAACCGAGTTTATTCAATCGCTCCTCATAGCTTATGCCCTCCATACCAGGCAACATTCTGGTAAATCTCTTCTGCACCCTCTCTAAAGCCTCCACATCCTTCTGGTAGTGTGGCGTACCCCCTATTGGAAGGGGGTACGCTCGATCTCGATCTAGGCAGCTTGCTAATTCATTAGAAGTGGTCTCCCGTAACCTGCAGTCCTACACCTCTGACCGCGCGGCACCCTCGTGGGCCCCACCAGCTGCCGACTCCAGCTCACCGCAAGCCTGCGCCGCGTGGCAGCCAGCCAACTCTGGGGGGCCCCAAGTGTTATTTTTGTGGACAAAGTAAACACCCCAGGCAGCGCTGCCCGGTGCGGAGCACGACCTGTTTCGGGTGTGGGAAGAAAGGGCACTTTGTTTCAGTTTGCCAGGCCCGGCATTTCTACATCCCCACGTGCGACCCAGGGGCGCCGCCATCTTCCGCTCCACAAGACACGTGCGGCCCATGGGTTTCGCCATCTTTGATATGCCCGCCATGTGCGCCCCGTGGGCGGCGCCATCTTCGGCGCCATTTTGGACCACTCCTCAGGACCCCTGCTCGTCTGGCCGATCGCCGCCTACTGCTACCTCCGCCACCGCTGATCAGCCCAGGACCTCCCAGCATCTTCCGCAGCTCGCCTCCATCACCGTGGATCAGTTTTGGCCCTGCAACCTCGCGACCGCTACGACGACGGTGAAGATCAAAGGGCACGAGACGACCTGCCTCTTTGACTCCGGAGCACAGAGAGTTTCATCCACCCCACTACGGTAAGGCGCTGCTCCCTCCTGGCACACCCCGTCACCCAGAAAATCTCCCTGGCCTCCGGATCCCATTCCGTTGAAATCCGGGGGCACTGTATCGCGACCCTCACCGTCCAGGGCGTAGAGTTCAGCAACTTCCGGCTCTACATCCACCCCCACCTCTGCGCTGCCCTGTTGCTCGGCCTGGATTTTCAGTGCCATCTCCAAAGCCTGACTTTGAAATTCGGCGGACCCCTGCCCCCCTCACCTTCTGCGGCCTCACGCCTCTGAAGGTCGATCCATCTTCCCGGTTTGTGAACCTCACCCCGGAGAGCAAACCCGTCGGCACTAGGAGCAGACAGTACAGTGCCCAGGAGAGGACATTCATCAGGTCGGAGGTCCAACGGCTTCTGCGGGAGGGGATCATCGAGGCCAGCAACAGCCCCTATCAAATAGTGGTAGTGAAAACTGGGGAGAAGCACAGGATGGTCATTGACTACAGTGAAACCATCAATCGGTACACGCAGCTCGACGCGTACCCCCTCCCACGCATATCTGACATGGTCAATCAGATTGCGCAGTATTGAGTCTTTTCCACAGTAGATTTGAAGTCCGCCTACCACCAGCTCCCCATCCGCCCGGAGGACTGCCAATACAGTGCGTTCGAAGCAGATGGCCACCTCTATCACTTCCTTAGGGTTCCCTTCGGCGTCATCAATGGGGTCTCGGTCTTCCAGCGAGAGATGGACCGAATGGTTGACCGTACGGGCTGCGGGCCACCTACCGTACCTAGATAACGTCACCATCTGCGGCCACGATCAGCAGGATCATGACGCAAACCTTCAAAAATTCCTCCATACCACCAAACTCTTTAACCTCACCTACAATAAGGAGAAATGCGTGATCCGCACCAACCGCTTAGCCATCCTTGGCTATGTAGTGGAAAATAGAGTCCTAGGGCCCGACCCCGACCGCATGCGCCCCCTCCTGGAACTCCCTCTCCCCCACTGCCCCAAGGCCCTGAAACGTTGCCTGGGGTTTTTCCTCATATCACGCCCAGTGGGTCCCTAATTATGCAGACAAGGCCCGCCCACTCATCACGTCCACAGTTTTTCCCCTGACGGCTGAGGCCCGCCAGGCCTTCAACCACACCAAGGCGGACATCTCCATGGCCACGATGCACGGGGTTGTCGAGTCCCTCCCCTTCCAAGTGGAGAGCGATGCAACGGACGTGGCTCTGGCCGCCACCCTCAACCAGGCGGGCAGGCCTGTGGCTTTCTTTTCCCGCACCCTCCATGCCTCCGAAATTCGGCACTCCTCTGTCGAGAAGGAGGCCCAAGCCATTGTGGAAACTGTGCGGCGTTGGAGGTATTACCTGGCCAGCAGGAGATTCACTCTCCTCACTGACCAACGGTCGGTTGCCTTCATGGTTAATAATACACAGAGGGGCAAGATCAAAAATAACAAGATCTTGAGGTGGAGGATCGAGCTCTCCAGCTATAACTAGGAGATCTTGTATCGCCCGTGAAGCTCAATGAGCCCCCAGATGCCCTATCCCACGGTACATGTGCCAGTGCACAGGTAGACCGATTCCGGGCTCTCCACTATGACCTCTGCCAGCCGGGGGGTCACCCGATTCATCCATTTTGTCAAGGCCCGCAACCTGCCCTACTCCATTGAGGAGGTCAGAACCATCAACAGAGACTGCCAAGTCTGCGCAGAGTGCAAGCCGCACTTCTACCGGCCAGATAGAGCACACCTGGTGAAGGCCTCCCATCCCTTTGAACACCTCAGCATGGACTTCAAAGGGTCCCTCCCCTCCACTGACCGCAACGTGTACTTCCTCAACGTTATTGATAAGTACTCCCGGTTCCCCTTCGCCATCCCATGCCCCGACATGACTTCTGCCACGGTAATTAAAGATGCACAGCATCTTCACTCTGTTCGGTTTCCCCACCTACATCCACAGTAATCAGGGATCCTCTTTCATGAGCGAAGAGCTCCGTCAATTCCTGCTCAGCAGGGGCATCGCTTCGAGCATGACAACCAGTTACAACCCCCGGGGAAACGGGCAGACACGGAGAAGGTGCAAACTCCACACAGATAGTGACCTGGGGCCGGGATCGAACCTGGGACCGTGGCGCCATGAGGCAGCAATGCTAACTACTGCACAATCATGCTGCCCCTTCACATGAGCATCATTAAGCGATACTTTACACCAAGCCATATAAGGAGATATTAGGGCAGGTGGAGAGGGAGAACGGGATGGTCTGGAAGGTCATCCTGCTGGCCCTGCGGTCTAAAAATCTTCCAGCCTCCCGCTGGCAGGAGGTCCACTCCATCTGGTCGCTCCTCTGCACCGCCACTAATGAGACCCCTCATGAACGTGTGTTTGCCTTCCCAAGGAAGTCCACCTCCGGGGTCTCGCTCCCAACATTGCTGACAGTTTCTGGACCCGTCCTCCTCCGGAAGCATGTGCGGAGCCATAAATCGGACCCCCGGTCGAGAAGGTCCACCTCCTACATGCAAACCCGCAGTACGCCTATGTGGCACACCCCGACGGGCGCCAAGACACCATCCTCCGGGACCTGGCACCCGCTGTGTCCCCACCCACGACCCCCGACCTGACACCGCTCCTTCCCCTCCCGGTTGCCTCATTCACCCCTGCATCACTCACCCTCCCTCCAGCGAACCTCACCGCAGCCCCCACCCCAGCAGGATCCGTCCTCCCACTGGATCCACTCAGGGATGACGAAGACCAGGACAACACGCTCCCCGAGTCGCAGGTGACCAGGTCGGTGCCTACATCACCACTAGGACTGAGGCGATCGCGGTGGAGGGTCAAAACCTCCGACAGACTTAATTTGTAATGTTTCTGTCACTCCCGCTGGACTCTTTCTTTAACAGGTGGTGAATGTGGTAAACACCACTAGTGGTATATTGTATGTATTACGGCACTGCCCGTATATTACAGGTACGACAGTAAATCCCTGATACCTGCCTGCTGGCTCCTCCCAGCAGGCGGTGTATAAAAGTGTGTGCTCTCCTGCGCTGCAGCCATTCTGGTTCCAGCTACAGGAGGCACAATATCTTGTTCAATAAAGCCTCGATTGTTCCACCATTCTCGTCTCGTGGTAATTGACGGTACATCACTATGCTTTTCAAACCTTGTGCTACTTTAAAACTAACACCTTACTTGAAACATAGTGGAGGGGATTTACCATACTCCCTGCGCAGCGCGTTTCACAGCAGCAGAGGCTGGTGCGGGATCGTCGGATCCCGCTGATGTCAATGGGGCTTCCTGTTCTATGCACCCCCCCCCGCTCCCCGGAAATCCACAGCAGAGGTTCGTCGGCCAATGGGATCAAAGATCTTGTGATCGAAACTGCTTGGAAAACTCTGGCAGTAAATCTGTCACTGCTCAACATTGAAAGATTGAACTATTACAAGCCAAAAACTTGCACGTTTTTAGAGGAAAAGGTGACTTTTTGGCCAAACGTGAATAGCTGTAAATTACTACAGTACTATTGTGCCTAAATTTACTAGGTAGAAATAGGGATGTAACTTGCAATCACTTGAATGTGTAAGTAGGACAGATAGTGGTGTAATGGTAATGTCACTGGATTAATAATCTAGAGGCTTAGGCTAATGCTCTGGATATGGATTTAAATCCCACAATGACAGCTGGTGGAATTTTAAATTCAATTAATTTTTACAAGATAGGTGTTCGATGAACAGCACAGGCACGATGGGACAACAGGCCTCTTTCTGTGCTGTAAAACTCTGACTCTAAACTGAGCTTGGAACAGAATGTGGGTGATGGCAAAATGTTGATCTGAAGATTCAAATTAAAACAATTTGTATCTGAAATTGTATGAAGCAGTTGGATGGGAGCATATATTACAGTAAATACCTCTGCTCAACTATCGTAGATTTTATTTTAAATGTATTCACAAACTAATCTGGCACATTCTCCAGCCTTTGAAAATTTGTGGTCATCCAAAACTGTTTCCCCGAGTTCTAACTCGCACCAACTCCTGTTTGACCATCACCTCTGGGTTCGCTGATCAACATTGCTCCAAGTTAAACATGCCTTAATTTTAAAATTATTATCCTGGTTTTCAAATCCCTTCAAAACCTTCGCCACTTATCTCTAATCTCTACCAGACCTACAATCCTCTAAGGTTCCTGTTCTCCTTCAATTTCGGCCTCTTAAATAGGCCAAATTTCAATCGGACTACCATTGGCAGCCGTGCCGTCAGCTGCCAAGCCTTAAGCTCTACAATTATTTCCAACTTCTCCAACTCTCTTTTAAGATACTCCTTAAAACCTACCTCTTTATCCAAGATTTTGGTCACCTGCCCTAATATCGCCTTATATGGCTTGGTGTAAAGTATCGCTTAATGATGCTCATGTGAAGGGGCAGCATGATGGTGCAATGGTTAGCATTGCTGCCTCATGGCGCCACGGTCCCAGGTTCGATCCCGGCCCCAGGTCACTGTCTGTGTGGAGTTTGCACCTTCTCCGTGTCTGCGTGGGTCTCACCCCCACAAAAAGAGAGTATGAGAAGAGATTAGCAGCTAATGTAGAAGAGAATCCACAATCTCTTTTGGGAATATAAATAGTAAAAAGGTAGTTAGAGGAGGGGTGGGGCCTATTAGGGAACAAAATGGTATGTATGGCATTGGGATAGAAGATCAACCATGATCTCATTGAATTGTGGAGCAGGCTCGATGGACCGAATGGCTTACTCCTGCTCCTGTTTTCTTTGGTTCTATATTTCTAATAAAAAGGAAGGACATGGCGAAGGTACTAAATAAATATTTTGCATTATTTATCAACGATGATGATGTTGCCAAAGCCATAGTGAAAGAGGACTAAGTTGAGAAACTGGATGTGCTGGAAATTAATAAAGTGGAGATACTAGAAAGACCGGATGGACTTAAAATTAAGGTCCCAGGACGAGATAGGATACATTCAAGGATGTTGAAGGAAGGGTGGAAATTCTGGAGATACTGGCCATAATTCTCCCTAGATTATGGGTGATGCCAGAGGTTCAAGAAATGGTGCAAGGATAAACTCAGCAATGACAAGCCAGTCAGTTTAACATTGGTGGTGAGAAAGCTTTTGTAATTGATAATCCGGCACAGAGTTAACAATCGCTTAGACAAGTGTGGATTGATCAAGGAAAGCCAGCATAGATTTGTTAAAGGCAAATCGTATTTAAGTAACTTGATTGAGTTTTTTTGATGAGGTATCAGAGGATTGATGAGGGTAATGCACTTTGTGTGATATATGTGGAGTTCCAAAGGGTATTTGATAAAGGTCTGCATAACAGACTTTTCAGCAAGGTTGAAGCTCATGCAATGAAAGAGAAGTCACAATATGGATATGAAGTAAGCCGAGCTACAGCTAAAAGAGAATAGTCAAGATGGTTATTTTTGGTTTGCAGAAAGGTATATAGTGAGGTTTTCCAAGGGTCGATACTAGGACCACTGCTTTTCTTGATCTTGGGTGTACAGGACACAATGTCAAAATTTGCAAATGACACAAAAAGTGGAAGTAGAGCGAACTGTGATGAGGGTAGGCCTCCTCCTGTGCTCTAACCATTCTATTACTCTAGGATAATGATAGACTTCATGGGGAAATTAGCTGGTGGAAGGGCCTAAGATGTGGAAACTAAATTTAATACACAGTGATAGATTGCGATCGGAAGAGCGAGATGAGTCAATATAATCAAAAGAGTACAATTCTAAAGGAGGTGGAGGAACAGAGAGAGCTCAGAGTATATGTACGCACATTGTTGAAGTTGGCAAGTTGAGAGAGTGGGTTATATTAATAGGAATGTAGAAATGATGATGAAGCTGTATTAAAGACAGGCTGCACCTCAACTGGAGTATTGTGCCCAATTCTGGGCACCACACATTAGGAAGGCTTCAGAGAGAGTGCAGAAAAGAGTCAGTGCACAGAAAGAGACTATTCGGTCATCGTGTCTGTGCTGGCCATTAAGCACCCATCTATTCTAATCCCATTTTCCAGCACTTGGTCCAGAGTCGTGTATGCTATGGTTCATCTAACTGTTGAGGGTTCCTGCCTCTACTACCCTTTGAGAGTTCTAGATTCCCACCCACTGGGTGAAAATGTTTTTCCTCATATCCCCTCTAAATCTCCTGCCCATTACCTTAAATCTACACCCCCTGGCTATTGACTCCTCCACTAAGGGGACAAGGTTCCTCCTATCTATTCTATGTCCCTCATAATTTTGTACATCTCAACCAGGTTCCCCCCCCTTCAGCCTTCTCTGATCTAAGGAGAACAACTCCATCTAACCAGCCTCTCTTCATAGCTGAAAGATTCTAGCCCAGGCAACATGCTGGTGAATCTCCTCTGCACCCTTTCTAGTGCAATCACATCTTTCCTACAGTGTGGTGAGGGGCTGTTTAGCACAGGGCTAAATTGCTGGCTTTGAAAGCGGACCAAGGCAGGCCAGCAGCACAGTTTGATTCCCGTATCAGCCTCCCCGAACGGGCGCCGGAATGTGGCGACTAGGGGCTTTTCACAGTAACTTCATTTGAAGCCTACTTGTGACAATAAGCGATTTTCATTTCATTTTCATTTCATGGTTGAGGGATGAGAGACTTCAGTTACATGGATAGATTTGAGAAATTTGGTTTTTCTCCTTAGAGAAGAAATTAAGAGCAGATTTGATAGATATGTTCAAAATCATGAGGCGGTCTAGACAGAGTAGATAGAGAGAAACAGTTTCCATTGGCAGAGGGTCAAGAACCAGAGGATACCAATTCAAGGTAACTGGCAAAAGAAGCAACAGCAGCATGAGGAACTTCTTTTGTGCAGGAAGAGTTTTTGATCTGGAATGCACTGCCCAAGAGTGTGGTGGAGACAGATTTAAACACAGCTGACAAACGGAAACTGAATAAGCACCTTAATGGAAAAGAATTGCAGGGCCACGGAAAAAGGACAAGGGAGTAGGAGTCACTGGGTTGCGCTTGCGGAAAGCTGGCAGGGCTACATTGGGCCAAATGGGATGCAAATGAAGTTCACGCTGGCCTCTGGCAGGCTTTCTGACCCGCCATGGCGGGCACCAGAAGTTCCCACTGTAAATTTATGCTGGCTTGAAACCAATTTCTGGGCATCCTGCCATATCCTACCCCATGCCCACCATCTCGCCAGCAGGGGCTTGGAGGAGTTCCGTCCCTTATGTCCTCTCCACAAATTACTCCCCTATCTACAAATGTATCTCAACGAATTTAGCAATAGTACAACTGGTCCTTTTATCCAAGTCATGAACATAGATTGTAAATACTGGAGACCCCAGCACTAATCCCTGTGGCACTCCACGCCCTACATCTTAACAACCTGAAAATTACCCATTTATCCTTACTACGTTTCCTGTTAGTTAATCAATCTTCTATCCATGCTACTTCTTGTACTGTGAGCTCTTATTTTATGTAGTACCCTTTGATGTCACACTTTGTCTCTGTCTCTTGAAAATCTTAGTACACCAAATCCACATGTTCCCCTTTATCCATATTGCTTGGTTATTTTCCAAAGAGCTCTCAAAAGTTAGTCAAACACGAGTACCCTTTCACAACACCATGTTGACTCCGCCTATTCCACTGAGATTTTCTGAGTGCCCTGCTATAATAATTCCTCTTTAATAATGGATTCTAGCAGTTTCCATAAGGCAGATGTTAAGCTAATTGGCCTGCAGGTACCTGTTTTTGGTCTCCCTTGTTTGTTGAATAGAGGAGTTACTTACATTCACTAGTTTCCAATCTGATGGCATCTTTCTAGAATCTAGGGAATTTTGGAAAATTAAATCGAATGCACCTACCACCTCAGCAGCTACTTCTTTTAAGACCCTAGGGTGAAGTCCATCAGCACCTGGGGACTTGGCCTTTAGTTCTAATAATTTTCTCAGCACCCTTTCGCTGGTGTCTAATTGCCTCCCTCCCTTTTTCCTTTTGCATCCCAGTTATATCTTGGATATTACTTATGTCCTCAACAGTGAAGAAGGAAAGACATTTGGCATGTAGAAAAGGGATGGAGTGGTCAAGGCACAGGAGTATGAGATCCACCAGCCTTCAGCCAGGTCTAATATGTGCCTCAAGAAGGTTGAAAAATAAATTATTGATGGGAGAGGAACAGGCAGTTTTTGAACCAACCTTTTTGTTCAATGCGGTTTCCCAAAAGTTACTTTTTAAATGGTTCTTTAAAAAAGCACAGGCGGCAACTGAAACTAACACAACAGCAGTTGCATATTATTTGCATTAAAACAATGATCTGGTCACTAATAAAAAAAACACTGGCATCTCACCAGCTTGCACAATAAAACAGAGAACAAGTTATTTTTTGGTTAAATAATTTACATTTCGTCAAAGCAGCATAAAAGTAGGATTTCTTAATCAAATGTCCCGAGAGGAATGATGAAAGTTTGTTTCACAGTTCTGTGTGCACATTTAAATATAAATGTAACCACTTTTTTTAGGATATGTTCCTCCATAATATCTAGCATGTCTTCAGGCCTCAAACTACATGAACCAAGCCTCGTCTCAAGCTTACACTCGGGCCACTAAGATAAACTAGAGGAATGTAGCCAACAGCATGCACATGCTCTCCCTCCAACAGCTACATCCCGGAGTAGAATGAACCAAAATTCAGAAAATTAACAGCATCAGTGACCTACGAAAATACAGGCTATAAATCTGCTATAAGTTCATTAAAGTGAGGGCAGCACGATGTCACAGTGGTTAGCACTGCTGCCTCACGGTGCCAAGGTCCCAGGTTCGATCCCGGCCCCAGGTCACTGTCCGTGTGGAGTTTGCACATTCTCCCATTGTCTTCATGGGTTTCACACCCACAACCCAAAGATGTGCAGGGTAGGTGGATTGGCCACACTAAATTGCCCCTTAATTGGAAAAGAAATGAATTGGGTACTCTAAATTTATATTTTTTTAAAGTTCAATAAAGTGTCTGCAGTCAGTGCCACAATTTGCATTCTGGTTCTCTGTGTCACGCAACTGAGAAAAGCACATCTGCAAAAGGACAGATGCTGACACTCATGCAAAGTAGGAGGATGTGAAAGGAGCTAGAAATACTCCAAACGGATAAGTCTTCAATTTCTCCTCCCAGGAAAAGCCCAACTCTTTGTGCTTCACGTTCTATTGAAGTATCCATCCAACCATTCAACTGCTGGGATTCAATGGTTCATGTAGCATCATCCAGGAAACACTTCAGTTCCCTCCCAAAAACGGTAAGTAAAATAAAATCCCAGAATGAATATATTCATTCAACTATACAACTTTAGGCCAGACATCCCCAACTGGTTGCAGTTTCTAGCTATGGAGCTGAAAAAACACCATGTTCCATACAGTTATCCCCATTCCCAAGGGTCCCATTCCTAATCAGTTATTCATCTAGTTTTATAAACCCAAGAGGTAATCTAGAATTGCATGGCCAGAAAACTACACTCTCAGCTTGGGATACAGAGCAGTGAGGCTTTGTGGTTCCAGTTTGACACTTAGTTTGTCTCAATTCACAATCCCTGTTATTTCCACAGTGCACCCGCTAAAACGCACCTCCGCAATCCCTATCTATGAAGTTGTCAAGGATCCAAACGGAGAGGAAGATCCAAGCTCACAAGGTCTCTAATGTACAAATGATCGGGTTGAGCTCCACGCAGAAAAATACTTTTCATTGTACCTCGGTACACATGACAATAAACAAATCCAAATTAATGTTGCTTTAAAAAAATAGTTTGACTGTACTCCAAACTATGCCCTGAACATTTCCTATTTTAATAAGTAAGCAAAAACAATAAATGAAGTCCATCCAGACATATTAGTCTTCAAGCAGGGTTATTCAGACCATTTTAATCTCAAACCAGCTTTTAAGTCAAAGTTTCCACCCATTTCCCTATTGAATCAAGATTGAATACATTTGTTCTATGGTTCGGTCAAAGAAATTAACATTTCATAAATCACGATTGCAAATGACTCAGATTTCGTTTAAAATTTCTTTAGTTCATAATCATAATTTATGTCCACATCTAATTCACTGTGCCATCAGGCATCTTTTTCTTCAGTTCTGATGAAAGGTCAACGACCCAAAACATTAATTCTGCTTCTCACTCTCCACAGGTGCCGCCAGACCTGCTGAGTATTTCCAGCATTTTCTGTAGTTAATGTGATAAGTACTTTATTCCTACACATGAAATTAAAATACACGTCCTCAAAATGCAATATACATAAAAAGGCATTTAGGCAGCTAGGATGAGAATGCTTTCTTTGAGTATGTACAGGATCCCATGGCACGATTCAAGCAGTAGAGGGGAGTTCTCCCAATCTGCTGGTCAACATAATAATAATAATCTTTATTAGTGTCACAAAGTAGGCTTACATTAACACTGCAATGAAGTTACTGCGAAAATCTCCTAGTTGCCATATTACGTCACCTGTTCAGGTACACCGAGGGAGAATTCAGAATGTTCAATCCACCCAATAAGCAGGTCTTTCGGACTTGTGGGAGGAAACCGGAGCACCCAGAGGAAACCCACGCAGACACGGGGAGAACGTGCAGACTCCGCACAGACAGTGTGACCCAAACCGGGAATTGAACCCGGGTCCCTGGCACTGCGAAGCGACTGTGCTAACCACTGTGCTACCGTGCCACCCATACATAACCCTCAATCACCAATTTCTGAAAGGTTCAGATTTACTGTACATTATTGGATTGCTCTTTGTTGGATCATAATGCACACTAATTGACTGAATTTTGCCCGTAATTCAAAATTAATTTATTGGCTTTAGCGCATTTTGGACATTGTGAGGAAATGAGAGGCATTATAAAGATAGAAGTTCATCATTTGCTTCCTTTATTATTTTACTGTACTTGTTCCTTTAGGTATCATCAATATACATTAAAAAAACACTAAGTTGGTGGACAGATGTGTCAGTTACAAAAATATTTACAACATATGATTGGTAGAGCAGCAGTTTGACACTTTTGGGGAACATATAGCACAAAAGTAACCCATTTATTTTGTAAACTACAGTTACTTCTTAAATGGGCTATACGAATCTTTAAAAAAGGTATAACCAGTTCATTCAGCATATATCTGTAATACATTCCACCACTTTGTATTTGTAATTCTGACCAAGCTAAACAAACACACGAATAAAGATTGAGGTAGTCTAATAAAAACGTTGCGAATCACATCTGTTGTAGCAATAGAAAAAACATCCGGAACTAAGTATTTACAGCCACTAAAATCAGTCACGGTTGACATAATTCATTTGTATTTAGTGGTCATTCTCTCTTTGAGGTTTATTTGCCACACCAATTTGAATTTCTTATTCCCTCTGAATTCTGAGAAATCCAAGACCAAAACTGATTAGCCTCCACCATTGTAACAAATATTTTTGTTAACAGCACTGGAAACACGTTTTAGTTTCCCTTACACTATTTTTTTTTAAATAAATATTTTATTGAAAATTTTTGGTCAACCAACACAGTACATTGTGCATCCTTTACACAACATTATAACAATACAGATAATAATGACCTTTTTTATATAAACAAAAAACAACAAATAAATAAATATTAAATAACAAAAATGAAAACTAGCCCTAATTGGCAACTGCCTTGTCACAGGCTATACCCCCCCACCCACCCACCCCCATCCCTCCCCCCCCCCCCCCCCCCCCAAGTCCTGGGCTGCTGCTGCTGCCTTCTTTTTTCCCCCATCTATCTTTCCGCAAGATATTCGACGAACGGTTGCCACCGCCTGGTGAACCCTTGAGCCGACCCCCTTAGGACGAACTTAATCCGCTCTAGCTTTATGAACCCCGCCATATCATTTATCCAGGTCTCCACCCCCGGGGGCTTGGCTTCTTTCCACATTAGCAATATCCTGCGCCGGGCTACTAGGGACGCAAAGGCCAAAACATTGGCCTCTCTCGCCTCCTGCACTCCCGGCTCTTGTGCAACCCCAAATATAGCCAACCCCCAGCTTGGTTCGACCCGGACTCCTACTACTTTTGAAAGCGCCTTTGTCACCCCCACCCAAAACCCCTGTAGTGCCGGGCATGACCAAAACATATGGGTATGATTCGCTGGGCTTCTCGAGCACCTCGCACACCTATCCTCCACCCCAAAAAATTTACTGAGCCGTGTTCCAGTCATATGTGCCCTGTGTAATACCTTAAACTGAATCAGGCTTAGCCTGGCGCACGAGGACGACGAGTTTACCCTGTTTAGGGCATCTGCCCACAGCCCCTCCTCGATCTCCTCCCCTAGCTCTTCTTCCCATTTCCCTTTTAGTTCGTCCACCATAGTCTCCCCTTCGTCCCTCATTTCCCTATATATATCCGACACCTTACCATCCCCCACCCATTTCTTTGAGATGACTCTGTCCTGCACCTCTTGTGTCGGGAGCTGCGGGAATTCCCTCACCTGTTGCCTCGCAAAAGCCCTCAATTGCATGTACCTGAATGCATTCCCTTGGGGCAACCCATATTTCTCGGTCAGCGCTCCCAGACTTGCGAACTTCCCGTCCACAAATAGATCTTTCAGTTGCGTTATTCCTGCTCTTTGCCACATTCCATATCCCCCATCCATTCCCCCCGGGGCAAACCTATGGTTGTTTCTTATCGGGGACCCCCCCAATGCTCCGGTCTTTCCCCTATGTCGTCTCCACTGTCCCCAAATCTTCAGTGAAGCTACCACCACCGGGCTCGTGGTGTAGTTCCTCGGTGAGAACGGCAATGGGGCTGTCACCATAGCCTGCAGGCTGGTCCCCCTACAGGACGCCCTCTCTAATCTCTTCCACGCCGCTCCCTCCTCCTCTCCCATCCACTTACTCACCATTGAAATATTAGCGGCCCAATAATACTCACTTAGGCTCGGTAATGCCAGCCCCCCCCTATCCCTACTACGCTGTAAGAATCCCTTCCTCACTCTCGGAGTCTTCCCGGCCCAAACAAAACCCATGATGCTCTTTTCTATCCTTTTAAAAAAAGCCTTCGTGATCACCACCGGGAGGCACTGAAACACAAAGAGGAATCTCGGGAGGACCACCATCTTAACCGCCTGCACCCTCCCTGCCATTGACAGTGCTACCATATCCCATCTCTTGAAATCTTCCTCCATCTGTTCCACCAACCGCGTTAAATTTAGCCTGTGCAATGTGCCCCAATTCTTAGCTATCTGGATCCCCAGGTAACGAAAGTCTCTTGTTACCTTCCTCAACGGTAGGTCTTCTATTTCTCTACTCTGCTCCCCTGGATGCACCACAAACAGCTCACTCTTCCCCATGTTCAATTTATACCCTGAAAAATCCCCAAACTCCCCAAGTATCCGCATTATTTCTGGCATCCCCTCCGCCGGATCCGCCACATATAGTAGCAGATCATCCGCATATAAAGATACCCGGTGTTCTTCTCCTCCCCTAAGTATTCCCCTCCATCTCTTGGAACCTCTCAGCGCTATCGCCAGGGGCTCAATCGCCAGTGCAAACAGTAATGGGGACAGAGGACATCCCTGCCTTGTCCCTCTATGGAGCCGAAAATATGCCGATCCCCGTCCATTCGTGACCACACTCGCCACTGGGGCCCTATACAACAGCTGCACCCATCTAACATACCCCTCTCCAAAACCAAATCTCCTCAACACCTCCCACAGATAATCCCATTCCACTCTATCAAATGCTTTCTCGGCATCCATCGCCACTACTATCTCCGTTTCACCCTCTGGTGGGGCCATCATCATTACCCCTAACAGCCTCCGTATATTAGTGTTCAGCTGTCTCCCCTTCACAAACCCAGTTTGGTCCTCGTGAACCACCCCCGGGACACATTCCTCTATTCTCATTGCCATTACCTTGGCCAGGACCTTGGCATCCACATTTAGGAGGGAAATTGGTCTGTAGGACCCGCATTGTAGCGGATCCTTTTCCTTCTTTAAGAGAAGCGATATCGTTGCTTCAGACATAGTCGGGGGCAGTTGTCCCCTTTCCTTTGCCTCGTTAAAGGTCCTCGTCAGTACCGGGGCGAGCAAGTCCAAATACTTTCTGTAAAATTCAACTGGGAATCCGTCCGGTCCCGGGGCCTTTCCCGTCTGCATGTTCCTAATTCCTTTCACCACTTCTTCTACCGTGATCTGTGCTCCCAGTCCCACCCTTTCCTGCTCTTCCACCTTGGGAATTTCCAGCCGATCCAAAAAATCCATCATTCTCTCCCTCCCATCCGGGGGTTGAGCTTCATACAATTTTTTATAAAATGTCTTGAACACTTCATTCACTCTCTCCGCCCCCCGCTCCATCTCTCCTTCCTCATCCCTCACTCCCCCTATTTCCCTCGCTGCTCCCCTTTTCCTCAACTGGTGTGCCAGCAATCTGCTCGCCTTCTCCCCATATTCATACTGTACACCCTGCGCCTTCCTCCATTGTGTCTCTGCAGTGCCTGTAGTCAGCAAGTCAAATTCCACATGCAGCCTTTGCCTTTCCCTGTACAGTCCCTCCTCCGGTGCTTCCGCATATTGTCTGTCCACCCTCAAAAGTTCTTGCAGCAACCGCTCCCGTTCCTTACTCTCCTGCTTCCCTTTATGTGCCCTTATTGATATCAGCTCCCCCCTAACCACCGCCTTCAACGCCTCCCAGACCACTCCCACCTGAACCTCCCCATTGTCATTGAGTTCCAAGTACTTTTCAATACATCCCCTCACCCTTAGGCACACCCCCTCATCCGCCATTAGTCCCATGTCCATTCTCCAGGGTGGGCGCCCTCCTGTTTCCTCCCCTATCTCCAAGTCTACCCAGTGTGGGGCATGATCCGAAATGGCTATAGCCGTATATTCCGTTCCCCTCACCTTCGGGATCAATGCCCTACCCAACACAAAAAAGTCTATGCGCGAATAGACTTTATGGACATAGGAGAAAAACGAGAACTCCTTACTCCTAGGTCTACTGAATCTCCACGGGTCCACACCTCCCATCTGCTCCATAAAATCCTTAAGCACCTTGGCTGCTGCCGGCCTCCTACCAGTCCTGGACTTCGACCTATCCAGCCTTGGTTCCAACACAGTGTTAAAGTCTCCCCCCATTATCAGCTTTCCCGTCTCTAGGTCCGGGATGCGTCCTAGCATTCGCCTCATAAAGTTGGCATCATCCCAGTTCGGGGCATACACGTTTACCAAAACCACCATCTCTCCCTGTAATTTGCCACTCACCATCACGTATCTGCCCCCGTTATCCACCACTATAGTCTTTGCCTCGAACATTACCCGCTTCCCCACTAATATAGCCACCCCCCTGTTTTTCGCATCCAGCCCCGAATGGAACACCTGCCCCACCCATCCTTTACGCAGCCTAACCTGGTCTATCAGTTTCAGGTGCGTTTCCTGTAACATAACCACATCTGCTTTAAGTTTCTTAAGGTGTGCGAGTACTCGTGCCCTCTTTATCAGCCCGTTGAGCCCTCTCACGTTCCACGTGATCAGCCGAGTTGGGGGGCTTCCCACCCCCCCCCCCTTGCCGGTTAGCCATCATCTTTTTCCAGCTTCTCACCCAGTTCCCACGCAGCTGTATCTCCCCCAGGCGGTGCCCCCCCCGCCCATCCTCTCCCGTACCCACTCCCCCCTTTCCCCAGCAGCAGCAACCCAGTAATTCCCCCCTCCCACCCACCCCCGCTAGACCCCCCGCTAGCGTAATTACTCCCCCCATGTTGCTCCCAGAAGTCAGCAAACTCTGGCTAACCTCGGCTTCCCCCCGTGACCACGGCTCGCACCGTGCGACGCCCCCTCCTTCCTGCTTCTCTATTCCCGCCATAATTATCATAGCGCGGGAACCAAGCCCGCGCCTCTCCCTCGGCCCCGCCTCCCATGGCCAACGCCCCATCTCCTCTCCCTCCCCACCTCCCCCCATCACCACCTGTGGGAGAAAGAAAAGTTACCATACCGCAGGATTAGAACATAAAACCCCTCTTCGCCCCCCCCATTCGCCCCACCACTTTGTCCAAACGTTCTTTTTCATAATCCACTCATTCCAGTTTTTCTTCTACAATAAAAGTCCACGCTTCATCCGCCGTCTCAAAGTAGTGGTGCCTCCCTTGATATGTGACCCACAGTCTTGCCGGTTGCAGCATTCCAAATTTTATCTTCCTTTTGTGAAGTACCGCCTTGGCCCGATTAAAGCTCGCCCTCCTTCTCGCCACCTCCGCACTCCAGTCTTGATAAACGCGGATCACCGCGTTCTCCCATTTACTGCACCGAGTTTTCTTCGCCCATCTAAGGACCATTTCTCTATCCTTAAAACGGAGGAATCTCACCACTATGGCTCTGGGAGTTTCTCCTGCTCTCGATCCTCGCACCATAACTCGGTACGCTCCCTCCACCTCCAACGGACCCGTCGGGGCCTCCGCTCCCATTAACGAATGCAGCATCGTGCTCACATATGCCCCGACGTCCGCCCCCTCCACACCTTCAGGAAGGCCAAGAATCCTCAGGTTGTTCCTCCTTGCGTTGTTTTCCAGTGCCTCCAACCTCTCCACACATCGTTTCTGGTGTGCCTCCTGTATCTCCGACTTCACCACCAGGCCCTGTATATCGTTCTCATTCTCGGCTGCTTTCGCCTTCACGACCCGAAGCTCCTGCTCCTGGGTCTTTTGTTCCTCCTTTAGCCCTTCGATCGCCTGTAGTATCGGGGCCAACAACTCTTTCTTCATTTCCTTTTTTATCTCCTCCACGCAGCATTTCAAGAACTCTTGTTGTTCAGGGCCCCATATGAAACTGACACCTCCCGACGCCATCTTGGTTTTTGCTTGCCTTCCTTGCCGTTGTTCCAAAGGATCCGCTGCAATCCGGCCACTTTCCTCTCCTTTTTCCATCCGTGTCCAGGGGGAACACCCTCCTGGTTTACCGCACGGTGTTTTTAGCCGTTAAAATTGCCGTTGGGGCTCCTATCAAGAGCCCAAAAGTCCGTTTCACAGGGAGCTGCCGAAACGTGCGACTCAGCTGGTCATCACCGCACCCGGAAGTCTTCCCTTACACTATTAAGAACACTGGTAAAACATTTAGCCAACAGTAATTTCAGAACACATCCCCTTTGTTCATTGGCAAAAAACAAGGTCAACTAAAATGGCACTTCATCATCTAAGGTACACTAATTTTCCAGGCATTCTCCATCTATTCGTAATGGGAGAGAAAGTAACATTATTTATTAAACTACAAACTAAACCGTTCTAGTTTTACATGGTGCGGACTCACTTCATATAAAAATGAGTGGACTCCATATTGGGAAGAAATTAGCATAGTACGGTGGGATATTTTCAATTAATTTTGGAAGGATTTTGTTTACTCAGTATGTAACTGGGATTGTGTTCTCAGATTCAAAACAATGCAGCAACCTATTAGGCTGAACAATTCAGCACAATGTAACAGGAACTAGGATGGGGAAATTGCTGGTGTCAAACTCTTTCTCCACCTTGTTCACATTCATTTACTAAAAGGTCTAGATCCCTGCACTCATACCAATTTCTTATGTAGAAAGATTCAGAAATGTTTTAACCTCCATTTAAAAATGTGATATATATGCAGGTAATTTCATATTTTGTCATCTAACTTTGACCAGTAAACTTGTACTATAATGCCAACAAATACATTATCACTTTCCAAACAACTCGAGTTCCTGATAATTACTGAGTCAGAAACCAACTACAAACAGCATTTATGGCACAGACAGTGGCCATTCAGCACATTGAGTCCAAGTCAGCTCCCTGCAGAGCAATCCAGTCAGTCGAAATCTCCCATTCAATCCCTCCAGCACTGCAAGCTTATTTCCTTCAAGTGCCCATTCAATTTTCTTTTGAAATCATTAATTGTTTCCACTTCCATCACTTTCTTGGACAGTGACTTCTAACCTAACCTTGTAACTAAATTCCCCATCTCTGGAACCATTTTGGTAAGCCTCCTCTTCACATCTTTCCTAACGTGCGGTGACCAGGGCTGGATGCAAAACTCCACCCGAGGCCTAAACAGAGCTTTATAAAGCTCCAGCATAACTTTCCTGCTTTTGCACTCAATGCCTCTTTGTGAAGCCCAGGATCCCATATTATATGCTAACCACCCTCTCAATATGCTTTGCTATCTTCAGAGATCGGTGTATATGCACCCTCGGATCACCAGGTTATCATAGAATTTACAGCGCAGAAGGAGGCCATTCGGCCCATCGAGTCTGCCACCGGCTCTTGGAAAGAGCACCCTGCCCAAGGTCAACACCTCCACCCTATCCCCATAACCCAGTAACCCCACCCAACACTAAGGGCAATTTTGGATACGAAGGATAATTTATCATGGCCACTCCACCTAACCTGCACATCTTTGGACTGTGGGAGGAAACCGGAGCATCCGGAGGAAACCCACGCACACACGGGAGGATGTGCAGACTCCGCACAGACAGTGACCCAGCAGGGAATCGAACCTGGGACCCTGGAGCTGTGAAGCAATTGTGCTATCCACAATGCTACCGTGCCTGGACACTGTTTAGAATTGTGCCCTTAAGTCTATCTTGCCTTTCCCTATGGTTTCGGTCAAAATGCCTCACACTTCGCAATATTGAATTTGATCTGTCACTTGTCTGTCCATATCTCGCATATCTATGCTTAGTTGTAGGCAATTCTTATTGTTCTCACTGTTTGCCACTCTTCCAAGTTTGGTATCATCAGAAAACTTTGAAATTTTATTCCATATTCCAAGATCCAAGTCATTTGTATATAGCAACAACAAAAACAAAGCCGTGGTCCTCACAGTGACTGTTGGGGAACACAGTGGCTACCAAATTCCAGCCCAAATAAAAACATCGCTGTTTTCCATCTTAAGCCATTCTTTATACAATTGCATACCAACCTTCCTATTCCAGAAGCCTCAAGTTTGTTGACCAGCCTTTTATGTGGTACTTTGTCAAACAGGTGCTTACAATCCATATAAACAACATCCACTGCATCCCTTTCATCAATTTTCTCCTCTACTTCATCAAAACAAACAGTCAAACACAATTTGTCTTTACAAATGCAGGTTAACTCACACCTCTCCAAGTGCAGATTGATTTTTCCCTGACTAAGGATTCCAAAACCTTACCGACCGCTAATGATGGCCTGTAGTTGCTATGACTGCTCCTATCCTCTTTGTTGAATAGGGGTGTCACATCTGCCACTCTTCAATCCTCTGGCACATCCCAATATTTAGGGAAGGTTGAAAGATTAAGGCAAGCCCTTTTGCCATCTCCACCCTCACTTCCTTTAGCAACTTTGGATGTACGCCATCTGGACCAGGTGAATTATCTGTCCCAAGCAGAACCAGCCTTTCCAGTGTCACCTCCTTTTCCATTTTCACATTAACCATTGCCTCTCATCTCTGCTTCTACTGATATTTTTGAATTCCCTTTTATGTTGGCTGCCATTTAATTCTCATGGGCAGCATGATAGCACAGTGGTTAGCACCATTGCTTCACAGCGCCAGGGACCCGGGTTCGATTCCTGACTTGGGTCACTGTCTGTGCAGAATCTGCATGTTCTCCCCATGTCTGCGTGGGTTACCTCCGGGTGCTCCGGTTTCCTCCCACAAGTCCCGAAAGATGTGCTTGTTAGGTGAATTGGACAATCCGAATTCTCCCTCAGGGTACCTGAGCAGGCGCCATAGTGTGGAGACGAGGGGATTTTCACAGTAATTTCATTGCAATAATGTAATGTTAATGTAAGCCTACTTGTGGCACTAATAAAGATTATTATACTCTTTCTTTGCCAGTTTTATTTCCCTCTTCACTCCCCTCTCCACCTATCATATTTGATTTGGTTCTCACTTGAAGAATTCATCGGACACACATCAGACACATTCTTTTTTTCCAATCATAATTTCTATCACACCCAAGGAGTCCTGTTTTTGTCTCCCTTACCTGTCACCTTTGGTGGAATGTACCTAGCCTGTACCCGAAGCAGATCTTCCTTAGATCACCCATTATTCTGTTACAAATTTTCCTGTCAGTCTCTCATTTCATTTCAATCCCCCAGTATCGCCACTCTACAGTTCTTGCACATATCTGTGAATCACCTGCAGGCTTATTCCTCAATACCCAAAGTAGCATGATCTTACCATTTTTGCTTCACCATTCAAACCGAATAGGCTTTGTCCATCCCTCCTCAAGGATACTGCCTTCTTCCAACACGGTCATGTCTTCTCCAATCAGTACAGCAACCCCACCACCCTTTTACTTCTCTATCTTCTCTGAAAATTTCACATCCATGTATATTAAGTACCTACTTCTAGGGCAGCACAGCGACACAGTGGTTAGCACTACTGCCTCACGGCGCCGAGGTCCCAGGTTCGATCATGGCTCTGGGTCACTGTCCGCGTGGAGTTTCCACATTCTCCATGTGTTTGTGTGGGTTTCGCCCCCACAACCCAAAAGATGTGCAGGGTAGGTGGATTTGCCACGCTAACTTGCCCCTTAATTGGAAAAAATGAATTGGGTACTCTAAATTTATTTTTTTAAAAATTAAGTACCTAGGGCGGGATTCCCTAACCCCCCGCCAGAGTGTCCACGCCGTTGTAAACGCCATCGCATTTTACGACGGCGTAAACGTGCGCTGTCAGGTCTAATTCTGGTCCCTACAGGGGGCCAGCACGGTGCTAGAGCGGTTCGCTCCGCTCCAGCTGCCGATCACGGCTCGAATTTGGCGCCGCAGGATCCGCGCATGCGCAGTGGCACCGACCGGCACGAACGCACACATGCGCAGTGGTGCCAGCGCCAACACACGCATGCGCAGTGGCCTTTAACAAGCCGGCCCCGACGCAACATGGCGCAGGGCTTCAGGGGCCGGCACGTCCAGCCAGAGAGGCCGGCCCACCGATCGCGGGCCAGGCCACATCGGAGGACCCCCCCCACCCCTCCCAGAGAACGCCACCCGACCCTTCAATGCTCAGGTTCCGCCAGCTCAGAGCAGGTTAGAACGGCGCTGGCGGGGCTCTTTTTTTTTTACGGCCGCTTGCCCCTTCCGGGCCAGAGAATCACAGGGGGGACGCATAGAGCGGCCTGCGACTGACACCGCGCCAGCCACGTCGGCGCCAATGGCTCCGATTCTCTGCTCTGCAGAGAATCTTGTGCCGGCATCAGGGCGGCGTGGCCTGGTCGTGGGGATTCTCCGGCTCGGCCCAGGGCTGGGAGAATCCCGCCCCCGGGCTGGGAGAATCCCGCCCCCTGTTCTCATCATTTTTAATCACGCTTCCATTATTGCTATCACATTATATTCCCAACTGCTGTTTGTGCTTACAGCTCACCAACGTTACTCACCAACTTTGTGTGTTTACGTAAATGCATTGTACAATACCCACTGCATTCATAGTCTTTTTTAGTCTCTCCTATCTAATACGGTACTGGTTCATTCTTCAGTACTGCCCAACACTCCGTTTATGCACTTTATTTTTATTTTCTACTTCTATATGAAGAAGGTGTGCCAACCCCTCTGCCAATTTAGGTTAAGCCTCTATAAACACACTTGTGAACATCCTCACAAGGATGTTCCTCCTACAGCTATTGCAGTGCAATCCACCCCTTCTGAATAGGTGCTTTCTGTCGCAGAACTGATCCCAATATGCAAGAATGTGAAGCCCATGTACCATGCTTCAACTTTGCACTATTCCTATTTCTACTCTAGCTAGTATGCAGCACTGGGAGTAATCTAAACATTATTACCCTAGAGTTACTAATTTTTAACTTCCTCCCTAGATCCTGAAAATCTGGACTTCAGAACCCTATATCTGTCCAGTCTATGTTAAGTACTAAAATGTACCAAATATCTGGCTCGCTGCCTTCCCCCTGAAGAATATTCTGTAACATCTCCATGATGTCCTTTACTATGGCACTAGGAAGGCTACACGCCACGCAGGACTCACAGTGACAGTTACAGAAATGCATGTCTGTCCCTTAACTATGTAATATCACACACCAACATTTCTATGCTATGTTGTTTCCCACCTCCACAGTCCCTTGTCTATTGGTGCCATGGTTTGGGCTGAACTCCTCCATGTTATTGTCACTCTCAGTCTCTAGTATCTGTTTGAAATCGACACACACCCTGAAGACCCCTGACCTTCTTACACTTCTGGCTGGCCACCTGAACACTCACTGCCTGTGGGGTGACCACCACTTGGAATATGCTATCCAGTAAAACTCCCATTCGCCCTGATGCGCCAATGACTCCAGCAGCCCCATAAGCTTGGAAATGCTGAGCTCAAGCTGTAGGAGCTGAAGGCTCTTCCTAAATATATGCTCATCCAAGACACGTGCAACCTCCTAAAGCTGTCACATGGTGCAGGTATTGCAAGCAACAGGTCTCAAATGTCCATTCATGAAGTTAAAAAAACTCTATTCCCAGTTAATAACCTATTTATGCTATTCATTTTAACAAATCTCTCCAGACCACCTCAGTATTTATACATTAATTGATTCACTTACTGTTATACTAACCCCGATGGACTATTTCTACTTTTCACCTAGCTTGAACGAATACTCTAGTTTAGAAAAAGAAAAATACACACCAAGTAATCACTTTTCTATTCCTCTCTGACGTCACACTAAGTCAGCGGCTCTGAACCTGCTCACCACCAGGCTGGTCTTGCTATCTTCTTGCATTCGATGCTGCCACTGCTCTTTTACCCCTCCCGCCAGTCTCGCACTCATTGCTGCTGCTTTTTCACTCCCTCACTGGTCTCACACTCACTGCTGTTACCACCACTCTTTTACTCCCCATTGATCTCACTCTGTTCTCATTCTCACTGCTACTGCTGCCGTTTTGCTTCCTTGCAACCTCGCTGCTGCTGCTATCACTTTTACCACTCCACTGTCTCACGTTGTTCTCGCTCTTGCTGCTACCACCACTCTTCTATTTCCCAGCTGGTGTTCCTCTCACTGCAGCTTCCACCAGTCTTATCTCCCCACTGGTCTCGCTATTATGAATTACAGTAAGTATGCATTTCTTGATCCCCTGCATCAAAAATATCTTTACAATTATCCTTGCGTAAAATGTGATTTTTAGGAAGGCAAATTCTTACACTGAAAGTTTAGACATCACGCTTAAATCATCAAATCCTCTACCCCTGAAAATGTGGAAATGAAAAAAATGAAATGAAATGAAAATCGCTTATTGTCACGAGTAGGCTTCAAATGAAGTTACTGTGAAAAGCCCCTAGTCGCCACATTCCGGCGCCTGTTCGGGGAGGCTGGTACGGGAATTGAACCGTGCTGCTGGCCTGCCTTGGTCTGCTTTAAAAGCCAGCTATTTAGCCCGGTGCTAAACCAGCCCCATAATTTCCGATTTACTGAGTATGGAGTCTTTATCAACAGCCCCAGTACAGGAATTCATACCATAACTGGTTAAACCGGTAAATTTGGTTTCACAACCAATAATCCTGCAGCGACGTAATCAAACTTCGATGAAAGATTTAAATCTTTGTTTGAATCTGGGCAAAGGAGAGGGTAGATGCAAAATATCAGAAAACATCTATAAATTCTTTCATGGGAAAAACAAGAGTAACAAAACCTGGTCTGAACTGGGGTTAAGAATTATTTTATTTTTTTTTAAATATATTTATTAAAGTTTTTTTAACACAATTTTTCTCCCTTACAAACAATAACCACCCCCCACCTCGTAACAAAAAAAAAAACGAGAAATCGCGCAGAGCAAGATATATACATGGCAAAATGATATATTTACACAGCTTTGTACACTGGCCCTCAGCCGTACGTGCCAGTTTCCCCAACCCTTCATGTTATCTCTTGCTCATCCACCCTACCAGGCAGTCCCCCCTTTCCCCACCCTCCCAGAACGTCCCCTCCACCCCCTCCCCTCCCCCCCCAAGGTTGCTGCTGCTGCTGACTGACTTTCCTCTAACGCTCCGCGAGATAGTCTAGGAACGGTTGCCACCGCCTGTAGAACCCCTGCGCAGACCCTCTCAAGGCGAACTTAATCCTCTCCAACTTTATGAACCCAGCCATATCATTTATCCAGGCCTCCAGGCTGGGGGGCTTCACCTCCTTCCACATTAGCAAGATCCTTCGCCGGGCTACTAGGGACGCAAAGGCCAGAATGCCGGCCTCTTTCGCCTCCTGCACTCCCGGTTCATCCACTACTCCAAATATTGCTAGCCCCCAGCTTGGCTTGACCCGGACTTTCACCACCTGAGATATTGTTCCCGCCACTCCTCTCCAGAACCCCTCCAGTGCCGGGCATGACCAAAACATATGGACATGGTTCGCCGGGCTCCCTGAGCACCTTCCACATCTGTCCTCTACCCCAAAGAACCTACTCAACCTCGCCCCCGTCAAGTGCGCTCTGTGGACCACCTTAAATTGTATCAGGCTGAGCCTGGCACACGAGGAGGAGGAATTAATCCTACCTAGGGCATCAGCCCACAGACCTTCCTCGATCTCCTCCCCCAGCTCCCCCTCCCATTTACCCTTCAACTCTTCTACCAGTACTTCCCCCTCTTCTTTCAACTCCTGGTGTATTTCCGACACCTTGCCCTCCCCGACCCAATCACCCGAGATCACCCTATCTTGAACTTCTTGTGCCGGGAGCAACGGGAATTCCCTCACCTGTCGCCTCACAAAGGCCCTCACCTGCATATATCTAAAGACATTTCCCGGGGGTAACTCAAACTTCTCCTCCAGTGCCCCTAGGCTCGCAAACGTCCCGTCGATGAACAGGTCCCCCATTCTTCCAATCCCCGCCCGATGCCAGCTCTGGAACCCCCCGTCCATCTTCCCCGGGACAAACCGGTGGTTACCCTTGATCGGGGACCACACCGATGCTCCCATTGCACCCCGGTGCCGTCTCCACTGGCCTCAGATCCTTAGCGTTGCCGCCACCACCGGGCTCGTGGTATACTTTGTCGGCGAGAGCGGCAGCGGTGCCGTCACCAATGCCCCTAGGCTCGTTCCTTTACAGGACGCCATCTCCATCCTCTTCCATGCCGCCCCCTCTCCCTCCATAACCCACTTGCGGATCATCGCCACATTTGCTGCCCAGTAGTAGCTCCCCAGGTTTGGCAGCGCCAACCCTCCTCGGTCCCTACTGCGTTCCAGGAACCCTCTCCTTACTCTCGGGGTCTTATTCGCCCACACAAACCCCATAATACTCCTGCCTACTCTCTTAAAAAAGGCCTTAGTGATCACGATGGGAGGGCAATGAAACATTAACAGAAACCTCGGAAGGACCACCATTTTGACCGACTGCACTCTACCCGCCAGTGAGAGCGGTAGCGTGTCCCATCTTTTGAAATCCTCCTCCATTTGCTCCACCAACCTAGTCAGATTCAGTTTATGTAGGGTCCCCCAACTCCTGGCTATCTGGATCCCCAGATACCGAAAGCTCCCCTCCGCCCTCCTCAGCGGTAGGTCCCCTATCCCTCTTTCTTGGTCCCCCGCCTGTAATACAAAGAGCTCACTCTTCCCTACATTGAGCTTATAGCCCCAAAACTCCCCAAACTCCCTTAGAGTCTGCATGACCTCCACCATCCCCTCCATTGGATCCGCCACGTACAGCAACAGGTCATCCGCATATAGCGACACCCGATGCTCTTCTCCCCCTCGGACCACCCCCCTCCATTTATTAGACTCCCTCAATGACATGGCCAATGGTTCGCTCGCCAATGCGAACAACAGGGGCGACAGGGGGCACCCCTGCCTCGTCCCTCGGTACAGTCGAAAGTACTCCGACCTCCGCCGGTTCGTCACTACACTCGCCATCGGGGCTCTGTAAAGGAGCTTAACCCAATTGATAAACCCTACCCCGAACCCAAACCTGCGCAGCACCTCCCAGAGGTACTCCCACTCTACTCGGTCAAAGGCCTTCTCCACATCCATAGCTGCCACTATCTCCGCCTCTCCCTCCTCCAATGGCATCATTATCACGTTTAAGAGCCGCCGCACATTGGTGTTTAGTTGCCTGCCCTTTACAAATCCCGTCTGGTCCTCGTGGATTACCCCCGGGACACAGTCCTCGATCCTCGTGGCCAGCACTTTTGCCAGCAACTTTGCATCCACATTGAGGAGCGAGATCGGCCTGTACGATCCACATTGCAGTGGGTCCTTGTCCCGCTTTAGGATCAAAGAAATTGTCGCTTCCGACATTGTCGGGGGCAGGGTTCCCTCCTCTCTTGCCTCATTAAAGGTCCTCACCAGTAGTGGGGCCAACAGGTCTGCGTACTTCCTGTAGAACTCCACCGGGAATCCGTCCGGTCCCGGGGCCTTCCCCGCCTGCATGCTCCCAAAACCCTTGCTCAGCTCCTCCAACCCAATTGGTGCCCCCAAACCAGCCACCTCTTGCTCCTCCACCCTCAGGAATCTCAGCTGATCTAGGAATCGCCTCATCCCCTCTTCCCCCGCTGGGGGCTGGGATCTGTACAGCTCTTCATAAAAGGCCTTGAATACCTCGTTTATTTTCGTCGCACTCCGAACCGTGGCTCCCCTCCCATCTTTGACACCCCCTATTTCCCTCGCTGCCATCCTCTTACGGAGCTGGTGTGCCAGCATCCGACTAGCCTTTTCCCCATACTTGTAGGTCGCCCCCTGCGCTTTCCTCCACTGTGCCTCCGCCTTCCCGGTGGTCAACAGGTCAAACTCCGTCTGGAGCCGTCGTCTTTCCCCAAGTAATCTTTCCCCCGGGGCCTCTGCGTATCTCCTGTCCACTCTCAAAATCTCCCCCACTAACCTCTCCCTTTCCATACCCTCTGTCTTCTCTCTATGAGCCCTAATGGAAATTAGCTCTCCCCTGATCACCACCTTCAACGCCTCCCATACCACCCCCACCTCCCCGTTGTCGTTGGCCTCCAAGTACCTTTCGATACACCCCCTCACCTTCCCACACACCACCTCGTCCGCCAGCAGTCCCACATCCAGTCGCCACAACGGGCGTTGGTCCGGGCTTAAGCATTATTAATGATGTACAGCACTACAGTATCATATGATTGCAGTTACAAAACAGTTTGGCACGCAACATTAAAATTTGTATTAGCAGTAGTAAATGTCAGTTAACAGTGATGTTTCAGAGATACTGGAGTTAAGACTTATAAGTTTGTGACTTATCTTTATTAGGTGTGTGTGTTGAAGGAATGATATGCAAATTTGTGGGCGAAACTAAGCTCCGTGGGGAATACTGCATGTAGGCCTTAATATGTTGAGGCAACGTGTCATTGTTTGCAATTAATGTTTAACTTGTAAAATGTAGTGCTATACATGTAGGCAGGTCTAATACTGAATATGTATAAACATGACAAACAGGGTTTAAGCAAAAGAAAAAGATCCAGGCGTTATAGTGTATCACTTGTGAAAGGTTCATAACCAATGAATTGCAGCCAAAACAAAAGCACTTTGAATTACATGTTCTAATTATAGGAGGGGTTCAGATTTTTGGGACATTGGAACCAGTTCTGGGAGAGGTGGGACCATTACAAATCGGACAGTTTACATCTGGGCAGGACTGGTAAGTGGGAATCTTTCAAAAGTGTGTTAACTCAGGTTCAGGGTGAGCACATTCCTCTTAGAGTGAAGGGTAAGGCTGGTAGAAGGAGGGAACCCTGGATGACTCGGGACATTGAGGCCATGGTCAAAAGGAAGAAGGAGGCATATGACATGCTTAGGCAACTGAGATCAAGTAGATCCCTTGAAGAATATAGGGCTTGTCGGAGTAGAGTTAAGAGAGAAATCAGGAGGGCAAAAAGGGGACATGAGATTGTCTTGGCAGATAAGGCAAAGGAAAATCCAAACAGCTTTTACAGATACATAAAGGACAAAAGAGTGACTAGGGAGAGGGTGGGGCCTCTTCAGGATAAACAGGGCTATCTATGTGCGGATCCTAATGGGAGAGGTCCTCAATGAATATTTCTCATCAGTATTTACTGTTAAGAAAGGCATGAATGTTAGGGAAATTGGGGAAATAAAAAGTGATGGCTTGAGGAGTGTACATATTACAGAGAAGGAGGTGCTGGAGGTATTAAAGCGCATCAAGATAGACAAATCCCAGGACCTGATGAAATGTGTCCCAGGACGTTGTGGGAGGCTAGGGAGGAAATTGCGAGCTCCCTAGCTGAGATATTTAAATCATCAACAGCCACAGGAGAGGTGCCTGAAGATTGGAGGGTAGCAAATATTGTGCCCTTGTTTAAGAAGGGCTGTAGGAATAAGCTTGGAAACTACTGACCGGTGAGTCTTACGTCTGTAGTGGGAAGTTGTTAGAAGGAATTCTGAGTGACAGGATCTACAGGCATTTAGACAGGCAAGGGCTAATTAGGAAAAGTCAGCATGGCTTTGTAAGGGGAAAGTCATGTCTCATGGATTTGAATGAGTTTTTTGAAGGGATAACCAAGAAGGTAGATGAGGGCAGTGGGGTCGACGTTGTCTACATGGACTTTAGCAAGGCCTTTGACAAGGTACCGCATGGTAGGTTGTTGCAAAAGGTCAAATCTCATGGAATCCAGGGCGAGATAGCCAATTGGATACAAAATTGGTTTGGCGACCGAAGCCAAAGGGTGGTTGTGGAGGGTTGTTTTTCAAACTGGAGGCCTGTAACCAGCAGTGTGCCTCAGGGATCGGTGCTGGGTCCACTGTTATTTGTGATATATATTAATGATTTGGATAAGAATGTAGGAGGCATGGTTAGTAAATTTGCAGATGACACCAAGACTGGTGACACAGTGGACAGTGAAGAAGGTTATATACGATGGCAACAGGATCTTGACCAATTGGCCAGTGGGGATAAATGTAAGGTGATGCATTTTGGCAGATCAAATCCGGGCAGGACCTATTCAGTTAATGGTAGGGAGTTGGGGACAGTTACAGAACAAAGAGATCTAGGGGTACAGGTTCATAGCTCCTTGAAGGTGGAGTCGCAGGTAGACAGGGTGGTGAAGAAGGCATTCAGCATGCTAGGTTTTATTGGTCAAAATATTGAATACAGGAGTTGGGACGTCTTGTTGAAGTTGTACAAGACTTTGGTAAGACCTCACATGGAATACTGTGTTCAGTTCTGGTCACCAATTATATGAAGGATATTGTTAAACTAGAAAGAGTGCTTCAAATCACTAGCATTTGAAGCACTGCTCCTTCTTCAGGTGACTCACCTGAGGAAGGAGCAGTGCTCCGAAAGCTAGTGATTTGAAACAAACCTGTTGGACTTTAACCTGGTGTTGTAAGACTTCTGACTGTGCTCACCCCAGTCCAACGCCGGCATCTCCACATCATAGAAAGAGTGCAGAAGAGATTTACGAGGATACTACCAGGACTTGATTGTCGGAGTTAAAAGGAGAGGCTGGATAGGCTGGGACTTTTTCTCTGGAGCGTAGGAGGCTTAGGGGTGATCTTATAGAGGTCTATAAAATAATGAGGAGCATCGATAAGGTAGATAGTCGACATCTTTTCCCAAAGGTAGAGGAGTCTAGAACTAGAGAGCAAATGTTTAAGGTGAGAGGAGAGAGATACAAAAGAGATCAGAGGGGAAATTTTTTCACACAGAGGGTGGTGAGCATCTGGAACAGGCTGCCAGAGGCAGTGGTAGAGGCGGGTACAATTTTGTCCTTTAAAAAGCAGTTAGAGAGTTACATGGGCAGGGTGGGTATAGAGGGATATGGGCCAAATGCAGGCAAGTGGGACTAGCTTAGAGATTGAAACTAGGTGGCATGGACAAGCTGGGCCGATGGGCCTGTTTCCATTTGTAAAAACATATGACTCGATGACAATTCATTATAAAATAAAAAGAACCATTTTGTTCTCATACAAGTCCTTGGGTAGGAAATGGTGTCCAGTTTTGGTCCCCCCACACTGTGGCTTTGGAAACGGCTAAAGAGGGTCTCACAGTTTAAAACTCTTATCTGTACAGATAGGGCCAAATAAATATTTTTTTTTACTTTTGAAGAAATGCAGACAAGGACGAGGAAGGTCACTTTTGCAGTTTATCGAAGGATAGAAGTAGATTGGATGTTAGGCAGTTATTTCCAAAAGAATTGTAAACCTGTGGATCAGGTTGCCAGTTCATGTAATGAATGTAGATTCACTGCATTCTTTAAGAGGTAAATTTGTTTCTGGCTGGGTCAGAATTCACCCTGCATGACTGGTAGGGATGGTGTACCATTAGTCAAGGTCAATGTGAACTCATGGACTAGTTTTGATAGCCTCAAGGGGTCAGAGGGGAATTTTCCAGGTTGTGCCTCCTAATTAGCCTGAGATTTTATCAGGCTTCCCACCTCTCCCAGAAAATTATCTTTCTCCAGGTGGGTGGGGAGTAAGTACTCTGATGAATAAGGCATCACAAATATATGTGTCAGACTGGATTGGCTAATCTGTCCAAATAAAAATAAAATATCTGCAGTACTCCACCAGTTAACAAAAGAACATTTAAATCAGCCTTGCTGTTGCAGTGACACCATTCCTTCACCAAAAAACGATTTTACTGAGAAAAGTTACGAGTATTCTGATATATAACTATTGTCAAATAATTTTAAATGTCACCCGCTGTCATTCAATTTTAAATTTTATAGTCTGATATTTATTATACAAATATTATTTGACTCATCATTTATATTGCAACTGCTCCTTAAGTCATACTTGCAAAGTTTAAACATAATTTAATGGAGAATTATGCTTTCAGTTTGATCATTTTACATCAGCCAATAGCATAATAATGATAATGGGTATTCGTTAATACTGTGGTGAAACAATGATATCTGCCTGCTTGGAAAATAACATTGATTTAAAATTTCCTATTTTTATCATTTTAGATGTTCATGTAGTATTGTAGCATAACGTGAACAGCTGGATAAATACTAAATTAATACAATTTTCTTATGTTGTTTCATTCTTCATAACTTTCTCATATATATTCTCACAATTTAAATCTACCCAAACTGTTGGTATAACTTTTATTGGTATTTTTATTATTCTTTTTCTCAAAACAACACTGGGTGGCACAGTGGTTTGCACTGCGCCAGGAACCCGGGTTCAATTCTGGCACGGCAGCAATGTGGTTAGCACTGCTGCCTCACAGCGCCAGAGACCCAGGTTCAATTCCAGCCTTGGGTCACTGTTTGTGTGGAGTTTGCACTTTCTCCCCGTGTCTGCGTGGGTTTCCTCCAGGTGCTCTGGTTTCCTCCAAAGATGTGCAGGTTAGGTGGATTGGCCATGCTAAATTATCCCTTAGTATCTAAAGAGATTACTGGGGTTACTGGGTTATGGGATTAGGATGGGGGAATGGACCTTGGTCGGGTGCTCTTTCAGACGATCGGTGCAGACTCAATGGGCCGAATGCCTCTTTCTGCACTGTAAGGATTTTATGAGTGTCTGTGGCATGCTCCTCCTGTCTGCGTGGGTTTACTCTTGTAGCCGTCTGGGATGGCCACTTCCAGAATACAAAATGGACATTTGCAAAGTTGCAGGGAAAAATGGACAATGTTAAGAAAGCAAGCAGGCGCAGAGCCTGTCTGCATATTGGAGCCATAGCTCCCAGACAAGACTGAAACTGTAGGCCCATTAGCATATGGATGGCCCATCTCCGGGAACAAAGGGAGATACTTAAGTAACCGATCTGGCTCCAGACCTCGCGGCACCAGTTCCCCAAACCGAAAGCAGAAAACAAAGTAGGCCAACGGCCACCTAGGACACGCCCAGCCATCAAGGCACCCACCACTTTATTGGTCAGGATCAATGCGGATGATCAAGATGCGGTCCAATTAATTGGGGCCAAGTTCAAGGCCCACCCAAAAGCACGCGAAGCCCCTTTGGGTATAAGAAGAAGGCCCCAAGAGAGAATCGCTCTCTTGGACTTGGCTGTCACAGCGGAGAGACCCATCCACCAGCTGCACCAGAAGCAAGTAAGGCCAAGGTCAACGCTCGCTACCAGACGGACGACCTTAGCTGTTTCCCCTCTACCACTTCGATCCAGCAGCTTCAGATCCGAACAACGGCCATTGTTCCTCTGACTGAGTGGGCGCCCGAAGTTAAGTATAGGCTTTAGCAGTAGTGATAGTTTAGTCTGTAGTATTTCGTGCAGGAGTAGATATTACTGTGTGTGTAAATAAATAGTATTGACTTTGAACTAACTAACTGGTGTATTGGCTCTTTTGATCAGTATTTGGGTTTGAACCTTGTGGCGGTATCGAAAGATACCTGGCGACTCTGGAGCAAACATAATTAGGATTAAGGAAGGCGACCATATTGACCGCCATATTCAGAGCCAACCAAAGAGAGCAACACTCTCACAGCACAAAGGTGTGTAGGTTAGGTAGATTTGCCAGGCTAAAATTGCCCCTTAGGTGAAGTTAACAGGATAGGGTGCTCTTTCAGAGGTTCAGCGTAGACTTGATGGGCCGAATGGCCTCCTGCTGCACTTTAGGGGCTCTATGGAGATTTTCACCATCTTACTATAAACCTCTAAGCTATTTACCACATAACACAGAAACATTGATATCAGTGAGGAGCTGGCTTCGATGATTCCAGAGTCTAATCACAAAAGGGCCAAATGAGCAAGAGAACCTCTCGTAACTAGGGTGCTTCGTCTTACTTTGTGCCTGTTAACTCAGTTTCCCTTAATCAATCAATCACTTATTTTTAAAATAACAAAAATAGGAAATCTTTTTTTTTAAAGCAGACAGATACCACACAGATCCATCAAAGTATTACCCAATACCAGCTATTTCTATTAGCGAATAGTACCAGATTCTTTCAAGAGAATTTGCTCATTACTTGAGAAGACTTGGCACACTATTTCTTTTTTCCTGGTGCACAATCCCAAATTACCTGCTGTAATGATGATATTTCCTAATTTCCAGGTCAATGCTGCATTGTCCTACAGCTATGATTGAACAGCGACAGCACTATTACCATCAATAGAAAATGTGTAAACTATATTTGGACAGCATGATAGCAGAAGTGGCTTCAAAGCACCAGGGTCCCAGGTTCGATTCCCCGCTGGATCACTGTCTGTGCGAAGTCTGCACGTTCTCCCCGTGTCTGCGTGGGTTTCCTCTGGGTGCTCCGGTTTCCTCCCACAAGTCCCGAAAGACGTGCAGGTTAGGTGGATTAGCCATGATAAATTGCTCTTAGTGACCAAAAAGGTTAGGAAGGGTTATTGGGTTATGGAGATAGGGTGGAAGTGAGGGCGTGTGGGTCAGTGCAGACTCGATGGCCGAATGGCCTCCTTCTGCACTGTATGTCCTATATCAATCCTGGTCTCTGCCCTGGCACTTAAAACATTTTAGACAACCCACAAGTCAGATCCATACTCAATAAAATTCGTTTACAAAAAGTGAATCAATCCTTTGGCACAGGAGATAACCAGTCAGGTACACATAACAAGAAAATAAATCATCTCGGAAAATTGATTACTCGATCGGAACAGATCTCAAGAATTGAACCACTTTGGTTCTCTTCCCCCTCGCATAACTCAAACTCCTAGCTGTAAACTAACCCCCATTTGGAAGACATACACTTCTGTACATGTAAGTGCCGCGTCATGAGAAGGTGACAGGACCTCAAGGACTCACCTGAGTTGGCGTTTCTCCTCTTTCCCCATTGCCCTCACCAGCCCCAGCCCAAGGCAGGACACAGTGAGCAACAGCATCCAGTTCAGCAGGGCAGAGGATAGGAGCCTCTCTCTACCACCTTCGACACCACTCATCGGGCCGATTCTTTCGCCAGCACACACAAGCTCGCATACACACACTGAGCAGAACCACTACAGGAGCATCCCATTCACTCACACAAACAATCACACACACACAACCAGCTGCCAATCCCACCTCTTCCTGGTAGCCGCCATCTTTTGGTGACGCTGGACAACTGACGTTGACAACTTCGCAGTCCCCGCCTCCCCAGGGCGCAAACGGCGGTCGCTGATTGGCCCCGCGCAGCCGGGTTGCGTCACGTCGGCCGCTCTCCTCTGTGGCCTGCTCCTTCTGTCAATCGTATCATTGGACGGCGCCGATTGGTTCCTGGGCGCGCGCTCGGAACGTGTAGCTTTGTCTTCCTCCAGCCGCTGATTGGCTATGGCTCTGAGCAGTGGGCAGCAGCTGGATGGCATGTCTGATTGACAAGAGTGACACTGACTATAGACCAACATAAACTCAATGAATCAAAACACAAAATGCTGAAAATGCTCAGTAGGTCTGGCAGCAACTGTGAAGAGATATACGTTTCAGGTTGATTTATCAAACCTGGGAATACTTCAAGCTGTAACAGTTTTTAAGTAGGGCAGGGAAAGAGACAGATTCTAATGCCCCATTGGATCTTTCTTCCTATTCACTTTCTTCTGCCCCAATATCTTCTTCCATTGTCACCCTCTGCCGTATTTTCACCATACTCTCACACCTTCCCCTCTCTGACCTTGAATAATCCGTCCTCAACAAAGTTTTCAGTTTCATTTTCTTAGTGTAATGTATTTTGAGCTCAACATGAAACTGCTCTTCTTCCAGCACCTTGGCCTCCATCCTCACTTCTTTGAGTAGAAGTCTTCACCCCACACTGTAGACACTTTCTCCCGTCTTCAGAATCCTCCTTCTACCTAGACCCTTTCATCTGTTCCCTTACCCTTTGTATATCTTTTCATTGAGAACTCCCACATAACATTTTCTCTACACCCCTCAATCACTTATCTCCCTCTAAATTTTCAGCAGTCTGTTCTCTCAAGTCCAACCTTCACATGTTTTTAAAACTTACTGACAAGTGTGGCTTATGGTTTGGTGAACCAAACACTATGGAACAAAGGCTGAGCAACTCCTACCTCCTGCACACATACCCACCACTGAGCGTTGAGGCATTCTTTCCAAAACTGTCATTGACCTCATCTCCTTTGGAGATCTTCCCTCCATGGCCTTGAACCTTGAATTCACCCAAACCCAAACAGTCCGCTTCTATCTCCTTGCCAAGATCTACAAACAGGACTCCCCTGGCAGATCCATCATTCAGCCTGTTCTGCCCCACTGAACTGATTTTGCCTCTTTACTCTCTTTGTGAAATCTCTTCTCACCTTAATCAGTAGTACTTTTGACATTCTCCTCCACTTTAGCAGATTCCAGTTTCCTGGCTATAAACATCTCTTTTCCACCATGGATATCCAATCTTTCTATACCTCCACCTTCCACCATAAATGGATATCAGTTCATGTGATTTCTAGATTCCAGAAAATCAAAACCAAATTCCTTCATGGAGAAGTTCCAGTTCAGGTGCGTTCCCAGCAGAAGACAGCAGCATAGAATTCCATTAAAGTGGATGGCGATATCGCAAGATGAGATTGCTGCACATAGACTTGGTCTGCTTGGCAGGTGATAGTCGAGGTTTCCAGATAAACAGGCTTCGAAGGGTTGAGATTTGTTGCAGGTTGCATGGTCAACCTGGAGCCCTGCTGTTGGTCTTTCAGTTTGGAGTTAAATCAACAGACTCCTTGTTTCTGTATTCGTAACTGAATATAGAGATTTCAAAATGGTCACTCGAGTCATGTGACCTTTTTTCACAATGATTACATAAAGGGATGTTTATCTCCTGCCTTGACCTGGATTTTGTTTTAATGCATATAATGTCCAAGCCATAGCTGTGGTGATATGCCTATGGGCTATATCATAGTTGGAAGGTGTGTGACCTCCACCCAGCAGGTGGCGGTACAAACACCCAATGTGGTAGCTAGATCACGGTCACGTGATCCATGACTCCGATATAAGGGGAGACACTTCCGGCCATCTTCAAAAGAAGACTGAGAGGGTAATAAAACATACATGCAAATGCTCAGTGCCAGGTGCAAGTTCCAGAGGAGTAGCTAGCAGACTCCATGATAACGTGCTGTGTATAAGATTGCTATTCTACCACATGAGACAAAGATTCTGCTTTGGACAAGTCGCAGTGTTTGGTGGATTCCTTCGTGAAGTACAAAGCACCAAACACAACCTGGCACCACGAGTGCTGAAGATTTAAAGTTAGCAACGGCAGTGACAACGTTAGGCATTCGGCTTGAAGACCAGTCTGGTGAACTGCAGCTTGAGGCGACCCAATGCGTAAGAAAATAATGAAGCTTGAGATGGACAGACTGAGGGCCCCCCACCAGCTTTAGATGTCCAATAACATAGGTGAGAACTGGAGGCTGTTCAAACAGCAGTTCTAAATTTATGTTTCGGCCGTGAGCCTACAGGCCCAGCCTGATGAAAGGCGAATCTGCTGAACCACAAATCATTGGCTGCACAGGCTGCACAATCGACTGGAGGGAGGGCACAAATGTTACAGTTAGAACAATTTGAACAAAACCAAAGTACAGGGGTTGGAGCACTCCATGAACAGTGAGAAGAACCATATCAAATGAATTGTTCTTCAACTTTTTCAGTCCCACTGAAGTTCCACATGGTGGAATTTTAAGTCAAGCTTCGGCAGCCAAACAAAAGGCTGATTTTGAACATGGCGCTCTATTTCGTAAACAAATAATTCTGTATGCAAAGTTATATTTTTCACGTAAAAAGAATGACGATGATGCCGAATCCGAGGCAGATTGCTGTGAATATCTGCTTGACGTTATCGATGATGATGCAGAAAGTGATGGCATGGAAGGTGAGACAGATGACGAACACTATGAGCTGCTTGTACATCTCCAGCAGCAGAGATGAGGCTCCAGCAGCACGGCTCCGGTGGTCTGCAAGCAATGACGAGGTGGTCACGGGGGACGTCCAGAATGCACTGGACTCTGTGGAGAGTGGGAGTTTGGAGATGGCGCATGTAGAAATTGAAGCTGCTGATACAACCGAAGATCAGCTATTGATTGAACCAGATACGCAATAAGTCATCCCTTGTCTTTGTCTGTCTGCCTCACCGACTACCATAACCCCCATCGACCGCCGAGCCTCTGGCCATGCGGCTGAAGGTTATTGCTAATAGGGATTTGGCAATCATGGTTAAATGAGCACTTGACACAACCCAAGTGGATTCCCATGGGTGGTCAGGTCATGTAGCATGTGGGAGTCATTGCCTAGCACCCCAATCACTCCTTGATGCCTGGACACTGTGCTTGAACACTGCGGGAGGCAACACCACACACGCAACATCCGAACACCCAGGGGATGGGACACAGTTCTGGGGACATGTCCACAGCCGTAGGGTGGGTGAGTTCTGCGTGGAGGGGCAGATGCCAGGAGAGATGGGTTAAGGGGTTGGAGGTCGGGCCACATTGCAGAAGAAAGTGACAGAGGCGTCATACTGGTTGTAGTCAAGGGTGTTTATTGTGTTTTACAATTCCCCATACTCCCGATGGTGCCCAGCGAGGCGGACATTCTGACGAGACCCTCAGCCATGGCCTCACGACTGCACAACGCCTTGGACACCTCCATTCATGCTACCGACATCATGCACCAGGCTCCCCACTGCAGTCGCTACCCTAGCACTGTTGGCCTCGGTGCCTCGTATTGCCGGTGACATCTCCTGCGCCTGTAGCCTCTGGGACTCCTTCAATTTGCTGGAGTGTCACTTACATCTCCCTCTGAATGTGCTGACTGCTCCCTATTGTCTCCATCAGCACAGGCACACCTCTGCCAGCTCAGTACCAGGCTGGGACCCAGCTGGGTCCTGGAATCTAGCAGACCTCCCGCTTGGGGGTTCCTGCCTCCACCCGATCAGCAGCTTTGTGGTGCTCAGCAGATTGTGTCCCAGAAGCCTGACCACTGACATTTCCCACTAAGGTACATGTCTCTGTGTTGGTGGAGGGTGTTGGTTCCTTACCTCTGCAGCATCCACCAACCTCCACTTGGGTGACCGCCCTGCCTTCGGCCACACCAGTCACCTCCAGGGCTCGCTCCTCAAAGGTGGTGAGAATTCTTAAGTCCGGCACCCCAACACCAGTCTGGCCCCTCACCCGGCAATTGTGGGAGAGCTTTTCCAGAGGAGACACAAATAGGGCATCATTAGCTACATGTGTGGTTCGCAGGTGGGAGAGGGTGTGTGTGAAGGAACGGTTGGGAGGGGGTGTCGCATGGAGAGTTGGGGGGTGGATGCTCACGTGGGGGGGAAAGGTCTCAGGAGGGGTGGAGGGGGAGTTCGTTGGTGTCTACTCACTCGTGCTGTCCGGTACAGGTTGTTGACCTTTTTACGGCACTGGAGGCTAGTCTCCTGGTCACATTCCTGGAGCTCACAGCCACTGCCATCTCAACTCAAGCAGCACTGGCTGCCCTGTGGCTGACCCTCTGGGACTCTTGGGGGAACAGGAAATCTCTCCTGGCCTCCACTGCGTCTAGGAGTCTCCCGCGGGCTGCATCCCCGAATCCTGGGACCGTTCTCCTGGGCGCCATTGTTGCGAGCTGGTTGGGGTTAACTGGGCAAGTGCTGCTCAACCTTGTTAGCGGGAGGCTGCCGAGCACAGTGCCACGAATCGGCTGGTGAGCCGTCAATTGCGGTGAGACGCCTCATTAAGTGGACCAATTAAATTTGAATAACTTTACCTGCCTCGTTGGGCTGAGCGTCGGGAGGCTTGCAGCACTTCCTGTTCGCTTACACACTTCGAAATCTTTCTGGAGAATTGCATCCAATGTTTCACTCTCTCTCTTTCTTATAGTCTTCTGGCTTCATGGGTTATAATAGTTCTTACAATGAGGTGCGCGATTCCACAAGGATGAGGGTGGAACTCTTTTGTCCTTGTAACCTTTGTTGGAAATTTCCAGAAACGCTAAGAAATCCTAGATACATAATAACGGGCATGAAATCAATGTGATGCATTTTGAAACTAGATTTTCAATTTTTCAAGGACTATTCTCTCTTTATCATTACTGCCCCCAGATAGCTCAATATCCTGAGTATATGTTCCAGAATGCTCTACATTTTGTCACAGAAATAATATCCCTGTCAAATATTTTGAGATGCACTATGCAATATTTGACAATTCACCAAAGTATTAAAGAGAAGAATTCCAGGGGTGTGCAAAAGATTGCAAATCAACAGGACGGCCGTCATTAAGGCTGAAGTAGGTGATAAAGTTAAATGATAGCCTCTTTGGTAAAATGAAGATGCCTCATACATTGTTTAGCAATCGTGGAAGTAAGAGAAATGCTCCTTTGGATGTATGGGATAGGTTTCCAATTTCAATGTCCACCTGCCAGTTTTTCCTACTATGTAATGTCTTCCTTGTTGTTCTCAATCATTCTCAAATTCCCCAAAATAGCTCTACCAGATTCGTGAGGCAATGAGCAACAACACAAAAGCAGAAAAGCCTCTCTCAACGTACAAAGCAAATTTTAAAGAGTCCGAGAACTCAGCAGAAAAAGTGTTGCCAGAAATACTAAACCAGCAACAAACTCTTAAGTGCAGCATTGTCCCTTTATAGAGTGCATTTGAGGGGTCCTTCATGTCGGTTGGCTTCTGAGGGCAGCACGGTGGTGCAGTGGGTTAGCCATGCTGCCTCACGGTGCCGAGGTCCCAGGTTTGATCCCAGCTCTGGGTCACTGTCCGTGTGGAGTTTGCACATTCTCCCTGTGTTTGCGTGGGTTTTGCCCCCACAACCCAAAAATGTGCAGACTAGGTGGATTGGCCATGCTAAATTGCCCCTTAATTGGAAAAAAATTAATTGGCTACTCTAAAAAAATTTTTTTTTAATGTTGGTTGGCTTCTCATTTGTTGAGTTAGGTCAGCATGTGTCCAGTGAGGCACTAGGTAGTTGAACGTGGAGAATGGCACCTCCAGGAAGTGCAGGACTACCATCTGCAGATATTAATTTCAACGTTGAATGCTGCTAGCGTGTGTTCTTGATATAAGCACCATCTCCTCTGTCAATAAGGCAGGTGACGCACATTTAGCTGGATGGATGTAGGCATTTCCTGCCTGCCGTTGCTACTTAATACCCGGCAAATGGGCGCTATGCAAGACCCATGGCTGTTCATCTGACTCTTTTCTCCCTACCAACTCAAGAGTGAGCTGGATCTGTTTTTCCTCTACATGCATGGCAACCAGTAATGTGTACCGTTGGTGACTTGGCATCTACTTTCACATTTTTGTGACCCGCATCTCTTTACTGATGCGGCTGCTCCACATGATGGAACTCTTCCAAAGCCTTTGGGCAAAACCTATTTGAAAGAAGAAATGAATTCAGAGTTTTTGAAATGGCATGGAATTTTAAGAGCTTCTTGATTGCACAATGTTACTTCCAACTGTGAACACAATTCCAGGGCAGGCAGATGGTGCCACAAGTATCATTAAATTTAAAATAAACCTTCCCAATAGATGAATCTTTTTCCTCATGTTTTGGTAAATGTGAATGATTCCGAATTTAAGCATCAACATATGTGATCAGGGAAATAAACAGTTATTAAGAGAATTGAAGACTGAGGCAGGAAAGCAAATAGTTTGTGTTTTAGTTTCCCAACTCTTATGCAAAATGAATCAAGAGAGCTAAATCACAGCTTATAACAGGATTGCTCCTTAATTAGAATTTTTTTTTTTTAAATCACAATGAATTGTGGAGGGTGAGGTCAGCAGTAGTGCACTTTTTATATGGAATCTGCTTGGAAAAGTCAGGAAGAATGTGCTTTGATAACATAGCTCCCATGAAGATGTTCAGATTGCAGTAGATGTTCCATCTATCAGTTGAGCCCAATAAGTCAGCGCATTGCCCATGAGTAGCAGAGCCATACCGAGCAAGAATCTCCCAGGTTGGATCCTTAGCATGTGCTCAATTAGTTGAACTCAGCCAGGGATGCGGCAGTTAATTTCAGTGAGTGGGGTTAGAAGAAGAAAAATTAGCCATAAATCCCACTCCTGATATTTCACAGGGAGGCGATGGCATAGTGGGGGAGGCAATGGTGCAATGGTATTGTCACTGGGCAGTAATCCAGAGACCCAGGATAATCCTCAGGGGCCCCAGGTTCGAATCCCCACCATGGCAGATGGTGAAATTTGAATTTTAAAAAAATCTAAATTACAAGTATAATGATGACCATGAAACCATTATCCATTGTCGTAAAAACCCATCTGGTTCACTCATGCCCTTCAGGGAAGGAAATCTGCCGTCCTTACCCAGTCTGGACTATTTGTGACTCCAGGCCCACATGTGGTTGACCTTTAACTGGCCTAGCAAGCCACTTAGTTCAAGGGCAATTCTGGGTGGGCAACAAACTCTGGTCCCACATCCCAAGAACGAATAAATAAAGCAATGACTCTGGCTACTAAGTATTTGCTATGTGTACATGCAGCCCTACACGCAAGGTTACCTAAAGAGGACAAGATCAACTCTGATACCATCCAAAGTCAATTTGTCTGTCACATCTGCTACCTAGGCTCATGCATCAAGAATTGTCAGTTGAATGAGATATTGGGGGACTGTCAGTTTCTGTAGCTTTAATAGCAACTTTAACATATTCCTGAACCAGATGTTGGTCATATTTCTCTCACATCAGAACAATGCCCATTTTAGGTCATATCGTTGGTGAAGAAGAATGTTGCATCCAGAAGAACTGATATTTTTGATGACAGTATTGTTATAACATGTTGCCAAAACACTTTGTCCAGCAACTTGTTCTGTACTATTGAGAATCATTAGCATTATTAACAGCCTGATTCCACTTCTTTTTATGGATCACTTTTTCTTTGGTCATGAAAAATGATTGTGTTATATACTTATATCTTTAATTTTATCTTTTGATGGTCATCGCCTCCAGGCTGTGCCATTAATTAGCCCTTCACTAAGGTTGTGTTCCCATTTTGAGACCCACTTTAATGCAGATACATATCACAGAATAATTATCGTAGAATTAAGGCAAAACTCTGCACTTTTTATTTTACTTGAATTTTCCAAGACACTTTTAAATTTTACAGCATAAATTATAAAGAAACAAAAAACAAAACTTAGTCCAGGTTAACTTCACACAGCCATCCAATTTGTGAGTTTATGATAATCATCAATCACTCAAGCTTCACTCTTCAGTTTGTAACATTCTGTGAACCTTTTAATTACATTATAGCGTTATCATTGCTTCCAGTTATCCATCACGCTCTGTAGAACTGAAAATATTGGAGCCCATTCCTACAAACTGACAATTGCACCTTCTACAATGACATATCAATGTATAAGAGAAGGTAATTTAACCAGAAAAATACCACTGATTGTTCTAGCTTATTTAAAATGCTGCATTGATTTAAACTGGTGGGCATGGCAGCACAGTGGTTAGCACTGTTGCTTCACAGCACCAGGGTCCCAGGTTCGTTTCCCAGCTTGGGTCACTGTCTGTTTGGAGTATGCACGTTCTCCCTGTGTCTGCGTGGGTTTCCTCTGGGGGCTCCAGTTACCTCCCACAAGTCCCGAAAGACATGCTGTTAGGTAATTTGGATATTCTGAATCCTCCCTCTGTGAACCCGAACAGGCGCCGGAATGTGGCAACTAGGGGCTTTTCACAGTAACTTCATTGCAGTGTTAATGTAAGCCTACTTGTGACAATAAAGATTATAATATTATTATTATAAGTTGCTGTGTGCCTGGTGCCTTATCCAATATAACTCTTCTGGCTCTTTGAAGATGGAGCTTTAACTCATTGAGGCAATTGGTCTGCAGAAGATGGAAGGAGGTGATTTTCTTGATCAATAACCAGAGTTTGAAAGCAGTTTTCTCATTGTTTTTATTGACGATAATTCATTCATTAAACATACTATTAGGTCCAGCATTGAAAAAAACAGGCTCTTTAAAATTAAAAATCTTGACAAAGCTTGTATATTCCATTTGAAACATTAATAGTTTAAAAATTTCAGCTTTGAAACTTTTGCCCGCATATCCATATGAGTTAATTATACAAAATAAACTCAAATTAATCAGGTTTAAAATCAGAACATATATGAGTATTATATTCCAGAAGGCATCGAAAGAAGTGTGAAACGTTTTTGCAGCTTCCTTCTGCTGCTCTGTCTGCAGTAGTGGCAATGCATCTGCTGAGGGGGTATGTAGTTAACCTAGTGAGGGTTTTAAAGTTCTTCAAAAGTGTTTACTTCCATCTTATCCTCACCTTCAAGAATCACACAACCAATTTTGCGATGAAGAGAAAACTGAATAGCTTATTTCAAATAGAATACAACAAAGCATAAAAATTATCTCAGCTCCTGAAGTTTCTATTATCGTGGAAACCTCATATGTTGGCAGAATGTGTGTGAAGAAACTGTGATTTGAAAAATGGTGTGCGATCACAGCCATTTTATCCTTCTATAATATCAGATGTGGATAAAAAGGTGGCTTGTAGATCACAGTATAAAACTTGCTATATTAGCTGATATTTGGGTTCAAAATGGGTTGCATGATACTGGCAGAAAACACATATAGCCCTTGCATGGAATTACAAACGTATTAAAATATATGCACGGACACATGGTGCAATTGCAATCTAATCATTGTACTAGGTTTTGACTGTAATTCAAACAAACTTCAGAAAGTAAGAACAGCCATAGTTCATGAAATAGGGAATTTTAATATTTTTGAAATGGAGATTCTGTTCCCTCAACCAGAATCCATTTTAACACAGTACTCAAGTTATCGCAGGGTGCAATTCAATGCATAGTGTTGGATATTCATTATTTATGAGTGTGCAATGACCTCTACTGGCCTTACAAATGAGTTCAGTCACCACGTTACAACTTTTTTCCATGGACTACCTTCTGCTGCAGGCTGCACCATGGGATCTGGTTTCATTAGCATTCCTAACCCAACAGGATTGTCCTGGAGTTTTCAGTAATGGACAATGTTGTAAGCAACAGGAGGAACATCAAGGGGGCTTTAACAATATTTAAAAAAATTACTTTGAACATTTTGGTTTGTTATTGATAAAAATATCAGCAATAGGAAAAAAGGTTATTTGACAGTGAAAGACAATTGATGATGACAGACCATGCGGTAAAATCTTCAGGAATAAGTCCAACCAGAGTTGGAAACTCTAATTTATTCAATTGCTCACTTTATTCTCTAGAGTTGAGAAAAATATATTGTTTGACAAAAATAATATTCAACGACTCAGTCTAGTGAGTTACATTTCTTACCCTAATTTTTTCCACCTTGAATGCACTAATTTTGCTGGCCCTATGGTCATCAGCAGCCCTGCCCTATGGTTATCAGCTTGCCTGCCCTATGGGTATCAGCAGACCTCTGAACTAGATGTGCCTTATGTTCAATCCTGGACAATGAGCATGGTTACCCTTTATACATAGGATGGTATAGCAACAGTCATTGAAGGAAAATATAGGACGTAAAGTCGTCCCTATAACACTGCTGGTTTGCATTTTCCTTCTTCCACTCAGGAGAAGTAGCCCAGATCGCCCTACCACATGTCTTCAGGCAGGGATCATAGTTACTTAATTTCTTTTACTGGTCCTGCCACTTCTGACTCCAGGAACAAAAGGAAATGAGCAGGAAAGGCAGGTTCTGGGTCATGGTGAAAGTCCCACACAGCAGAATGTTGGAGGGAGAGGTCACAGTTAAGGCTCCTCTCCCTCGCTTAATGCCTTTACCCATCTTCCTGGCTACTTAGGCTCAGGGAGAGAATTTAATTAACAAAAAGGACCAGGGATCTTCTTCCCTTTAAGATATCTCCTCCTCACTGGTACTACAGCAATGAGCTCCCCCTTGGTGGCAGAAAGTTTGCCTGTCAGCAAAATGGTATCAACCCAAGAAAAAAAAGTATTGGTGTCGCAGTGCGATCAGAGCAGTGGCATACCTCAATTCACCTCTGGCAACACAACTAGCCGAAAAGGAAATCCAGACTCTGGGGTCAGCTGTCAAAAGTACCATCAAAGAAGCACACCAAACCTGATCTGGCCATCACCTGGCATCTACACATTCACTTTCCAGCAGGTTTACAGAACAAGAACCATACCTGAGGATTCTCTTCCCTCCCAATCGCACTATAGCTAACTGTGTCCTGACTGGCGAACCCAGCTGAAGTGAGGCAATGTAGCACAGAGATTGAAAAGACGTTATCCTCAGTCAACACATACGCTGCTCATTGTGAGGATGTAATGAATGAATAAAATGTAAAGACATTATATAATAAGAAAAAGACCCAAGAGCAAAGCAAGGATGCTCACAGCCAAATGACCCAACTCCAAGAGTCAACTGAATTAAGCCACCACCCCACACTGTCACAATTTTCTAAAATATTGTCTATGACTAAAGTCGGAGTGCACTGAAATGTTCATAAAATAACTGAAGTTAGCTATCCATTTTAAAAACCCTAATGTGAAATTCTATTTAACAAATTATTTAACCAAGCTCAATTTTCCTGTTGCGTCCATTCATTGTTTAAATGGAACATCTGCTGTGTGGCACTCAGTCTGGTTCAATTATTCAGGTGTCACCTCAGATTAGAACTCTTGTGGCTCCTCTAATTCTAGGTGAAATAAGCAGAATATATATTAGATAGATATGGAATGTAAATTGGCGTTGGGTTGGATAACTTACAAATTTTTAGCCTCATTATTGACTATCGGTGTATTTAAAAAACATGCTCCCATCATCTGAAAATGAATTTCTCTTCTATTCCAGTTATCAAACTTGGATGACACACTGTTGGACTATCCTGCAACCAACATCCAACCTACTCTTCTTTAGTTATTAATTACAGGCAACATTTTATTGCAAGAAGGTGAAATATGGAAGGAACACATTGCTGGGTGCATTATAGCATTGCAGATAAGCTAGGTTAATGTGACTGAAAAATAATCTGATATGGTTGCTGAACTCCTAGTTATTTAGTGCTTTGGGTATTTTTTCATACCCTTAGACACACAGTATGGTTTTATGGTATGTATTTTGGTTTTTCTCCTTCGCTTCAAAAGTAATCTTTTCTTCCCTCTTGCAGGTTCCCTGCAATATACTGTCCAAAATGCTGAGATCGCCGACTGGCACTCCTCTACAAATGCCTCTCAGGTTTTGGAGAGTGATATAGGATAATCCCCTACCTGTAAATTAAAGACATGTCTTCCCTCCTGTGGTCCCCCAAAAGGAAACCTCTTTACTCTCTATGCTGTCCTGGCAACGGAATTTTGAACTCATAGCATGGGATAAATCCAGTGCTAACCTACCACCCTATCTCTCCCCTTAATAGGTCGATGGAAAATCTCAATTACTTCTTTTTATTGTAATGATTGTCTTCACACAGTTTTATTTCAGGTAGTTGAACAGCTTTTGCTTGGAAATTCGTAATCATGACCCTGAATTGTTCATGAAAACTTCAGTGAGGCATGAAAGTGAAGTTTTCAAGGAATGACTACTGGGCAGTTGCATTTTGGGCTGCTTCAAAAGCATCCAACTTTGTGTCATTAGCTCTTCTTAACATTCAAAGTGACTGCTGCAGCTTGAATTAAGCATTGTGGTTGCTACGCTGTGTTTTAGGGCAGGATAACTGTGAGATTGGCGAACTCTTGAGTTATAAACCAACCACACAAGCCTGTATCATCTTAAGCTGCTAGAGTGTTTGCAAGTTGAAGTCCACAAACATCAACACTAATTCTGTTAATAGAATCTGTCAACAGATAACAGCAAGGTCTAATATTATACTTATTTTGAGCAGCAAATTACATAAGCTTTGGATAGCAAGGTGATCATATGGGCATGAAGCCCTGTTATTGTCACAGATTTAGAATGCGCATTCTGCTAAATGGTTACATTACAGGTTTTAATTTGTGACCAAAATCACACTGAATTAAAGCACAAATTCTATGTCATAAACAGAGTAATAAAAATTGTACAGCATTCCAAGTGTTGACAGCATGTGAAAAAAAACAAGATTCTAGTAATTTAATCGTAAATATTAAACAGAAACAGCTACAACTAGAAACTAAATTGCAACAGGTGACAATGTCTATCTTTTGTAGAGATAGTCCATTTCTTCGATAAAGACTTGAAAATGGAATATATTGCGCAGATTATTTTGGTGTTATTGCGGATCTTGATTTCAAAAAGAAAGTTGCTGGCCTTAAACATTTTTCTGCTGTTCTTTTTTTGAAGTTCGATAATAGCCATCTCCTCTGCGCTATAAACTGTTTTATTCTCCCTAACCCTGTCTGATTTTTTATTTACGCACTCTTCAATTATTGTTTGGAACATATGGGTGCTGGCTCTGATTTATTTTCTCCAGTCCATTCAAACCTGATTTCTGTTTTCTCATTTGAGCTTTGCGTAGAGAAAAAGATAAAATAAAAATAAAATCAAGCACAGACCTCTCCATATCACTTCAAAAGGCCAGCTCAAGAACAGGAAGTGTTGCCCAGTACAATCTGAAAAGCATTGAATATTATAAAAACTCTCAGTAAAGATCTCAGATAAAGTGGAATCAAGTTGTTTGGGTTCTTGGAATCATTTTTATGGAGCTTGAGTTTCAAGGTGCTTACTTCACTTTCTGGTGATACAATAGATTCATATTCTGCAATGATGGGATGTTCACCATCAATTTCTTCACCTCTACTTCTGCATAAATGATGATCTACATCGGGGAATTTTCATCACCTTCCTTAGCTTTATCTTGGTTCAATGTCTTTTGTTCCTTTTCCTTTTCAGAAAAAACAAGTGATATTTCCATATCTGTTGTGTGTATAGTACTTACTTCTTGAATTCCCTCTTTGTGCAACACTGCAGCACTCCCAGAAACATGATTAGACTCAATGTTGTCAATGCAAGATACATTTTCCAGACATTCATCTATTTTTAGCGGCATTTGCTCCTTATCAGGTTCTGCAGCCTTCTCATCCTGACTTTCCACAAGTTCATTAGCCATTGCTGGCAGGGTTTCTACTGACTCTTTATCTTCCTTACCCCAACCTTCCACACGGTCAACAATTGTTGATTGTGAGCATTTAGGTTCATTATCTTCCCCACCTTGGCTTTCCGCAAATTCCTCAACTGTTGGTGGTGAGCCTTTGGGTTCATTATCTTCCTCAGCCTGACCTTCCACAAGTTCCTCAACTGTTGGCGGTGAGCCTTTGGGTTCATTATCTTCCTCAGCCTGACCTTCCACAAGTTCCTCAACTGTTGGCGGTGAGCCTTTGGGTTCATTATCTTCCTTACCCTGACTCTCCACACGTTCCTCAACTGTTGACGGTGAGCCTTTGGGTTCATTATCTTCCTTACCCTGACTCTCCACAAGTTCAACAATTGTTGATTGTGAGCATTTGGGTTCATTATCTTCCTCAGCCTGACCTTCCACAAGTTCCTCAACTGTTGATGGTGAGCCTTTGGGTTCATCATGATCTTCAGCTTGACCTACCATGCGTTCAACAACTGTTAATGGTGAAGCTTTGGGTTCATTGTCTTCCACAACGTGGCTTTCCGCAAGTTCCTCAAGTGGTGCCGGCAAGTCTTCTACTTTAGATTCCTTATTTTCCTCACTCTGACTTTCCACAGGCTCAGTGGCTAATGATACATCCTCCTTTTTTCTTTCATCTGCATCCTTCAAATATTCATCCACTTTCTGACTAGATTCCTTGTGCACTTCCTTTTGGCATTCATCTTTGGGCAGCAAAGCTTCCTGATTCTCAGGACCCTCTTCAGCTGGCACGACTGCCACTGTTAACAGGTCATGTATTTCCTTCAAACTATCAGGAGGTGGAGGAGTTATCCCTTCTTTCTGTATTTCAACTTCTTTGTTCTGGCATTCATTTCTTGATGTATTCTCATTGCTGTTTTTGTTATTTAATTTGGTTAGATTTTCAGCTTCCTGATAATTGATTACGGCAGGATTAGTTTCCTGCACTGTGCTGGTATTTACTTGGGTAATCACTTCCCCATTCTGTTTAGAATCAAGTGTAGCATGAAGAAGTTCATCACTAGACTCCACCTGAGAGACTGATGACTGTTCACATTCTTGTTTCTCATTCAGCGTTGGATCTGATGAAAGAGTAGAAATTTGTGACGTCACTTTTTCTCCAGTTTCTAATCCCTCAGCATATGAGCCTTCGGATGACGTTTTCGCAGGACTCCTTGACTGAGAATCTGGTGGCGTCTTCCCTTCATTTTTATCAGTGAGATTGCTATCACTGTCACTAGTGTAAGTCGTGTTGTCTTCAAACAGATTATGTTTCTTCAAAATGGCAGCTTCATTCACCACTGTCAAGGAAAAAAAATGTTTCTTTTGTGAAAATAAGCTAAAACAATACAGTTTATCTTACAGAAAAGCAACATTTCTATCAAACATTTCACACAGGAATAATCAGACAAAAATGGAGGCTGTGCCAAAGAAGCAGACAGTAGCATGATTAACTAAAGCAGTCAAAGAGGTAGGTTTTAAAGAGTGTCATAAAGGAGAAGGTGGATATATAGAGAGAAAGTTCTAGAGTGGAGGGTAAAATCAACTGAAAGCGTGATCACAAATGGCTGGGCAAAGGAGGAGGATGCATGAGAGACTAGGGTCAGAGGAATGAAGAGTTCTGAAGGTTGTAGGGCTGAAGTGGATTACAAAGTTAGGAAGGGGTGAGATCATGAAGAGGATGAGAATTTTGAAATGAGAGGTATTGGCAATGAAGAGCAATGAAGCTCAGGAAAGAGAAGGGTGATAGGTGCATGATAAGATCTGGGAACCAAAGTTTGGAAGAGCTGAAATTTAAGGATAGTAAACAATGAGAAGTCAGACAGGATAGTGAATTTTGAAAGTGACAAAGGCATAGATGAACGTTTCATCAGCTCGTAGGGCTGAGGGCAGAACAGAGAAAGGTGATGTCACAGAGGTAGAAGTCGGCGATTATTGTATTGACATGGTGTTGAATAGGGTGACAAATCTGCCAGCAATCTGTTTCACCCTGAGGCAATGGCCAAGCAGTGAGATGCAATCAGTAGCAAGAGTAATGACCTTAAGGCAGGAGCCAAAAGTAATAGCTTCAGTCTTCCCAGTGATTGACTGGAGAAATCTCATGAAACCAGTTAACAAAAAAGTCAGTGCAGTGGTCAAGAGAGTTGCTAGGGGCTCAGCCTGATACAGTTTAAGGTAGTTCACAGAGCGCACATGACGGGGGCGAGGCTGAGTAGGTTCTTTGGGGTGGAGGACAGATGTGGGAGGTACTCAGGAAGCCCGGCGAACCATGTCCATATGTTTTGGTCATGCCCGGCACTGGAGGGGTTCTGGAGGGGAGTTGCGAGAACAGTATCTAAGGTGGCGAAAGTCCGGGTCAAGCCAAGCTGGGGGCTAGCACTATTTGGAGTAGCGGACGAGCCGGGAGTGCAGGAGGCGAAAGAGGCCAGTATTCTGGCCTTTGCGTCACTAGTAGCCCGGCGAAGGATCTTGTTAATGTGGAAAGGGGTGAAGCCCCCCAGCCTGGCGGCCTGGATAAATGATATGGCAGGGTTTATCAAGTTGGAGAGAATAAAGTTTGCCTTGAGAGGGTCTGCGCACGGGTTCTACAGGCGGTGGCAACCGTTCCTGGACTATCTCGCGGAGCGTTAGATGAAGGTCGGATAGCAGCAGCAGCAACCCAGGGGGGAGGAAGGGGGGGGAAGGGGGGATATCTTTCTTGGGGGGGGGGGAAGAGGGGAAGAGGGGGGAGGGGGGGGTTTTCTGGGGGGCATTTGAGCAAGAAAATACATGAATGATCCGGAAAACTGAAATGTACGGGAGGAATCCAATGTACAAAGTTCTGTATCATATTGACTTGCCATGTTCATGTCTTGCTATGCGAGCTTTCTTTCTTTTGTGTTAGGGGGGGGGGTTTGTTTGTAAGGTTGAAATTTTTGTTTAAAAATTCTTAATAAATATATATATTTTTTTAAAAGAGAGTTGCTAGGAAGGTAGAGCTAGGTACATGTGGAAGCAGATGCCATGTCTTCAATGCATGTCACCAAGGGGAAACTGAGGGAGAGGAGATGCCCAAAGATAGATTCTCTGGAGACAGCATGAGTAATGATATGAGGATGCAAAGTGGAACCACAGCTGAAAATGCTGTGGCTGTGGTCAGGTAAGTAAGCGTGGAAAATCCTATGGAGTTCCTCAAAGCATCCCTGAAGAGGTCAAACATATTGGCCAACTCATGGGAGACCCTGGCTTGTGACCAAGCAAACTGTAGAAGGCACATCTGGAAAGGTCCAGAAAACATCAGGAGTGTGCAGAGGTGAAGTTGAGGTGCCAGAGGGAATGCACAAACCTTCAAACTACATCTACACAACCCTTCAAGCACCACCTGCCCCACGTGGCAGAGTCGACAGACTGCACACTGGACTTTTCAGTTATTTCAGAACCATCAAAATGGAATGGAAGCAAAGGTGGCACATGGCACAGTGATTGGCACTGGGACTACGGCGCTGAGGACCCCAGTTCGAATCTGACCCTGGGTCACTGTCCGTGTGGAGTTTGCACATTCTCCCCGTGTCTGCATGGGTTGCACTCCCACAACTCAAAGATGTGCTGGTTAGGTGGATTGGCCACGCTAAATTGCCCCTTAATTGGAAAAGAAAAATTATTGGGTACCCTAAATTTTTATCTTTTTTAAATGGAATGGAAATAAGGCATCCTCAATCCCGAGGGACTGCCTAAGAAGGAGAAGAAGGAAGAGTGGGTTCAAGGGAGGGTAGTTTCAGTGAGCTGGACAATAAATGAGAGGCACTGGAGAGGATAATGTAGTTAAATTCACAAAAACCTATGGAGGGATTAACAAGAGATGAGCACCAGAGTGCTCACAAAGGATATCATTTGTAATTTCAGTTATGTCTATTCCAGCCGTGTATAAGAGGGAAAACCTAATTGTAGAGATGCAGATGGTGTTGTAGGAAAGATGGGCGGGGATCTTGGAGAGGCAAAAGAGGTTGGGGAGTCCCCAAAAAACTGTGTGCTTTTACTTTGTGCCTCCTTGCTGTATCCTGCTCCCATCCTTTTATGCTATTGCCAGGTCCCTATACTCCGGGACACACTTTAAAAGTAAAAGGGTGAAGATTTGAAGGGACTTAAAAACAAGAAGGGAAATTTTAACATTAAGCTGTTGGTAGACCAAAAATCAATGAAGGTTAGCAAACATAGAGGTGATCAATGAACAGGACTTGGTGTAAGTGAAGAAAGAATGTGGGAAGTCAGTCAGGAGAGCAGTGGAATAGTAGAGTACATGGGCCGGAATTTTGAAAAATCCCCCCCCCCCGCATTGGTGATGCGGCGGCTTTTCCCTTGACAGTGGCAGCTCACCACTGGTGGGATCTTCCCGTCTGCCAATATCTACGGCTTTTTGCGTGGCTCACCCATCCTGCTGCTGGGAACCTGCGGCAGGGGGTCAATGCGGTGGGACCGGAAGATCCCGCTGGCGGGAAGGGTCGGAACATCCCACCGTTAGATTAGAATTGCAGAAGCAGAAGAGCTGAGTTGGACACTGTTACACTGGTGAAAGTAGCGGGCGGGATTCTGTGATCCTGAGGCGAAGTGTTGACGCCGTCGGAAATGCCGTCGCCTTTCTCGGCGGCGTCAACACGGCCTCAGGATCAGCAATTCTGGCCCCTACAGGGGGCCAGCACGGCACTGGAGCGGTTTATGCTGCTCCAGCTTCTGATCCTGGCGTCAACTGGGCGCCGTGGGATCTGCTCATGCGCAGCGGCGCCAACGCGCACATGTGCAGTGGCTTCCTTCAACGCGCCGGCTTCGACGCAACATGGCGCAGGACTACAGGGGCCGGCGCAGAAGAAAGAAGGCCGCCAGGCCACATCGGAGGCCCCCCCCCGAGGTCGGACCCCCACCGCCCCTCCCCCCACAGGCCGCCCTTCGACCCTTCCACGCCGAGTTCCCGCCGGCTGAGAGCAGGTGTGGACGGCGCCGGCGGGACTCGCCATTTTTCCGACTGCCGCTCGGCCCATCCCGGGCCGAGAATCGGAAGGCAGCCGCGTAGAGCGGCCCCCGACCGGCGCCGCACCACACCGATTCTCCACTCTGCGGAGAATCGCGTGTCGGCCCCGGGGCGGCGTGGCCCGATTTGGGCCGGTCGCGGGGATTCTTGGCTGACAGAATCCCGCCCAGGTTGTCCTGATGCTGGAGCAGATGTGTGGTCAGAAGCTCATCCTGGGGTCAAAACAGCACCAACGTTGTGAACAAGTTGGCTCAGATTTAAACAGTTGCTGGGGAGAGGGATGGAATGGGTGAACAGGGAACATAATTTGGTGCAGGAACCATACTTGCTTCAGATTTCTCAATATTTAGTTGGAGAATATTCTGCTCATTCAATAATGGATATTGTCAATGGCGAAAATCAGAGATAGTGTAGGGGTTAAGAGAGATGCTGTTGAGATAGTGCTGAGTATTGTCAATGTACACGTGATGAAACCTGACATTATGTTTTCAGATGGTGGTGCCAAAGGGCAGCATGTAGATGAGAAATAGCAGGGGATAGATCTTTATGAGGAGCTCCAGGGATACTGGTGTTGGAGAGGGATGAGAAGCCATTGTGCATGATTCCCTGGGTATAATTCAAGAGCTAAAAATGGAATCAGTCTAGTGCACTTCCAACCAGTTCGATGTCAGGGAAAAGATGTTGATGGAAGATGGTGGTCAACCATGGCAAAGGCTGCAGGTAAGCCAAGAAGTGTGAGCAGGGATACTTAACCATGGTCAAGTTAAATTGAGATTTTGATCAAGGCTTTTTCAGTGCTGTGGCAGAGGTAGACACCTGACTGGAGGAAGTCAAACATGGAACTGTGGAAAACGTGGGCATGTATTTGGGAGATGACAACACCATAATGGTCCCTAGAAGAAAAAGCTGTTGGAGGGGGAGCAGTGGTTTGCAAAGAAAGAAGGGTTAAGGTACGTTTTTTGAGGAGAGGTGATGATGGAATTTTTGAAGGGGTGAGTGACAGTGCTTGAAGAGCAGGAACTGTTATCATCAGTTAACATGGAGGCCAGATGTTTGGATGGTCAGCATTTTGGTGGGAATAGGGTCAAGGGAAGAGGAGATGGGCCCTGTGAACAAAGTGAGTTCCGAGGAAGTAGAATGGAAGATTGGATAGCATGTAAGATGTGAGTTCTGGGCCAGGGCAGTGAGGAAAATTAAGGAAAATTTGGCTTGGTGGGCCAGAGCAGGTGAGGGAAGTAACAGACACAGCTGAATGGATGGTTTCAATCTTTGTGACAGGAAAGCTCATGACTCCTCACACTTGTGTTAGAAGTGAGTGTACAGGAAGCATGGAAAAGTAAGAAGATGGTTTGTGGTGGAGAAAAGAAGGGGGGGGGATTCCAGGATAATCTTTCAATTGTGGGCAGGTCTAACCGACCTTTTCCATAATGGATATGATGGGAGTAGTGAGGGCACATGAGATGGTGAGGTTAAGGGCGTAGCTGTGAATTTGAGTAGGGGGTTTTAGATGGAGGAAGAGATTTATGAGGAAAGGAGTGTATTAAACCCAGAGGAGAGAGAAGAGAGGGAAATCGCCTAAAACGAGAAGTCACTCAAAGCAGAAGCTGAGGGAAGAAAGCAGTGAGGATATACAGGTGAAAAACTTGGCATGATATTAGGAATCATTCATGAGCTGTACTTTTAGCTGCCTAACAGTCCATTCATAACATCAAACTCTCTCCTACCTACTTAACCTGCTCTGAACAGGTGAGTGAAACATCAGCTGGAAGTTTGTTTTCTCTTTAATGAAAATGAATGAATGTTAGTTATATCACAGGTTAAATTATAAGGCCAGGTCATACTGCTATTTTATTAGAATGATTTTGATAAGTCATAGACTTATGTTCGAGGCTGTTTTTAAGCGGTCACCCTTTGAGAACTGTACTAGCCATTTTGAAGCTTCAGCTCATTTTTGCAAGGTTGCCATGTATGACAATTCTTACCTTTGACCACCTCCCTGAGAATGGTGTGAAGTAAGATTTCTTCATAGATATTCTCCACTTGAATGAGCTTTGTGTAATCTGCAAAGATGTATTGCTCAAACTTCTGAAGCTCCTGTTGAAGGCCAAAAAGAAGTTTATGCTCAGATCTTAGCTAACCAGCAAAACGTTTTGTATTTACCATTTCAGACTTTCACTTTGCCTCATCAACTCTAATGCAAAGCTTGCACCCATTAAACAAACATGTTCCTTAAGTTATGGACCTTTAGTTTGTTGAATGAGAACTCTGAATACAGTAGAGTCATGTGTATCAGCCCATCATATTTGCATACCATGTACTGATTATCGTACCCTCCTGATTTCCTCCTTCACATTCTTACTGCCAATATGATTAAGTAAAAATGATGCCACTAACTCAACAAGTTTTAAATAACTGAAATTCAAAAAATGTTTTAAAATGAAATTGTGCAGGCCTCAGGGTTGTTTCAATGATTGATGTGAATCCTAAACCGCTGAAATTTCTCTTTTCTTCCCATAAAATTATTAATCTATTTATTTCGCGGGTGGCCCGGTAGCACCGTGGTTAGCACTGTTGCTTCACAGCGCCAGGGATCCGGGTTTAATTCTGCGTGGGTTTCCTCCGGGTGCTCCGGTTTCCTCCCACAAGGCCCGAAAGACGTGCTGTTAGGTGAATTGGACATTCTGAATTCTCCCTCTGTGTACCCGAACAGGCGCCGGAGTGTGACGACCAGGGGCTTTTCTCAGTAACTTCGTTTGAAGCCTTCTTGTGACAATAAATGATTTTCATTTCATTTTCATTACTAGGAGATTTTCACAGTAACTTCATTGCAGTGTTAATGTAAGCCTACTTGTGACACTAATAAAGATTATTATTATTATTTCAAAATAGCAGAGCGAGGAATTTCAGATGTGAAGTATCTGTACCTATTGCCCCACAGTATAATTTCAAAGTCATAATATTTCAGTCTACATTGCAGGAATTAGATTTAGAGAAGTGGTCTGATTAATTGGAGTGTATAATTCAATTTAAGAAAATCATCACCGTTTAGTTTAAAAAGAGACGAAGATGGAACATTATTGATTCATAAGGAACTCATGGAGCAACGTAATCATAAACTTGCGAACTGAAGACTAAAGCACAGTTTATATTCTCAAAATTTATTGAAGATGTAACAATAAGACCTGGCATCAATCCAGATTTCCTTAAGCCACAAACTCAATAGGTGCAATTGACCGACCACATCCCGCCGCAATCAGAACATGATTTAGGCTTGCTGATCCCGGATTTATCCAGCTCCCGGAATCCACCGGCCTCCCCAGGGAGACCCTAGCTGGGGACCATTCAGTACTGTCCCATACAAATGTGGACCAGACTGAATGGCACCTGGAGGTTTCCCAGGCCATTGGAAACCCCTGGGTAGTCAGGGACAGGGCAGGGTACTTCCTCGACCTACCTTCTGGACCGTTGAGTGAAGGGGGCTGAAAGGGGGCAGGGGAAGGCCTGAATAGGGGTGCCCTCAGCGACCCCATAACAGGGTGCCATCACTTTGATGGGGGGGTGGGGGTTAATGCCCATGTGTGTGGGGGAGTGACATTGCCCCATGGATGGGGGATGTAGGGGATCTGCAAGCTCACTTAGAGATCAGGGAACCCTTTCAAAATGGTGGCCCAATCTCTGAGGAGCCAGTCTGTCCAGTCAATCAGCTCCCCAGTGATGAAAATAATTCTAAGTGTGTGCTTGATCGGGGAGAAACTCCCCAGGTACCAAAAAAGTGACCAATGTGGTTAGATAGCGGTGGGAACTCGCTGACAAGAGCTGGGAGAGACTCCCAGCAAAACCTGCCACAAATGACACTTAGAAACCTTTCCATTGGGATCGCGCCCAATATCTGAATCCCAGTTCATAAATTTCCCTGCATTCTTGTTCAGTTGTTTCCCTTTCTCCAACTGACTGCAATATTTTTTCTTTCCCTCATCCCTCCGAGGTAGCTGAAAGTCAGATCTCTGTCTAACATCTTCCATTTCTATTCACCTCACTTCTCCAGAGCTACAGCCGGAAAAGGGAAATCCAGTAGTGGGCCCAAATATTTTGCTAACATTCACTGCCAAGGATCTCAAATGGGCAGCAATATAAAAGATATCTCCAGCTATTAAGGTCACCAAAAACACTCTCCCCTCCCAAATCATGAGTCTTTCCTACTCTTTCAGGGAAATAAAAACAAAAATAAGAATAAAAAGATGAGCATTCTGGTTTTCAATCAACTGTTCAAGTGCAACTGTTTCTGAAATTATTGACTCTGTTCTAAAGTTAACTCAGGCAGATTGCACAGCACCGAGAACTAGGGGAAGAATTTAATGGCCTTTCCTGAGATGAGTTGGGAAGCAGGAAGGCCATTTAATCAGGCAGGATGGTGCCAGGTGGGGACTGTGGTAGGCTGTATTAGGGGTATTGCGGTAACTAGGTGGGATGTATCTTATACTGTAGTATGATTGGTAGAGCCTGCCTGCTGGTTCCGCCCAGCAGGCGGAGCTTAAGAGTCTGTGTTTCACCCACAGCAGTCGTTCTGTACCGGAGCTGCTGGGGTAACTACTTGTTCATTAAAGCCTTCAATTGGACTACAATCTCGCTTCAGTTGTGATTGATTGTGTATCAGGGACCCCACCACATTTCTGCCCCACTGCCAATTGAGGCCCTTAATTGGTCAATTTATGCCCATAATTAATGCCCATTTAAAAGTCTCACCCGCCTCCGCTGGTATCCAGCTAGCACCTGGGGGGATTCTTTATGGGGGAAGCCTGAAAAGTAAATCTCGGCAGGAGTGTTTACAGCTTCCAGTTTGGGAAGGGGAGTGGCTATAGAGGGGTACACGTGTGCTCTCCAGGTTACATGTGGGAAACACAGTGCCTCCATTAACTACTGCCCAAGTTGTTTTTACTCAAAGCAGTTCTGTAATATAAATGTGATATTGGAAAATATATACAAAAGGGAGCTGAACTAGAAAGAAAAATTCCTAAATTAAGCCCCAGAATATTAGCAAAACACACTTAAAATGTTTGATCAGGATTCCATTCTCTGATTTGAGTGTTGGGGTTAATGCATGAGGAATTTGCTCCACTAAAACATCAAAGGGAAGAATTTCAGGAAAGTGTGTTAAATGATGGTATATTTGTACCCTAAGTCGCTGTGCGAGTCAATACTTCAAAATTTTGCAAGCACTGCTTTAGAGAAGTGAACATAGTTCTGTGGCATAAAAAGATAAGATTTTTCCAGAGTTAATGTTACCCCATAATGCTCTGATTCTGGTATAGAACTTTGCTTGACAGGATTTTCCGTTGCAAGAAATCAACAGGATTACAAATTGATTGTACCAAACTCTGTATCCACAGTCTGGCTCCCATTGAATCTTGACACTGGGTGTGGAGTCTGTCAAAACTAGCCTCTTCATGTCATAACACTTGATTGTAATGTTTACAGTCCAGTTGTTATACAATAATTGCAATCCTTGGTGATGTGATACTTACACGTTTGTAACTCGGTGCCAAAGCTTTCTGTAGTGTTGGCAATGTAATTTGGACCAGGGCTTCTTGGAACAACTTCTTCCTTACAGTGCTGCTGTCGTGATCATATTGCTAGACGAGAAAATATTCATTTGTAATCTTTGCACATTCTCAAAAGGGTCATATGCAAGGCAAAATTATAAAGTCAAGACATGTTATTCAATTAAAATGCTAAGATCTAAGATTTCACTTTACTTTCACCTTTATATAATTAAGGAACTGTCCAGCAGTCAATCAACTGGTAAGGATCTGTTCAGCAGTCAATGAACTATTAAAGAGCTGTCCAGCAGTCAAGCAACTGTCCAGCAGTAAATCAACTGTCCAGAAACTGTCCAATTGTAAAAGAATTGTTAAAGAGCTGCCCAGCTGCCAAGGAACTGGTCCACATGTAAAGCTAATGTTAAGGAGCCGTCTAGCTGTCAAAACTGTCAAAGATATCAAGGAAGTGTCAAAGTTGTCAAACATGCCCAGGGAAATGTCAAACATGTCAAGGAACTGCCCAAGGATACTAGGTGAGTTGGCATGGAGGGGATAAGGGAAAATAGTTTTGGTTGAGGTCATGGGTTGACATGGGGGATGGGGGCCATGGCAGTGGGTGGGAGAATATATTGCCATAGGTTTGCATGGATGGGGTATAGGGAATGTGAAGAGGGAGGAGTCAGGGTCGCGGTTGGAGGAATACTTTTATTATTTTTTGTTTATTTGAACACAGTTCTGGGGCACAGATGTGGGCCTTGTGCCCAGCCCACCTCCGCAGCTGGCAGCTTGCGCATTTGTTCCAGGGTCTCCCACCCTGACTCCAGTTTCAGCATTCCCCCCCGCCCCACCAACTGAAAATCTGACTTGCATCCAAGATATCACCTGACTCTGTGTTCCCAACCTGGGGTTGGTATCAGTGCCCAAATGTTTTCAACAGATTATGTTACAAATGAAGGTGTCTATTAATATAGGAACACAGGAACAGGACAATGCAGTTCAGCTCCTCAAACCTGTTTCAATTCAAACATACAAATTAGGAGCAGGAATAGGCCACTCGGCCCCTCGAGCCTGCTCTGCCTTTCAATTAAGACCATGGCTGATCTGATTGTAAACTCAACCACATATTTTTTCATGTTTGTTCTTTACGTAAACCCCTATTATTCTTCATTGCTCCATGTCCCTTGATAACCTTACCCAACACAAATCTATCAGTGAGTTCCAAATTTCCATTAGCCTGCGTGAAAATCTATTTCCCGACCTCACTCCCAAATAATCTAGCTTTAATGTTACGATTATGCCCCCTTGTTCGGATCCTAGCCTGATATCAGATAATTTTTCTGCATCTAACATGACAAATCCATCCACCATTTTAAATACATCGATCAGATCAGTGGGCAGCACAGTAGCACAGTGGTTAGCACTGTTGATTCACAGCTCCAGGGTCCTAGGTTCGATTCCCAGCTTGGGTCACTGTCTGTGCAGAGTCTGCACGTTCTCCCTGTGTCTGTGTGGGTTTCCTCCGGCTGCTCCGGTTTCCTGCCACAAGTCCCAAAAGACGTGCTGTTAGGTGAATTGGATATTCTGAATTCTCCCTCTGTTTACCCGAACAGGCGCCGGAATGTGGCAACTAGGGGCTTTTCACAGTAACTTCATTGCAGTGTTAATGTAAGCCTACTTGTGACAATAAAGATTATTATTATTAATATTAGATCACCCTTTCAACCTTCTAACTCAAGGGTAAACAAGCCAAGTTTATGCAACCTGTCATAAAGATTTAATTCTGGTATCATGATGGTGAATCTGCATCTCTTGCAAGGTAAGCAAATCCTTCCTGAGGATTGGTACTCAATACTGAACACAGTGCTTCACATGCGCTCTCACCAATCCTTTGTACAACTGAGGCATAGTTTAATCACTTCTATATTCCAACACCGAGATAGAGGCCAACATTCCCTTCGCATCTTTGATTATGTGTTATACTTGTGGACTAACGTTTAATAGTTTGTGCACATGAGTAACCCTTTTTGGTCGTATGAAGCTCTGAACTTACTGACTGTCAGGTGCAGCTTTACTTTAAGATACAAACTGAATGAGCTCACGTTTTCTCACATTGAACTTCATCTGCCATCGATTTATCCACTCACTCAGACTGACTACACTCCTCTGTAAGTCCATGCTCTCATCTACACAAGTTGCTGATCCGCCTAACCTCCTGACCAGATATTCACCATGGCAGAGAGCCGCTTTGTTGTGGTGAAATTGTGGGTAAAGTATGTTTGGAATGTGCGTGTTTTACGGAGGTGAGCTGGCCATTTTATTCAGCAATTTCCGCCACTCAGATTTTGATAGCCTAAGAATGTGGAACTCAAAGTGTGCAAAGTAGACCTGGTAAGAGTAAATCAGAGCTTGGTGCATTTTTTTGGATAGTCAGGGGACCTATTTGGAGAGGTAGGGGTACCCCTGTGGAATTTGCTTTAAAATTTTATTCAGAGCCCCAGAAGTGACATAAAACAAATTCAAATTGTCTTCCCTTAACCCAAGAGAGGAAGGGAGTGAGGCTCCTAGTCAATTATTGTTGCCCATACTGACTTGTGCACCCAGGTGCTAGGAAGAGATTGTACTGAAAAATGGCGCACAGACATGGCACTGTCACATATAGAGGTCACAGAAGCCAGTCGCCGTGAGCAGCCAGAGGTCAGAGGGAGGGCAGAAGGTCAGGGGGAAGAGGCTGCTGTCTGTGAACCAGGAAGGAGGAGGAACAGAGGCAGGACAACCAGGTGGGAAGGATGTACAGACCTAGGACACCCTACCTCAAAATGATGGAGAACCAATGCTGAAGGAAGCTGAGGCAAACCATGACGTGATGATAGATGTATGACACATGGTTCAGCAATAACTTGAGCCACAATCCATCGACCCCCATGCCCTGCCAATGGCTGTGAAGGTAACTGTCACTCTCAACCTTTATGGCCCATGATCTTTCCAAAGGCCCAGCAGGAAACATATTGGGGACGGCACAGTAGTACAGTGGTTAGCACTGTTGCTTCACTGTTGGATCTGGGTTTGATTCCCGGTTTGGGTCACTGTCTGTGCGGAGTCTGCACGTTCTCCCCGTGTCGGCGTGGGTTTCCTCCGGGTAATCAGTTTCCTCCCACAAGTTCCGAAAGACGTGCTTGTTAGATGAATTGGACATTCTGTATTCTCCCTCAGTGTACCTGAACAGGCACCGTAGTGTGGCGACTAGGGGATTTTCACAGTACCTTCATTGAAGTGTTAATGCAGCCTACTTGTGACACTAATAAAGATTAATATTCCATATCTGGTGTATCCCAGTCAGCAGCACACAGCTTCATTAAGGCTGTAACTAATGCCCTGTTTGTTCATGTGGGGATCGCATTCATTTCCCAATACATTTGGTGTCTGAGACAAAGACAACCTTGGCTTTTGCCCAATTAGGAGGCTTCGTTCAGGTGCAGGATACTATTGATTACACCCATGTTGCCATAAAGGCCCCAGCTCAACATGCAAACAGCTGTGTCAACTGTCCAGTCCGCCAGTATACAGGTGGTTGGTGGGCACCACAAGGTCTTCCTTCATCCATGTGCAAGGTGCCCTGGCACCTGCCACCACCCCTTCTTACTAAGGAGTTCCCAACTCCCTCAGCACCGATGCAGATCCATGATTGGCTTCCAGGAGACAAGGGATAAGAAATTGGATAATGACCCCTTTAGGAGCCCACAAACAAAGTCAGAGTGTAACTATAACAGCAGCCATGTCATCAACAGGACCACCAACCCGCAGGCAACTGCCATTTTAAAGATGCCTTTCAGAGCCTCAATCGTTCAGGGGGATCTTTGCAATATGCCCCAGCAAGGGCATCAAGAATGGTTGTGGTGCGCTGTTGTACAACATTGTGCAGTGGAGGGGGTCTACAAATTGATGACAACAACGCCATGGGGCAGGGTTGCAACCTTTGACGAGGAGGAATATGGCAGTGATGAGGAGCAGGATGAAGCTCCTGTCCATTTGGAAGATTTTGAAATGGATGAGGATGAGGAGGCCGCCAATGTGAGAGTAGCAGGAAGGTATGGCCGTGTAGCTAGGGCTGATTCTGTGCAGGAAGGGATCATCTCCGGATGGATCCTTGTATAAAGCGGATTCTCATAAGGTTCCCTAGTATCAAAATTGCCATTAACCAGTCTCTGGTGACATAGTTCCACCTACTGAACCTTGTACATTGACTCCACAATTATCAAAGGACAGTCCACCCCCCACAAGGGAAAGAATAAATGTCAATGAGTTGGACAATGAGTCACATTCATATGGCTAAAACCTTCACCATCATTGCCATTGGCCTCATCATATTGCAAACTCACATAGTAAGAAGTTATTCACACACTTGCCCTTTGACATAAATGCCAGTGTCTGTAAATATCATAAAAGCATCATAGAATCCCTACGGCAGAAGGAGGCCATTCGGCCCATTGTGTCTGCACCTACCCTCTGAACGAGCACCCTACCTAGGTCCGTGCACTAGCCCCAGAACCTCTCCTAAACCTTGAAACTAAGGAGCAATTTTGGATGATCAGTCCACTGATCCTGCACATTTTGGGGCTGTGGGAGGGAACCCACACAGGCATGGGGAGAATGTGCAAACTCCACACAGTCACCCAAGGTCAGAATCGAACCAGGTCCCTGGCACTGAGAGGCTGCAGTGCTAACTACTATGCCACCATGTCGGCCAATGAGGAGCTGTGAGGGGCCCATGTCACTAAACCTTCCATAATGCATCCATGCCCACAATGCTGAGAGTGACACAATGTCAGAATTCAAATGCTATACTTGCTACTTGTATTGTCCGTTGCAGCATACACGAACATAAGGCATCTCACACAAAAGGAGCCCATAACTGCTGAAAGAGCTTGGGCACGGGCAGCATGGTGGCACAGTGGTTAGGGCTGCTGCATCACGGCACCGAGGATCCGGGTTCGATGTCTCCCGATGTCTGCGATGGTCTCACCCACACAACCCAAAGATGAGCAAGGTAGGTGGATTGGCCACGCTAAATTGCCTCTTAATTGGAATTTTTAAAAAAAGAAAGAGCTTGGGCAGAAATTCTCCCTTCTCTGCGCACCCTACCTGGGAGCAACCATCTGGGCCTTAGTGTCATTTTCAATCTGGATATACAACTTTCTATTCCTTCAAGTCATTGATATATCTGGGGATGCCCCAACACAGTCCTGTAGGGAACACCACTTGTCATCAATTAACAAGTATTCCTATTATCCTTACTACATAGAACCATAGAATCCCTACAGTGCAGAAGGAGGCCATTTGGCCGATCGAATCTGCACCTATATCTAACGCAACATGGTATATGTCAGACGGACAATACTTTACACAATGACTTTCTTCACTGATAATTAGTCAAATCCATTGTGACAGGTAGATTCAATTTGTAAATATCTCTAGTATTATTGCAATTGAAGCTTTTATAAATTCCTTACCTTTAACACTCGTTGCTTGACTTTTTCAATGGATGTTACAGTTTTTGATGGATTGTTCTTCAATGAGTCAGACAACAGTTTTTCAAATGTGTAGACCGCATTGTCCATCAGCTGAGGATAATAAATGGAAGGTCTTTCACAGTAAAACTAAATTAGGAATCAAAGCTTAACTGATCTGAATTTTGTTCACCAAACATGAAGTCGCATCACCAGACCCAAAAGGAGGAGCCAACCCCATTTCAGCCAATGTCAAGCCCCTGGGCAACATATTGGTGCCAATTAAGGATGGCGATTTGCTCCCAATATCTTCTGGCCCAATTCTAGGGCCAGCAGCACAACAGCCTCAACAAGGCCACTGCTAGAGGTGGGCCAATGCTGCAGCCACACCTCCAGGGAGAGGCTGCTGCAATGGCAAGGTGCCCTCAAAGACAAATGAGTTGGGCTGGGGAGGCGATGGAGTGAGAGAGACAGGCAAGCCCCAGCAATCAGCAAGAGGAGGTGAAGTTATTGAGCACTGATGGGGCTGTTACCTGAGTGTGCAATGTCACCAGGGTTCCCTCCATGTGCCATGGGATGTCTATAAAGGAGGCTTCCCCCAAATCTGCCAGGTTTCACCCAGTGGTCTCCCCATGTGGCAACAGACCTGCAGGTGAGAAGTGGCCCTTAATTGGATACTCAAGTGGCTCAGTTAGCCATGCGGTGAGTGGCCAAGCCGCCAACTCTCTTACTTCTACAAATATGCCATAGCAGCTGGATTTTATGTGTCTAGTAGTAGAGGTGTTACGGCTAACCTCAGCTAGGTTATGAAGGAAAATATAATCAGATAAGCTTCTCACATATAATTATTCTGGCGATCCAACTGCATCCATAAAAGATTTGTCCCATTCCATGAATGAATATCGCTTATTGTCACGTGTAGGCTTCAATGAAGTTACTGTGAAAAGCCCCTAGTCGCCACATTCCGGTGCCTGTTCGGGGAGGCTGGTACGGGAATTGAACCGTGCTGGCCTGCCTTGGTCTGCTTTAAAAGCCAGCGATTTAGCCCAGTGAGCTAAACCACCCCTGGTTCCATAGTGCAGGAACACATACTACACCAATGTTACCTTAATTTTGACAAATGAGTTTAATTGACCTTAAAGGACACCAGGTTTAAGGACCTTAGCCTGGTGTTGTAAGACTTCTTACTAATTATGATGGCAGACAATGGATCAATGCTGAAATTTCCTTGAGGTCTATGTCTGGGTCCTAAGCCACAAAGGCATATACACATTGAGCTATTTGGGGAATTATTGTGACTACTTCAATCAGGTTCACATACAACCTATGTAGGCTGGTTACAGAAGTGGAACTTTAATTTTATGTTAATGAGCACCCCAGAATACTGTACCTACTTCTTGCATGAAGTTCTGAGTTGTTTGAATCAACCATTGTGTATTGGTGAACTTGAACCGGTTCTTCAACTCCTGAATCTGGTCTTGAAGAGGGCTAACTTTATTATAACAAGGCTGCATTTTCACAGCATTAAAAGGAAGGTTCATCAACTGATCCAGGTACTAAACAAAGAAAATTAGATCGAAGTGAGAAATTAGTAACTTAACAAATGGTGTTTTCCTAAAATTGAGATGTTTATGATAAGGATAACATTGTGTAAAATGTTCCTCTTTGAATACTGACCCGTTGTCCTTTGCGTGAACAAACTAGCTCTTTTTTTTAGTAGCTGGAAATTCCCTTCAGACTAAGACCTTTCAGCACATTTTGTGACCGTTCCTATATACCTCCACTGTATATATTTCTCTGGGTTATGGACAATCACACATGGAGTAGGTAATCTCTTTTCCCTGTCCCAGTTTGCAACTCCACACATGTACCTCTTTCTCAAGCAACTCCCCTGCCTAGATACTAGCCTGACTGACAGACTTGGCTCCTTGCTGTGTGGGACAGTCTTTGGATGGAGGAGCTAAAGAAGGTAAGCTTGCTGGGCTTTGTGGAAGGACTCTTGCTCCTCTTGGCCTACAGGTAGTGCTGTAAAGGCACCTATCTGTTCCATCCAGCTGTCCTCAACTCCCTTGGACAGCCAGGTTCCTCGGGACACAGAAAACCCTGTTGATTAGATTCAAACCTTGAAAACAGGCCAACCCACCTTCTGGAGGTGGTTTCATTGCCTGCATTCCCATCCCACCTTCAGTAAAACCAGAGGTGGGCAGGTTGGGGTTGGAATGGGATTAGGTTTGAGATTTAAAACATTAAAATTACCTCCTCTCCCCCACACCCCATGAGTTCAAACGCTGACTTTTCATTTTTGAATTTAGATGTAGGCTGAAAGTCTAATCTTTTCTTTAAGTCTTCTTTTTAAGGTGTTTGATAGGGTACCTCACAAAAGGTTAAGTCATAAGATAAGAGCCCATGGTGTTGGAGGTAGTATGTTGCCATGGATAGAGAATTGGCTAATGGGCAGGAAACAGTGAGTATAAGGGATTCTTTTTCGGTTGGCGATCTGTGACCAGTGAGATTCCACAGAGATCAGTGCCAGGACTACAAACAGTTCCAGTATATATTAATGACTTGGAGGAAGGAAGAAAATTTACTGTAGCCAAAATTGCACAAACATAGGTGGAAAGGCAACTTGCGGGAGGGATATAAACAATTTGCAAAGAGATAATAATAGGTTAAGTAGGTTTCAATAAATTTTAAGGTACTGTTGCTAAATTGGGGGAAGGCTAATTATAACAATATTAGGCAGGAACTGAAGAATCTAGATTGGGGGCGGATGATCAATGGTAAATCAACATCTGGCATGTGGGAGGCTTTCAAATGTCAGCTGATAGGAATTCAGGACCGGCATGTTCCTGTGAGGAAGAAGGACAAGTATGGCAAGTTTTGGGAACCTTGGATAACGAGGGATATTGTGAGCCTAGTCCAAAAGAAAAAGGAAGCATTTGTGAGGGCAAGAAGGCTGAGAACAGACAAAGCCCGTGAGGAATGTAAGAAATGTAGGAAGAAACTTCAGCAAGGAAACAGAAGGGCTAAAAGGGATCACGAAGAGTCATCAGCAAACAGGGTTAAGGAAAATTCCAAGGCTTTTTATACTTATGTAAAGAACAAGAGGGTAGCCAGGGAAAGGGTTGGCCCGTCAAGGACAGGGGAATCTATGAGTGGAGCCAGAGGAAATGGGTGAGGTACTAAATGAGTACTTTGCATCAGGATTTACCAAAGAGAAGGACTTGGTGGATGATGAGTCTGGGGAAGGGTGTGTAGATAATTTAGGTCACATTGAGATCAAAAAGGAGGGGGTGTTGGGTGTCCTGAAAAACATTAAGGTAGATAAGTCCCCAGAGCCCAATGTGATCGACCCCAGAATACTGAGGGAGGCAAGGGAGGAAATTCCTGATGCCTTGACAGAAATCTTTCTATCCTCACTGGCTACAGGGGAGGTCCCAGAGGATTGGAGAATTTCTAATGTTGTTCTTTGTTTACGAAGGGTAGCAAGGATAATCCAGTTAATTACAGGCCGGTGAGCTTTACATCAGTGGTAGGGGAATTATTGGAGAGGATTCTTTGAGACAGGATTTACTCCCATTTGGAAACAAGTGGACTTATTCGCAAGAGGTAGCATGGTTTTGTGAAAGGGAGGGTGTGGCTCACTAACTAGATCAAGTTTTTTGAGTAAGTGACAAAGATGATTGATGAAGGTCGGGCAGTGGATGTTGTCTACATGGACTTCAGTAAAGGTTTTGACAAGGTCCCTCATAGCAGACTGGTACAGACTGTGTACAGATGTCACACGGGATCAGAGGTGAGCTGGCAAGATGGATACAGAACTGGCTCGGTTATAGAAGACAGAGGGTGGCAGTGGAAGGTTGATTTTCTGAATGGAGGGTTGTGACTAGTGGTGTTTTGCAGGAATCAGTGCTGGGACCTTTACTGTTTGTGGTTTATATAGATGATATGGAGGAAAATGTAACTGGTCCGACTAGTTTGCACTGAGTGCTGAATTTGGTGCATTTGAGTGTGATAGTGAGAGTTTGGTGACCGAGGGAGTATAAGGCTTCATTTTTATCTAAAGTTTAGTCTTTCTTTTATTTAGTTAATTAACTTAAAAGTGACTTCCGGGTGCGGCGATGACCAGCTGAGTCGCACGTTTCGGCAGCTCCCGGTGAAACGGACTTTTGGGCTCTTGATAGGAGCCCCAACGGCAATTTTGATGGCTAAAAACACTGTGCGGTAAACCAGAAGGGAATCCCCCCTGGATACGGATGAAAAAAGGAGGAGAAAGTGGCCGGATTGCAGTGGATCCTTTAGAACAGCGGCAAGGAAGGCAAGCAAAAACCAAGATGGCGTCGGAAGGTGGCAGTTTAACATGGGGCCCTGAACAACAAGAGTTCTTGAAATGCTGTGTGGAAGAGCTCAAAAAGGAAATGAAGAAAGAGCTGTTGGCCCCGATACTACAGGCGATCGAAGGGCTAAAGGAGGAACAAAAGACCCAGGAGCGGGAGCTTCGGGTCGTGAAGGCAAAGGCAGCCGAGAATGAGGACGACATACAGGGCCTGGTGGTGAAGACGGAGACGCATGAGGCACATCAGAAACGATGTGTGGAAAGGTTGGAGGCACTGGAGAACAACGCAAGGAGGAACAACCTGAGGATTCTTGGTCTTCCTGAAGGTGTGGAGGGAGCGGACGTCGGGGCATATGTGAGCACGGTGATGCACTCGTTAATGGGAGCGGAGGCCCCGGCGGGTCCGTTGGAGGTGGAGGGAGCATACCGAGTGATGGCGCGAGGGCCGAGAGCAGGAGAAATTCCCAGAGCCATAGTGGTGAGATTCCTCCGTTTTAAGGATAGAGAAATGGTCCTTAGATGGGCAAAGAAAACTCGGAGCAATAAATGGGAGAACGCGGTGATCCGCGTTTATCAAGACTGGAGTGCGGAGGTGGCGAGAAGGAGGGCGAGCTTTAATCGGGCAAGGCGGTGCTTCATAAAAAGAAGATAACATTTGGAATGCTGCAACCGGCAAGACTGTGGGTCACATATCGAGGGAGGCACCACTACTTTTGAGACGGCGGATGAAGCGTGGACTTTTATTGTGGAAGAAAAACTGGAATGAGCGGGTTATTAAAAAGAACGTTTGAACAAAGTGGTGGGGCGAATGTGGGGGGCAAAGAGGGGGGTTAAAAAGGGGGGAAAGAGGAGTTTTATGTACTAATCCTGCGATGTGGTAACTTTTCTCTCTTCCACAGGTGGTGATGGGGGGAGGAGGGGAGGTGGAGGAGATGAGGCGTTGGCCATTGGGGGCGGGGCCAAGGGAGAAGCGCGGGCTTGGTTCCCGCGCTATGATAATCATGGCGGGAATAGAGAAGCAGGAAGGAGGGGGCGTCGCACGGTGAGAGCCGAGGTCACGGGGGGGAAGCCGAGGTCGGCCAGAGTTTGCTGACTTCTGGGAGCAACATGGGGGGAGTAATTACGCTAGCGGGGGATCTAGCGGGGGGGGGTGGGAGGGGGGAATTACTGGGTTGCTGCTGCTGGGGAGAGGGGGGAGCTGGTATGGGAGGGGATGGACGGGGGTGGGCACCGCCTGGGGGAGATACAGCTGCGTGGGAACCGGGTGAGGAGCTGGAAAAAGGTGATGGCTAATCGACAAGGGGGGGGGGGTAGGAAGCCCCCCAACCCGGCTGATCACGTGGAACGTGAGAGGGCTGAATGGGCCGATAAAGAGGGCACGGGTACTCGCACACCTTAAGAAACTTAAGGCAGATGTGGTTATGTTACAGGAAACGCACCTGAAACTGATAGATCAGGTTAGGCTACGCAAAGGATGGGTGGGGCAGGTGTTCCATTCGGGGCTAGATGCGAAAAACAGGGGGGCGGCTATATTAGTGGGGAAGCGGGTAATGTTCGAGGCAAAGACTCTAGTGGCGGATAACGGGGGCAGATACGTGATGGTGAGTGGCAAACTACAGGGGGAGACGGTGGTTTTGGTAAACGTATATGCCCCGAACTGGGATGATGCCAATTTTATGAGGCGGATGCTAGGACGCATTCCGGACCTAGAGATGGGAAAGCTGATAATGGGGGGAGATTTTAATACGGTGTTGGAACCAGGGCTGGATAGGTCGAAGTCCAGGACTGGAAGGAGGCCGGCAGCAGCCAAGGTACTTAAAGATTTTATGGAGCAGATGGGAGGTGTAGACCCGTGGAGATTTAGCAGACCTAGGAGTAAGGAGTTCTCGTTTTTCTCCTATGTCCATAAAGTCTACTCGCGAATAGACTTTTTTGTGCTGGGAAGGGCGTTGATCCCGAAGGTGAGGGGAACGGAGTATACGGCTATAGCCATTTCGGATCACGCTCCACACTGGGTGGACTTGGAGATAGGGGAGGAAACAGGAGGGCGCCCACCCTGGAGAATGGACATGGGACTAATGGCAGATGAAGGGGTGTGTCTAAGGGTGAGGGGGTGCATTGAAAAGTACTTGGAACTCAATGATAATGGGGAGGTCCAGGTGGGAGTGGTATGGGAGGCGTTGAAGGCGGTGGTTAGAGGGGAGCTGATATCAATAAGGGCACATAAAGGGAAGCAGGAGAGTAAGGAACGGGAGCGGTTGCTGCAAGAACTTTTGAGGGTGGACAGACAATATGCGGAAGCACCGGAGGAGGGACTGTACAGGGAAAGGCAAAGGCTACATGTAGAATTTGACTTGCTGACTACGGGCACTGCAGAGGCACAATGGAGGAAGGCACAGGGTGTACAGTACGAATATGGGGAGAAGGCGAGCAGGTTGCTGGCACACCAATTGAGGAAAAGGGGAGCAGCGAGGGAAATAGGGGGAGTGAGGGATGAGGAAGGAGAGATGGAGCGGGGAGCGGAGAGAGTGAATGGAGTGTTCAAGACACTTTATAAAAAATTATATGAAGCTCAACCCCCGGATGGGAGGGAGAGAATGATGGGCTTCTTGGATCGGCTGGAATTTCCCAAGGTGGAAGAGCAGGATAGGGTGGGACTGGGAGCACAGATCGAGGTAGAAGAAGTGGTGAAAGGAATTAGGAGCATGCAGGCGGGAAAGGCCCCGGGACCGGATGGATTCCCAGTCGAATTCTATAGAAAATATGTGGACTTGCTCGCCCTGGTATTGACGAGGAGCTTTAATGAGGCAAAGGAAAGGGGACAACTGCCCCCGACTATGTCTGAAGCAACGATATCGCTTCTCTTAAAGAAGGAAAAGACCTATTTCCCTCCTAAATGTAGATGCCAAGATCCTGGCCAAGGTAATGGCAATGAGAATAGAGGAATGTGTCCCGGGGGTGGTCCACGAGGACCAAACTGGGTTTGTGAAGGGGACACAGCTGAACACGAATATACGGAGGTTGTTAGGGGTAATGATGATGGCCCCACCAGAGGGGGAAACGGAGATAGTAGTGGCGATGGATGCCGAGAAAGCATTTGATAGAGTGGAGTGGGATTATTTGTGGGAGGTGTTGAGGAGATTTGGTTTTGGAGAGGGGTATGTTAGATGGGTGCAGCTGTTGTATAGGGCCCCGATGGCGAGCGTGGTCACGAATGGACGGGGATCTGCATATCTTCGGCTCCATAGAGGGACAAGGCAGGGATGCCCTCTGTCCCCATTATTGTTTGCACTGGCGATTGAGCCCCTGGCGATAGCGTTGAGGGGTTCCAAGAAGTGGAGGGGAGTACTTAGAGGAGGAGAAGAACACCGGGTATCTTTGTATGCGGACGATTTGCTACTATACGTGGCAGACCCGGCGGAGGGGATGCCAGAAATAATGCGGATACTTGGGGAGTTTGGGGATTTTTCAGGGTATAAATTGAACATGGGGAAAAGTGAGTTGTTTGTGGTGCATCCAGGGGAGCAGAGTAGAGAAATAGAGGACCTACTGTTGAGGAAGGTAACAGGGGACTTTCGTTACCTGGGGATCCAGATAGCCAAGAATTGGGGCACATTGCATAGGTTAAATTTAACGCGGTTGGTGGAACAAATGGAGGAGGATTTTAAGAGATGGGATATGGTATCCCTGTCACTGGCAGGGAGGGTGCAGGCGGTTAAGATGGTGGTCCTCCCGAGATTCCTCTTTGTGTTTCAGTGCCTCCCGGTGGTGATCACGAAGGCTTTTTTTAAAAGGATTGAAAAGAGCATCATGGGTTTTGTGTGGGCCGGGAAGACCCCGAGAGTGAGGAAGGGATTCTTACAGCGTAGCAGGGATAGGGGGGGCTGGCACTACCGAGGCTAAGTGAGTATTATTGGGCCGCTAATATTTCAATGGTGAGTAAGTGGATGGGAGAGGAGGAGGGAGCGGCGTGGAAGAGATTAGAGAGGGCGTCCTGTAGGGGGACTAGCCTACAGGCTATGGTGACAGCCCCATTGCCGTTCTCACCGAGGAACTACACCACAAGCCCGGTGGTGGTGGCTACACTGAAGATTTGGGGACAGTGGAGACGGCACAGGGGAAAGACTGGAGCCTTGGGGGGGTCCCCGATAAGAAACGACCATAGGTTTGCCCCGGGGGGAATGGATGGGGGATATGGAATGTGGCAAAGAGCAGGAATAACGCAACTGAAAGATCTGTTTGTGGATGGGAAGTTCGCGAGTCTGGGAGCGCTGACCGAGAAATATGGGTTGCCCCAAGGGAATGCATTCAGGTATATGCAACTGAGGGCTTTTGCGAGGCAACAGGTGAGGGAATTCCCGCAGCTCCCGACACAAGAGGTGCAGGACAGAGTGATCTCAAAGACATGGGTGGGGGATGGTAAGGTGTCAGATATATATAGGGAAATGAGGGACGAAGGGGAGACTATGGTAGATGAACTAAAAGGGAAATGGGAAGAAGAGCTGGGGGAGGTGATCGAGGAGGGGCTGTGGGCAGATGCCCTAAGCAGGGTAAACTCGTCGTCCTCGTGTGCCAGGCTAAGCCTGATTCAGTTTAAGGTATTACACAGGGCGCATATGACTGGAGCACGGCTCAGTAAATTTTTTGGGGTGGAGGATAGGTGTGCGAGGTGCTCGAGAAGCCCAGCGAATCATACCCATATGTTTTGGTCATGCCCGGCACTACAGGGGTTTTGGATGCGGGTGACAAAGGTGCTTTCAAAAGTAGTGGGGGTCCGGGTCGAACCAAGCTGGGGGTTGGCTATATTTGGGGTTGCACAAGAGCCGGGAGTGCAGGAGGCGAGAGAGGCCGATGTTTTGGCCTTTGCGTCCCTAGTAGCCCGGCGCAGGATATTGTTAATGTGGAAAGAAGCCAAGCCCCCGGGGGTGGAGACCTGGATAAATGACATGGCAGGGTTTATAAAGCTAGAGCGGATTAAGTTCGTTCTAAGGGGGTCGGCTCAAGGGTTCACCAGGCGGTGGCAACCATTCGTCGAATACCTCGCAGAAAGATAGATGGAATGGAAAAAAGAAGGCAGCAGCAGCAGCCCAGGATCGGGGGGGGGGGAGGAACCAGAAGGACTCTCAGGGTTGTTAATATATACTGTATAATATGTATAGGTCGTTGCTACAGATAATTATATATTGGACTGTTAAATTATATTTTTGGAGAGTGTTACTTGTGATAAGGCAGTTGCCAATTAGGGTTAGTTTTCATTTTTGTTATTTATTATTTATTCATTTTTGTTTATAAAATAGGTCATTGTTATTTGTGTTGTTATAATATTGTGTAAAGGATGCACAATGTACTGTGTTGGTTGACCAAAAATTTTCAATAAAATATTTATTTAAAAAAAAAATTAACTTAAAAGTTGCTGTTTGGTTGAGAAGAAGGTGAATTTTCAATAAGCTTTAAACAGGCTTCTACTTGTAGGCACTTGCAGCTGGAGCTTGTTAATTAGTTAATTGGATTAGGCCAGTTTTCAGAGGCTAGATTCACAGTATAAAAGTGATCCCCTACAGTGCAGACTTTGTTTGCACTGAGTGCTGAATTTGGTGCATTTGAGTGCGATAGTGAGAGTTTGGTGACCGAGGGAGTGCTGAATTTGGTGCATTTGAGTGCGATAGTGAGAGTTTGGTGACCGAGGGAGTTAGGTGAGGAGGGAGTAAGGTGCTCCTTTCATTTTGTTTCCGAGATTTCCGCAAAGAGTGCGAAGAGTTTACAGAAAGTGTAGCTGACTGGGAGCAGGGTCGGAGGGCGGAGTTCTAGTTAGTCCACAGGGCAGCTATATTCTGTCAGCTAAGAGGGGATGGAGGCTAGGCCAGTTACATGCTCCTCCTGTAGGATGTGGGTGGTGAGGGATACCACCGGTGTCCCCACTGACTATACCTGCGGGAAGTGCTCCCAACTTCAGCTCCTCAAAGACCGTGTTAGGGAACTGGAGCTGAAGCTGGATGAACTTCGGATCATCCGGGAGGCAGAGGGGGTGATTGAGAAGAGTTACAAGGCGGTAACCACACCCAAGGTACAGGACAAGAATAGCTGGGTTACAGTCAGGGGGAAAAAAACAAACAGGCAGAAAGTGCAGGGATCCCTCGTGGCCGTTCCCCTTCAAAACAAGTATACCGTTTTGGATGCTGTTGGGGGGGATGACCTACCGGTGGAAGGCCCTAGCGGCCAGGTCTCTGGCACTGAGTCTGGCTCTGGGGCTCAGAAGGGAAGGGGGGAGAATAGAAAAGCAATAGTTGTAGGAGATTCAATGGTTAGGGGAATAGATAGGAGATTCTGTGGTCGCGAGCGAGACTCCCGGAAGGTATGTTGCCTCCCGGGTGCCAGGGCCAGGGATGTCTCGGATCGTGTCTTCAGGATCCTTAAGGGGGAGGGTGAGCAGCCAGAAGTCGTGGTGCACATTGGTACCAACGACATAGGTAGGAAAAGGGGTGTGGAGGTAATAAACAAGTTTAGGGAGTTAGGCTGGAAGTTAAAAGCCAGGACAGACAGAGTTGTCATCTTTGGTTTGTTGCTGGTGCCACGTGGTAGCGAGGCTAGGAATAGGGAGAGCGTGCAGTTGAACACGTGGCTGCAGAAATGGTGTAGGAGGGAGGGCTTCAGGTATTTGGATAATTGGAGCGCATTCTGGGGAAGGTGGGACCTGTACAAGCAGGACGGGTTGCATCTGAACCAGAGGGGCACCAATATCCTGGGAGGGAGGTTTTCTAGTACTCTTCGGGAGGGTTTAAACTAATTTGGCAGGGGAATGGGAACCGGATTTGTAGTCCAGCAACTAAGGTAGCCGATATTCAGGACGCCAAAGCGTGTAATGAGGCAGTGGGGAAGGGAACACTGACAAAGGAGAGTACTTGCAGGCACGGAGATGGGTTGAAGTGTGTATACTTCAACGCAAGAAGCATCAGGAATAAGGTGGGTGAACTTAAGGCATGGATCGGTACTTGGGACTACGATGTGGTGGCCATCACGGAAACTTGGATAGAAGAGGGGCAGAAATGGTTGTTGGAGGTCCCTGGTTATAGATGTTTCAATAAGATTAGGGAGGGTGGTAAAAGAGGTGGGGGGGGTGGCATTATTAATTAGAGATAGTATAACAGCTGCAGAAAGGCAGTTCGAGGAGTATCACCCTATTGAGGTAGTATGGGTTGAAGTCAGAAATAGGAAAGGAGCAGTCACCTTGTTAGGAGTTTTCTATAGGCCCCCCAATAGTAGCAGAGATGTGGAGGAACAGATTGGGAAACAGATTTTGGAAAGGTGCAGAAGTCATAGGGTAGTAGTCATGGGCGACTTTAACTTCCCAAATATTGAGTGGAAACTCTTCAGATCAAATAGTTTGGATGGGGTGGTGTTTGTGCAGTGTGTCCAGGAAGCTTTTCTAACACAGTATGTAGATTGTCCGACCAGAGGAGGGGCAATATTGGATTTAGTACTGGGTAATGAGCCAGGGCAAGTGATAGATTTGTTAGTGGGGGAGCATTTTGGAGATAGTGACCACAATTCTGTGACTTTCACTTTAGTAATGGAGAGGGATAGGTACGTGCAACAGGGCAAGGTTTACAATTGGGGGAAGGGTAAATACGATGTTGTCAGACAAGAATTGAAGTGCATAAGTTGGGAACATAGGCTGTCAGGGAAGGACACAAGTGAAATGTGGAACTTGTTCAAGGAACAGGTGCTACGTGTCCTTGATATGTATGTCCCTGTCAGGCAGGGAAGAGATGGTCGAGTGAGGGAACCATGGTTGACAAGAGAGGTTGAATGTCTTGTTAAGAGGAAAAAGATGACTTATGTAAGGCTGAGGAAACAAGATTCAGACAGGGCATTGGAGGGATACAAGATAGCCAGGAGGGAACTGAAGAAAGGGATTAGGAGAGCTAAGAGAGGGCATGAACAATCTTTGGCGGGTAGGATCAAGGAAAACCCCAAGGCCTTTTACACATATGTGAGAAATATGAGAATGACTAGAGCGAGGGTAGGTCCGATCAAGGACAGCAGCGGGAGATTGTGTATTGAATCTGAAGAGATAGGAGAGGTCTTGAACGAGTACTTTTCTTCTGTATTCACAAATGAGAGGGGCGATATTGTTGGAGAGGACAGTGTGAAACAGATTGGTAAGCTCGAGGAAATACTTGTTCGGAAGGAAGATGTGTTGGGCATTTTGAAAAACTTGAGGATAGACAAGTCCCCCGGGCCTGACGGGATATATCCAAGGATTCTATGGGAAGCAAGAGATGAAATTGCAGAGCCGTTGGCAATGATCTTTTCGTCCTCACTGTCAACAGGGGTGGTACCAGGGGATTGGAGAGTGGCGAATGTCGTGCCCCTGTTCAAAAAAGGGACTAGGGATAACCCTGGGAATTACAGGCCAGTTAGTTTTACTTCGGTGGTAGGCAAAGTAATGGAAAGGGTACTGAAGGATAGGATTTCTGAGCATCTGGAAAGACACTGCTTGATTAGGGATAGTCAGCACGGATTTGTGAGGGGTAGGTCTTGCCTACCCCTCACAAAAGGCACGGGAGCAATAGGTCAGAAGGTGAGAGCATTGAGGGAGAACTAGGGAATAGGGACAGTGTGGCTCTGAGGCAGAGCAGACAGGGAGAAGTTGCTGAACACAGCGGGTCTGGTGGCCTGAAGTGCATATGTTTTAATGCAAGGAGCATTACGGGTAAGGCAGATGAACTTAGAGCTTGGATTAGTACTTGGAACTATGATGTTGTTGCCATTACAGAGACCTGGTTGAGGGAAGGGCAGGATTGGCAGCTAAACGTTCCAGGATTTAGATGTTTCAGGCGGGATAGAGGGGGATGTAAAAGGGGAGGCGGAGTTGCGCTACTTGTTCGGGAGAATATCACAGCGGTACTGCGAGAGGACACCTCAGAGGGCAGTGAGGCTATATGGGTAGAGATCAGGAATAAGAAGGGTGCAGTCACAATGTTGGGGGTATACTACAGGCCTCCCAACAGCCAGCGGGAGATAGAGGAGCAGATAGGTAGACAGATTTTGGAAAAGAGTAAAAACAACAGGGTTGTGGTGATGGGAGACTTCAACTTCCCCAATATTGACTGGGACTCACTTAGTGCCAGGGGCTTAGACGGGGCGGAGTTTGTAAGGAGCATCCAGGAGGGCTTCTTAAAACAATATGTAGACAGTCCAACTAGGGAAGGGGCGGTACTGCACCTGGTATTGGGGAATGAGCCCGGCCAGGTGGTAGATGTTTCAGTAGGGGAGCATTTCGGTAACAGTGACCACAATTCAGTAAGTTTTAAAGTACTGGTGGACAAGGATAAGAGTGGTCCGAGGATGAATGTGCTAAATTGGGGGAAGGCTAATTATAACAATATTAGGCGGGAACTGAAGAACATAGATTGGGGGCGGATGTTTGAGGGCAAATCAACATCTGACATGTGGGAGGCTTTCAAGTGGCAGTTGAAAGGAATACAGGACCGGCATGTTCCTGTGAGGAAGAAAGATAAATACGGCAATTTTCGGGAACCTAGGATAACGAGTGATATTGTAGGCCTCGTCAAAAAGAAAAAGGAGGCATTTGTCAGGGCTAAAAGGCTGGGAACAGACGAAGCCTGCGTGGAATATAAGGAAAGTAGGAAGGAACTTAAGCAAGGAGTCAGGAGGGCTAGAAGGGGTCACGAAAAGTCATTGGCAAATAGGGTTAAGGAAAATCCCAAGGCTTTTTACACGTACATAAAAAGCAAGAGGGTAGCCAGGGAAAGGGTTGGCCCACTGAAGGATAGGCAAGGGAATCTATGTGTGGAGCCAGAGGAAATGGGCGAGGTACTAAATGAATACTTTGCCTCAGTATTCACCAAAGAGAAGGAATTGGTAGATGTTGAGTCTGGAGAAGGGGGTGTAGATAGCCTGGGTCACATTGTGATCCAAAAAGACGAGGTGTTGGGTGTCTTAAAAAATATTAAGGTAGATAAGTCCCCAGGGCCTGATGGGATCTACCCCAGAATACTGAAGGAGACTGGAGAGGAAATTGCTGAGGCCTTGACAGAAATCTTTGGATCCTCGCTGTCTTCAGGGGATGTCCGGAGGACTGGAGAATAGCCAATGTTGTTCCTCTGTTTAAGAAGGGTAGCAAGGATAATCCCGGGAACTACAGGCCGGTGAGCCTTACTTCAGTGGTAGGGAAATTACTGGAGAGAATTCTTCGAGACAGGATCTACTCCCATTTGGAAGCAAACGGACGTATTAGTGAGAGGCAGCACGGTTTTGGGAAGGGGAGGTCGTGTCTCACTAACTTGATAGAGTTTTTCGAGGAGGTCACTAAGATGATTGATGCAGGTAGGGCAGTAGATGTTGTCTATATGGACTTCAGTAAGGCCTTTGACAAGGTCCCTCATGGTAGACTATTACAAAAGGTGAAGTCACACGGGATCAGGGGTGAGCTGGCAAGGTGGATACAGAACTGGCTAGGCCATAGAAGGCAGAGAGTAGCAATGGAGGGATGCTTTTCTAATTGGAGGGCTGTGACCAGTGGTGTTCCACAGGGATCAGTGCTGAGACCTTTGCTCTTTGTAGTATATATAAATGATTTGGAGGAAAATGTAACTGGTCTGATTAGTAAGTTTGCAGACGACACAAAGGTTGGTGGAATTGCGGATAGCGATGAGGACTGTCGGAGGATACAGCAGGATTTAGATTGTCTGGAGACTTGGGCGGAGAGATGGCAGATGGAGTTTAATCCGGACAAATGTGAGGTAATGCATTTTGGAAGGTCTAATGCAGGTGGGGAATATACAGTGAATGGTAGAACCCTCAAGAGTATTGAAAGTCAAAGAGATCTAGGAGTACAGGTCCACAGGTCATTGAAAGGGGCAACACAGGTGGAGAAGGTAGTCAAGAAGGCATACGGCATGCTTGCCTTCATTGGCCGGGGCATTGAGTATAAGAATTGGCAAGTCATGTTGCAGCTGTATAGAACCTTAGTTAGGCCACACTTGGAGTATAGTGTTCAATTCTGGTCGCCACACTACCAGAAGGATGTGGAGGCTTTAGAGAGGGTGCAGAAGAGATTTACCAGAATGTTGCCTGGTGTGGAGGGCATTAGCTATGAGGAGCGGTTGAATAAACTCGGTTTGTTCTCACTGGAACGAAGGAGGTTGAGGGGAGACCTGATAGAGGTATACAAAATTATGAGGGGCATAGACAGAGTGGATAGTCAGAGGCTTTTCCCCAGGGTAGAGGGGTCAATTACTAGGGGGCACAGGTTTAAGGTGAGAGGGGCAAGGTTTAGAGTAGATGTACGAGGCAAGTTTTGTACGCAGAGGGTAGTGGGTGCCTGGAACTCGCTACCGGAGGAGGTAGTGGAAGCAGGGACGATAGGGACATTTAAGGGGCATCTTGACAAATATATGAATAGGATGGGAATAGAAGGATACGGACCCAGGAAGTGTAGAAGATTGTAGTTTAGTCGGGCAGCATGGTCGGCACGGGCTTGGAGGGCCGAAGGGCCTGTTCCTGTGCTGTACATTTCTTTGTTCTTGTTTGTTCTTACAAATCTTATTGAATTCTTTGAGGAGGTGACCAAGCATGTGGATGAAGGTAAAGCAGTGGATGTAGTGTACATGGATTTTAGTAAGGCATTTGATAAAGTTCCCCATGGTAGGCTTATGCAGAAAGTAAGGAGGCATGGGATAGTGGGAAATTTGGCCAGTTGGATAACGAACTGGCTAACCGATAGAAGTCAGAGAGTCGTGGTGGATGGCAAATATTCAGCCTGGATCCCAGTTACCAGTGGCGTACTGCAGGGATCAGTTCTGGGTCCTCTGCTGTTTGTGATTTTCATTAATGACTTGGATGAGGGAGTTGAAGGGTGGGTCAGTAAATTTGCAGACGATACGAAGATTGGTGGAGTTGTGGATAGTAAGGAGGGCTGTTGTCGGCTGCAAAGAGACATAGATAGGATGCAGAGCTGGGCTGAGAAGTGGCAGATGGAGTTTAACCCTGAAAAGTGTGAGGTTGTCCATTTTGGAAGGACAAATATGAATGCGGAATACAGGGTTAACGGTAGAGTTCTTGGCAATGTGGAGGAGCAGAGAGATCTTGGGGTCTATGTTCAGACATCTTTGAAAGTTGCCACTCAAGTGGATAGAGCTGTGAAGAAGGCCTATGGTGTGCTCGCGTTCATGAACAGAGGGATTGAATTTAAGAGCCGTGAGGTGATGATGCAGCTGTACAAAACTTTGGTAAGGCCACATTTGGAGTACTGTGTACAGTTCTGGTCGCCTCATTTTAGGAAGGATGTGGAAGCTTTGGAAAAGGTGCAAAGAAGATTTACCAGGATGTTGCCTGGAATGGAGAGTAGGTCTTACGAGGAAAGGTTGAGGGTGCTAGGCCTTTTCTCATTAGAACGGAGAAGGATGAGGGGCGACTTGATAGAGGTTTATAAGATGATCAGGGGAATAGATAGAGTAGACAGTCAGAGACTTTTTCCCCGGGTGGAACAAACCATTACAAGGGGACATAAATTTAAGGTGAAAGGTGGAAGATATAGGAGGGATATCAGAGGTAGGTTCTTTACTCAGAGAGTAGTGGGGGTATGGAATGCACTGCCTGTGGAAGTAGTTGAGTCGGAAACATTAGGGACCTTCAAGCAGCTATTGGATAGGTATATGGATTACAGTAAAATGATAGTGCAGATTTATTTGTTCTCAAGGGCAGCACGGTAGCATTGTGGATAGCACAATTGCTTCACAGCTCCAGGGTCCCAGGTTCGATTCCGGCTTGGGTCACTGTCTGTGCGGAGTCTGCACGTCCTCCCCGTGTCTGCGTGGGTTTCCTCCGGGTGCTCCGGTTTCCTCCCACAGTCCAAAGATGTGCGGGTTAGGTGAATTGGCCAATGATAAATTGCCCTTAATGTCCAAATTGCCCTTGGTGTTGGGTGGAAGTGTTGAGTTTGGGTAGGGTGGTCTTTCCAAGAGCCGGTGCAGACTCGAAGGGCCGAGTGCCTCCTTCTGCACTGTAAATTCAATGTTAATCTATGATTAATCTAGGACAAAGGTTCGGCACAACATCGTGGGCCGAAGGGCCTGTTCTGTGCTGTATTTTTCTATGTCCTATGTTCTAGTAAGTTTGCGGATGACACAAAGGTTGATGGAATTGCAGATAGCTATGAGAATATAGATCGGTTGGAGACTTGGGCGGAGAGATGGCAAATGGAGTTTAATCCAGACAAACGGGAGGTAATGTATTTTGGAAGTTCAAATACAGGTGGGAAATATGTGGTAAATGGCAGAACCCTTAAGAGTATCAACAGGCAGAGGGATCTGGGTGTACAGGTCCACAGGTCACGGAAAATGGCAACGCAGGTGGTCAAGAAGGCCTTCATTGGCCGGGGCATTGAGTATAAAAATTGGCAAGTCATGCTGTAGCTGGATAAAAGCTTAGTTAGGCCACATCTCCCCAAAAATTTCAAACTTAATTTGTGTTGGGTTTTTCAGAGAATTTCCCGTGGGCTCTACCAGCAAGTTCCCCACCGCATTTCAATGACACTTAGTTACTTTTTTGCGCCCTGGGAGTTTCTCGCTGGTTTAGCCCACACTTAGAATTTATTTCAGCCCTGGGGAGCTGAACTCGCCCAATCTCTAACTGAGCTTGTGGGCTGCCAACATCCCCCCCCCCCCCACCCGTGGGCAATGTCATCCCCCCCCCCCCACACACATGGACACTACCTCACATCCCCCAAGTGAGGACACCCCGCTTTTGGGTCCATGGGGTCCCCCTTCTTCAGGCCCCCCCAAGCCCTCTTACAGCACCCTCTTCCTTGTCGGACCCCACCCATCATACACCCCAACCTCCCGGAGGCATCTACTTACCTGCCCTGCATTCCTCCACCCTTTAAGCCTCCCCCCCCCCCATCCTCATTTCATGGGCACCGCCCCCTTTGCCCTTGGCAGTGCCACCCTGACACTCAGGCACCCTTGCACTGCCACCCTGGCATCTAGGCAATGCTCTTGCTGGCTTGGCAGTGCCATCCAGGCACCTTGGCACCCATGTTCCAAGTCGAATGTCAGGGAGCCACCCTGCACTTACCCTGACCACCCTGGGGTCTGCGGTGGCCCGGGAGGCACTCCGGGCATCATTCCACCTGGTTCACGTTTGCGTGGACCAGCACTGATCGGCACCCAGCTGCAGCCTCCCTGGGGAGGCCAAGGAATTGTGGGAGGAAGCTGGATCCCGCGCAGGAAGGTCGTAAGTATCTTTACGACCTACTTCCGCGAGTGTCATTCGGTCCTGCCCATTTGGGGTGTGGTTCTGACTCTGAAATCTCGCAGGACTTTGGAGAATCCCAGGAGGCAAGGAGCCTGCCGGGAGGCTCCCTGCAAACCATTCCCGGCATTCTCCAGCCGCATTCTCAAGCGAGAGCACAACGCAACCGGAGATTCACATCCATAGTATTCAGTTCTACCAGAAGGATGTTGGAGGATTTGGAGAGGATACAAAAGAAGTTTACCAGAATGTTGCCTGGTATGGAGGGCATTAGCTATGAGGAGAGGTTGGATAAACTCGGTTTGTTCTCACTGGAACAACGGAAGTTAAGAGACGACCAGACCTCAAAATTATGAGGGGTATGAACAGAGTGAATAGTCAGAAGCTTTTTCCCAGGACGGAAGAGTCAATTACTAGGGGACATAGGTTTAAGGTGTGAGGGGTAAAGTTTTCAGGCAATGTGCGAGGGAAGCTTTTTATACAGGGGGTAGTGGGTGCCTGGAACTTGTTGCCGGAGGACGTGGTGGAAGCAGGTACAATAGTGACGTTTAAGGAGGGTCTTAAAAATACATGAATAGGATGGGAATAGAGGGATACGGACCCCGGAAGGGTAGAAGATTTTGGTTTAGACGGGCAGCATGGTCGGCACAGGCTTGGAGGGCTGAAGGGCCTGTTCCTGTGCTGTACTTTTCTTTGTTCATTATTCTTTCTTAGGTGGGCAAAATGTTGGAAAATGGAGTATAATGTGGGGAAAATGTTAAGTTGTTCATTTTGGGAGAGAGAACAAATCAAGAGTATTATTTAAATGGGAAAAAAACTGTACAAAGCTGCAACTCAAAGGGACTTGGGGGCACTTGTGTACAAAACACAGACAGTGGGCACACAGGTGCAGCAGGCAATCAGGAACACTAATGGAATGTTGGCCCTTATTTCAAGGGGGTTAGAGCACAAGAGTATACGAGGCGCAGGAAATGTGGCTAACAGTGGCCTTGGCGGGGCATTCCTTGCCAGGGCACAAAAACAAGACAGAGTGCCATTAGATACTGAGTCATGCCCGGTGCTACACGCATCAGGAACGACCCCGCTAATCATGCCCAGAAAGGCACTGTTTTATTTTGGTTAGATGCCGCCCTTAGGATATATATTGTATTATATGTATCTGTTGCAGTATTTTTTTAGAAGCGTTGGTTGGGGTGTGTCTGTATCTGCTGCAGTAATATTTTCTTTTAAAAAATCATGGTTTGAAAGACAGCCAGGCTTTGTGAATGCAAAACATACAATTAAGATGCTGTAAAAGTCAGATCATCATTCTTTCAAACCCTGTATATGTTTACAAAGAGAGGCCTAATTAATTTTTGTTATGATTTCTGGAGATTCCCTGGGGAGTGGATAATTTGAAGCAGTGTGTTCAAACTTAAGTAAGTAGGCCATGAGATTTGAGTTGTTAGTGGGAGGATCCAGGTCTGTGGCAGGTAGTTTAGTTTAGATTTGGTTCTGGCTGGAAGCTGTGAGCTGAAAAGGAGCTTCTGCAGAAGGCTGTCAGAGCTTCAGTGTTAATCTTTAAAAAAAAAATGTTTTAAAATAAATTTAGAGTACTCAATTCATTTTTTCCAATTAAGGGGCAATTTTAGTGTGGCCAATCCACCTAGCCTGCACATCTTTGGGTTGTGGGGTCGAAACCCCCATGCAAACACGGGGAGAATGTACAAACTCCACACGGACAGTGACAGTGACCCAGAGCCGGGATCGAACCTGGGACCTCGGCGCCGTGAGACTGCAGGGCTAACCTACTGCGCCACCGTGCTGCCCTGCTTCAGCGTTAATCTGACAGGAATACTCTTTCTTCAAGCAGTCTCAAACGTTTTCCATCCAAAGATTGGCAAGTAATCCTGTGTTTGTTAACGCTACTTAAAAGTTTTTTTTGACCTATGATGGGTTTTGCTTGATTGGAGATAAAGAAAGTATCAGTTAGAAATTGAAGTGTTTCCTTTTATTGTTAAACATTGTTTAACTGGTGATTGTAAGCTATATTTCTGTGCTATTAAGGTAGTTTAATACTGTGTTAATAATAATGTTAGATTTAATATACCATACCCCTATTTTTGCATGGAATCACTCCTGGAGCGAAGTATCCGTTCCTCACAGTTTTACAAATTAGAAAAAAAGTATTGGGGTTTCTGTTCGGTATCCTAGCAAATGTTGGGGTTTGGTCTCAGAATAAAGAGGTGCCAATTTAAGACTGAGATGAGGAGGGATTTCTTCTCTCAGAGCCTTAGGAACACCTTGCCATAGAGCGGTGTGGGGGCAGAGTCCTTGCGTATATTTAAGGCTCAAATAGGTAGAGTTTTGATCAGTAAGGGAATCGAGGGTTACGGGGAAAGGGCAGGAAAGTGGATGTGAGGAATGTTGGATCAGCCATGATCCGATTGAATGGTGGTGCAGGCTCAAAGGGTCGAATAGCCTACTCCTGTTCCTATTTCTTATAGTCTTATTAAGGTTCCAAGAATCTGACTTCCGGGTGCGGCGATGACTAGCTAAGTCGCAAGTTTCAGCACCTCCCGTTTTAACGGACCTTTGGGCTCTGATCGGGAGCCCCAACGGCAATTTTCGAAGGCTAAACCCACTGTGAGGCGACATAGAAGGGAGTCCCCCCAGATGTGAATGGACAGAAGAGATAATAGTGGCCAGATTGCGGAGGATCCTCTGGAGCAGCGGCAAAGAAGGGAAGTGAGAAGCAAGATGGCGGTGGAGGGAGGCCAGTTGGTATGGGGCCTGGAACAGCAGGAGTTCCTCCGGCGATGTGTGGAGGAGCTCAAGAAGGAGGTGCTGGCGCCGATGCTGCAGGCGATTGAGGGGTTAAAGGAGGCGCAGAAGACCCAAGAGATGGAGCTCCGTGGAGTGATGGCAAAAGCTGCCGAAAATGAGGACGAGATATAGGGCTTGGTGGTGAAGACAGAGACGCACGAGGCACTGCATAAGAGGTGTATGGAGAGACTGGAAGCCCTGGAAAATAGCTCGAGGAGGAAGAACTTAAGAATCTTGGGTCTTCCCGAAGGGCCAGAGGGAGCCGACGTTGGGGCGTATGTGAGCACGATGCTTCATACCTTAATGGGAGCTGAGGCCCCGACGGGCCCCCTGGAAGTGGAGGGAGCGTATCGAGTCCTCGTGAGAAGACCAAAGGCAGGAGAAATACCTCGAGCAATAGTGGTGAGGTTCCACCGCTACAAGGACAGGGAGATGGTCCTGAGATGGGCAAAAAAGACACGGAGCAGCAGGTGGGAGAACATGGTGATCCGCGTGTATCAGGATTGGAGTGCGGAGGTGGCGAGAAGGAGGGCGAGTTTCAATCGGGCCAAGGCGGTGCTCCACAAGAGGAAAGTGAAGTTCGGAATGTTGCAGCCGGCAAGACTGTGGGTTACATACCAGGGTAAACACCACTACTTCGAGACGGCAGAAGAGGCGTGGACATTTATTGAAGAGGAGAAGTTGGACTAGATTGGAGAAAGAGTGTTTGAAATGAAGTAGTGAGGTGGTGGTAAGGAACTGTGAATCAGATGGGGGAAAATTTTCTTTCCCCTCGAAGGGGGGGGGACACGAAGAAATGTGGGCGCCGGTGGGGAAGAGGAGGGGGAAGGAGAGAGGGAGCTGCGCCATCAGGGGCAGGGCCGAGAGGGAAGCGCGGGCTTTGTTCCCGCGCTATGGAAATTGTGGCGGGAAGGAGGGGGCCTCACATAATGGGAGGCTAAGGATAAATGGGGGAAGCCGAGGTCAGCCAGAGTTTGCTGACTTCCGGAAGGAATATGGGGGGAGCAACTAAGCTAGAGAGGGATCTAGCGGGGGGGGTGGGGGGGGGGGTTAACTGGGTTGCTGCTGCTAAGGGGAAGGGGGAGCTGTTACGGAATGGGATGGTCGGGACGGGAGGGCGCCGTTGGGGGGATAAGCGAGTGCGTGGGAACCGGGTGAGGAGCTGGTCAAAAAAAGGGGATGGCTAGTCGACGAGGGGGGGCGGGGGGGGGGGGGGGGGTACAGAGCCCCCCAACCCGGTTGATCACGTGGAACGTGAGAGGGTTGAATAGGCCGATTAAGAGGGCAAGGGTACTTGCGCACCTAAAGAAGCTAAAGACAGACGTGGTCATGCTTCAGGAGACGCACCTGAAACTGGCGGATCAGGTCAGATTAAGAAAAGGATGGGTGGGACAGGTATTCCACTCGGGCTTGGATGCGAAAAATAGAGGGGTGGCAATACTAGTGGGGAAACGGGTATTGTTTGAGGCGAAGACCATAGTGGCGGACAGTGGGGGTAGATACGTGATGGTGAGTGGCAGATTGCAAGGTGAGGCGGTGGTGCTGGTGAATGTATATGCCCCGAACTGGGATGACGTGAACTTTATGAAGCGTATGTTGGGGCGCATCCCGGACCTGGAGATGGGAAAGTTGGTAATGGGGGGGGGCTTCAACACGGTGCTGGACCCAGGGCTGGACCGGTCCAGATCTAGGACCGGGAGGAGGCCTGCAGCAGCCAAGGTGCTTAAGGGCTTTATGGAGCAGATGGGAGGAGTGGATCCCTGGAGATTTACTAGGCCAAGGAGTAAAGAGTTTTCCTTCTTCTCCCATGTCCACAAAGTGTACTCCCGGATAGACTTCTTTGTCCTGGGAAGGGCGCTGATCCCGAAGGTGGCAGGAACGGAGTATTCGGCTATAGCCATTTCAGATCATGCCCCACATTGGGTAGATCTGGAAGTAGGAGAGGAAAAGGAGCAGCGCCCACTCTGGAGATTAGATATGGGACTGTTGGTGGACGAGGGGGTATGTGTAAGGGTGAGGGGATGTATTGAAAGGTACCTAGAGATTAATGATGACGGAGAGGTCCAGGTGGGAGTGGTCTGGGAGGCGCTGAAGGCGGTGGTTAGAGGGGAGCTGATCTCCATAAGGGCCCATAAGGGGAAACAAGAGGGTAAAGAAAGGGAGAGATTGTTGACGGAGATTTTGAGGGTGGATAGGCAATATGCGGAGGCTCCAGATGAAGGGCTATACAGGGAAAGACGGAGATTGCACACGGACTTTGACTTGTTGACCACGGGTAAGGCGGAGGCACAATGGAGGAAGGCACAGGGAGTGCAGTATGAATATGGAGAGAAGGCGAGCCGGCTGCTGGCCCAACAACTTAGGAAGAGGGGGGGCGGCGAGAGAGATCGGAGGGGTTAGAGACGAGGAGGGAAAGATGGAACGGGGAGCGGAGAGAGTGAACGGGGTGTTTAAGGTATTTTACGAGAGGCAATATACGGCTCAACCCCCGGAAGGGAAAGAGGGAATGACACGTTTCCTAGACCAGCTGGAGTTCCCGAACGTTGAGGAACAGGAGATGACAGGACTGGGAGCGCAGATTCAGGTGGAGGAGGTGGTAAAAGGAATTGGGAACATGCAGGCAGGGAAGGCCCCGGGACCGGATGGGTTCCTGGTGGAGTTCTATAGGAAATACGTGGACCTGCTGGCCCCACTTCTGATGAGAACCTTTAATGAGGCCAGGGAAAGGGGGACACTATCCCCGACGATGTCGGAGGCGACGATATCGCTGATCCTGAAAAGAGACAAAGACCCGCTGCAGTGTGGGTCATACAGGCCTATTTCCCTCTTGAACATAGGTGCCAAGCATTTGGCCAAGGTGATGGCGACGAGGATAGAGGACTGTGTCCCTGGGGTGGTGCATGATGATCAAACGGGGTTTGTTAAAGGGAGGCAATTGAATGCTAATATATGGAGGCTGCTGGGGGTGATGATGATGCCCCCACCGGAGGGGGAGGCGGAGATAGTAGTGGTGATGGATGCAGAGAAAGCATTTGATAGAGTGGAGTGGGATTATTTGTGGGAAGTACTAAGGAGATTCGGATTTGGAGAGGGGTTCATTAGATGGGTTCAGCTCCTGTACAGGGCCCCGGTGGCAAGTGTGATTACAAATAGGCAACGATCTGACCACTTCCGACTATGTAGGGGTACAAGACCGGGATGTCCCATGTCCCCGTTACTGTTTGCGTTGGCAATTGAGCCACTGGCCATAGCGCTGAGGGGCTCTAAGTGGAGGGGGGTACTTAGAGGAGGAGAAGAGCATCGGGTGTCATTATACGCGGATGATTTGTTGTTGTATGTCGCGGACCCAGTGGAGGGGATGCCTGAGATAATGCAGACACTCAGGGAGTTTGGAGAATTTTCAGGATATAAATTGAATATGGGGAAGAGTGAACTGTTTGTGATGCACCCCGGGGAACAGGGCAGGGGAATAGACGATTTACCGTTGTGGAGGGTAACAAGGGATTTCCGGTATTTAGGGATCCAGGTGGCCAGGAACTGGGGAACCTTGCATAAGCTTAACTTGGCACGACTGGTAGAGCAGATGGAAGAGGACTTTAGGAGGTGGGACATGGCGCCCCTGTCATTGGCGGGCAGGGTGCAGGCGGTTAAAATGGTGGTCCTTCCGAGGTTTCTTTTTGTGTTCCAGTGCCTCCCTGTACTGATTACAAAGGCCTTTTTAAAGAAGGTGGACAAGAGTATTATGAGCTTTGTGTGGGCTGGAAAGACCCCAAGAGTAAAGAGGGCGTTCCTGCAGCGCAGTAGGGACAGAGGGGGACTGGCACTGCCGAGTCTAAGTGATTATTATTGGGCCGCCAACGTGTCAATGATATGTAAGTGGATGAGGGAAGGGGAAGGAGCGGCGTGGAAAAGACTGGAGATGGCGTCCTGTAGGGGAACTAGTCTAAAAGCACTGGCGAAGGCGCCGTTACCGTTCTCCCCGAAAAAATACACCACAAACCCAGTGGTGGTGGCAACTCTGAAAATTTGGGGGCAGTGGAGACGACATAAGGGAGTGACGGGTGCCTCAGTGTGGTCCCGGATAAGGAACAACCATAGGATCGTCCCGGGAAGGATAGATGGGGGATTTAAATCTTGGCAGCGAGCAGGAATTGCAAAATTGAAGGACTTGTTCTTAGACGGGACGTTCGCGAGTCTGGGAGCACTGACAGAAAAATATGGGTTGCCACCTGGGAATGCATTTCGCTCTATGCAAGTGAGGGCATTTGTGAGGCAACAGGTGAGGGAATTTCCGCAGCTCCCGGCGCAAGAGATCCAGGACAGAGTGATTTTGGGGGCATGGGTGGGTGATGGTAGGGTGTTAGATATATATAGGGAAATGAGAGACGAGGGGAGACGCTGGTAGAGGAGCTGAAGGGAAAATGGGAGGAGGAGCTGGGGGAAGAGATTGAGGAGGGGCTGTGGGCAGATGCCCTAAGTAGGGTAAACTCTTCGTCCTCGTGTGCCAGGCTCAGCCTGATACAATTCAAGGTTCTACACAGGGCGCATATGACTGGAGCAAGGCTGAGTAGATTTTTTGGAGTGGAGGATAGGTGCGGGAGATGCGCGGGAAGCCCGGCGAACCACACCCACATGTTTTGGTCCTGTCCCGTATTGCATGTGTTCTGGGTGGGTGTGGCAAAAGTGATTTCAAAGGTGGCGGGGGTCCGGGTCGAACAAGGCTGGGGGTTGGCTATATTTGGGGTTGCAGATGAGCCGGGAGTGCAGGAGGCGAGAGAGGCCGATGTTTTGGCCTTTGCGTCCCTAGTAGCCCGGCGAAGGATTCTACTTATGTGGAAAGAAGCTAAGCCCCCGGGTGTGGAGGCCTGGATAAACGACATGGCAGGGTTCATAAAATTGGAGCGGATAAAGTACGCACTAAGAGGTTCGGTTCAAGGGTTCATCAGGCGGTGGCAACCGTTCCTCGACTATCTTGCAGAGCGATAAGGGAAAATAGGAAAGGTAGCAGCAGCAACCCAGGGGGTAGGGGGGGGGGGGGGGGGGGAGGGGGGGGGGGGGGGGGCTCATTTGGGTCCTCAGGGGTTTTATGTGTGTGTTTATATATTAGTTATTTATATTAGATGTTACGAAGTTACTATTTTAGTTACTATTTCTGTTGTTTCTTATTTTGTTGTTGGCAGTTACCGTTAGTTAGCATATTATTTATTTAAAAAAACGATCACTGTATATATTATTACAAAGTTGTAAAATGGGAAATTTTTGTTTGATCGAAAAACTTTAATAAAATATATTTATTTTAAAAAAAGGTTCCACGAATCTGGCAGTTTTAATTTACTTGCTTGAGGGCACAAACCTTCCATAAAAAATATTTGTGAACATTACTCAAAACTGAAATGGCAGGCTGAATGCAGAGTGTAGCTCCCTCTATTCTACTCACAACAATATATATTAACCTCAGTTTCTGAAGGATACTCCTCACCACAACAGATGTCGTCCCCCACCAGCAACTGTCAGGTTACTGTTGAATTTCAGCTCTCTTTGCGCCATGGATTATAACCACCCACCTGCATTTCAGAGGGAAAGTTTGATTCCTACAGACTGAACTAGTTCAAAGTCAAGTCTGTCCTTTGCTGCAGATTTTAGTCACTCGAACTAGCAGGAAGAAATTTTTGTAGTAAACATGTGAAATAAAGAACTTAGTATATTGGAATCTAAAAATATCTTTTAGCCAAAAGGAAATAAACTAAAGGTGGTTCATTTCCATTCTGCTTATCTTTGACAGCATCAGTGGTCACATTACAACCCACTGCTCATGGTTCTGTACTACATGGCTACCTGACACTTGAATCCCCAAGCCACAGGTTAGCAAATTTCTTCTGTACATAGCTGAGCTACCAGTTGGTGAGTCCAGTCAGAAACTGGAATTAATTCCAAAGACGTCTGAGGGGTAGTGATTGGGAGGTTTGAGGGAGGATGTCATACAGCTGGCACTGTAGGGTTACAAGTAGCCTTTTATGGAAACTTAGGGATTGAAGAAGAGGATCACATTAAAATGGTTTCATTCATTACCTCTTTCAGTTTTTCAACATCGCCAGCATTCTGACATTTTGCACTTAATTCGTTGACCTCATTTTCAAAGAGAGAACGGACTTTGGCGAATCCCGAACTGATCAGTCCAATCAACTCCTCCGATATAGAAGCCAGGTGGGGCTGAATATTCTCAAGCCAACCCTGGTCAGCCTTTTCAGACACTGTTGCTGAAATAAAGATTCACTTAAATTCAGTAACTATATGTGTTTTTATTTAGTCTCTTTGTAACATTACTTCTTCCTGCATTTTAGATCCTCTCTCAACATGTTTTCTTGGATGATAAGGTTGGCAAGGACTTAGCTAGTCTGGCCTATATGTGACTCCTGACCCACAGCAATTTGGCTGACTCTTAACAGCCCTCAGATATGACTCAGTGAGTCACTCAGTTGTATCTAAACTCTACAGCCCTGCCACTCACCTTTAATGATGGGAGGCAATAAAGCAACTAACCCCATCCTCATTGATGGTTGAAACATCAGTGCAAAAAATCTTGCTGAAGCATTTGCAACAATCTCCAGCCAGAAGTGCTTAGTGGACAATCCACCTCAGCCTCCTCCTGAGATTCCCAACATCACATTCTCAGTTTATCTGCTGGTCCCACCCGAGAATTGGGCACCAGGAAATAAGAAGAATGACTCAACTTCTGATCATCCTTTTGTTTTCACAAACACTTACCTTTGCTTTGCCCTTCTTCCAAGTCAGACAATCATGACTACCAGCATGTGGTTCATTAACCTTGGGGCAGTGTGCTGGGACACAGATTCCTCTGGCACTTGTTCCATAAAAACAACCACTTCAAAAACTAACAATTACAAACATTCACTCTTTTCACATTGTTAAGCAGTCAGGTGAACAGTAAATATTTGAGTACCATTATTGTCCTGAATATAATTTAACTGTGAGTCAGATGTGGTTCCTGTTTCATGAAGTTACATGCCCAATAATGAAATAGTTTGTCAAGACTCTTGCAAAAGAAGAACTTCGGAATAACATACCAGGCGAAGAGATAATTTTAATGCTAATAATAACATTGCTGATACAGGATGGGCAGATGGCCTCAGAGTGCATTTTGGATATGAGAGAACAAAAGAACAAAGAACAAAGTAAAGTACAGCACAGGAACAGGCCCTTTGGCCCTCCAAGCCCGTGCCAACCATGCTGCCCGACTAAACTACAATCTTTTACACTTCCTGGGTCCGTATCCCTCTATTCCCATCCTATTCATGTATTTGTCAAGATGCCCCTTAAATGTCACTATCGTCCCTGCTTCCACCACCTCCTCCGGTAGCGAGTTCCAGGCACTCACTACCCTCTGTGTAGAAAACTTGCCTCGTACATCTCCTCTAAACTTTGCCCCTCGCACCTTAAACCTATGCACCCTAGTAATTGACCCCTCTACCCTGGGGAAAAGCCTCTGACTATCCACTCTGTCTATGCCCCTCATAATTTTGTAGACCTCAATCAGGTCGCCCCTCAACCTCCTTCGTTCCAGTGAGAACAAACCGAGTTTATGCAATCGCTCCTCATAGCTAATGCCCTCCATACCAGGCAACATCCTCGTAAATCTCTTCTGCACCCTCTCTAAAGCCTCCACATCCTTCTGGTAGTGTGGCGACCAGAATTGAACACTATACTCCAAGTGTGGCCTAACTAAGGTTCTATACAGCTGCAACATGACTTGCCAATTCTTATACGCAATGCCCCGGCCAATGAAGACAAGCATGCCGTATGCCTTCTTGGCTACCTTCTCCACCTGTGTTGCCCCTTTCAGTGACCTGTGGACCTGGACACCAAGATCTCTCTGACTTTCAATACTCTTGAGGGTTCTACCATTCACTGTATATTCCCTACCTGCATTAGTCGTTCCAAAATGCATTACCTCATATTTGTCCGGATTAAACTCCATCTGCCATCTCTCCGTCCAAGTCTCCAAACGATCTAAATCCTGCTGTATCCTCTGACAGTCCTCATTGCTATCTGCAATTCCACCAACCTTTGTGTCATCTGCAAACTTACTAATCAGACCAGTTACATTTTCCTCCAAATCATTTATATATACTACAAACAGCAAAGGTCCCAGCACTGATCCCTGCAAAACACCACTAGTCACAGCCCTCCAATTAGAAAAGTACCCTTCCATTGCTACTCTCTGCCTTCTATGACCTAGCCAGTTCTGTATCCACCTTACCAGTTCACCCCTGATCCCGTGCGACTTCACCTTTTGTACCAGTCTGCCATGAGGGACCTTGTCAAAGGCCTTACTGAAGTCCAAATAGACAACATCCACTGCCCTACCTGCATCAATCATCTTTGTGACCTCTTCGAAAAACTCTATCATGTTAGTGAGACACGACCTCCCCTTCACAAAACCATGCTGCCTCTCACTAATACGTCCATTTGCTTCCAAATGGGAGTAGATCCTGTCTCGAAGAAATCTCTCCAGTAATTTCCCTACAACTGACGTAAGGCTCATCAGCCTGTAGTTCCCTGGATTATCCTTGCTACCCTTCTTAAACAAAGGAACAACATTGGCTATTCTCCAGTCCTCCGGGACATCACCTGAAGACAGTGAGGATCCAAAGATTTCTGTCAAGGCCTCAGCAATTTCCTCTCTAGCCTCCTTCAGTATTCTGGGGTAGATCCCATCAGGCCCTGGGGACGTATCTACCGTAATATGTTTCAAGACGACTTCCGGTGACGGCGGGCGGGAGGCGGCCGCACAATAGAGAGCCCCCGCTCAGGAACGGCAATTTCGGGGCTTTAAGCCTGGTCCCAGGGTCCGCGGAGGCGGCAGAAGAAGGGAGAAGGCACGGAGGAGGCACTGAGAAGACACAGGAGGAAAAAAAAACCCCAAAGAAAAATGTCGAGGGTGAGCAAAAAAACAGCCGGAAAAAACCCAGCTGTAGGTCCGTCGGGGAATGGAAAGGTCACCACGGGGTCACCGAGGAAAATGGAGGCTGGAGCACCAGGGAAGGCCGCACTGCTTACGGCTGAAGAAATAACCAAGGTGGTGGCTGCGGAATTTGAAAAGCAGTTGGCGCAGATTGCGAAATGCATGGAGACGGTGAGGAAGGAGATGAGGGAGGTTTTGAGTGTGCTGGTGGAGGAGGCAGTTTCCCCGGTGAGGACGGAGGTGGCGAGCGCAGTGGCGGAGGTGCGAGAGCAAGGGGAGGCGCTGAAGGAAGTGAAGGAGACGTTATTGCAGCACGGTGATCAACTTGCCTCAATGGGGAAAGAGATGCGGAAGGTGATGGATACTAACAAGGATCTGCGAGGAAAAATGGAAGACCTGGAAAATAGATCCAGGCGACAGAATTTGAGGATTGTGGGGCTGCCCGAAGGAGCTGAAGGACCAAAGCCGACTGAGTAGTTTGCCGCGATGCTGGCAAAACTACTGGGGGAGGGGAGGACCCCTCCCGATATGAACTGGATCGGGCTCATCGGTCGTGGAGGCCTGTACCAAAGGCGAGTGAGCCGCCAAGGGCAGTGACTCTGTGCTTCCGTAGGTACAGGGTGAAGGAGAAGGTCCTGAGCTGGGACAAGCAGAAGCGGGTGGTGCAGTGGGCTGGAGCTGGTCTCCGTGTATACCAGGACATTACGGTGGAGCTGGCAAGGAGGCGGGCTGCCTTCAACCGTGTGAAGAGGGCACTGTACATTAGCAAGGTGCGGTGCGGCATTGTATATCCAGCGAAGCTGAGGGTGACTTACAAGCTCAGGGACTTTTATTTTGGAACGGCGGAAGCAGCGGAGGAGTTTGCGAAAGCAGAAGGACTGTGGCAGAACTGACAAATTGAGGAATGGCCATGTGCCGATGTAACCTCATGACTGTATTTTCTTCTTTTTTGTATCACTGCGCGCAGGTGTAGAGATTAAAGGAGCCAAGGTGGTATATATTTGGACAAGGGAAGGGACGGGACTTTCACTCAAAATGAGAGTTCTTTGGGGTGTAGGTGGATAGGCGGGGTTTGTGTGCTAAAAGGGCATCTTTGGGCTTTCCTGGGGCCGGGCAAGTGGGAAAGGGACCCGGGTGGGGGCCTCCACGCTGGCCGGTGTGTACCGGCCCGTGAACGGGAGTGAGGTGGGGGAGGGGCTGCGGCCATCGGAGCCTGGCAGAACAGGGTCCGAGTGGTCTAGCCGGGGTGGAAAGTTGGGGGGGAAGGAACCGAGGGTAGGGGGAGGAGTTTTACAAGAGGCAGTGGACGGGAGGAGCTGGAGACCTGGGGGGGAGCTGTGTAAGATTAAGGGTGACGACGGGTAATCCCTGATTTATTTTTGTCATTTGTTTATGTAAACATGCGGGTTGAGGTTTGGGGGTTGGTGGGTAGATGGGATCGTTGTTGTTATTATGGGGACTGACATATCTTGCTGATTATTGTTTATTGTTGATGGATGTAAATGTGGGAGAAAATGTGAAAATGGAGGAGAATAAAAACATTTTTTTTAAAAATAAATATATTTTTCAAGACGCCAACACCTCATCTTTTTGGATCTCAATGTGACCCAGGCTATCTACACACCCTTCTCAACACTCAACATCCACCAATTCCTTCTCTTTGGTGAATACTGATGCAAAGTATTCATTTAGTACCTCGCCCATTTCCTCTGGCTCCACACATAGATTCCCTTGCCTATCCTTCAGTGGGCCAACCCTTTCCCTGGCTACCCCCTTGCTTTTTATGTACGTGTAAAAAGCTTTGGGATTTTCCTTAACGCTATTTGCTAATGACTTTTCGTGACCCCTCCTAGCCCTCCTGACTCCTTGCTTAAGTTCCTTCCTACTTTCCTTATATTCCACACAGGCTTCATCTGTTCCCAGCCTTCTAGCCCTGACAAATGCCTCCTTTTTCTTTTTGACGAGGCCTACAATATCTCTCGTTATCCAAGGTTCCCGAAATTTGCCGTATTTATCCTTCTTCCGCACAGGAACATATTGGTGCTGAATTCCTTTCAACTGACATTTGAAAGCCTCCCACATGTCAGATGTTGATTTACCCTCAAACATCCGCCCCCAACCTAGGTTCTTCAGTTCCAGCCTAATATTGTTATAATTAGCCTTCCCCCCCATTTAGCACATTCACCCTAGGACCACTCTTCTCCTTGTCCACCAGCACTTTAAAACTTACTGAATTGTGGTCACTGTTCCCGAAATGCTCCCCTGCTGAAACTTCTACCACCTGGCTGGGCTCGTTCCCCAATACCAGGTCCAGTACAGCCCCTTTCCTAGTTGGACTGTCTACATATTGTTTTAAGAAGCCCTCCTGGATGCTCCTTACAAACTCCTCCCCGTCTAAGCCCCTAGCACTAAGTGAGTCTCGGTCAATATTGGGGAAGTTGAAGTCTCCCATCACAACAACCCTCTTGTTTTTACTCGTTTCCAAAATCTGTCTACCTACCTGCTCCTCTATCTCCCGCTGGCTGTTGGGAGGCCTGTAGTAAACCCCCAACATTGTGACTGCACCCTTCTTATTCCTGATCTCTACCCATATAGCCTCACTGCCCTCTGAGGTGTCCTCCCGCAGTACAGCTGTGATATTCTTCCTAACCAGTAGCGCAACTCCGCAACCCCTTTTACATCCCCCTCTATCCCGCCTGAAACATCTAAATCCTGGAAGGTTTAGCTGCCAATCCTGTCCTGCCCTCAACCAGGTCTCTGTAATGGCAACAACATCAAAGTTTCAAGTACTAATCCAAGCTCTTAAGTTCATATGCCTTACCCGTAATACTTCTTGCATTAAAACATATGCACTTCAGGCCACCAGACCCGCTGTGTTCAGCAACATCTCCCTGTCTGCTCTGCCTCAGGGCCATACTGGCCCTATTCCCTAGTTCTCCCTCAATGCTCTCACCTTCTGACCTATTGCTCCCGTGCCAAGCCTCTGCCATACTGGTTTAAACCCTCCCGTGTGAGGTATGAGTGTAGAATTAAATCAGAGGAGAGCAGGTTTGGTGAAAGTTTAGGCAGGGTCAGGAGAGAGGATAGAGGGTATGGGAGTGAAGTTACAAGTTTCTGGTCTACATTTCAGTGCCCTAAACAGCTGTTGGACCAAAATAAGCAGAGGGACGGCGTGCAAATAACAGTTGGGAATTAGATGGTCAGTATATTCGTCTGAAGCTGGTTTAGCACAGGGCTGGTTTAGCACAGGGCTAAATCGCTGGCTTTGAAAGCAGACCAAGGCAGGCCAGCAGCTAAGTTCAATTCCCGTACCAGCCTCCCCGAGCAGGCGCTGGAATGTGGCGACTACGGGCTTTTCACAGTAACTTCATTTGAAGCCTACTTGTGACAATAAGCGATATTCATATTCATTCAAGTACTGTCACCAGCAAAACCCTGCCTACCAGACCGCTCATTACCAGAACCCTCACCAATAATACCCTAACCAGCTGTACCAACAGAAATTGCCTGTATGATGGCTATATTGTGGTTTTGCATTCAACATCTTCGAGGGAAGTCCTGGAATGGAGCAAACGCAGCAGTTAATTCATCAGCCTGGGGCAAACGTTTCATGGATTCTCTCTTATAGGTTTGGGCTCCAACTCTCTCCTGATAAAGCACAAGGTCAGGTGTAATGCCTGGATCTGGTATGTCTCTCTTGTGGGGACCATGAATTGGATTTGATTTGAATTGTTTTTTGGAGCAGGCAAGGATTAGGGGTTTGCCCCTGTCCACACTCTGAGCTCATGCTTCGTAATTCTGATAACGTAATTTTAAAAAATGTAAACACATGGTTGATAATACCCTATGGCTCCCCAACAGGAACTCCAAAACCATTCATTCTTACAAGTGCACAATCAAATATGAAAACTTTCCCCTTCTGTCTAAATTCCAAAAGGGATGGGCAAAATGAAAACAAGTCAAAACAAAGACCAATACATCCATTTGAAAGATGTGCAACTGATATAAGTAGACAGGCATGTAGTTTCAGACTTTGATGTGCACAAATTCTTAATGTGTTTGAAAATGTCTTTGTCCGTTCTGTCAAGGAAGATACTGACACTTGTTTTATTCAAAAGAACACGCACATTCTGTGACTTACAGCAGATTATTTGCAATGCTGGGTGCCCTGGACTCCAGGGGAGGTTTTTATTTGTTCCTAGCAAATACTGCATTTAGGTGTAGAAATTTCAACCTGTAAGGTATTTTTCTGTGTGATAGAGCTATCCATGCTGTCATGTAAGGGAGCAGTGGGGCCTGATCAGTGATGTGATATGTTGGAAACACTGGAATTTATCCAGCTGCAGATGGGGTGGGGGGTGGGGGGGTGGGGGGGGGGGGGCGCGGTTTAGATAGTTGTAGGTTGTGGATCGGGTAATTAGAGAACCTGGGTGGTGTGGTTGGGTGTTGTGTGGTCAGTGTGTGTGGGGGAGGGAGGGTCAGGTGGTAAGTAGGGGCATGATGTGGGTGGTCATTGGGGCTGAGGTTTGGTTAGTCAGTGGGTTAGTGGGGATTGGGTGGTCAGATGGGGGGCACTGGGTGGCCAGTGAATGGTGTCAAGCTTGGTGATCAGTGGTGGGGGGTCAGGTGATGGTCAGTGGGTAGGGAGGGGAGGATAGTCAGGGAGTTGGGCAGAGTCCTGTGGCAGGATCAAGGGGCAGTTGGGGGGGGGGGGGTAGTAGATGATTAGTGGGGTGGGTGGGGATAGTCAAGGAGGTTTGAGATGATGGGGGGGGGGGGTACCCTTGGGAGGTTGTCAAGGAGAGGGGTTAGTGGATGGGTGGGGGGAGGGATTAGTTGGGGGTCCCTGATGGGGAGGGGGTCGCAAGAGTCAGGGAGAGGAGAGTCCTGTGAGATGTCTGTACCCAGGTGTCACCCAGAAGTTAGAAGTAGTTTCAATTCTTCTAATTTTTTCTGGATAACTATTACTGTAAAAACATTCTGAAGTTTGCAATTTATATCTTCCTTTGGAAGACTCCCATTGCGGGACACTTGGCCAATGGAAATCTGAATTTCTGCAGGGGGGATTCCCCAGTGTGTCTTTGGGGTATTCACGATTTATGACTTGCTCGGAAGTTACGGCCCATTGTATTCCAACAGGCTGATTAATGAAATGCGCCGTTTACTCCATTGCACCCTATTGTTTCCAGAACCACTTTGTTTAATGCAGAACCACAATATAGCCATCCTACAGGTAATGTTAATAAGTCAAATGGTAATAACTAAAAACACCTGTATTTGGTATATTACTGAATAATATTGTTTCAGGGGATAATAGGTGAATATTGGGAAGAACTTTCATGCCAAAATGCATCTAAAGCCAACAGATGTAATAGATTGAAAGGGTGTAATTTTAACAATTGCAAATTGATCAGTTTAAATGGGATATAATCGGGCCTAAAGTCTTGCATTACCAAAAGGGTTTCAAAAGTGAAGGTTATGTTTGTTCTATTTCTTGAATGCTAAAATGTGGGATTATAAATATTTAGTAAACAGCATTCAGATTTGACATTGGTCATCTTTAAACCAGGATACTGGAAGTTTTGATTATTGCCCTTAAAGAGTGTATACCTTAATTGTATATATTATTGTATATGTTATTAACACGTGTCATCATTACAAATGTGGCAGAGTTATCTCAGGGTCTTGAATATGTGAAAAAGAAATTCTCAGTTAGAGAATTCACTTTAAGAGAAGCATTCAGAATTTCCCCTAGCATACAAACAATAGTATCAACATTCCAAGTTCCTACTTTATTTCTCTAGTCTTCAAGCTGAAACTATAAATACATTAGGGGTGGATTTCTGTGGAGGTTCTTGCACTCATTTGTTGTAGCTTTGTTGGGAAAGCTGTGATGCTCTGGAAAACCAGCATAAGAGTGTTGTTAATGCATTGGTTTTCATACCCGCTGCTCAAATACAGAGCAACATGAAAATGGCCATGAAGAAGACCATTTATATGCCTGTCCTGCACACTAAACTGGATTTTTAAGAACAGGCTTGATGGGCTGAATGGCCTACAACCTGTTCCTATGTTCTTACACTCTATCTCATCATGTAGGAAGTTAAATTGAGATAGAAAACACAAGAAGAAACACGAGGAAGCACCTATAGAAAATTATTTTGACAGGATGCAAAGAAATCTTCTGTATTGGTGCTGATAATCAAAGTACATTATTGTCAACAGAATTTAACTAAGTCCAGATTGTTCAAAGTTTGTGATGAACAATGGCTTATATGTTGCAAGTGCCATGGAGGAATCAACTGTAGATGCACCTGGTCACAAATAAAGATCTGGGGCGGGATTCTCCGACCCCCCGCCGGGCCAGAGAATCGCCGGGGGAGGGGGCGGCGTGAATCCCGCCCCACCGCCTCGAGGCCGGCTGCCGGATTCTCCGGTGCTGGCTTCTCCGGTGCCGGCTTTTCAGCAGAGGGGTGGGAATCGCGTTGCACCAGTCGGGGGCCGTTGGCAGTGCCCCCCCCCCCCCCCGCCCCCCCCCCCCCTCCCCCCCCCCCCCCCCCCCCCCGGCGATTCTCCACTTCGCGATGAGCCGAGCGGCCACCCGTTTTCAGCCAGTCCCGCCGGCGTAAATGAAACAGGGTCCTTACCGGCGGGACCTGGCTCTGAGGGCGGCCTGCGGAGTCCTCGGGGGGCATGGTGGCCTTGCCCGCGATCGGGGCCCACCGATCAGCGGGCAGGCCTGTGCCATGGGGGCACTCTTTACCTCCGCACCGGCCGCTGTAACGGTCCGTCATGGCCGGCACGGAGAAGAACCTCCTGCACATGCGCTGGGATCACGCCAGAACACGCTGGCGCTCCCGCGCATGCGCCAACTCGCGCCGGCTGGCAGGGGCCCTTCGGCGCCAGTTGGCGCAGCGCCAACCCTGCCGGCCTAGCCCCTGAAGGTGCGGAGGATTCCGCACCTTCCGGGCGGCCCGACGCCGGAGTGGTTCATGCCACTCCTCAGCGCAAGCCCGCCCCGCTGGGTAGGGGAGAAACCGACCCTGCTTTGGAAGGTTTGATTAATATTTTGAAATTCTGCACTAATGGCTTAGGATCCGGGAGAAAGTCACCAAATTTTCTCTTCGGTTTTGTATTAGATTGGTTGCCTTCTTTGAGGAGGTTAATTGATCTGCAAACATCACACATGGTCTGTAGTAATAATGGACTTGATAAGCTGAATGCACTTTACACATTGCGTATTCTTTTATGTCTCTGTATTCACCTTTAAGTTTCCCAGCGGTAAATTCCTTTGAGGTGATGATCTGATCCATATCTGAACGAATTATCCCCTCCAGTTCCTTGTTCGATATTTTGCACCCATCTTGTAGGGACTGAAATCCACCAGCAAGCTGATTTTGTACTAAAATGTAAGCATCTTCCAAAATCTACAAAACAAAATCATATTTCTAGTAATTTGCATGAAAGCATACTTACCATATTATCATAAAAATATCAAGGAGTGGAGGATAGAACTGAGTATTTGTGAATATGTGGATTCAAATAGTCCAATGTGCATATCTAAATCTGATGATTAAAGATGTGTATTTAGATCCTGGCATACCTGATATAACGAAGCCCATGCTGCCAACCGTGCTGCCATTGAGAGATGCATCGAGCTTCTTAAAATGGGGTTCTGATATCTGAACCGCTCTGGTGGTGCACTACAGCATACCCCCCCCAAAGGGTCTATCGCTTTGTGGTGGTCTGCTGTGCCCTCAACAACTTGACGCAGCAGCGGGGCGACGTGCTGGAGGAGGAGGAGGAGGGACACGTGGCCTTGTGTGAGGAGAAGGAGGTCGACCAGGAGGGATCGAAGGATGAGCCTAGGAAGGACCCATAGGAGGAGCAGGAGGTTGGAGGACAGGCGGCGTTGTAAGGGTCCAGCATTATTAGCCCTCATTCTCACCCGAATCTCATTGGATGAGGCTTTGCCTGTCAGCTCAGCCCTCACCCCCAATTCCTCCTTCCCACCCAATCCTCCGTGCCCCAAATCTCTCCTCCCCCAACCACTTCTTCCCCCCCCCCCCATTCCCTTCCTTCCACCACCTCCTATTCCCTGATGCTCCCACACCTTCACCCCTTCCCGACAACCCTGTTCCACCCTCTGTGTAACATGACCTCAGGGTGATGGGCCTGCATTGGCACTGTCAGTGGATCAATATACAAGGCAGGAGAGTGATGATCACTCGCTGTGAGGTGAGCTCTGGTGCTCCTCAGTTTCTGTCAATGTCTGACATCTGTCTCTCTGCTGACAGCACGCTCGCACTCAGCCTCTGATCGGGGTCTGCAGAGGGGACGTTTGATCTTGGACCACTGAGCCCATGGGAAGATTACCGTGACAGAGACTTCACATATATCATCATTAACATGAGACCGGCGAATCAGACGGCGAGACAGCCAGTAATGTTGAGATGCAAGTGGGGCTCATTTCCAGCACTTATTGCTGTTAAATAGGGGCTGTGGTCCCGCTAACGTGGCTGTCGAATGCGCCCAAAATCACACTTAGAAATGGTTCTGTCAAAACGCGCCCTATAACTCACATTACGGACGGAGACTACCAGGGATCACACATATACATTGCACTGTTCCTAGTCCATCCAGAGTGATTGAGTTACAGTCATTATGGCATAGGAGGAGGCCATTCAGCCCAGCGATTCCATGCCAGCTCACTATCTTCTTAGTTCTGCAAGTATATTTCCTTCAAGTGCTATTTAATTTCATTTTCAAATCATTGAGTGTCCCTACTTCCACCACCATCCTCATCAACAGCACATTCTTTGCCATTACCACTCGCTGGATAAAAAAAGGTTATTCCTCACATTCCCACTGTATATATTGCCCAATATCTTAAATCTGTGTCCCCTGGTCCTCATTCTATCAGTTAATGGAAACAGCTCTTCTTTGTCTACCTATATACCTGTCACAATCTTGTATATCTCCCTTTGCTCCAAGGAGAGCAACCCCAGCTCTCCAACCTAACCTTACCTGCTGCACCTGCAAACCAACTTTTTGCGATTCAAGCACAAGGACACCCAGGTCCCTCTGCACAGCAGCATGCTGCACTTTTTTACCATTTAAATAATAGTCCATTTTGCTGTTATTTCTACCAAACGGATGACCTCACATTCATCATCATTGTACTCCATCTGCCAGACCCTTGCCCACTCACTTTTTAAAAAAATAAATTTTTATTCTCCTCCTTTTTCACATTTTCTCCTAAATTTACACCCACCAACAATAAACAATAATCAGGAACAAATATGTTAATCCCCATATCAATAACAACGATCCCATCCTCCCATCAAACCCCAAACATTGGCCCGCATGTTCACACAAACAAATGACAAAAAGGAATCACCCATTGTCACCATTAACACACACAGTCCCCCTCCCCCCAACCCTCCCACCCATCCACCCCAACTAATGTACGATGTTATCCAGTTCTTCAAAGTGCATAATGAATAACGCCCATGAATTGTAGAACCCCTCCATCCTTCCCCTCAGTTCAAACTTAACCTTCTCAAGAGTCAGGAATTCCAACAGGTGCCCCCGCCATGCCAGGGCACAGGGTGGAGAGGTTTCTCTCCAACCCATCAGGATCCGCCTTCGGGCGATCAACGAGGCGAAGGCTACAACATCTGCCTCCGCACCCGCTTACAACCCTGGCTGGTCCGACACCCCGAATGTGGCCTCCCGGGGGCCCCGAGTCTAGTTTCATGTGCACCACTTTAGAAATTACCCTAAAAACCTCTTTCCAGTAATCCTCCAGTTTTGGACAGGACCAAAACATATGAACGTGATTAGCAGGCCCCCCCCCCCCCCCCCCGCCTGCAACATTCACACACATCTACTTTTTCAAAGAATCGGCTCATCCTCGCCCTCGTGAGGTGTGCTCTGTATACTACCTTCACCTGTATCAGCCCCAACCTTGCGCACGAGGTGGAGGCATTCACTCTCCGGAGCACCTCACACCAGAACCCCTCCTCCATATCCTCTCCCAACTCTTCCTCCCACTTCGCTTTGATCCCTTCCAGTGGTGCCTTCTCCTCTTCCAAAATAGCTCTGTAAACCGCCGACACTACCCCCTTCTCCAGTCCCCCTGTCGTCAGCACCTCCTCCAGCAATGTGGAGGCTGTCTCCACTGGGAAGCTCTGTATCTTTCTGGCAAAATCTCGAACCTGCATGTATCTAAACAATTCCCCCTACTCCAGCCCATATTTCGCTTCCAGCTCCTTCAATCCTGCAAACTGACCCCTAAGAAACAAATCTTTTAGTGTCTTAATCCCCTTTTCCTCCCATTTCCAAAAATTTCCATCCCACTTCCCTGGCTCAAATCTGTGGTTCCCCCGAATCGGCATTTCCCTTGACCCTGCCCCCAACCTGAAGTGTTGGCGAAACTGTCTCCAAATTCTCAATGAAGCTATTACCGGACTCCCTGAGTATTTCCCCAGAGCTATCGGGAGCGGCGCTGTTGCTAATGCTTTCCATCCCGACACCCTGAACAAACTCTCCTCCAGTCTGACCCACTGGGAGTCAACCCCCTCTGACCCAGCTCCGCACCTTCGCCACATTCGCCGCCCAGTAGTAATACATCAGGTTCGGAAGACCCAAACCCCCTGCCTGCCTTCCCCACTGTAGCAGCACCTTTCTAACTCTGGCCACCTTCCCTCCCCATATGAACGAAGTAATCATTCCATCAATCTCTCTGGAAAAAGCCTTTGACAGGAAAATCGGCAGGCATTGGAAAATAAACAGAAATCGCGGCAACACGTTCAATTTTAACCGCCTGCACCCGACCCGCCAGTGACAAAGGGAGACCATCCCACCTTGCCAGATCAGCTTTCACTCTCCCCACCAAACTAGAGATGTTGTACCTACGGAGCGCCCCCCCCCCCCCCCACTCACTCTTGTCTAGATTTAGTTTGTACCCCGAGAAAGACCCAAACACCCGAAGCAGCTCCAATATTCCCCCTATCGACACATTCGGTTGCGACACGTATAACAGCAAGTCATCGGCATTTAAGGACACCCTATGCTCTATCCCAGCCCGCACAATTTCTTTCCATACCCCCGAACTTCTTAATGTGATGGCCAACGGCTCAATCGCGAGTGCAAACAGCAGGGGGGACATAGGACATCCCTGCCTAGTCCCCCGGTGGAGAGAAAAGTATCTCGAGCTGATGTTGTTTGTGCGGACACTCGCCCTCGGCTCCTTATATAGCAGCTTTACCCAGTTCACAAATCTTGGTCCAATCCCATACCACTCCAGAACTGCCATCAAGTACCCCCATTCTACCCGATCAAACGCCTTCTCGGCGTCCAATGCCACAACCACCTCTGTTTCCTTCCCCTCTGCTGGTGCCATAACCATGTTCGATACCCTTCTAATGTTTGAAAAGAGCTGCCTCCCTCTCATGAACCCCGTCTGATCTTCACCTATCACCTTCGGGAGGCACTCCTCCAGCCTACCCGCCAGTACCTTCGGCAATACCTTTGTGTCCACGTTCAGAAGTGATATGGGCTGATACGACCCACACTCCATCGGGTCCTTATCTTTTTTTACCAACAGGGAGATGGATGCCTGCCCCAAGGTTTGTGGCAACACCCCCTTCCCTATCGCCTCTTCAAACATCCCCACCATCAGGGGTGCCAGCTTATCCTTGAATTTTTTATAATATTCCACCGGAAACCCATCCGGCCCTGCCACCTTCCCCGACTGCATCCTCCCAATCGCATCCTTTATCTCCTGTTCCACTATAGCTCCTTCTAATGTAGCCCTGTCCCCCTCCCCTCACCTCGGGTACTCCAACCCATCTAGAAATTCCTGCATCTCCTGGTCTCCCCCAGGTGGCTCTGACCTGTACAACCTCTCATAAAATTCCTCAAAAGCCCTTGTTAATCAGTTTCGGTGCCACCACCAACTTCCCTGCCCTGTCCCTCACCTGAACAATTTCCCTTTCCGCTGCCTCCCTCCAGAGCTGACCTGCTAACAGACGCCTTATCTCCATGCTCGTAAACTGCACCCTTGCTCGCCTCAGTTGGCGCACCGCCTTCCTGGTAGATAGTCGGTCAAAGCTCGCCTTCCTCTTTGCCAGCTTCGCTGGGTCCCCATCCTCTGCATAACTCCTATCTACCTCCAACATCTCATCTAATTACCCTCTGCCGCTCCAACCTCTCCCCTTTGTCCACCTCGGCCTTAAATGAGATCACCTTACCCCTCACCACCGCCTTTAGAGGCTCCCAGACAACTGCCTTTGACACCTCACCCGTACAGTTGAAACCTACATATTCCTCAATTACCTTTTCAATTTTGTCACAGAACACTTGGTCCCCCAAAAGCCCCACATCTAATTTCCACCCCGGCCTCTGCGCTACCCCCTTCTCCAGCACTATATCAACCCAATATGGAGCGTGATCTGACACTGCAATCGGCCTTAACCCCAGCCAGCAAAGCCTTCGCCACCACAAAAAAGTTGATCCGTGAGCATACCTTATGCACTGCTGAGAAAAAGGAGTACTCCCGTTCTCTCAGGTGCAGGAACCTCCAAGGGCCCACCCCTCCCATTTCCACCATTAGCCCAGCCAACGTCTTTGCCCCCCCTAATGGGACCAGCAAGCGTGGCCGTGACCTGTCCAACCTCGGCTCCTGCACCAAGTTCCAGTCCCCCCCCACTATCAGTTTGTGTGTGTCCAAGTGGAGGATGGCCCCAAACACCTTCTTTGCGAATCCCACATCGTCCCAATTGGGACCGTATACACTTAACAGCGCCACTAATCTCCCCTCCAGCTCCCCTGTCACAATCATATATCTACCCCCCTGATCTGCCACCACCTTCTCCATCTGGAAGCGTACCCTTTTGCTGACCATTACCGCTACTCCTCAAGCCCTTCCGTCAAATCCAGAGTGAAACACCTGACTAACCCAGCTCTTTTTAAGTCTCACCTGGTCCTTCACCCTCAAGTGAGTCTCCTGCAGCATTGCTACATCAGCTTACAAACTTTTAAGATGCGCAAGCACCCTTGACCTCTTGCCCGGACCTCCTAACCCCCTCACATTCCACGTGACTATCCTAACTTGGGATCTATCACCCCCCCCCCACCCTTCTTATCCACCATCATCATACCACCGGGCCCTACCCCATGAACCTGACCCGCCCGTAACCATTATTAACATCGAATCCCTTCCTCCTCCCAAAATTCCCCCCTACATTTCCTCTCGAAAAAACATCTCCCAGCATCGATCCCTTCCCCTCTCTTGCTCGCCTCATAGGCCCATCGAAACCTGCTAACCAGGCTCCAATGTCTGCAGCCCTCCTCTCACCGTTGTGATAAAAAAAAAATTTCACAAACTTTCTTTAAAACTTCTTCTAAAACTCAAGAATTCCCCTGGGACCGGACTTCAGTCTTCTTAAAACATTCTAGGTGGGAGCCACCCGATGTGGAACATCTCACTTACATCGCGCCCTGGCTTCGGGCCTGCTGCCTCGTCCTCTGTTTGGCTCCGCCCCCGCTGCTCCGACCGATTAGCATTCAAGAAATAGAACAAACATAACCTTCATTTTTGAAACCCTTTTGGTAATGCAAGACTTTAGGCCCGATTATATCCCATTTAAACTGATCAATTTGCAATTGTTAAAATTACACCCTTTCAATTTATTACATCTGTTGGCTTGAGATGCATTTTGGCATGAAAGTTCTTCCCAATATTCACCTATTATCCCCTGAAACAATATTATTCAGTAATATACCAAATACAGGTGTTTTTAGTTATTACCATTTGACTTATTAACATTACCTGTAGGATGGCTATATTGTGGTTCTGCATTAAACAAAGTGGTTCTGGAAACAATAGGGTGCAATGGAGTAAACGGCGCATTTCATTAATCAGCCTGTTGGAATACAATGGGCCGTAACTTCCGAGCAAGTCATAAATCGTGAATACCCCAAAGACACACTGGGGAATCCCCCCTGCAGAAATTCAGATTTCCATTGGCCAAGTGTCCCGCAATGGGAGTCTTCCAAAGGAAGATATAAATTGCAAACTTCAAAATGTTTTTACAGTAATAGTTATCCAGAAAAAATTAGAAGAATTGAAACTACTTCTAACTTCTGGGTGACACCTGGGTACAGACATCTCACAGGACTCTCCTCTCCCTGACTCTTGCGACCCCCTCCCCATCAGGGACCCCCAACTAATCCCTCCCCCCACACTCGTCTATATCAAGGATGGTCACCTCAGCACTTTGCTTTACCGCAAACCCACGATGCTCCACTTCTCTAGCTTCCACCCTAAACACATTAAAGAAGCCATCCCCTATGGACAATCTCTCCGTATACACAGGATCTGCTCAGACGAGGAGGAGGTTAACAGACATCTACAGACGTTGAAAGATTCCCTTGTACGAACGGGATATGGCGCTCGACTCATCGATCGACAGTTCCAACGCGCCACAGCAAAAGACCGCACCGACCTCCTCAGAAGGCAAACATGGGACACAACCGACAGAATACCCTTCGTCGTCCAGTACGTTCCCGGAGCGGAGAAACTACAACATCTTCTTCACAGCTTTCAACATGTCATCGATGAAGATGAACATCTTGCCAAGGTCATCCCCACCCCCCCACTACTTGCCTTCAAACAACCGCGCAACCTCAAACAAACCATTGTTTGCAGCAAACTACTCAGCCTTCAGAACAGTGACCACGACACCACACAACCCTGCCATGGCAATCTCTGCAAGACGTACCAGATCATCGACATGGATACCACCATTACACGTGAGAACACCACCCACCAGGTACATACTTGTGTGACTCGGCCAATGTTGTCTACCTCATACGCTGCAGGAAAGGATGTCCCGAAGCGTGGTACATTGGCGAGACCATGCTGACGCTGCGACAACGAATGAACGGACATCATGCGACAATCACCAGGCAGGAATGTTCCCTTCCAGTCGGGGAACACTTCAGCAGTCAAGGGCATTCAGCCTCTGATCTCCAGGTAAGCGTTCTCCAAGGCGGCCTTCAGGACGCGCGACAACTCAGAATCGCCGAGCAGAAGCTTATAGCCAAGTTCCACACTCATGAGTGCGGCCTCAACCGGGACCTGGGATTCATGTCGCATTACATTCATCCCCCACCATCTGGCCTTCAAAATCCTACCAACTGTCCTGGCTTGACACAATTCACACCTCTTTAACCTGGGGTTACCCCATCTCTGGGTCTGTAAAGATTTAATCACCTGCTAATGCTCGCATTCCAAGCATTGTCTGGCATCTTTGAATCTGTCTATATATATGTTTCTGGAACATACCTCTTCATTCACCTGAGGAAGGAGCAGCGCTCCGAAAGCTAGTGACATCGAAACAAACCTGTTGGACTTTAACCTGGTGTTGTAAAACTTCTTACTGTGCCCATTTGGGTAGATCATGCCCTCTTGTCTTTTACAAATCTGCCCTTGTTTTCATTAATTAGCTCAAACCTCTCCAAGTGCATGTTGATTTCTTCTTTGATTATTGTTTCCAAAACTTTACCCACCACTGATGTTAAACTGACTGGCCCGGATTTCCGAGAAATATCCTTACACCCTTTCTCGCATAAAGTTGTCATGTTTGCCAATTCTCTGGTACAAACCCCCCCATACCTAGGGGAGTTTGGAAGATTATAGAAAACCCTCTCCACTTCTGTAACAGGGAGTTTTGAGAGGCATGATCGCTTTAATAAGAAAATACACTTAAAAATCATGTGAAGTAATATACTGGATTAAAAGTGCAGTAAAACTATCTAGGTGCATTAACCCCACCTATTCCTAGAGACGAGAGGACAAAAACTAATTTAAACCATCTCAGGTAGGTTAGGAATGAGGTCAGCACAAATACAATAGGGCGATCGGTTCCTTTCAGAATGGCCCCGGCCAGTCTGCGAGGGTCTTTTGTTCTTCCCCAAAAAGGTGATCAAATCATTCGAGGGCCGGGGCAGCACAATTAACATAACAAGTCAGGAACACTGAGGATGAGTACGAACCGTTGTCAATATAATGGGTGTTCTGGTAGGGAGTCATCGACACAGTTAAAACAAGCTCATGTACAGATAAAAACCATCAGAAAACAATCAAGTGCTCCTGAAACCGATACGACGGGTTGAATGTACTGTTAATCGCAAACCGATTAAATCGTGCATATGTAAATCGATTCTGAGAAACCTTGGAAAGATATAATCAATGTTCTTGACCATTGTAAGCCAGAATCAACCTGTCTGTCGGCGTTAAGACAAGCAGGCCAGATTCTCTGCAGTGCACAGTCTAATAAAGACACTTTCTTCAAAACTTCATGTGGTCTAGAAAGACTCGATTTCTCTCTACTGCAACTTCCTTGAACAATTTGGAGTGCAAGCCAACTGGACCACATAACCTACCCACTCTAAGTGTAAGATGCCTTTCCAGTCCATCTTGCCTATTTATTTTCACTCCATCCATTATCTCTACCATCTGGCCAATATCATCAAGCTGAGGTTCTTTCCTATCTCACTGATTTCCCTGCAGATTTGTTCGTCTATCTCTCTAATTCCTGTATAGTGTGATCACACCTTATTCTTCTAAACTCTAATCAAATGGATTCTGTCCTTGTCCCTCAAGGACATCCTCCATTTCCTACACTACAATGTCTTCCCTAATCAGTACAAAAACCTGACCTCACCACCTACCCACCCTGCCACCTCCCACCCTGCCATCTACCACCCTGCCATTCTACCCACCTACCACCCTATACCTACCAACCAACCCACCCTGCAACCTACCACCCCACCACCCTACCCACTTACTTCGCTCACACTCAGTCGGTAAGATATTGAAAATCTATGTATATGTGCCAAAGCTTTTCAGTGCGTTACCCAATACAGCAGCAAGTGCCATTAAAAGTTGGGCATGGCTTCATTTCCTTGAAGATCTTGAGGAAGGATTCCTAGAACAGATACGCTCTGCATTTCCAAAAAGGCCTGGGTTGGAAATCTGGGCCAGAAGTGCAGAGTTTCAACATCGGTTAAGAAAGTAGGATCAGAGTGGTTCAACAGTGATTGCCATTCCTTGGAAGATTTGGCCCAAGGGTACAGGAAGCCCATGGGTCACTTTTACATCAGCAATCATTTAAGTTGGATTTCATGAACTCAGCTTCTGGCTACTTGCTCCCTACATTTACACTTTCAAATGCAGCTCCCTAATTCAGGCAGCAAACTCTTGGAACTGTTTTCAGGTCTGGCTCTGTTAATAATGCTTTTACCTCTGAGGTGCAAGGTTATGGATTCAATTCCCACTCCAGGAGCTTGAGCACAAAACCCATACTATCATCCCAGTGCAGTGCTTAGTGAAGGGGCTCTGCACTGTCAGAGGTACTGCCTTTCAGATGAGATGTTAGACTGAGGTCCTGCCTGCTCTCTCAGTTGGATATAAAAGATCACACAATATTATTCTTGAACAGGTCCCTGGCCAACATTGATCCCTCAAGCAACATCATAAAAACATATCACATGGTCTTTATTACATTACCACTTGTCGGACCTTGCTGTGTGCAAATTGGCTGTCATGTTCCCTACGTTATAACAGCAACTTTACTTCATTAGCTATAAAAATGCTTTGGGACGTCCCAAGATCACGAAAAATACTTTAAAAAATGCAAGTTTTTTTTTAAGAGTTTATGATTTTCCTGTCACTAAAAGACGAGTTCAATTCGTTAGCTGATTTGCTGCCCTCCCAGGACCAGCACCATGGAGACGAGTACCCACGTGGTGTTTGCAGCTCCGTGATGAATGTAAATAAGGGTAGGACTTCCTAGTGGCTAGGGGCCGAACCAGCGATAATGTCTCTCCAAATATCTGATAAGACTCCAAACACCCACTGCCTGCCCATTTCCTGCCTGTAGTAACAACCAACAATTGTACCTCTGATTGTTAAAATCTCACTGTCTGTGAAAAAATAAACGCTAACTTTAAAGATGTTGCTGAAGGTTTGCCATTTTGACTGTGTATATTCTGACTTTGCACCATGTTGGTATCATTGCACATTTAAGAAGCTGCCAGTATTGCAAAGGAGAAATGAGTTAGGTACATACGCTGAACCAGGTCTTTCTCTTTTCATTCTTCTTTCCCTTCATTTTTGGCAAGATGTCACTCTGCAGGGAAGGCAACAGTTCTTCCATCACCAGATTGCTTAGAATCTAAAGGAGGAAACCACAAATGTATAGTTCACTTATAGTTCTCATTTTTGATGTTGATCCCAAGGTATGAACCAGTAGTGAGGCCTACAAAATTGCATGAGGGAAGGTGCACCAAGCTTCATTCATTTAAATGACAGATATTTAAAATAGGGAAGTGGTCTCCAAATCCTCACTGTACTGAACCTGCAGGTGGTGCTGTGAGCACTATGTTTTGTGACTCATTAATCCACCTAATGTTACCTGAAGGGTTTTAATTAGACACCATTGCCGCTATTATGTCAATAAATAATTTTCCAAATTGCTTTGCACATTGTGATTTTGCCCTCTCCCCCTCACCTCCCGCCATGCGAAACATAGCGATTCACTCTTGTGGATAAAGAAACAGTACTTTTGTACAAGGCGGATCAGTCACATTCGGTTTAACTCAGTGAGTCCACTCTCTCCTGCTGCAAAGGCAACACTCTCCATGGCAGCCGTAGAGGAGGAGGATTTTGCCCAGAATCAGATCCGTCTCTTCAATCTGAACTTACATTCCCTGATCTTCACTCAAACTGTTGCACCTCGTTGGTCAATTCCTGGATCTTTCCAACCACACCAATAGTCATACTATTGAATAAACTGCACCTGATGCAATATAAGTCAACCCAGACATTTAGGACATATATGCCTACCCGTGCTGCCCCTCCACCTCATTGCAAGGAGTCCTATGTGCAGTCACTCACCCTGCTGACTGGAAAATGCCATCCTAACTTGCTAAGCACCTGTATACTCACATCATACCCACCCACTGCAGCCCCCACCCCTGCCCCGCAATTTAGACAAACCCACTGTGCCGCCGAGGTCCTCTCCCAACCAAGATTGAAATTCCATCCAGATGTGCCAACCCCCTCACTCCTCTGAGGCTAAAATCCGGTTCCTCCCATTAAACCCTCCCATCAATTTCAGATTAAGGAGGGTACAAAATCAGCCAGAGATCCTTTTCTTGATTACTTTCCAAGTGCACAGTGCCAGTCAGTAGAAAATGGGCCAGGCTTGGCTGAGCTACCCTCTACCCTCATAGCTGAATATCCTGTTGAATTCATTGCCAAGGTCTTTTGGATGAGGCAATGGAGATGACTATGTGAAAGAGAAAGGAGAAAAGTGAAATAGAAGAGAGAATGGGCGAGATTCTCTGACCCCCCCGCCGGGTCGGAGAATCGCCGGGGGCTGGCATGAATACCGCCCCCGCCGGTTGCCGAATTCTCCGGCACCGGATATTCGGCGGGGGCGGGAATCGCACCGCGCCGGTTGGCGGGCCCCCTCGCTCGATTCTCCGGCCCGGATGGGCCGAAGTCCCGCCGCTAAAATGCCTGTCCTGCCGGCGTAAATTAAACCACCTACCTTACCGGCGGGACAAGGCGGCGGGGGCGGGCTCGGGGGGGGGGGGGTGCGGGCCGATCTGGCCCCGGGGGGGGTGCCCCCACAGTGCCCTGGCCTGCGATCGGGGCCCACCGATCCGCGGGCGGGCCTGTGCCGTGGGGGCACTCTTTCCCTTCCGCCTTCGCCACGGTCTCCACCATGGTGGAGGCAGAAGAGACTCCCTCCATTGCACATGCGTGGGAAGCTGTCAGCGGCCGCTGACGCTCCCGCGCATGCGCCGCCCGGAGATGTCATTTCCGCGCCAGCTGGCGGGGCACCAAAGGCCTTTTCCGCCAGCTGTCGGGGCGGAAATTCGTCCTGCGCCGACCTAGCCCCTTAAGGTTGGGGCTCGGCCCCCAAAGATGCGGAGCATTCCGCACCTTTGGGGCGGTGCGATGCCCGTCTGATTTGCGCCGTTTTGGGCGCCAGTCGGCGGACATCACGCCGTTTCCGGAGAATTTCGCCCAATATCTCAGTATAATGAGTCTATGTGATAAATTATGCCCTTTCTCTCCCCAGGTCCACATGTTACATTTTTTTACACATTAAGATTGTGATTTTAAGCTTGAAACTAATCCATCTGATGCTGTTTAATTGTAATCACCATATTGGAAAGTGCAGGCTCAATCTCATATACCATCATGCTAGCCTTTGGGGGCCTGAGAATATTTTGGTGAATCTGCTTTGCACTCCTTTCATGACCAATATACCTTTCATAGGTTTGTTCAGAATTCTACAGAGCACTGTAGATGTGACCTAACCAGGGGTAACCATACTTCCTTAAAGGCAACGATGGGGTTCTAGCCCACCAGTGAAAGCCCCTTCATTGGAGTAGACTTGCCACATTAAGTGCCAATGAAGCACTTAGCAGCCAGCAGCGGACATTGCCCAGGATCAAAGACATGGGGTGGAGCCTGCACTTTCTGATCGCAGGCAGTGCCACTCGGGACAGTGGTAGCTGCTGGTGATGTACCCACCAGCGACCCAGAATCAGCAAGGATGGCTTGGGGGGGAAGAGATGTTGGAAGGACATGTGTTTGGCTCTCAGCAAGACCCCCCAACTAGATTCTTTGATCAGTCCTGACAGTGAGAGACTCTCCCCTCCCCCCACCCCTCCCTCAACCCCCAGGAGGGTTTGCTTCTCGGGCCTCTGCATGGCAATGGTCCTGATTGCATTAATGTTCCACTTAAGGCCCTCAATTGGCATTGGGACAGAGGCATAAAGGCAACGTGGTTCCCACCCTGCACACAATAGCAGAACTAACAATATGGCTTCACAGTGCCAGGGTCCCAGGTTCGATTCCGGCTTGGGTCACTGTCTGTGCGGAGTTTGCACGTTCTCCCCGTGTCTGCGTGTGTTTCCCCCCGGGTGCTCCGGTTTCCTCCCACAAGGCCTGAAAGGCGTGTTATTATGTCATTTGGACATTCTGAATTCTCCCTCAGTGTACCCGAACAGGCGCCGGAATGCGGCAGTTCTCCTGCCAGCTGGCAGTGCCATCTCAGCACATTGGCAGCATCAGACTGGTACCCAGGTGGCACTGCCAGGGTGCCAGGCTGGCACTGCCAGAGTGTCCAGGTGGCATCAGCAGTTCCAGGGTGCCACCCTGCCCAAAGGGCATTCACCTGGGGGCTTCCGATCCCTTGGGGGACCCATACAAGTGCTGTTCCTTCTGGTCCTCATTTGTGGAGTCTAGTACATAGATTACATAGAATTTACAGTGCAGAAGGAGGCCATTCGGCCCATCGAGTCTGCACCGGCTCTTGGAAAGAGCACCCTACCCAAGTACAGTGCGGCGCTCGCCACAGGTCTCCGAGGTGAGGGAGATTGATCCCACGCCTCAGGGGCTGGATTCTCCGCTGGCGGGATGCTCCATTTGGCCAGCAGCCCGGGGGTTTCCCGACGGCGTGGGGCTGCCCCACAATGGGAAACCCCATTGACCAGCCGGCGTAACGGAGCATCCCACCGGTGGGGTAAAACAGAAATTTGGCGCGACAGGGCTGAGAATCCAGCCCCAGGTAACTCGGGAATCTGCACAATAAAGTGAAACTAGCTGTTTGCTTTAATAAGCAGATGTACTAAACAGAGATACTGTCCACAATGGGCGGGATTTACATCGCAATCGGGCGAGATTGGGTAAGATCTCACAAGGCGTTGCAAGCCGCATAGATCCCGGTGGCGGGTCTCCCAGCTTCTATTGGCCTCGCTGTGCCGTGGCGAGCTGCTTTTCGGGAGACGTGTACCCATTAAATTGAAAAGAAATCACTTATTGTCACAAGTAGGCTTCAAATGAAATTACTGTGAAAAGCCCCTAGTCGCCACATTCCGGCACCTGTTCGGGGAGGCTGGTACGGGAATTGCACGCACATCTACAGGCATTCCCTCTCTACAACTTCAGTTAGTCCCTAAATATATTCAGTTAGATTTGTTAAACAAAGGGCAGCACGGTGGCGCAGTGGGTTTTCCCTGCTGCCTCACAGCGCCGAGGTCCCAGGTTCGATCCCGGCTCTGGGTCACTGTCCGTGTGGAGTTTGCACATTCTCCCAGTGTTTGTGTGGGTTTCGCCCCACAGCCCAAAGATGTGCAGAGTAGGTGGATTGGCCATGCTAAATTGCCCCTTAATTGGAAAAAATTAATTGGGGACTTTACATTTATTTTTTAATAAAGGTTTGTTAAACATGACCAACCCTTTACCAACTCATTTTGTCAGTCCCTATTCTGCTCAAATATTTGATGACTTACTGCAGCAAATATTAAATTAACAGGTCTAAAGGTTCATGGTCTTTCTCGCTCCCTCTCTCAACCCTTTCTTAAATAAAAGTGTTACATTTCCAATCTTCCAACGAAAGGGACAACTCCTGAATCCGGAGAGTTCTGGATGATTATGGCTGAAGTATCTGCAATTTCCACACCTACTTCTTTCTGAAGCCGGACATGGAACCCAGCAAGTCCTGGAGGTACTCGGTGGGAATCTCTGGTCCCCCAGGTCCGTGTTTCCGTGCGCAACTCCCTGGCGGCACATTCCTATCTTTCCGCCGCTTGTCAATGGGATTTCCCATCGAAACCACTCCACACCAGCGCAAAACCCTCTTGCGGGGGAGGGGTTGCTGCCGGCAGGAAAAGTGAATCCCAAGGACCGGAGAATTCCAGCCCCGCATCTTTCCCAATACTGCTTTTTTGCTTACATTAAAGTTTGTGAGTTCCAGTCCTAAATTTATCATTTGTTTATTTTGAAAAGCCAGATATATTATCCCTTTCCTCTACGGTGAAGATTGAAACTAATGTTAGGATTTTGCTGCAAAAGTCAAGAAATAGATGTCGGGACCATTTCTGATTCTCATCCTGGCTCAATTTTATGGGAAATGACTCATTAATAGCAGGTCACCTCTGAGTTAGACAGCAGGCAGGAGGCTCAATCAGGAACCAAAATGTCGGGAAGGCTGGCAGTCTTCATTATGGCTGCAATGGGAGTGCAGCTCAGGGACTGGTGTGTGAGGGGAAGCATCTCAGATAGAGAGGTGGGCAGGAAGGGGTCGGAATGATTTCCTTAGTCCCTTAACAGTGTCAGTGGAAGTGAGCTCAAAGAGAGGCTACTGCATTGGCAGGCCTTCAATTGCCCTTCACTGCAGGCTTCCCAGTCTCTTCCAATTATTTACCAATCTCATAAAAGTGGACCTGGTCCTCCTCTGACACATTCATGCAAGCCAGCCATGCATTCTGCAGGGATCCCAGATGCCTCTGGGAAAACTGGAATTGTGTGGAAAAATGCAACCTGATTACCTAATCACCTCCTTAATTGGCTTCTGCAGGCAGCCATCTCTGCTAATGCCACCCCCAACGAAAGTGCAGAGAGTTAGGCAATCTTTATGGAGCAGAGCAGGTGGGTTTCTCCGCCACTTTTCCAGCCCCATCCTCATCATCTCCAAGATGCTGGGAAAATTCCTGCTCAAGTAATTACTGAACAAGGCTGTCATTTCCTTATTTTCAATTTTCAAGTGCCCACATTGCTATTCACTACACTTCTTCCTCCAATACAACAGGATAAATCACAAAAGGGTTTAATTTTTGGGGTGTTTTTGCATTCAGTCATTTTCCTGCTTAAGAAATGCTCTTGAATGCTGTTAGTCTCTTATGCTTAGTTTAAGAGCCAGGTTAATTACAGTCTCTTTTCCCCAACTCCCAAATCTCAAGCCCCTGCAACCGCCCCCCTAATGAGGGGCAGGCAAGTAACAATAATCACAATCCCATTTGACAGCTGCTGAAGAAAGTTGCCAAGTTTTCTTTTGAACCAAGAACAATTGTATTCCTACGACAGAACAAGAAAACTTTGGCCCCCCACGTCCACATAACTGCTCAATCCCATTTTGAGTAAAGCAAGAGGCTTCACAGTCAAACATACATCTGTTTCCTATTGGCACACCATCATTTTTCTGCAAAAAACTAAGATAGGGGGAGACGTGGTCCCCTGTAACAGTAAAACAGTTTGGGTAGGGTTAGCACTGGGGAAATGCATCGCAATCTGGACTGAGATTAACATCAAATGCCAAAAAGCTGATCAAACCTTCAGTATGGTGACTAGGTCCCAAATTCACTGTTGGGTTATATGAGTAATCCAGATAGAGGAACAGAAGGTCACAGTCGTGGATGGATAGAGACAAAGAGAATGGAAGAGAGACACATGGGGTGAGACCCTAAGCTCTGGAATTCTTCCCCTAAACCTATCTCTTTTTCCTCTCCCCTGTCTCTCTCACACCTCTTTTAATGAATGCCTTAATTCCTACCTCTTGTATTAAGCTATGATCAGCTGTCCTATTGGTTCCTTCTTTATTTTAGTGATAGCTCTTATCGTCTGATTATGCCAATGTGAAACTTTGGGACTTCTTACAATGTTCAAGGTGCTATATACTCCACTTGGAATACTGGAAGCAGTTCTGGGCACTACACCTTAGGAAGGATATTTTGGCCTTGGAGGGAGTGCAACGTAGGTTTACAAAAATGATACCTGGGGTTACAGGGGTTAAGGTACAAGAAGAGATTACACAAATTAGACCATTTTTTGCTCGAATTTAGAAGGTTAAGGGGTGATCTGAGCGAAGTATTCATGATACTAACAGGAAAGGCTTGGTTGGTAAAGATAAACTATTTGCAGATTCTAAAACCAGGGGGCATAGTCTAAACATTAGGGCTAGGCTGTTCAGGAGAGATGTTAGGAAATATCAAAGTGGTAGAGGTTTGGAACTCTCTCCCACAAACAGCAGTTTAAGTTGGATCAGTTGTTAATTTTAAATCCCAGATAGATAGATATTTGCTAAACAAAGATATCAAGAGACATGGGCCCATGGCAGGTATAAGGAGTTAGGCCATAGATCAACCATGATCTCTTTAAATGGTGGGACAGGCTTGAGGGGCTGAATGGCCTACTCCTGTCTCTATGTTCCTATAAATAAAAGCTACTCTTCCCACTAAAAGGCAGTTGATGACTTATAGGGCAGGATTTTGTGAGCCCATTAAGCGCGGGCACAAATCCTGCAAAATATCACGAGAGGCCGAAAATGGGATTTGCGCCGGTGAGATTTCCGATCGCGATGTCCCTGGGCCCTCCCATATGACCTGATCAGGTTCACGCCGAGAAAGGGCGCAAACCATATTTGCATCAATTTTAATGCATTAAAATGCACATTGCGACATTAAAGCCGAATCTTCAGACCTCATTAAATCTTCCCACCCAACTGACATGATGACACGCGGGCACAGATAATTCCTGCTTTTTAAAAATGGGAAGGGGGCACCATGACCTCGGAGAGGGAGGAAGGAGGAGAGTACCTCTCTCCACCTAGTACCAGGGAGCCCAAGGGGATGGAGCACACTGCCCAGCTCTGGGGTGGTGGGTAGGGGGTTTCAAGACTGTTGGGTGGGGGATGGGTACTCGGGGGCCTCCGGGATGTGGGTCGCGGCGGTTGTGCGTTGCCCTGGAGCCCGCTGCCTTTGTTGTTTAAACATTTCGTAGAGCACTGTGTCAGTCTGCAGCGTGTGTTAGTAAAGTTGAATGAGCGCTGAGTTAGTCAGCTGTTAGTGGGGGTATCGGGCTCCTGTGGGTGCAGGGTTCATGAGGTGGGGGAAGGGTGTGATGAGACTGAAGGACACGGGCCTAATTGGCTGAGTGAATAAGACCCCGAAAGAGAAAGAAACATGGTGCACTGTCCAAGTGTCTTAAGTGTAAAGGTCTGACAGCAATGAGATCTCGGGATGATGCAGCCTGAGTAAGAAGGGTGCCTATTGGCCTTACCTATGCCTGATGCAGAAAGTAATTGTGCCCTCTAACATTCCTGAGACTCAAATGCCCATCAAACTAATTGGCTCTCATGTGTTAACCCTTAACAATATCAGTTTTCCACATTCTCAAAGTCAAAAAGATACTCAAAATAATTCAAAGTCAAGGAGCGGGGTAATAACTCATGGTTCAAGGATAAACACTTGGGTGCATGGGTTCGAGAGGGGCTGTCTGCATAAGTGCCAGTCCCCAGTGCTTACCATTGAGGATCCATTAGCCCTCAGGATGGACAGAATGCCGTCCATTTGCCGTGCCCATGAGGAATGAAACCTCCTGTCAGAACCCTCAGCGATGTAGAGATTAAGAGAGGGGACAAAACTCTGGTGCGGCCGCATTTGGAGTATTGCGTGCAATTCTGGTCGCCGCATTATAGGAAGGATGTGGAAGCATTGGAAAGGGTGCAGAGGAGATTTACCAGAATGTTGCCTGGTATGGAGGGAAGATCTTATGAGGAAAGGCTGAGGGACTTGAGGCTGTTTTCGTTAGAGAGAAGGTTAAGAGGTGACTTAATTGAGCCATACAAGATGATCAGAGGATTGGATAGGGTGGACAGTGAGAGCCTTTTTCCTCGGATGGGGATGTCTAGCATGAGGGGACATAGCTTTAAATTGAAGGGAGATAGATATAAGACAGACGTCAGAGATAGGTTCTTTACTCAGAGAGTAGTAAGGGCGTGGAATGCCCTGCCTGCAACAGTAGTGAACTCGCCAACACTAAGGGCATTCAAATGGTCATTGGATAGACATATGGACGATAAGCGAATAGTGTAGATGGGCTTTAGAGTGGTTTCACAGGTCGGTGCAACATCGAGGGACGAAGGGCCTGCACTGCGCTGTAATGTTCTATGTTCTATGGGAGGCCAGAGGTGATTCTGAAGGGGCAAGGCTGGGGCCAGTGAAGCAATGGAGATGGAATGGCACCTGAGATGTGAGTGAGTGATAGTTGCTGGATAAGGTTTAGGACAGGCTGTTTCCAGGACCCGGAGGTCAATGGGTGAGGGGAGGCTATGATGTTAAGCAGCTGTGGCACCAACCAGAATGTTTCGCTCTCTCATCCCTCACAGTTACTGATAAAGATCGGTATGGAGCCAGTGGAGCTGTAATTCTGCTAATTACAGCGCTGGAGGAGCACAGACTCCAGCAGCAACGAGCAGCGGCGGCACCCAGGCAACACCCAGTTCCAGGAGACCAGTGGCCACAGGCCAGGCTCAAGGGCCGGAGGCAACAGAAGCAACACAGGGGTACGAGTGCAAAAAAGGAGACCGAGAGCACACAGGACCCATGATGTCCTTCATGGAACTGTCAGACAACATGTGCCGCAAGAGACTCCACCTCACCAGGGAGACATTATGTCTAACTTGCTGCCATGTGGAGGTGGAGGGCACCACATCCCTGTAGCTGTGAAGGTAATGGCAGTCCTCAGCTTCTACGCGACGGGTAAGTCCAGGGCTCTACAATTGCCCTGGCATTTCACAGTCATCTGTCCATAGTCTATGTGAGGGCATTAGACTTCATCCATTTCAACCTGGGCCAGACCCAACAGGATAACAGAAATTTGCAGAATTTGTCACCATCGCTGGTCTGCTACAGGTGCTGGGGACGATCAACTGCAGTCATGTCATCCTACGTGTCCTGTGGAATCAGCGAGTCCCATTCATCAACAGGAACGGGTTCCACTCCCTTAATGTCCAGCTGGTGTGTGACCACCAGATGAGGTTCATGCACATGTGTGCACGTTTTCCAGGGAGCGTGCATGATAGCTACATCCTTGGACAATTGCATATCCCTGGAATATTCACGGGTCGACCAAGGCTGCAGCAATGGCTTGTTGGGGACAAAGGATACTCACTGAGGTCTTGGCTGCTGAAACCAGTGTGGAGGCCTGAGACCGAAGCAGAGTCCCGCTACAACAAGGCTCACAGGGCTACCATTTTGTGATTGAGCAATTCATCAGGCTCCTTAAGATGCACTTCCGCTGCCCTGACAGGTCTGGTGAGGCCCTACAGTACAGTCCCCAGAGGGTCTCCTGCATCGTGGCAGTCTGTTATGTCCTACATAACTTAGCACAGATGTGGGGGGCGACCATGTTACAGATGAAGGCCTGGAGGAGTGGAATGTCACCTCGAATGAGGAGGAAGGCCAGGAGAGAGCGGAGGAAGAGGCCAGAGAGGAGCCAGAGGATGGAGGACAGGGAAAGGCAAGGATTTGCATGGGCAGAAGGACCATGGCTGCCCTCATCACTTCCCACTATAGGAACACCACGTTGTCCAACAGCCCAAGATGCCCCCCCTCAAGACAGTGCTAACCCCTCCACGACCATGAAGGAAGGTCACAGTAAGTCTTAGTCATCAGAGTGCTGGGCCTGGGGAGTCCTTGTGCTCGCTGGAAAATGGAGCAGGGTGACGACTCACAGTGAGGAAAGCTCTGTGATTCACCTCAGCTTTTGCCTGTGTCTGGCTCCTGTCTGTCTTTTGGCAGCATGCTGACTCCCCGGCTCATGTGCAAGTGAAATTCGGCCCTTGATACTTTGTCACATAGCACAAGAGGGGGATTAGGGTGAGGGTCTCAGGCTCAGTGATTAATGCTCAAGTCCTTTCAGGAATTATGTTATGTTCACGATAAGTGGGCCTAACCAGTTGCCTGACTTTGAGTGCCTGTGAAAAGAACTGTGTCCAGATGGGATGAAGGGCTATCCCACTGGGAGAAGGGTTAATGACGATGAAACCTTAAATTTGTGACCAAGAGTTTTTAATATGGTACGCGCATTTGCGACATTTGATAAAGACCCCCAGCTATCTGTTCACAACCTCACCCGTGCCAACTCGGTGCTCCTACAATTCCTTAGCCTTGCGAACCCTCCCACCATGTCTAGCTGTATTCCCAGTATGTACACCAGAAGTGGAGACGCCTGCTGCCTTCCATGCCCTGTTGCCTGAGACGCGATTGGCAGGCATCCTGTGGAGGGCCGGGACCTGGAAGCCTCGGCCTGCTCTCGGGTGGCACTGGTGCTGCCGTATCACCCTGTTCAGCCTGCTGTCCCTGAGGTGCGCCAGTATCGGGAAGGGGAAGATTCAGAAGGTTCTCCTGGGAGTGGGCAGCACGGTAGCACAGTTGTTAGTACTGTTGCTTCACAGCGCCAGGGTTCCAGGTTCAATTCCCGGCTGAGACCTTCAGTGTGCCCGAACAGGGGTCAGAGTGTGGCGGCGAGGGGATTTTCACAGTAACTTCATTGCTGTGATAATGTAAGCCTACTTGCAACACTAATAAAGATTATTGGGTGGAAGGCCCCGAGAGGTGCTCCAGTGTTTCCTCCTCCCTCCAGGTGCTCATGGGCCCCTGGGTTACTCCATGGGCTGGAGTGAGGTCTGGAAGCCTCGATTTCATCTGGCGCTGCCAGTCCTGGAGCTCCGTCATTGTCTGCACCATGGTATTGAACCCCTCAGCCATGGTCTTTGGGGAGTGAGCCATGCCTCAGAGTTCAGTAATCATTGATCTGACATCTTTCCTCAAGCTTTCCATTGTGGACACCACCCTTGCAGTTTTGGCCTGGGTGCCGTGCATTGCTGGCAACATCTCCTGCAAAGGAGACTTTAGGACTCCTCGATTCAACCTCGCAGTCACAGGAATGTCGCTGACAACCCCTCTTGGTTTCCTGGCTCTGCCTTTGCATCTTAAGAAGCTGAGGGACAAATATGTCCAGAGGCACAGTCCCTGCCTGGGGCGCAGCTGTGTCTTGGGATCCAGCAGACCTTCGACTGTCCGGTCCCTAGGACGTTACTGCCTCCACCTCATGTGCATCAGAAGCAGTGTGATGTTCCCCAGAAAGTGACCCAGAAGCCTGACTGCCAAGTTCACCCACTGAGGTGTGTTCCTAAAGATTGCGATCCAGATCACCCCACCGGGACTGGCGGGAATCACACCGTTTTTCTCGTCAAAAATAATACGTTGTCATTTTGGGGGAAAATGCTGCACATAATTGTTTCAAATCTGGAACATTGCAGATTTGTATAACTCAGCTAAGGCAGTTTATATACATCTTTCATTACAGTGTAAACAATCCCAGAATACTTGCAAATGTATTCACATGGCATCCAGTGCTAGAAGTCATAATTGTAGATGAATGAAGTGTGCCACTCTCAATCAGATGCTCTTGTACTTAGTAACTCTTTACCTCCTGCAAACCATTCTAATCAGTTGATTGTTTTCAAACTTTTCCTCAAGTGTTTTCCTCACTGTACAAGGTACAGTGACTGAGGGGAGCTCAGTGAATAGGCCCCGTAATACTAAAAGGAATAAAACGGGAAGTAAAAACATAAATGGTAAGCGACACGGCAGGTTGTTACAGGAAGATATGGGTTCAACGACAAGGAAAATTAGGAGAAAAGTTAAGAGGAAATATAACTTAGGAGCGGTTACTGATCAAGGTGTTCAGATTCAAAACAGAAGTATAAAAGCCAACATAAGTGTACTTTACCTGAAGGTAGTAGTCGGAATAAGGTAAATGAGTTGATGGCGCAAATCATCGTGAATGACTATGATTTAGTGGCCATTACTGAAACATGGTTAAAGGATGGTCACGACTGGGAGTTAAATATCCGAGGGTATCAAACTATTCGGAAGGACAGAGTGGATGGTAAGGGAGGTGGTGTAGCTCTGTTTTTAAGGATGACATCTGGGCAATAGTAAGGGATGACATCGGTGCTATGCAGGATAAGGTTAAATCAATTTGAGTGGAAATCAGGACTAGTAAGGCGAAAAAGTCACTGATAGGAGTAATCATAGGCCACCAAATAGTAACATTATGGTGGGGCAGGCAATAAACAAATAAATAACTGATGCATGAAGAAATGGTACAGTGTTATCATGGGGGATTTTAATCTACATGTCGATTGGTTTAACCAGGTCGGTCAAGGCAGCCTTGAGAGGGGTTTATAGAATGTTTCCGTGATAGTTTCCTAGAACAGTATGTAATGGAACCTACGAGGGAACAAGCGGTCCTAGACCTGGTCCTGTGTAATGAGATGTAATGAGACAGGATTGATTAATGATCTCCTAGTTAGGGATCCTCTCGGAAGGAACGATCACAATATGGTAGAATTTAAAATACAGATGGAGGGTGAGAAGGTAAAATCAAACACCAGTGTTTTGTGCTTAAACAAAGGAGATTACAATGGGATGACAGAAGAACTAGCTAAGGTAGACTGGGAGCAAAGATTTTATGGTTAAACAGTTGAGGAACAGTGGAGAACCTTCCAAGCGATTTTTCACAATGCTCAGCAAAGGTTTATATCAACAAAAAGGAAGGACGGTAGAAAGAGGAAAATCGACCATGGATATCTAAGGAAATAAGGGAGAGAGAGTATCAAATTGAAGGAAAAAGCATACAAAGTGGCAGATTTAGTGGGAGACTAGAGGACTGGGAAATCTTTAGGGGGAACAGAAAGCTACTAAAAAAAACTATAAAGAAGAGAAAGATAGATTATGAGAGTAAACTTGCTCAGAATATAAAAACAGATAGTAAAAGTTTCTACAAATATATAAAACAAAAAGAGTGGCAAAGGTAAATATTGGTCCTTTAGAGGATGAGAAGGGAGATTTAATAATGGGAGATGAGGAAATGGCTGAGGAACTGAACAGATTTTTTGGGTCGGTCTTCACAGTGGAAGACACAAATAACATGCCAGTGACTGATAGAAATGAGGCTATGACAGGTGAGGACCTTGAGATGATTGTTATCACTAAGGAGGTAGTGATGGGCAAGCTAATGGGGCTAAAGGTAGACAAGTATCCTGTCCCTGATGGAATGCATCCCAGAGTGCTAAAAGAGATGGCTAGGGAAATTGCAAATGCACAAGTGATAATTTACCAAAATTCACTAGACTCTGGGATGGTCCCGGCGGATTGGAAATGAGCAAATGTGACACCACTGTTTAAAAAAGGAGGTAGGCAGAAAGCGGGTAACTATAGGCCAGTGAGCTTAACTTCGGAAGTTGGGAAGATGCTGGAATCTATCATAAAGGAAGAAATAGTGAGGCATCTGGATGGAAATTGTCCCATTGGGCAGACACAGCATGGGTTCATAAAGGGCAGGTCGTGCCTAACTAATTTAGTGGAATTTTTTGAGGACATTACCAGTGCGGTAGATAACGGGGAGCCAATGGATGTCGTATATCTGGATTTACAGAAAGCCTTTGACAAGGTGCCACACAAAAGGTTGCTGCATAAGATAAAGATGCATGGCATTAACGGTAAAGTAGTAGCATGGATAGAGGATTGGTTAATTAATAGAAAGCAAAGAGTGGGGATTAATGGGTGTTTCTCTGGTTGGCAATCAGTAGCTACTGGTGTCCCTCAGGGATCAGTGTTGGGCCCACAATTGTTCACAATTTACATAGATGATTTGGAGTTGGGGACTGAGGGCAATGTGTCCAAGTTTGCAGACGACATTAAGATAAGTGGTAAAGCAAAAAGTGCAGAGGATACTGCAAGTCTGCAGAGGGATTTGGATAGGCTAAGTGAATGGGCTAGGGTCTGGCAGATGGAATACAATGTTGACAAATGTGAGGTTATACATTTTGGTAGGAATAACAGCAAAAGGGATTATTATTTAAATGATAAAATATTAAAACATGCTGCTGTGCAGAGAGACCTGGGTGTACTAGTGCATGAGTCGCAATAAGTTGGTTTACAGGTGCAACAGGTGATTAAGAAGGCAAATGGAATTTTGTCCTTCATTGCTAGAGGGATGGAGTTTAAGACTAGGGAGGTTATGCTGCAATTGTATAAGGTGTTAGTGAGGCCACACCTGGAGTATTGTGTTCAGTTTTAGTCTCCTTACTTGAGAAAGGACGTACTGGCACTGGAGGGTGTGCAGAGGAGATTCACTAGGTTAATCCCAGAGCTGAAGGGGTTGGATTACGAGGAGAGGTTGAGTAGACTGGGACTGTACTTGTTGGAATTTAGAAGGATGAGGGGGGATCTTATAAAAACATATAAAATTATGAAGGGAATAGATAGGATAGATGCGGGCAGGTTGTTTCCACTGGCGGGTGAAAGCAGAACTAGGGGGCATAGCCTCAAAATAAGGGGAAGTAGATTTAGGACTGAGTTTAGGAGGAACTTCTTCATCCAAAGGGTTGTGAATCTATGGAATTTCTTGCCCAGTGAAGCATTACGGCTCCTTCATTAAATGTTTTTAAGATAAAGGTAGATAGTTTTTGAAGAATAAAGGGATTAAAGGTTATGGTGTTCAGGCCGGAAAGTGGAGCTGAGTCCACAAAAGATCAGCCATGATCTCATTGAATGGCGGGGCAGGCTCGAGGGGCCAGATGGCCTACTCCTGCTCCTAGTTCTTATGTTCTTATGTTGTTCTTATGTTTTCAGTCTCACAGGCATAAGCAGGAAATCATCCAGGAAGTACCAGAAAAATATACAGTCTAGACACAAAAAAATTATTAGTCTTGGGGGAAAAGGGCTGAACATGATCTGGGAACATGAGCGGACGCAGAGACATTGCATGGGGCATGGTGTTAATGAGATGTGACAGCAGTGGTAATTATTCATTTACAGACTCACCAATGCTTCGTTGCCATGATTCATTTCCCAGGATCCATAATGGCCTTTTTCCTGCCTGAAGAATTGAATGGCTTCTGCAAATGCTTGGACTTCAAACGAACTCTGTTTTGCAAATTCTGAATTAAAAAAAGAAAGTTACAAGAATTACATTTACATTAAGATTTGTGACAAGTGTCTCTTCGAAAGCCTTTTGGGGACCGAAGGTAAGTAGCGAATGCTTCTCCATGTGTGGGTTAAGGGGTTGGGGGTGGAATTGGCAGGCAACTCACCCCCAATAGCTCTGTTGCCAGTTCAGGTTACAGAGTGGCCTGGGAGTAATATAAGCTCATTTAATAGTCCGACCATTCAGCAGCAGATATAGTGTGAGTTCTGGAGTCAGATACAACATGATATAAACGTTTGAGGGAGAAATACTATTTTCTTTTAAGAAATACCAAACATAGCTGGAGAAATTAATTTGGGGTCAACATGTTCTGCATCATTTATGCACTTATCCACTGAGCCACACCAGGAATGAATTATATTTGTAGTAAAATATATCTTCAGTTTGTGGATAAGATTGCTATTGCACATTTAGCTCATTTCAATCTTTTGCCGTGCCTTTTCTAAATGACAGGTCAGCATGACATTTCCCAGTTAAATGCAAGCAACAAGAGAAATGGAAGGGGATGTTTTGCTGAAAAACACGCATGTTCTGAGAGTGCTGAAATTATTGCAAATAAGACCACTCTGGTTAAACGAGAGGCAAGTTACCCACAGCTGTCATTCAATTCCATTGATGACATTTATGTGGTTAACATGGACCGAAGTGAAAATACTCTCCACAGGTTTCTTGCTTCTTCGCAGAGTTCATACGGAAGGATATAATGTCATGATTACACTATCATGTGCGTCTTTTATTAAGTAGGCCTTCTTTAAACTGCATAACAGGAAACTCTTGTGGCACCATTCTCCCACAGCTACGTTGGTCAGTTGTCTCTGCTCATCTGGAGATTGATTCAGAAAATGGAGAATTGCACAGAATACCAATTTTCCACATACAACTGGGTCCAAAGTCAAAGGAGAATGTTAGCAAGACAAATAGACAATTTTTCATCAGGCCTGGAGAACACGAACTGTCTGCATGCCCCTGTCAGAACAGAATTTTAGCACAAAAGTTTGAATTGCATTTAGCAGTCCAACCAGTAAAATTTTCATAGAATGTACAGTGCAGAAGGAGGCCATTCAGCCCACCGAGTCTGCACCGGCCCTTGGAAAGAGCACCCTACTTAAGCCCCACTCCTCCATCCTATCCCTGTAACCAACCTAACATTTTTGGACACTAAGGGCAATTTAGAATGGCCAATCCACCTGCACATCTGTGGACTGTGGGAGGAAACCGGAGCAGCCGGAGGAACCCGACGCACACACGGGGAGAACATGCAGACTCCACACAGACAGTGATCCAAGCCGGGAATCGAGCCTGGAGCTGTGAAGCAACTGTCCTAACCACTATGCTACAATGCTGCCCTTGATCTTTGCAGCTGGCAGCAGCAAGATCCATTCCAGGTATATATATATAACCTTCTTTCCTAAGAAATAGCCACCTTTAATTGTAGAATGAGTTGTGGGATATCCATGTGTCAGGAGTGTGGGCATGATATTTTTGCATTCATAAAGAATCAATGTAAAATTGAAAGATCGATATAAGGCAAGCACTGCAATTCTTTTGACCGTGAAATATAACTAATGTCGCAGAAACTTCCCCAATAACAAATACATCACTTATAATTTTGGTCATTGGAGCCAAAATGTATATTAGAAGAACAAAAAAAAGAGTATTTTTAAAAAACATTTTGTGAACTTTTAAGTTATTTCACTCCCCACTCGTCATCTCCTTGAGTCATGAAAGACTTGGTGCAATAGGAGGATGGATGAATACTCTATTCTCCTCCTCTCATCCCACTAATGCCAGTTTGACTTATCCACTGGATGTCCAGGATGTGACTTTCTCCGAGATTCTCTGGCTGTCTATCTTCATGCCCCCTACATTCCCTCGCACACAAACATAGACGCACACACACTTAGGAGGAAATTACCTTCCCCTTTCATTGCCCATGTGCAGAGAAGGGCTATGATCTTAAACTGACATTACAGCAACCCATAGTGCCAGCCACTGTAACTGCGGTGTCATTCACAGTCGGTCATCATGCCATTATTCCACTTACTTTATAGCTATGCATTACATTGTGGCACTCAAACATGGAGTATAATGTGGGAAAATGTGAGGTTGTCCATTTTGGTTGGACGGATAAAAAAAAAAGCACATTATCTAAATGGTGAGAAATTGCACAGCTGAGATACAGAGGGACCCGGGCGTCCTTGTGCATTAATCGCAAAAGGTTAGTATGCCGGTGTAGCAAGTAATTGCGAAAGCTAAAAGATTGTTATTTCTTATTGCAATGAGAATTGAATACAAGAGTAGGGAGGTTATGCTTCAGTTATACCAGGTATCGGCGAAGCCACAACTGGAGTACTAGGGAGTATTGGTCGCTTTATTTAAGGAAACTGTAAATGCACCAGAAGCAGTTCAGAGAATGTTTACTGGATTAATACCTGGAATGGGCAGGTTGTCTTGTGAAGAAAGGCTTGTATCTGCTGGAGTTCAGAAGAGTGAGAGACAACTTCATTGAAACATATAGGGTGCGATCCTCCGGCTACACTGCACCTGAAAAACGGCTCACCACGGCGCAGTGTGGATGTTGAAAGCCGGGAGACCCACTCCCGGGATCCACACAGCTGGTACTCTCCCCTCCCCTCCCCTCCCATATTGCGTTCAGGCTAGGGCAAGATCGGGGATTCTTTTGGGGGGTTTGGAGATCGGGTTGCCATTTAAAAATGGCATCTTGATCTCTCGCTACCACGGGGAGTCCCAGCGAGCGGAGCTCCCCATTGTAAAAAATGGGGTATGTGCAGCCTCGGCCGCGCGTTCCCCGTACAGGCCCCCTATTCAACGTGAGTCGTGTTGAATAGCCATGTATTTCTCGGCACTGCGAGTGCGGGGAAACACGCAACCAAACACACTCGCTCAGGGACTTTATTCCCTTTTGGGAAGATTGCACCCATGAGTTCCCGAGGGGTCTTGACAAGGTGAGAGTGGAAAGGATATTTCTTCTTGTGGGACAAGCTAGAACTAGGGGCCACTGTTTACAAATAAGGGAACAACCATTTAGGACGTAGATTAGGAAGTTCTTTTCTCTCAGAAGGTTGTGAGTCTTCAGTGGTGGAAGCAGAGTCTTTAGATATTTTTAATGTGGAGGTAGATAGATTCTTGATAAGCAGGGCAGTGAAAGGTTATAGGGGTAGGCAGCAATGTGATGAAATGACATCATCCACCATCTTATTGAATGTCAGAGCAGGCTCGAGAGGGCCAAGTGGCCTACCCTAATTCATATGTTAGTATAAATGTGTGTATGTACACTTCAGTATTTACAATAACATTATTTCAGTAATTTGTTTTCATATGGAAGATGCAGTTTGTGACATTACCTGTGTGGTAACTTGACCACAAGAAAGGTAATTGAATGTGTTCTAAAAGTTAAATCTTCTTTACTTTAGAAAACATTTTTAAAAAATGAAAATTTAGAGTACCCAATTCATTTTTTTTCCAATTAAGGGGCAATTTAGCATTGCCAATCCACCTACCCTGCACATCCTTGTGTTGTGGGGGAAAAACCCACACAAACACGGGGAGAATGTGCACACGGACAGTGACGCAGAGACGGGATTCGAACCTGGGACCTCGGCGCCATGAGGCAGCAGGGCTAACCCACTGCGCCACCGTGCTGCCCTACTTGAGAAAACATTGAGGTAATACAGTTTGGCTTCAGACACCAGCAGCAGCTAAAGATATTTCTACACAAGCTCCTCGTGGCTAAACTGAAAACTCGCACTCCCAATGACATCACACGTGCATGCAAACTTCTGTTAAAGACATCCATTTACATAATCAAATAGGAAGGTGCTTATTAAGATACTATTAAAACACTCAACAACCTGTAAAACGTCTCAAAAATAGCACGTTTGTGAAAATTGTAGTGGTCTTGACCCTGCTTCAGTCTGAATTAATGTGGTCCTAATATTGTCACAATGCTGAGAACTTAGGATAACAAGTAATTTTGCTTCAACCCAAGTATTAGATACTCAAAGCTGAAATCCAGCTCATAATATGAACAAACTCAATTTGTATCACTGCTGCTGTTTCTACGGAATTGGCCTTGACAATCTATTCGCTCCATTGGAGCTAAACATTTGATGATGATTTTTTTTCCCAGATACCTAAACATTCAATAAGGCTTGCAGGGCATGCATGCTCATTGCATACCAGAAGTGTACCACCCGTACCACCCTTACCAAAATTGGGCTGCGCTGAAAAATATGGAGCGGGATTCTCCAGTCCTTCAGCCGTGTTTTCCTGTGTGTCGTGCCCCCGCTGGCCAATGGGTACGCTGCCGGCAGACCGGAGGATCCCGCTGACGGAGAATTCTGCTGGGGTCTACACTTGGCCTAAACATCATTCCTTGAAGAGATGGCTTGAGTAATTTTTTAAAAAATACACCTGAACATGTATCCAAAGTAGCAGGAGGGCTCTGAAAGGCTGTTGTCAGTCCTCACTTGGCACCCTCTGTCCAGGCAACCCGCACCCCCCATGCCAGGCTCCTGATGGTGTCTCCTCGTTCCTGTTTTCTCCTCTCCCAAGGCCTACCTAAGACTACTGCCACAAGCACAGCAGCCTAAAATTGAAATCATCTCAACCAGTGAGCTGGGTGAAGAGGCCCAGCGACCATATGTACCTTGCCAGTCTCACGTAAATTAATACCAAGACCCCATATCAATTGTGCCCTGAATCCACCCATTTCAGTGCAGGGATTGTTTCCTGTGCCCACTATTTGCCAGCCCGCACAATCTATGTTAGTATTTACAAGCAATTTAAATATTCGATTACTTCTCATAAATACAATGCCCCTTTAAAACATAATGACCTTGGTAGAAACTGGCAGTCAAGTTAAACAGAGGCCTGTTTGTGGTGGTTACAGGATTTGTGTGCAGGCTGAAGATAAACCTACAGTTTATTCCAAAACAAGCAAATGACCTGAACACTGGGTCATCCATGTTTACTGTAAAGGAACAGACCATCAGGCCAAACGCAGAGCAACTAATCTGGAGCACTTCTGGATTTTAAAGGCACACACTGGTGACTAAAATGTGTTGACTTAGTTAAACAATGTGGTTTTTATCATTTTCTCCAGTCTTATAAGTCATTATTCATTTTCCACTGCCATTTTCCAGTACAAGCTGAGGTCAGAAATTTGGGTGGGACGTTGTAAGTGCTTTACAGCAATGACACAACTGTTAACCAAATGGGAAGGCAATCAAGCTGGTGGTGCATTGTTCAGTCTTCAGCGCAGGATTTTAAAACAGTGGACGATTATTGCTTCGACTTGAATGGGTTATTTTGCTTATGCGAAAGAATATGGGAAAGCACTCCGGATAATCAACTTCAAACGGAGTCAGCAAACAGGGATACAAACAAAATAGGCTAGTCATAAGAAAATCTAAAGAACAGAAACAAGAAGGGAACTGAGGCTAGACTTTGGTGCCTGCAGAACTGTGTTTAACTCAGTGCGGGGCACAGAGTGATTGCAGAACTGAGTGCTTCATAAACAGAATGTTGAAGCTGAATTGGAGTTGATGGGATTGAATGCACAGGCTGCCAAGTGCCAAGTCGGCCTGGACCCAATACCTGCCTCTGCGTTTCACCACGACGTTTAAATAAATAAAACATAATAATGTGCGGAATTCGACTTCCGGTGACGGCAGGCGGGAGGCGGCCACACAATGGAAGGCTCCCGTTCGGGAACGGCATTTTCGGGACTTTAAGCCCGGTCCCATGGTCCACGGAGGCGGCAAAAGCAGGAAGAAACAGTGAAGGCACAGTGAAGAAAAATGTCGAGGGTGAGCAAAAAATCATCCGTAAATAAAACAGCTGAAGGTCCGTCGAAGAGTGGAAAGGTCACCGCGGGGTCACCAAGGAAAATGGAGGCTGGAGCACCAGGGAAAGCCACATTGCTTACGGCTGAAGAAATAACTAAGGTGATGGCTGTGGAATTCAAAAAGCAGTTTACAAAATACATGGAGACAATGAGGAAGGAGATGAGGGAGGTTTTGAGTACGTTGGTGGAGGAGGCGATTTCCCCGGTGATGACGGCGCAGTGGCGGAGGTGCGAGAGCAAGGGGAGGCGCTGAAGGAAGTGGAGGAGACATTATTGCAGCACGTTGATCAACTTGCCTCGATGGGGAAGGAGATGCGGAAGGTGATGGACATTAACAAGGATCTGCGAGGAAAAATGGAAGACCTGGAAAACAGATCCAGGTGACAGAATTTGAGGATTGTGGGGCTGCCCGAAGGAGTTGAAGGACCGAGGCCGATTGAGTATTTTGCCGCGATGCTGGCAAAACTATTGGGGGAGGGGGAGGATCCCTCCCGATATGAACTGGATCGGGCTCATCGGTCGTGGAGGCCTGTACCAATGGCGAGTGAGCCGCCAAGGGTAGTGACTCTGTGCTTCAGTAGGTACAGTGTGAAGGAGAAGGTCCTGAGCTGGGCCAAGCAGAAGCGGGTGGTGCAGTGGGCTGGAGCTGGTATACGTGTATACCAGGACTTTACAGTGGAGCTGGCGAGGAGGCGGGCTGCCTTCAACCGGGTGAAGAAGGCACTGTACATTAGCAAGGTGCAGTGCGGCATTGTATATCCAGCGAAGCTGAGGGTGACTTACAAGCTCAGGGACTTTTATTTCGGAACGGCGGATGCAGCGGAGGAGTTTCCGAAGGCAGAAGGACTGTGGCAGAACTGAGAAATTAAGAAATGGCCATGTGCCGATGTGACCTCATGACTGACTGTATTTTCTTATTTTTTTGTTTCACTGCGTGCGGGTGTAGGGGCTAAAGGAGCCAATGTTGTAGAGATAGTGTAGGACAAGGGAAGTGATGGGACTTTCACTCGAAATGAGGGCTCTTTGGGGTGTAGGTGGATATGCGGGGTTTGTGTGCTAAAGGGGGATTTCTGGGCTTTCCTAGGGCCGGGCAAGGGGGAAAGGGACCCGGGCGGGGGCCTCCACGCTGGCCGGTTTAAGCCGGCCAGTGAACGGGAGTGTGATGGGGGGAGGGGCTGCGGCCATCGGAGCCTAGCAGAACAGGGTCCGAATGGTCTAGCCGGGGTGGAAAGTTGGGGGGAAAGGAACCGAGGTTGGAGGGAGGAGTTTTACAAGAGGCAGTGGACGGGAGGAGTTGGAGACCTGGGGGGTGGGGGTGGGGGTGGTGTACAACTCTTGGGTATCATGTACGGTACTCTTTCAGAGGTTGGATGGCGTTGAGTGTAGGGGGGGGGGGGAGTGGACTCTATAGGCCAATGGTGACCATTGGCGGTCCCAGACTCCTTTTTCTTTTTCTCCTTTGTTTTTTGTTGCCACCGTGGGAGGGTTTGTTTTATTGGATGCATATATTGACAGGTGGGCCGTTGTTTGGGGTGGTGGGAGGATGGGATCGTTGGTATTGTTAAGGGGATTGATTTTGTATTTGTTATCGTTTATTGTTTGCGGGTGGGGTGTAAATTCTGAACGAAAATGTGAAAATGGAGAATAAAAACATTTTTAAAAAAATAATAATGTGCGGAATTCAACCAAAACATTTCTGAGGCTCAATTCAGCTAAATGGGAACAAAGTCCCACAGCGAGCTCGTTTAACCGTGTGTTTTCCTGCGCCAGCAGTGACTCGTGTTGTGTAAGGGGCCTCAGTGGGGAACGCACAGCCGATAATGCACATAGCCCCATTTTGTCGACTGGGGAGGTCCACTCACTGGAACTCCCCAGTGTAGCGAGAGATTGGGACACCATTTTTATATGGTATCTCCAAGGCCACTGAAGCGATCTGCAACACACCCCCAGCCCGAACGTGCTATGGGAGGTTCACCTTGGCAGTGCCAATCTGGCACCCTGGTCTTGCCAATGCCAGCTGGCAATGCCACCTGGGCACGTAGGAGGCACTGCCAGGGCACCCCGCTGCCCGAAGGGCACGCAGCGAGAAACCCCCACAAGTGCCGTTCCGTCTAGCGCCCTTTTGTGGGGACCAGTGCTGAACGGCGCTCGCCCGAGGTCTCCGAGGAAAAGGGGATGAATCCCAAAACCTCAGGTACCATGGGAATCTGCACATTAGAGTAAGACTAAGGATGCGACTCTCCGGCCTCGTTACGCTCAAGCGAGAGCACAATGCAGCTGGTGAATTCCAGGTGTGTCCTCCAGAGGGTCACCTGACAGCCTTCGCGCCTCGTGGGTTTACCCAAGTCCCACGAGACGTCGGAGTCGGATCTCTGCCGAAAATGGGCAGACCGAATGACACTTGCGGAAGTAGGTCGTAAACTTACCTGCCCGGGATCCACTGGCCTCCCTTGATTCCCGGCCTCCCCAGGGAGGCTGCAGCCGGGCACAGATCAGTGCTGGTTCACACAAACGTGGATCGGGTGCAATGGCACTCGAGGGTCACCCGGACCATCAGAGACCCCTGGATGGTCAGAGTAAATGCAGAGTGGCTGCGCCCCCCCCCCCACGGAATGCGGGCACCTTGGTACTGTCCAGCTGGCAACATGGCACTGCCATCCTGACACTACCAAGGCACCCTGGTGGCACTGCCAAACCGGCAGGAGCACTGCCTGGGTGGGTGTCCAAGTGCCATGGTGGCACTGCCAAAGGTTGGACCAAGGGTGGAGGGAGGGTTTGAAGGGTGTGGGTGTGCAGGACAGGTAAGTAGGTGCCTCTGGGAGGTAAGGGGGTGACAGATGGGGGTCCTGGAAGGGAGGGGCGCTGTAAGGGAGTTGGGGGGCCGGAAGAGTGGGCCCCAGGGACTAAATAGCGGAGTGTCTTCACTTGGGGGGTCTAGGATAGTGCCATGAGCATGATTTTCCGGCCTTGTTACGCTCTCGCTCAAGCGAAACGAAGCCAGTGAATAGTGGGAAAGGTAGAAAACGAGAACCGTGGCAGGCACCAAACGGTTTGCGATGGAACCGGCCCGCTCCCGTAGGCAAAATCGGGATCTCGCCGTAATGTGGCGAGAAACCAATTATCACCACTTAAGCCCCATTTTGATACAAGTAACGGGAACCACCTATTATCCAACGGCCTCCAGTCATTCATCGGCCTCCCCAGCAAGTGCTCACGCTGGCGCCGATTAGTACTCCTTTTGAAAAACATTAACCTGGTGGAAGGGCTTCTTTGGGGAGCCAAGGAGGTGCGTAGCCATCTTTGCTCACAGGCAAAGCGCCTGAGGGCACTGGACTTGCTGCCCCAAGCTCAGGGGGTGGGAGGCGCTCGGCTGGGAATGGGGGACCCTCGGCAAGGGTGGGCTGCCATGGGAGGGGGAGGGGGTGGCGGAGAAGCCCTGGGGTGGCAACCGGGGGCAACCGCTCACGACGCCACCATGCCAATCCCTGGATTGAGTGTACTCATTCTGGGGGAACCCTTGACCCTGCCCGTCCACCCCAGTGACCACCCATAACGCCCACCGACTGCTGAGGCCTCTGGCCCTGCAGCTGAAGGCTATTGCTTATAGCGAATTGGCAATCGTTAAGTGAGCACTTCACACAACCCAAGTGGATCCCATGGCTGGGTGGTCCATGTAGCATGTGGGAGTCATTGCCTAGCATCCCAATCAGACTGTGAGGTCTGGACAGTGTGCCTGAACATTGCGGGAGGCAACACCACACACGCAGAAGCCTCTGGGTCCCACTCCTCCGAAGTGGTCTCATGGGAGCCAGGGAAGGGGGCCACCTCGCATGGACCGGCGGAGTCGGCTGGAGGACCTGTAGAAGAATGAACAGGTTGGTCAGTGGGAGAGATGGACCAGTCTGTCTGGCAATAACAACTCACGTGTGGCAGTCCACCTGAGTGGGGCCCTGTGGATCCCGACCCCTGATTCGGTGACCGCTTTGTCTTTGCCACCCCGTCATCTCCAGGGACCCGTTCCTCGAATGAAGTGAGGATTCTTATGACTGGTGTTGGTGTAGATCATTGAACTTCTTGGAGCACTGGAGGTCAGACCTCCTGGGATGGGACATGGGATTGGTGGTCGGCCCAACTCAAGTGGCACCCTCTCCAGCCTCCCAGGAGACCACGTCAGAGGTTCATCTGAGTTCCACCCTCTGATGGGGCTGGTTTAGCACAGGGCTAAGTTGCTGGCTTTTAAAGCAGACCAAGGCAGGCCAGCAGCACGGTTCAATTCCCGTACCAGCCTTCCCGAACAGGCGCCGGAATGTGGCGACTAGGGGCTTTTCACAGTAACTTCATTTGAAGCCTACTTGTGACAATAAGCGATTTCCATTTCATTTCATTTCATCTCGCAGCCAGCACCTGGTACGAAGTGGCAGGGCTGTGCATGTGCCGCCGACAAGCACGCTGGGCCCTCCGGCCCCAGAGGACACTCGCCAGGGGCATCGGCAGCCACGGGACGAGGTAAGCAGCTAGCTGCCTCCACCTCTGATGTGCATCCTGGGGATACACCTAGACAAAGTGGTAGAGCTAGGAAGGCAAAGCACTTCGAGGATCACTGAGGGCACAGTGGGGGGGGTGGGTGGGGGGGGGGGGGGGGGGGGGGGGGGGGTGAGGGTTGGTGGGGGTAAGGAGCAGAGTATGCGTTGGGGGAGGGGGGCTTTGTGGGGGGAGGGAGGGAGGGTGGGGATAGTGGGGCGGCAGCATAGGGATAGTGGGACACGTGTACACTTGGGCAGAAACATCAAAATACCCTCAACACAACTAGTATGACGCCTCTGGCTCTTTGGTCCACGATGCAAGCCAACCACCAATCCCATGTGCCATCCCCCCCAATATGCCCCCTCCTCCCCCCACCCTATTAACCCTGCCCATGCACACCCAGCTGTGGATATGTGGCCGGGACTGGGGCACATCGCCTGGGTGTTCGGAAGTTGGCTGCTGCACCTGTGGTGCTGCCTCCTGCAGTGTTCAAGCACAGTCGCCATGCATCAAGTGCGATTGGGATGCTAGTCAATGAGCCCACATGCTACATGGCCCGTCTACCCACGGGTCCATTTGGGATGTGGGAAGTGCTCACTTAATCATGATTGCCAATTGCCAGAGGCCTCTGCAGTCAGTGGGATTGGTGGGTGGTCGGTGGGGATAGGCAGGGGTTGTGTTGCCCCCGGTACTGTAACACACGGTACAGGGGTTGGCATGGCGAACCCACACATGGACGCCCCCTCCCCCCCGCCGATATCCGATATCCCCAGCTCCCCCATTGCAGCCCACTCCCAACCGGCGCTGCACCCCAGGTTGCCCCCCCCCGAGCACAGGGGAAGCACGCCCAGTGCCCCCGGGCTCATTGCCTGTGAGCAAAGAGGGTACTCAACTCCCCGGCTCCCCGCAGCAGCCCATCCACCAGGTTCACATTTTTCAAAAGGAGTATTAATTTGTGCCACTGTGACCACTTCCTGGGGAGGCCGTTGGCGGGAGGCCGTCGGATATGGGGTGCACCATTAATTATATGGAAATAGGGCTTAAGTGGTGATAATTGGTTATTCGCCACGCTACAGCAAGACTCCGAGTTCAAGCCGGCTGGTTGCCTCGCAAATGTTGGCCCCGCCACGGTTCTCGTTTTCCACCTCTCTCGCTATTCAGTGGCCTCGGTTCGCTCGAGCGAGGGTGCAACGAGGCCAGAGAATCAAGTCCAATGGATATGGTGAAGATGACACAAGGGAAGCGATTCTCCCAAAAAGCATCAAAATCCTGCGCCAAGCTGCTTTTCTAGCGCAGCGTCACCATTGGATCGCTCTCAAGATAAGGGTTCATAGATTAGGAAGTAATATGTTAGCATAGATGTAGGATTGGTTAGCAGGTAGGAAGCCAAGAGTAGGGTAGTGGATCGCCAAAAGGAATCAGTGCAGTAAATCAGCTGTTTACAAATTATATTGATGGCTTAATGTATCAACATTTGACAATACAAAGCTCAGTGGGGTTGTTAAGAGGGCACAAAGAGCCTGCAAAGAAATAGGTTAAATGAGTAGCAACTAAATGGTAGATGGAGTATGATGTGGGGAAGTGTGAGGTTATTTATTTTGGTAGTAAGAAAAGATACAGAGTGCGGGATTCTCTGCATCCCCCCGCAGCGCGTTTTCCTGTGACAGAGGCGGGCCGCTGTGGCTGGCGGTAGGATCCCCCGATCCCACCGCTGTCAACGGGGTTTCCCATTGTATCCTCCGCCGCTGGGGATCCCGCAACGGAATGTTGCTGTCAGTGGGACCAGAAGATCCCCGGCGGCGGGAATGGGTGGAAAATCCCGCCTTAGAATATATTTAAAAGGGGTGGTATTTTTAAATGTTGATGTTCAAAGAAACCTGAACGTATTTGTAGAAGGAACACTGAAGGTTTGCACGCAGGTGCAGAAAGTGGTTAGGGATACAAGTGGCATGTTGGCTTTTATTGCAAGTGGATTGGAGTAGAAGAATAAGGAACCCTTGCTACAGTTAAATAGGGCTTTGGTGATCCCACACTTGAAGTATTGAACACAGTTTTGGTAACCTTATTTAAGGAGGGATATACTTCCATTTGAGTTCAGAGAAGGTCACGAGGTTGATTCCTGGGACAAAGGGATTGTCTGATGAAGAAAGGTTGAACAGGTTGGACATATACCCATTAGAGTTTAGAAAAATGAGATGTGGTTCTACTGAAATATAAAAAATTCACGTGGGCTTGATAGGGTAGAAGCTCAGAGGATGTTTCCCCTCATTGGGTGAATCCAGAACTGGGGGGCACAGTTCAAAATAAGGAGGGCGATTCTCCAAAATGGAGAAGAAGTGTTCACGCATCGTGAACGCCGTCGCGTTTCACGGCGGCGCAAAACGGGCACGGGGGACGACCAATTCTGTCCCCCACAGGGGGCCAGCACGGCGCTGGAGCAGTTCACACCGCTCCAGGCTCCATTCCGAGGGCCAAATGGGCACCGCGCCAACCTGCGCATGCGCAGTTGGGCCGCGCCAACCTACAGATGCGCCAGGGGACTTCTTCAGCGCGCCGGCCCCGACTCAACATGGCGTCGGTGTTCAGGGGCCGGCCGCGCAGGAAAGTAGGCCCGGGGAGGGGAGAGGCCGGCCAGCCGATCGGTGGGCCTGGATCGCGGGCCAGACCCCATTGGAGGCCCCCCCCCCATGGACGGATACCCCCTCCTCCCCCACAGGCCGCCCCCCGACCCTTCGCGCAGAGTTCCCACCGACAGCGACCAGGAGTGAACGGTGCCGGCGGGACTCTGTCGTATCCGCGCGGCCTCTCAGCCCATCCGGGCCGGAGAATCGGTGGCCCCGCCAATTCCAGCGGCCCGCACCGCATTAAACGCACCTGCGCAAATGGCGGCGATTCCCCGCACCTCAGAGAATCGCGCTCCGGCGTCGGGGCGTCGTGGCAAGGTTGCGGCGATTCTCCGGCCTGGCACGGGGCTCAGACCCGCCGGGTCGGAGAATGGCCGTTGGCAGCCGTGAATCCCGCCCCCACCCCCGCCAAAGTCTCCGGTACCGGAGATTGGGCGGGGGCGGGAATCGGGCCGCGCCGGTTGGCGGGACCCCCCGTTCAATTCTCCGGCCCGGATGGGCCGAAGTCCCGCCCAGAAATTGCCTGTCCCGCCGGCGTAAATCAAACCTGGTATTTACCGGCGGGACCAGGAGGCGTGGGCGGGCTCTGGGGTCCTGGGGGGGGGGCGCGGGGCGATCTGACCCCGGGGGGTGCCCCCACGGTGGCCTGGCCAGCGATCGGGGCCCACCGATCCGCGGGCGGGCCTGTGCCGTGGGGGCACTCTTTTCCTTCCGCCTTCGCCATGGTCTCCACCATGGCGGAGGCGAAAGAGACCCCCTCCACTGTGCATGCGCAAGGATGCCGTGAGCGGCCGCTAACGCTCCCGCGCATGCGCCGCCCGGCACTGTCATTTCCGCGCCAGCTGGCGGGGCGGAAATCAGTCCGACGGGGGCCTAGCCCCTCAAGGTTAGGGCTCGGCCGCTCGATGCGGAGGATTCCGCACCTTTGGGGCGGCGCGATGCCGGACTGATTTGCACCGTTTTTGGCGCCGGTCGGCGGACATCGCGCCGATTACGGAGAATTTCGCCCCAGAGCACCCGGAGAAAACCCACGCAGACACAGGGAGAATGTGCAGACTCCACACAGATAGTGTCCCAAGCTGGGAATCGAACCTGGGACCTTGGAGATGTGAAGCAACAGTGCTACCTATCGTGCCGCCCCCACTGGAAGATCCCCTCAAATTCGCACACGATCTTAACCTGAAATTACATTGTTCTTTCAGCATTACTGGGTTAAATTCCCAGCATTCCCTATCTTTAGCAGCACAGTGACACAGTGGGTAGCACTGCTACCTTACAGCGCCAGGGACCTGGGTTCAATTCCAGCCTTCTCTGTGTGGAGCTTGCACATTCTCCCCGTGTCTGCGTGGGTTTCCTCTGGGTGATCCAGTTTCCTCTCACAGTCCAAAGATGTGCAGGTTAGGTGGATTGGACATGCCAAATTGCCCTTAGTGTCCAGGGATGGATAGGTTAAATTATGAGGTTATGGGGATAGGGCGAGGTGGGCGCAGGAGTGGACCTAGGTAAAGTGCTCTTTTGGAGGGTCAGTGCAGACTTGATGGGCCGAATGGCCTCCTTCTGCACTGTAGGGATCCTATGATTCTATCTAACAGTGGTGTGGGAGTATCTTAACCACACTTTCATGGTCAGTGAACACATTCCTATTCATAACTTCAAACATGGACATTGATTGGAAGTTTCTGGAACTATCTTTCATTTTTTAAATGGACACTAAGATGGCTGCCAAGCACAGGTGACCTTTGGAACTTCAATACAGACTATCTCAAGCTTCTGGGAAGTTCTTAATTGAAATACACTGGATGGAATATTCACCCTTGAATGCCCAGACAGCACACCTCTGTGGATTTCACATCTGCCATTATTCAGTTTATGCAGAATTTAGCATCAATGGACTTACAAACTCCACGGGCGGGATTCTCCGACCCTCTGCCAGGTCGGAGATTCGCCAGGGGGAACGGGAATCCCGTCGCTCCGACACCGGCTGCCAAATTCTCCGGTGCGATTTTTGGGTGGGGGCGGGGATCGCACCGTGCCGGACGGGGGCCGTTGTCAGTGGCCTCCCCCGGCGATTCTCCGGGCCCCGATGGACCAAACGGCTGCCCATTTTCGGCCAGTCCTGCCGGCGTGGATTAGACAAGGTGCAAAGGTGAGTACAACCCTAGCGGGGAGCGAGTCATGCACAGGCAGTACCCTGGGGCACTGCCCCCTGCAACTCCCAGATGCATAAATTAGCATGGAAAAGGACACTCATATACCGGGTCCCGCTCCTAGCACCAGCAGAAACAAGTAGCAATTATCCCCTGGAGAGGGAATGGAAAATACCAACTGTAGAATCTGAAACAGACTAGGTTACCTTAGCCAAACTCCACCGAGAAAACAGAAGACGCGAGTCAGAATTCCAGGAGAATGAGCGGGAAATGGAATTTAGGGATAGTGAGAGAGAGAGAATCCCAGGAGAAAAACAATGGGAGCGAGTGGTGAGGGACAAAGGGCCTAATAGCTTCTAAAACATCGAGGACAAGGTGCCAGAGAACTAAGATACGCCTTCTAACCAACCACCTCGACCCCCCCCCAATGGCTGCCTACAATTGCTCCCATGCCAATTTATGGTCCTACCTACCCCCATGCTCCCTCATGCCCCCATGTGGACTCATGCCTCCCACCTACCCCATTTCCCCCTCATACCCTATGTCACAACCACATCCAAGTCCATGCTTTGACCCCCCCCCCCCCCCCAAATTCATCTTTTTCCAATTAAGGGGCAATTTAGCGTGGCCAATCCACCTAGCCTGCACATCTTTTGGGTTGTGGCGGCGAAACCCACACAAACACGGGGAGAATGTGCAAACTCCACACAGACAGTGACCCAGAGCCGGGATTGAATCTGGGACCTCAGCGCCGTGAGGCAACAGGGCTAACCCACTGCGCCACCGTGCTGCCCAATGATGTCTCTTAAGCAGTTTATAGAGGTAGTGACTAGAAATAGTAGTTTTCAGTAGATAGGAAATTCTGTGACATTTTACAGTTGCGTTTATCTTCTTGAATAGGTTTCATTCACCTCCACATTGGGGAAGTCCTTTTGAGCCATAAGTTATTTTCTTGGACTTTCTTGCCCTGTGAGCAGTTCTCAATGGACAAATGACAATCAGCAACAACTGGCCTGCTGTTAGATTCATCCTTATCAGCCACTGGGTTTGTGCAAAAAGACAGCAGAGAAATTCAAAATAAAATGGTTTTAAATTCTAGTTTCCAAGATTAGGTTTGCAGAAAGGACAATTCCGGCTACATTTTTCTTTGTATTATAAAGCTGTTTACCACAAACTGACATGCTGCCAGGAAATGATGTCATACAGGATGCAGGTTCAGTCTGTCAAACTGGTGTGTGTTAAGCATGAGTAATAGATTATAAATAGCAGCTGAAGTAAGTTTCATGTTGGTTAACAATGCGTGGCTTATTTATCACGCAATATCTGTTCAATGCTACTCACTTGCAATTATGAAACATGTTTTATTTCCCTCTTGATTTGCAGTTTGAAAATCTAGTTTCACCAGCAGCATACACCAAGTAAGTTCCTTTCCTTTTCCAATTTTCCCTCCACTCAGCCCAACTCACCCTGGATTCCTTCCAAGTTTCTCCAGAACTCACATGTGTCCTGGACAGGAAGTGACCCGAGGTTGAGGTGGCCGTCTCCTGTCAGATCTCGAGGTGTAGGCAGGTAACAGGAGATGAACCTCCTGCAGCCTTTCTCTCTTTTTCTATGGTTGGATGCCTATCCTCCACTCATAAGAGTCCAAACCCGATGCCTGGAAAATTGGTGATGACAGAGCCACACCCTGGCCTATTACATTGTTCCATAGATCCAATTGTATATTGTGGGTTCCCTTGTACCACAGGTTTTCAAAATGGATCCCCAGGTCTCAAGAGGATTTCAAGGGCTCTCAAGACCATTATATTTCCGTCCATTTATTGTGTGATTTCTGTCTTTCTTGGTTTATTAGCAATTTTTTGTTAAATTTCTATATACTGAGAAGAAATTAATACAATGATAGTACTGTTTGTTCCCTTTGGACAGCTGTCACTTTTTGTTAGGAATTTAGACTGGTAACCTCAGGTAGGGCAGCAGGATCATCTGAATGAATGGTTATTCCTGTCTTTTTATGAGTTACTCCAGCCCATGTAAGGATCCCATGCTCAGTGTTATGAGCCATGGCCACTAGCGGAACCAGCAAATATTCGATAATGATGGCAAAATACTAAAACCTTGAGGGACGCTGGCTGCTTACAGGAGGGGGATGCATTGGGAAGAGATTCCCTTTAAGGAAACATGAGGACGGCAATAGGAAACCACATGTATCACATGTACGCTTTCCCCCTAGTTACATAGCTCATGGCTCACTGTGTGGGAGGCTTTTATTTGCAACTGGACAGGAAAGCAGAGGACCGTGAGGCATGGTGAAACAAGCAAAGGACTTGTTCTTGGGCAGATCACTAGTACAATACCCAGAAGGGGAGATCTTCCAGAAATGCATCAATATTTGTGAGGAATCCCAACAGTGTGTCCATGTTTGGGGTAAGGTCCACTGGGCTGCCTCGCTATTTTCAGCTGGTTGCAAATATGACGCAGGGGTGCAGCATATTTGCAGAGGAACCACTGCATTTTTTATATTGATCAGCATACTTTTAAATCTCATCTCATAATCAGAGCATATGAAATGTCTCTCATCAGTGTGAACAGGTTGGTGTGCAGTCAGTTGAGATGACTGAGTAAATCTCTTGCTACCAAATGGGTGTTGTAGATGCTCCTGTATTGCTGCATGTACTTGGTTATTTTGCTGGAATTGGCCGAGCTCAGAAACCTCAATGGGAGGTGGGTTTGGCGGGCCACTGAGTGAGGAGGAGGAGTCAGGTTTTCTACTCGCTGAGCATAATTTCCACTTTGCCGGTTGAAAGGAGCAGAGGAGGATAGCGAGTATTCACTGACCATGTTATATGGTCAGACAAATAAATGCTGGATTAATACTAGCCAAGATCCGACTGCATACTGAAGGCCAGAATAGGGAGAAATGCAGCATAACATGAGTGTCCAACGTGCAGTATAACATGGGTGATAAGTAGCACTTCAGCAATTCAAAGGTATCAAAGAATTAATGTTTCCTTTGTCATCTAAGGGATGGCTACTCATATTCATTGTAGTTGTGAATTCTGCAAGCCCAAATTGAATGGTTAATTTTAACAAAGATCTGCATATCATCGATAAAAGCTAAAATTGCAGCTATTTGACAGTCAGCATGTATTGAGCTAAATTTCCACGTGAATTTTCCTGATCATCTGTTGTGACTTTAGCAGAAGATCCATGCAAACCCTGGTATAAATGGGTTTCCACCATTTCTCTGGGATTTGCATGGAACTTCTGCTGAAGATACAGTGGCTGACAAGGAGAACCCGTGTGGAAATACAACTCCCATTGATTGTAACCGAGAGTCTCAGAAGGATACGCAAATGATGCTTGCGGGCTTGTTTTTGCCAGAAAATGTCTTATCATCATCTTGAAAAGAGGCAGCACTTTAGTAGATATGGGAAGCAGAAATCAGGGGCTTCCTCTGGACTTCCGAACTCCACTGTCATACTGAAGTGTGAGTCAGAGGCCTGCACTACGTGGGAAAGAGTCACTCGTTGAGAGCCCCTTTAGAGAGTGGAATGTGGATGCTACAGCACCAGAACATGCAGGGAAGCCCTCAAGGCTGCCTGGAACACTGATCCCTACCCAGTGTACAGAAGGGAAGCTGCCTCCAGGCACCTAAGCTGTTCCCCAGTGCTGGTGGGAACCTGAGGGCTAACAGGAAAATTCCAATTGGTCTCCTTCAATTGGGCTTAAGTGTCCCTTAATGAGCCACACCAGCTGGGTGCTTCCTCCCTTACCCTGACTTGGCAAAGAATGGCCTAGGGAGCTGGGATGCAGCAGGGGAACTGGCACACCAGCCGGTGGGGCTGTTTTCGGCTCCCGCCTGCCTCTTTCAGCAGGGCCTGAAAATCAAGCACCAGATGTTTTGATCATTACTGCAGACGTCTCCTGCGGAAACATTGCTGAACTTGCTTGTGTTCATGGGAAAGCTGCCAGAAATATTATTTACACACCTGGCAAGCTGAGGAAAATGGCATGGATGGAAGCCTGTATCTTGAGCAGGTGGAAAACTAACAGATTTAACAACAAGAGGTTGGATTTTAAAACCTTCTCCCTCCTCACTGGCATTGCTTTTAATAAACCCAGAGTTTGTGCTTTGCTGTGCAGATTCTGTTCCTGCTGTACTAAGCAGTTAACTAAAAGCCATTACTCATCATTGTAAACAAAAGCTGGTTCATTTGACAATGTTTCTTCTTTACACAAGATATGAAAGTCAGTTTGGATTGGTTAATGCAGACTGAATCAGGCAGATTCCAGTCTTTATATGACAAGAAAACTGACCAGTAAAGTTGAATTAACATCTTAAAATGCAGTTCTGGCATGAAAAGGGGAGAACAAGATTTCACATCGTAACCATCTGGTTAAACTGGAGAGCATCACTCTGTAGAGTTCTAATGCCAGTTTTCCTTGTCACAGTCTTAAAACCAGTAACACAATGTTGCAGAAATGTTACTGTGACAATTATGGCATTACTGCCTTCTGCAATGGAAAAAGGCCCGAAAGCTGGTGACACAATCCCAATCAAAAGTTGAAAAATGTTGCACTGTGTGTTACTTTCATCATCAGGTATTGCCTAGCATTCTTTGAACTGATTTACAATGCCACTCATCATTAAATGTGCAGTTTCGGGAACATTTTCTTCATCGGTTGCACAGGGAACCTCGTGCTTCTTTGGCATCACTATTATTCAAAGGGCACTTTTGATGTATTCTCTGACATCCTTTACAGATCAGAATTATCTATAATCTTCTTTAATTGTCTTTATATGTTACATTTTCCAGTCTTTACAATCTCCTCAATCTCAATGATGGTTCATTAAATTCACACATTAAGGGATAATTGGGCGATGCCACAGCAGTAACAGACATGGGCCAGTTTGGGGAGCAGTTACAGAAGGTACACCCTCCTACCCTGGTGCAGGCTTCCCTGGAATTCAGTGCAGCTCACTTGTGCATGCTGAAGGAGGTCATTATTCATGTAAATTGACAGCAGCGTCAACACAATGGGCGGAATTCTCCGACCCCCCGCCGGGTCGGAGAATCGGCGTGGCACGAATCGCGCCACGCCACACCGACGCCGCATGAATTGCGCCACGCCTCACCGATGCCGGGACACAATTCTCCGCAATACGGAGAATCGACGTCATCGGCGCCGGCATGGTCGGCGCGGCACCGGTTGGGGTATGCGCCAACTCTCTGGCCCGGGCGGGCGCGCCGATTCTCTGGGCTGGATGGGCCGAGCGCCCGTCAACAAAATGCAGAGTCCTGCCGACGCCGTACTAACATCCTCTGAGCCGGCGGGAACTCGCCGTAGATGGTCCGGGTGCGGCCTGTCAGGGGGGGGGGGCCGACCCGACCCGACCCGGGGGGGGGGGTGCTCCGTAGTGGCCTGGCCCACGATGGCCTCTCCGCCCACCGGCCTCCTTTCATCCGCGCTGGCTCCTGTAGCCCTGCACCATTTGGCGTCGAGGCCGCTGCGGGGAAGAAGGCCATTGCGCATGCGCTAGTTGCCACCGGCTCAATTGCGCATGTGCGGACCCCGCGGTGCCGGGTTCAGGCCGGGATCGGCAGCTGGGGTGGCGGAGGTCGCTCCAGCGCCATCCTAGCCCCCATTGGGCCGCTGAATGGGGTCCCGGAACGGGCGCCAACGCTGGAGTAAAACACTCCCGTTTTTACTCCGGCGTCGGCACTTAACCGCCCGTTGGGAGAATCCCGCCCAATGTTTTTTAAAATAAATTTGGAGTATCCAATTCTTTTTTTCCAGTTAAGAGGGCAATTCACCTACCCTGCACATCGTTTTGGGTTGTGGGGGCGAGACCCACGCAGCCACGGGGAGAATGTGTAAACGCCACAAGGACAGTGACCCAGGGCAGGGATCAAACCCAGGTCCTCAGCACCGTGAGGCAGCAATGCTAACCACTGCGCCACCATGCCGCCCGAGGTCAACACAAATGCCCTGTGACCTTTTCAGAAAGCACTTTGCAATCAAACGGTCTAATTTTTGTGTGACAAATATATTGCAATATTCAAAAACAAATCCATGGGTTAATGTTTTCAACCTGAATCAATGTATCAGTGTCAAACCAGCAAGATAGTAACCCAAAGGAATTAAGATAATTCCAAGTTCTTATTCTTCCAAATGTAACCTTCATCGAGTTTAAATGGCACAACTGTAGCACAATTATTGTGAGGATGGATCTTGGATGAAGAATTCTGGCCACAGATACAAAGCTGGTGTGTCATTCTCCGACCCCCCGCCGGGTCGGAGAATCGCCGGGGGCGGCCGTGAATCCCGCCCCCGCCGGTTGCCAAAGTCTCCGGTACCGGATATTCGGCGGGGGCGGGAATCGGGCCGCGCCGGTTGGCGGGCCCCCCCCCTCTCGATTCTCCGGCCCAGGTGGGCCGAAGTCCCGCCGATAAATTGCCTGTCCTGCCGGCGTAAATTAAAGTACCTTTTTACCAGCGGGACAAGGCGGCGTGGGCGGGCTCCGGGGTCCTGGGGGGGCGCGGGGTGATCTGACCCCGGGGGGTGCCCCCACGGTGGCCTGGCCCGCGAACGGGGCCCACCGATCCGCGGGCGAGCCTGTGCCGTGGGGGCACTCTTTCCCTTCCGCCTCCGCAACGGTCTCCACCATGGCAGAGGCGGAAGAGACTCGTCCCACTGCGACATGTCATTTCTGCGCCAGCTGGCGGGGCAACAAAGGCCGTTTCCGCCAGCTGGCGGGGCGGAAATCCCTCCGGCGCCGGCCTAGCCCCTCAATGTTGGGGCTCAGCGCCCAAAGATGCGGAGCATTCCGCACCTTTGGGGCGGCGCGATGCCCGTCTGATTAGCGCCGTTTTGGGCGCCAGTCGGCGAACATCGCGCCGTTTGGGGAGAATTTCGCCCCTGGTATCCATTTTGTTGTTCACTATTATAGAAACATAGGGCACATCAGCGAGGTGAGGCTCTGAAGCAGTTCTACAGTTCATGGCTGATCATCTACCTCAATTCCACCTTAGAATCATAGAATCCCTAAAGTGCATTTGGAGGACATTCAGCCCATTGAGTCTGCACCGGCCCTCTGAACGAGCACCCTACCCAAGCTCCCATCCCCACCCCTGCAACCCTGCAACACAATTAACCCGCGTATCCCGGGACACTAAGGGGCAATTTAGTATGACCAATCCACCTAACCTGCACATCTTTGGATTGAAGGCGGAAACCGGAGCAAACCCATGCACACACAGGGAGAATGTGCAAACTCCACACTGACAATCAGACTTGAACCTGACGTAGTGAGACACTGTGCCTTGCTGCAATAATCCCATATTCGTAGAATAGAGTAGAATGTTCCTGCAATATTCCCATATCCGTAGAATAGAATAAAATATTCCTGCAAAATTCCCATATCCATAGAATATTCCTGCAATATTCCCATATCCCTCATTTATTTTAATACATCCGTGGCTCTCGGTGGTGGTGGTGGGGGGGACGTGAAAACTCCACACAGTCTCCCGAGGCTGGAATTGAACCCGGGTCCCTGGCGCTGTGAGGCAGCAGTGCTAACCACCGTGCATCCGTGTTGCCATTTCTCCTCATCCCGCTCCTAAATGGCCAACGCCTTATTCTGAGGCAGTGACCGTGCGTTCTAGATTCTCTAGCTACATGATCATACTTTACATGGTATCCCCATTATTGAATTGCCCGCCCCCATTCTTGCCTAATTTGACATGTGAAGAATGGCCACTCAGGTGAGGAATGCCAGACCCATGGAAATAGTGGTCAGCATGATGTACTTGGTCTTTCATAAGGAGTTGAAGTCAATGCTCATTGTGGAATGTAGGTGACATCTTTACTATTGTTTTAGCCTTTGGGCCACTTGGGAAAATAAACTAACGTCTCTTATCAGCGATGTCAGCACAGTCAGCTGGAAATCTAGAACCGCAAACACAAGGAAAAAGTCTAGCACATGACTCTTGCATCAGACCAATTCACCAACAAAAGCAAATCACAGTAATGAAATTGAAAATAGCTTAAATTTTTGAAAATGAAAAAAGAACAAATACACGGCAGGGAAGATTTTTCACAATCCCTAGTTTCAGAATCTCTTTACGATATATTAGGTATACTGCGTTCTGATTCAGTGGCTGTCCACTCTTTTCTGTCAGGGATGTACTTGTGAGGTAGTGGGTGGGATTCTCCGACCCCCCGCCGGGTCGGAGAATCCCCGGGGGCTGCCGTGAATCCCACCCCCGCCGGTTGCCGAATTCTCCGGCACCGGAGATTCGGCGAGGGTGGGAATCGTGCCACGCCGGTTGGCGCCCCCCCCCCCAGCGATTCTCCGGCCCGGATGGGCTGAAGTCCCGCTGCTGGAATGCCTGTCCCGCCGGCGTGGATTAAACCACCTCTCTTACCAGCGGGACAAGGTGGCGCGGGCGGGCTCCGGGGTCGTGGGGGGGGGGGGGGGGGGTGGAGCGATCTGGCCCCGAAGGGGTGCCCCTACGGTGGCCTGGCCCGCGATCGGGGCCCACCGATCCGCGGGCGGGCCTGTGCCGTGGAGGCACTCTTTTCCTTCCGCCTTCGCCATGGTTTCCACCACGGCGGAGGCGGAAGAGACCCCCTCCACTGCGCATGCGCGGGGATGCCGTGAGCGGCCGCTAACGCTCCCGCGCATGTGCCACCCAGCAATGTAATTTCCGCGTCAGCTGGCGGGGCACCAAACGCCTTTCCCGCCAGCTTTCCCGCCAGCTAGCGGGGCGGAAATCAGTCCGGCGCGGGCCTAGCCCCACAAGGTTAGGGCTCAGCCGCTCAAGATGCGGAGGGTTCCGCACCTTTGGGGCGGCGCGATGCCGGACTGATTTGTGCCGTTTATGGCGCCGGTCGGCGGACATCGCGCCGATTACGGAGAATTTCGCCCAGTTTCTCCGGTATCATAGTGCAAAAAGGTTTCATTCCCCAGAGATTCTGGGCGGGATTCTCTGATCCTGAGGACCACCGTTGGAAACGACGTCGCGGCTCTTGGCGGCGCCAGCACGGCCTCAGGATCAGCAATTCTGGCCCCTACACGGGGCAGCATGGCACTGGAGCGGTTCACGCCGCTCCAGCTGCTGATCCCAGTGTGAACTGGGCACCGCGGGATCCGCGCATGCGCAGTGGCACTGGCGCCAACACAAGCATGCACAGTGGCTCCCTCCTCCTCGCTGGCCCTGATGCAACATGGCGCAGGGCTACAGGGGCCGGCGCGGAAGAAAGGAGGCCACCAGCCAGAGAGGCTGGCCCGCCAATCGGTGGGCCCCGATTGTGGGCCAGGCCACATTGGAGGCCCCCCCCACCCCCGGGGGTCAGACCCCCCCCTCTCCCCACAGGCCACCCCCCGACCTTTCCACGCCGAGTTCCCGCCGGCTGAGAGCAGGTGTGGACGGCGCTGGCGGGACTCGGCGTTTTTACGACGGCCGCTCGGCCCATCCCGGGCCGAAAATCGGTGGGCCAGCCGCATAGAGCAGCCCCTGACCTGCGGTGCGCCAACCACGCCGGCGCCAAGGGTGCTGATTCTCCGCTCTGTGGTGCATCGCGTGCCAGCGTCGGGGCGGCGTGGCGCGATTTGCGCTGGTCGCGGGGATTCTCCGGCCCGGCCCATGATATCTCTGCCCATGATTTGAGGGTTATCAGGTATCATTGTGCAAAAAGGTTTAATTCCCAAGAGATTCTATCTCTGCCCATTATTTGAGGATTATCATATCAGATCAGCCATGATCTCATTGAATGACGGAGCAGACCCGATGGGTCAAATGGTCTACTTCCGCTCCTATATCTTATGTGTTTGCTTAAATTGTTGTTACCAGATTTGCTGGACTGGATTTTCATCCTTGAGCTGGGTGTGTGTGTGTGTTTATGTATGTGTGTGTGTATGCGGATGCGTGTGTGTCTGTGTTTTTGTGTGTGTGCACTGTTGTGTATCTTTTTGTCTATGTGCATCTTTGTATGTGTGTGTGCGTTTTTGTGTTTGTGTGTATGTATGTATGTGTGTTGGGGGGGGCAACTAACCCAGGAAAGTATTTCCAGGCAGCCAAAAGGGCTGCGGGTGCTGAAGAGGGGTTCCTCGATGACCAGAAGACCATAAGACATAGGAGCAGAATTAGGCCACTCGGCCCATCGAGTCTGCTCCGCCATTCAATCATGGCTGATATTTTCACATTCCCTTTCTCCTGCCTTCTCCCCATAACCCCTATTCCTCTTATTAATCAAGAACCTATCTATCTGTCTTAAAGACACGCCTCCTCAACCCTTACATGTCCCATGACCACGCCACTTCATGTCCCCCACTTATCCTGATGACCCCTTCTGCTTCGCATGCCAAGGAATGAACCCCCACTTTCACCCTATGGCCCTTCATGTCCCCCAGGAAAAGCTATGCCCCCACCCACCCCTATGGTCTGACATGCTATGCTATAGCACTTCCATGCTCATTCACCCATTTTACGATATATAGAACCAAGCTTTAAAAAAGTCATTCATTGCTAATGTTCCCCTTTCTTTAAAACATCTCCTTTTAATACAGTCCAATGACAGTCAATCATCTAGACCTTTAAGGTTTCAATAGCTGAACTCTCTTTATCTTGTGTAAATAAACATTGTGCAATTGACAGAAGAGACCAGGCAGCCTAAGCTGTCAATTGACCAATGGTTTCCCTGAGGTTCAGGTATTTCAGTACTCTAATGGATGTCTGGGCTCTCAATCAAAAACACATGGTGAGACTTGAAATGCATCAGGAGTCTTATGAAAATTCAGCCCGATATACCTGGGTCGGATTGTTTTTGGCTGCAGAATCATGGAATCATATAAGATAGAAGAAAACAATTCAGCTTCAGTCTAATTGTTTCTAACTGGTACAGGATGGAACTTCTCTCCTTAAAGATGTTATTTGCATTTTCAGTGAAGGCAGTTTCCCTTCTCCTTTTAAATGACATTTTAAGTTTCTATTTTCCTGTCAAAGGAAGAGTTTTGATGACTTCAACACAGCCTTACTCAATTTTTGCACGTGACAGTCATTGGAGAGTGATGCCATTTTCCTCATTGATATGACTCACATTACCCAGTCAACTTGACAGAAGTGTATTTTTGATCACCAGTAGAGAAAACCAACAAAAATGGATATTGTCCAATTTGTCATTAACCTACATTTGGAGTTTGTTTTAAAATACCATAAAACCTGCTAAAATCGGTCTTTACTGGAGTGGACCAAACCTATTGAATTTCACTGAAAGCAGGATTATGATGCTCAGAAGATTACTAGAATATCTTGACTCATAGATAGATTTTAGTTCACGTCAGCAAACTTACCATAATTGAGGTGCCGGATACAGTCATTTAGGACAGCCCCAAATCCCTGCTGCACCTCTTCATTCTCAAAACAGAAGTAACTATGCTTTCGGTAAGGGTGCCACAGATACACTGGGTATTGGGTGTGGTTAACGAGAAAGCTCTGGTTGCCATCTTTCCCATTGGCTGCTGAAATATAATCATAGAATTGTTTCATAAACATAGAATTAGGAGAGGAAGAGTAAATACAATAGCCATTTATGAATCACCAACTACAGTAACTTTTTTTTAAACTACAGTAACTTAAGTCCAACAAAACCTTTAATTGCTTTTTGTAGTGTGCAAAGTGCATGGGCCCTTTAAACATTTTAAAATGGTCGTACATGCCAGTAACTTAAAGGGGTCGACTTATGCATGGCATGCACGGAAAATGTCAGGTTGCTGTGTGGCCATGTGGCTGCAGTTTAGAGGGAGCATTGCTTATACCCCAGTCTGCCTTAGATCGTTCTCTCACATGTGAACTTTATGGTTCTTAGGTTTGTGAGTTTACACGTTCCCAATATCTAATAATACAACAGTGTAACCCGGATGTAACAATAGGACACATCTGGCATCTGAACTGCATATTGTGTCTGTCATACGCCCTGATGTGGATGCCTCCAATCTTTGAGCCTGAGATGAATAACAATTTTCAAAGATGTGGGTGTAGATTATCAACTTGCTATCTAAGCATTAAACTGGCATCACTGATCAACCTTGCATGGTTGAATCCACTGAATGCTCCTTAACTTTTGAACCGTTACTCATGAATAAAACAAAGACTTGCATTGAACTAGTGCTTTTCATGATCACCAGATGTCTCAAGAATACATAACAACCAATGAAGTACTTTTAAAATGCAGTCACTGCGGTAATATACCAAATATGGCAGCCAATCAGTGCACAACAAGCTCTTACAAACAGCAATGTGATAATGATCAGATAATCATTTTTTTTGTGGTGCTTTTTAAATTTAGAGTACTCAATTCTTTTTGTTCCAATTAAGGGGCAATTTAGCGTGGCCAATTTGCCTACCCTGCACATCTTTTTGGATTGTGGTGGTGAAACCCATGCAGACACGGGGAGAATATGCAAACTCCACACAGTGACCCGTAGCTGGGATCGAACCCGGGTCCACGGTGCCGTGAGGCAGCATGTTAACCACTGCGCCACCGTGCTGCCCACTTGATTTTGTGACGTTGATTGAATATTGGCTACGTCATCGGGGATACTTACCCTGCTCTTCTTTGAAACCGTACCATGAAGGGGGTAATGTGATGGCTTTGAAGGGGGAGGTGATGTCTGTGAAGGGGAGGGCGATGCCTGTGAAGGGGAGGGCATTGCCTGTGAAGGGGAGAGCGATGCCTGTGAAGGGGAGGGCAATGCCTGTGAAGGGGAGGGCGATGCCTGTGAAGGGGAGGGCGATGGCTGTGAAGGGGAGGGCAATGCCTGTGAAGGGGAGGGCAATGCCTGTGAAGGGGAGGGCGATGTCTGTGAAGGGGAGGGCGATGGCTGTGAAGGGGAGGGCAATGCCTGTGAAGGGGAGGGCGATGTCTGTGATGGGGAGGGCGATGCCTGTGATGGGGAGGGCGATGCCTGTGATGGGGAGGGCGATGCCTGTGATGGGGAGGGCGATGCCTGTGAAGGGAATGGTGATGCCTGTGAAGGGGAGGGCGATGGCTGTGAAGGGGAAGGCATTGCCTGTGAAGGGGAGGGCGATGCCTGTGATGGGGAGGGCGATGCCTGTGATGGGGAGGGCGATGCCTGTGATGGGGAGGGCGATGCCTGTGATGGGGAGGGCGATGCCTGTGAAGGGAATGGCGATGCCTGTGAAGGGAATGGTGATGCCTGTGAAGGGGAGGGCGATGGCTGTGAAGGGGAAGGCATTGCCTGTGAAGGGGAGGGCGATGCCTGTGATGGGGAGGGCAATGCCTGTGAAGGGGAGGGCGATGTCTGTGATGGGGAGGGCGATGCCTGTGAAGGGAATGGTGATGCCTGTGAAGGGGAGGGCGTTGCCTGTGAAGGGGAGGTCGATGTTTGTGAAGGGGAGGGCATTGCCTGTGAAGAGGAGTGCGTTGCCTGTGAAGGGGAGGGCAATGCCTGTGATGGGGAGGGCAATGCCTGTGAAGGGGAGGGCAATGCCTGTGAAGGGGAGGGCGATGTCTGTGAAGGGGAGTGCGTTGCCTGTGAAGGGGAGGGCATTGCCTGTGAAGAGGAGTGCGTTGCCTGTGAAGGGGAGGGCATTGCCTGTGAAGGGGAGTGCGTTGCCTGTGAAGAGGAGGGCAATGCCTGTGAAGGGGAGGGCAATGCCTGTGAAGGGGAGGGCAATGCCTGTGAAGGGGAGGGCATTGCCTGTGAAGGGGAGGGCATTGCCTGTGAAGGGGAGGGCATTGCCTGTGAAGGGGAGTGCGTTGCCTGTGAAGGGGATGTTGATGTTTGTGAAGGGGAGGGCATTGCCTGTGAAGGGGGCAGGCAATATCTGTGAAGGGGAGGGCGATGTCTGTGAAGGGGAGGGCGATGTCTGTGAAGGGGAGGACGATGCCTATGAAGGGGAGTGCGTTGCCTGTGAAGGGGATGTTGATGTTTGTGAAGGGGAGGGCATTGCCTGTGAAGGGGGCAGGCAATATCTGTGAAGGGGAGGGCAATGCCTGTGAAGCAGGAAAGCGATGCTTGGGAATGGGGTTGGGGGGGTTGGGGTGGGGTGATGCCTGTGAAGAGGGTTGAGGGGGGACAAAAACTGTGAAGGTTGGCGAGTGCCCCTCATGCTGCCGTGATGCTGTGGAGGCGGGTCACCCTGATACTTGTGGGACTCTTCTATGTCTATGTGGGGAGGGGGAGGCGTGGGAGGAACCTATATTTTAGATGGCACCCCGATCTCTCCGGCTCTATTGGGCCCCATCCCACCAGGATGATGGCATAAACCCCGTCCCCAGATTCTCTGTGCACTAAGTGGCTGTGTTTCTGGAGAAAATCACACCGGTTTTCAGTCTGAGTCTCACTCTGATAAATTTGGGGAAAATTAAGCCTGGGTGTCAACTTTGATTTTTGTCCTCAAGCCATAGCTGCTACCAAGTAAAACAATAAGTTGTGCTGACCTGCTCTGGATTAATGCACTGACGTTTACTACTTTAAATGGGTCTAAAAATGAAATAGACCAAAGTTCACAGAGGTTTGTTCATCATTCAGTTTACAATAAATTGCCACGGTTTCACGTTCCTTCTGAGCAGGCAATTCTTACTTATCCAGATGTGTTTTATCTCATGTATATTGAAAACTGGGATCTATACATCTGACTTTTCTTTTTTTTTATAAATATATTTTATTCAAATTTTTCGGCCAAACAAAACAATACAAAGGTTTTCCTTTTTACAACAATAAGACAATAGAAATAACAGTGACCGTTTTAACAAATAAATAAATAGTATATAAACTAAATGGCAACTGCCATAACAAAAATAATAACTCTCCAGATCAATCCAATATACATATCCAAGTACAACTATCTATACAAAAACACCCCTGAGGACCCACCCGAGCCCCCCCCCCCCCCCTGGGTTGCTGCTGTTGCCTTCCCATTTCCTTTATCGTTCTGCGAGGTAGTCAATGAACGGTTGCCACCGCCTGGTGAACCCTTGAGCCGAACCCCTTAGTGCGAACTTTATCCGTTCTAGTTTTATAAACCCTGCCATGACATTTATCCAGGTCTCCACGCCCGGGGGTTTGGCTTCCTTCCACATAAGCAATATCCTTTGCCGGGCTACTAGGGACGCAAAGGCCAAGACATCAGCCTCTTTCGCCTCCTGCACTCCCGGCTCCTCTGCCACCCCGAATATAGCCAACCCCCAGCCTGGCTCGACCCGGACCCCCACCACCTTTGAAAGCACCTTTGCCACCCCCACCCAGAACCCCTGCGGTACCGGGCATGACCAAAACATGTGGGTGTGGTTTGCTGGGCTTCTCGAGCATCTGCCACACCTATCATTCTACCCCAAAAAATTTACTGAGCCTTGCTCCGGTCATATGTGCCCTGTGCAAAACCTTGAATTGTATCAGGCTTAGCCTGGCGCACGAGGACGACGAGTTTACCCTACGTAGGGCATCAGCCCACAGCCCCTCCTCAATCTCTTCCCCCAGCTCTTCTTCCCATTTCCCCTTCAGCTCATCCACCATGATCTCCCCCTCGTCCCTCATTTCCCTGTATATATCCGACACCCTACCATCCCCCACCCATGTCTCTGAGATCACTCTATCTTGAATCTCCTGCGTCGGGAGCTGCGGGAATTCCCTCACCTGTTGCCTCGCAAATGCCCTCAGTTGCATATACCGAAATGCATTCCCTTGGGGACATCTGACTTTTCTGATCAATAATTGGTCAATGTATCTGTTGATTAAACTAGAAAGTATTCACAGCAGGCAAGCCATCTTGTCCTCAACATAAGGTGTGACAATCACCAATGACCTTGAGGGAGGTCTGGGATATGCCAATGAATTATTTGTCAGATTATAAAGTTGTGCGTGCTCATTTTAATTTGCATTAAACATGAATAATTTCTGCATCTTTTTGATGAAAAATTATCGAAAATCCTCAAAATTGACATATGCTGAAGTCCTGGGTACTGCAGACTTTGTCTACGCAAGGTGGACTCCACAAAATAGCCAAGGCACCTTCATCATTGTAAAATGTGATCGAACGGCCTTACCACGCCCGACTCGTTGACGCGGCAAGGCCGTTTAGTCTTGTGAGAGGCCTTTCGCTTGATTTGCTATGCTCAGAACACCTTCTGAGATCTAACGACATCTTGCCCTCACGGGTGTGTCCAGCTCAGATGGTGACAGGAAGAAATGGGCTTGCCATTTCAGAAGGGGTGCAGTTAAGAGTCAACATCTTCACTGTGTGGGTCTGCAGTCACATGTAGGCCAGACCGGGTAAGGACAGCAGATTTCCTTCCCTGAAGAGCAGTCGGCAATGGTTTCATGGTCATTTTTAGTTCCAGATTTTTAGTGAACTCAAATTTCACCATCTGCCCTGGTGGGATTTGAACCCGGTATCCAAGAGCATTACCCTGGGTCTCTGGATTACTAGTCTAGTGACAATACCACTACGCCATTGCCTCCCAATGCTGATTATTCTCTGTTCCAACTTCCCGAATACAGATTTTAGGATTTCAAATATGCAAAATCTACTGGTCTTTACCCCCATTTCCTTTGATCCCCTTCGCGCTAAGTGCTATATCTAACTGTTTCTTAAAAACATGCAATGCTTTGGCCTCAACTACTACGAATTCCACAGGTCAACCACTCTCTGGGTGAAGAAATGTCCCCTCTGTTCTGAATGGTCTACCCCATATCCTCAGACTGTGACCCCTGGTTCTTGACACAACCACCATTGGGAACATCCTTCCTGCATCTACCCTGCCTAGTCCTGTTAGAATTCTCTAGGTTTCTACAAGATTCCCCCCCATATTGGGCATCACGGTAGCATAGTGGGCTTCACAGCGCCAGCGTCCCAGGTTCGATTCCCAACTTGGGTCACTGTCTGTGCGGAGTTTGCACGTTCTCCCTGTGTCTGTGTGGGTTTCCTCCGGGTGCTCCGGTTTCCTCCCACAAGTCCCAAAAGACGTGCTGTTAGGTAATTTGGACATTGTGAATTCTCCCTCCGTGCCCCCGAACAGGCGCCGGAATGTGGAGACTAAGGGATTTTCACAGTAACTTCATTGCAGTGTTAATGTAAGCCTCCTTGTGACATTAAAGATTATTATTATTATTTTATTGAAAAGTCACCAAGGTTTCCAGCACCTGAAAACATGAACACTGTTGCTGCTTGGGTGATGCATGTTTTCTAGTCCAGAACGACATGAACCTAGTTTGATTTGTGCTGAGACAGTTGTGGATATCAAAATGCCCAAAAATGTGCCACTCACCACTTGGGTCAGGGAAATATTTGTCCACCAATAAGGCATATTCAATCATAGATGTCAGCACTCTGTAACCAGTTGGAATCAGCTTATATTTTGGATCACCTCCTTTCTGATGGACCTACAGGTATACACAACATAGAAAGAGAAATCAGCTCCCACAGCAACTCTATAACGCTCTACTAAAAATTTGTATTGAGACAATTATTTACATACACAAACCTTTTCTATGTTCCATAGGAAAACTACTTAAGGGGTGGCAAACTCCCTTATTGTTGGAATTGTCTTGATATTTTTATTGAAATAAATGATCGTTATCTTAAGCAAAGTTAATTTGCAGATTAGGTCAATGTGGACTTTCAAGTTGGGTGCCATTAAAGTTACAGGTCCAGGCCTGTAACATTCCTTGCAGTGTGATGCAGGCACCAGATTGGTCACTGTCTGTGTAGAGTTTGTACATTCTCCCCGTGTCTGCGTTAGGTTAGGTTATGGGGTTACGGGGATAGGGCGAGCTGGACAGGGGCGTGGACATGGGTAGAGTGCTCATTCAAAGGGCCGGTGCAGACTCGATGAGCTGAATGGCCTCCTTCTGCAAGAGTGTATGATTCTATTCTATGATAAGATTGGCACCCCACTGCAGCTCTCTGGATGTTTCCAGAGCGAGTGAACAAGTGAGGCTAGTTTAGGGGGAAAGGAACGGACGCTGGGCAAGGATGAGGGTTAACTGGCACCAGGCCAGGAGATAATCGCTGAGTCTTATTATAAAACACTGATATTTTGGGGGAGATATCCAGTGGTTCCTTTATGGATCATTAGCTTGTCTTCTCAACACGCTCAAAAGGTGGGACTGGCATGTTTCATGCCTGCTTTGCCCATTTTGCTTGAATGTTGTAATCTGAGGGCCACAACAGGTGAAGGTCCATGTAACTTTTTCTTCTGAGGAACATAGTTCATACATACCGAAGGGTTACAAAGTTTATTGTAAAGAGAGAGACTATGTAGTGTGCAATGCTACAGGTAAACGAATCAAGTACAAGTTGCATTCAATGAATGAGATAAGATGCAACAGGGGACTGTTGGGCCAGGAATGATGTGCATTTTAATGCACATCAACTTTATTTTCATAACTTGTACCAACTAACAATCACAAATGATCAACGAAGGGAGTCCTGACCAACATTTACTCATTGAAATGAGTGCCTGATAGAAATAATTGAGGAAAAGATGAGGGAATGAAGATGGAAAGGAAACAATCGGGAGCTAATGTTACAAAACTGATTTTTATTTAGGTATTGTATGATCAGCCAGTGGGAAAGTAAAGCAGTTCACATTATTTCATTGTAAAAGATGTAATCAGTCCTATTCATATGTCACATGATGACCTCTCAAAGTTGTTGACTGTTGACTTGGCCAAAGTTAACAAAAGTACAGTCTTATTTCTGCTGCAATGTGCACATGACCGGACTGGCCTTTGAAGGCTGTGGTAAACAAATGGTGCTTGTAATTGATTATCCTACACTAGTTCACGGACTTTGTGGCTCTTTGCACCAAAACCTGCGGTGATTACAAGTCCGAAACAGTACGACAGTCTCTACAAAGAGCTTGGGACCTGTTTGAACAGGGCAAGTCAGTGTATACCTTTTAAACCACTCAGATTGAAGAATCCTCACTGAGCCACACAGAGTCTCAACCAGGAAGTATCATTGGGAATAGTTAATTCAATGTCAAATCATAAAAAGGCAAAATGAAAAAATGGATCAAGAGTAACACACCCTTGATTTACGGAGTAAATGGATGACTTGTTTAAGTGTTTGAAATATTTTGTTCAGCTGCACACACTTTGAACTTCTCTGCTCATATGACAGACGACAGTTTTCCTGCTGTAATACAGGTAGAATCCAGCAACCTCAGGACTGTACAAGTCTGTGCTGGATCTCAGAACTTTGCTGGTTTTCCAAGAGCAAAGGTCTCCTTGCAGGCACGGATGACCGGCAATGATGTGATGTCGTGCAGGCGTACGACCTCCGGGGAGTTCGAAAAATAGTCTACAATCAGAACATAGTCCCTGCCGAGCGCATGGAACAGGTCAACGCCTACCTTAGACCAAGGGGACGAGACCAACTCATGGGGCTGTCGGTTCTCACGTTGTTGGGCCGGCTGGAACCGCTGACAGGTGGGGCAGTTGAGCACTGTGTTGGCGATGTCCTCATTGATGCCGGGCCAGTACATAGTCTCTCGGGCCCTCCGTCGGCACTTCTCCACGCCAAGATGGCCCTCGTGTAGCTGTTCCAAAACGAGCTGGTGCATGCTGTGCGGGATCACGATGCAGTCCAGCTTCAGGAGGACACTATCGACTACTGCCAGATCGTCTCTGATATTGTAGAACTGCGGGCATTGGCCCTTGAGCCACCCGTCCGTCATGTGGCGCATGACACACTGTAGTAGGGGGTCAGCTGCAGTCTGTGGATAAGGCCTTCATCCGTGGCCGGCAGATTGGAGGCCGTGAAGGTCACATGGGCATCAACATGGCAGACGAACCCCTCTGGGTCACACGGGGTGTTGACTGCCCTGGACAGAGCGTCGGCTATGATCAGGTCCTTGCCCGGGGTGTATAGGAGCTGGAAATTGTACCGCCGGAGTTTAAGCAGAAGGCGCTGGAGGCAAAGGGTCATATCATTCAGGTCTTTTTGTATAATGTTGACCAGCGGGCGATGGTCGGTCTCGACAGTGAATTGAGGGAGGCCGTACACGTAATCATGAAATTTGTCGACCCCAGTCAACAGGCCCAGGCACTCCTTTTCGATCTGCGCGTAGCGCTGTTCCGTGGGGGTCATGGCACGTGACGCATATGCAACGGTGGCCCATGATGAGGCCTCATCGTGTTGCAGGAGCACCGCCCCAATGCCAGATTGGCTGGAATCCGTTGAAATTTTTGTTTCCTTCATGGGATCAAAAAATGCCAATAACTGGGCCGTGGTAAGCTCCTCCCATTCGCGCTCGTGGGCGGGAAGCCATTGGAAGTCTGTCGTCTTCCTGACCAGGTTCCGGCGAGCTGTCGTATTGGAGGCGAGGTTGGGGATGAACTTCCCCAGGAAGTTGACCATGCCCAAAAATCGGAGGACCGCCTTCTTATCCGCTGGCTTCTGCATGGCCGTGATGGCTGCCACCTTGTCCGCATCCGGCCGCACACCCAACCGGGAGATGTGGTCCCCTAGGAACTTGAGTTCCGTCTGGCCGTAGGAACATTTGGCTCTGTTGAGGCGAAGGCCTTGGTCCCGTATTCGTTTGAAAACGCGCTGGAGGCGACTGATATGCTCCTGCGGGGTGGTGGACCAAATGATGATGTCGTCAACATAGACGCGCACACCCTCAATGCCCTCCATCATTTGTTCCATGATCCGGTGGAATACGTCTGATGCCGCTATAATCCCAAACGGCATCCTGTTGTAGCAGTATCTACCAAACGGGGTATTAAAGGTACACAGCTTTCTGCTGGACCTGTCTAGTTGAATTTTCCAGAATCCATTTGAGGCGTCAAGTTTGGTGAAGATGTTGGCCTGAGCCATCTCGCACGTGATCTCCTCGTGCTTGGGGATAGGGTAATGCTCTCTCATTATGTTGCGATTCAGATCCTTTGGGTCAATGTAGATCTCGGAGCTCGCCGGAAGGCTTCTTTACGCACACCATGGAACTGACCCAGTCGTTTGGCTCTGTCACTCTGGAGAGCACTCCTTGGTCCTGGAGGTCCTGCAGCTGCTGATTGAGGCGGTCCTTGAGGGGTGCTGGGACTCGGCAAGGTGCATGAACCACAGTCTTGTTTGAGCAGGATTTTGTAAGTGTATGGAAGCATGCCCATGCCTTCGAAAACGTTGTGGGGCTGGTCAATGGTGGCATTGAGTTGCGCCCTGAAGTCCGCATCCTGGAAGGTAGACGTGTCCTCTGGAGAGAGAGAGTGTACTCGTTGAACGAGGTTTAGGAGTTTGCACGCCTGTGCGCCTAGCAGAGAGTCCTTCGAGGAGCTCACGATCTCGAAGGGAAGGATGGCTTTTCGCGAGTTGTGCGTCACTTCGAGTTGGCATGAACCGGTAGCAGGAATGATGTTGCCATTGTAGTCCACTAGTTGGCAGGTCGACGGAAGAATGGTTGGTTTAACCCCAAGGGTCTGAAAGGCTGACCACGCTAGGAGATTAGCGGAAGCACCAGTGTCCAGGCGGAATCATATCTGGGATCGGTTGACCGTCAGGGTGGCACACCACTCGTCGTCCGGATCAATGCTGTGCACCGACAGCGGCTGGTGGTTTTGATTCGGGGACAGCCTGTTCTTTGTTATAACAGCGACTCGAAAAGGCTCCCTCGCGTCCTCGGTGTCACTGGTCTGCGGGAAGTCGGAATCGGACTCGGTTTGGGCGTAGGTAACTGCTTGTTGCAGGGTTCTTCGGAGGTTTATTTCATGTCCTGGTTCAATTTGAGGCATTGTGCTGTCATTCCAGGTGAAGGAAGATTGTTTTACAGCTTTAAAAGATTTTTTTCTTTGATTTGGGACGTTTCACCATTAAATGGGCGTGGTCCGGGGCCTCTGACATGATGACGTGCGTGACGTAGCACGTAGGAGGCGTTTGCACATGCGCAGATCGCAGTTCCTTTACTGATGGCCGTTTTCGTGATTGCGCATGTGCGGCCTTGCACAACTGCGTAAGTGCAGTCCCTTTAGAAAGATGGCCGCCGACCAAAATCATTCTCTGCTCCGGGATTTCGGCCTCGAGGTGAGTACTGGCGCTTCTCTTACCTTTCCTTGCTGGTTGGAGTGTGTTTTCCTCACAGTATTTGCCGAATTTGTCCAGGACTGCCTGGAAGTCGCTCCTGTTTTGCCCCTTGGAGAACTTGAATTTTTTTTTTAAATAAACAATTTTATTGAGGTATTCTTTTGGCATTATAAACAGTTACAGCTAACAGAAATGTGCAAACATCAATATAAAACCATCAATATAAAACCACTACTTCAATCAAACCATACTGCACATGCCCGCTCCTCTCCCCTAGACACTACCCGCCTATTTATCCCTCCTACTCTACCCCAATCTCCCCCCTCTTCCTCCCTCCCCTCCCCTCCCCTGCTGGCGTTCACTCTCCCGCGAAGAAGTCGATGAATGGTTGCCACCTTCGGGCGAACCCCAGTACAGATCCCCTCAAGGCGAACTTAATTTTTTTCCAAACCCAGAAACCTTGACATATCCGAAAGCCATAGTTCGGTCGTCGGGGGTTTTGAGTCCCTCCATGCCAGCAGTATTCGCCGCACCGGGGACATGACTCCTGCAAATCCCTCCCAGTACCCCCTAAGCGTAGGACATGCCCAAAATATGTGAACATGGTTCGCTGGTCCTCCCGCGCATCTAGCGCACTTGTCCTCTACCCCAAAGAATTTGCTCATCCGAGCTACTGTCACGTGGGCCCGGTGAACAACCTTAAATTGAATCAGGCCAAGCCTGGCACATGTTGCGGTTGAATTTACCCTACTCAGAGCTTCCGCCCACAGCCCGTCCTCCATCTCCCCACCGAGCTCCTCCTCCCATTTGAGATTCAGTTCCTCCATCTGGGACTCTTCCCCCTTCATGAGCACCTTGTAGATATCGGAGACTCTACCCTCTCCTCCTTCTACTCTAGAGACTATTCTGTCCTGGATCCCAATTGGCGGGAGGAGTGGGAAGGATGGGACCTGTCTGCGTACAAAGTCCCGCATCTGTACCTAAGTACCTAAAGTCATTTCCCCTTACCAGCCCAAATTTCTCCTCCAAGCCCCTCAGACTCGCAAAGCTCCCCTCCAGGAACATATCGCCCACCCTCCCCACCCCCACCCGCCGCCATGTTCGAAACCCTCCATCCATGTTCCCGGGGGCGAATTGATGGTTATCACATATTGGAGCCCAGACAGATGCACCCATCCCCCTCACATGCCTTCTCCACTGGCCCCATATCCGCAGGGCCGCCCCCACTACCGGGCTGGTGGAGTACCTGGCCGGCGACAGCACTTGGGGAGCCGTGACCAGGGCTGCCAAACTGGTGACCCTGCACGAAGCCGCCTCCACTCGCTCCCAGATAGACCCCGTACCCACCATCTACTTCCTTATCATGGCTATGTTAGCCGCCCAGTAGTAGTTGATCAGACTCGGCAATGCCAGTCCCCCCTCGCTACGGCTCCTTTCAAGCATCATTTGAGATTTTCCCGCGGGGATTTTCCCGCCCAGACAAAGCTCATGATGATTTTGCCAGTCCTTTTGAAGAAGGATTAAGGTTAAGGATTAAGGACTAAGCTTAGGGACGGTGGGAACTTGAATTTTTAAAAGATTTCTTCTGCTCTGGCACCGGCGATGGTGAGGAGAAGCTCTGTTTTTTCAGGATCGGCCGGGTCTTCTAGTTCGGCTGCCAGCAGGGAGATTTCAAACTTTTGCCGGGATGCACGCCAGTTTTCGCGGAGATCGGCGTGGCACTGGTACTGCTGCGGAACCCGGATCTTGAACATCTTGCCTGGTATCGTTGCTGGTTGTCACTGTACGCTGAGGTATGGCTATCTGGACTGAACCAGTTCACTCCTGGTATCATGATGTGTTGGGTGTTCTGGATCACAAACAGGTCACCAACACTTGAAGTGGTGCAACTCTATTTTATTATAAGGTTAACTATATTAACATACTTGAACTGTGGGTAAATGCAATACCAGCTTTAACTGTTGACCCTTGCCTAGTCCTAACAAGGTGATGCACTCAGCACATGGTGAATGTCTGTGTTGCAGGCTGTGAGCTCTGTGCTCCGAGCTGGCTGCTACTAGAATGAGCGGGAACTCTCCTGTCCCCTGTCTTTATAGTGCGTGTGCTCTCACTGGTGATTGGCTGCGGTGTTGTGTATGCTGATTGGTCCCACTGCATGTCCATCAGTGTGTGTGTGTGTGTCTGCACCATAATATACTGGTGTATATTATGACAGTTAACATGCAGGTTCAGTTGGTAGGGGGGTGGCACGGTAGCACAGTTGGCAATGTTGCATCACAGCTCCAGGGTCCCAGGTTCGATTCCTGGCTTGGATCACTGTGCAGAGTCTGCACGTTCTCCCCTTGTCTGCGTGGGTTTCCTCCGGGTGCTCCGGTTTCCTCCCATAATCCAAAGATGTGCAGGTTAGGTGGATTGGCCATGCTAAATTGCCCTTAGTGTCCAAAAAGGTTAGGTGGGGTTGCTGGGTTAAGGGGATAGGGTGTAGGTGTGGGCTTGGGTAGGGTGCTTGTTCCAAGGGCTGGTGCAGACTCGATGGGCCAAATGGCCTCCTTCTGCACTGTAAACTGTATGAGTTAGACAGATGCAATGTTAGCATTCATGTCAAGAGGGCTAAAATACAAGCGCAGGGATGTACTTCTGAGGCTGTATAAGGCTCTGATCAGACCCCATTTAGAATAGTGTGAGCAGTTTTGGGCCCCGTATCTAAGGAAGGATGTGCTGGCCTTGGAGAGGGTCCAGAGCAGGTTCACAAGAATGATCCCCGGAATGAAGGATTTGATCATGCGAGGAGCGGTTGAGGACTCTAGGTCTGTACTCGATGGAATTTAGAAGGATGGGGGGAGGGAGGGGATCTCATTGAAACTTACGGAATACTGCAAGGGCTAGATAGGGAGGATGTTTCCACTAGTAGGAGAAACGAGAAACCGAGGGAATAGCCTCAGACTGAGCGGACGATCCTTCAGAACAGAGATGAGGAGGAATTTCTTCAGCCAGAGGGTGGTGAATCTGTGGAATCCATTGCCGCAGAAGGCTGTGGAGGCCAAGTCATTTAGTGTCTTTATGACAGAGAGAGAAACGTTTTTGATTAATAAGGAGATCAGGAGTTATGGGGAGAAGGCAGGAGAATGACCCATCAGCCATGATTGAATGGCAGAGCAGATTTGATGGGCCGAATGGCCTAATTCTGCTCCTATGTCTTATGGTCTTATTGCGAACAATATTTCAATTAAAAAACGTTTTTAAAATCAAGTAGCTCAAATGGAGATCGTCATGTGCAATTCAAGATGCTGTATTTAATTTGGTTTTGCTCATTGTCAGTACCATTATTCTACCACCAGCTATCTGCCAACACAAATTTATGAGTATTATTTGTAAAAGAGAAGCCCCTTTAACTACAAAGGGTTTTGGGGCCATCAAACACCACTGATGAAATGATGCCAGTAAGATAAAACTTATGACCAGCGTAACCCATTGATTCCATGCACTACTGCTGCTTGGGTACTACAAAGTATGAGATCTCTAATTACAAGTATAGAATCTTTTTTTAAAATTTAGAGTACCCAATTCATCTTTTTCTAATTAAGGGGCAATTTTAGCGTGGCCAATCCACCTAGCCAGCACATTTTTGGGTTGTGGGGGCGAAACCCACGCAAACACGGGGAGAATGTGCAAACTCCACACAGACAGTGACCCAGAGCCGGGATCGAACCTGGGACCTCGGCGCCGTGAGGCCACAGTGCTAACCCACTGCGCCACCTTGCTGCCCACAAGTTAGAATCTTGCTGAGTGCACCCAAAGAGTTGGCTCGTTGTGGAGATCAAAGCAAACCTTTAATAAGAAAGAAAAATAAAGATAAGGATCTCACACAGTGAGGTGTTATATTTACAAAGAAAGCCTGCAACCCTGCAATTGTCAATTGTGCACTCATTGAACTTTACATTTTGTCACAACTGCGCTGCACTACTTGTGTGTAAATGGCAAACCAACAAGCAGGACAAAAAAGTTACTGACCTCCTTGTTTTCATAGCACTCGATGCTGTTGTCATTCTTTATGACAATATGTCGGTCTTTCCATTTCTTTAACTCTTCCACATATTGTGTGACTTCCTGTTTATGTACCACTTTCCCAGTTCCCTTTGGTTCCTGTAAAGTAACATGTAAGTTGTAAAGTATCATTCCGATACAAGCCCCCTCTGCATCTCAAATTGCAGACTGTCTACCTGCCCTTTTACTTCAGGCCGGGCAGATGAAGAAAAAGAGGAACTATAACAAAATAGAAAAAAACGGAGCAACTCCCACAGCTATCTCGAAAAGATAGAGCCAAAATTACAGAAACTAATCCCTGCGACATAGCATTATCGTCTAGGTTTTTTAAATTCTGGAAACAATCTCATTCCTCTCGAGGAATAATTCCAAATAAACATTAATCATTTTGATAAAGGCTGAAGCACGCAAATAAGTGCAAGAGATCATGATAACAATTGCTTTGACTGCTAACATGTATGGTTCTTGAAATGTGGTTGTGAAGATTTCCACTTCAGTATTTCTAGTGAAACCACAGACTTGTTCAAAACATTTCATTAGAAATACCCTGAAGAGGGAGTCTTCACCAGCAAATTTACAACATTACAACACAGAGCAAGGAGAAGCATGTTTATCCTCTATAGTTGGACCCTCAACCCGTTTTCTATCCAAGATAAAAATCAGAAGTTGGATGGATTTCCATTAGTGTGAATTGCCCAGCCCAAGCTTAATGGGGCAAAAATGTTTTTCAGCGCAGTCTCAAGTCCATTCATTTATCCAATTACTCAGGCACAGATTCCAATTAATCGGGAATCAACCCCTGATGACTCTTCCAGCATAATTAATTGCCTTCTGCTACAGTGGATGTTGGACCCAATACAATCAGGTGAAGAACAAGAAGAACAACAACAACTTGCATTTATAAATATTGCAGTCAATCAATTATTTTAAGCATAGTCGCACCTGTAGTATACCCAAATACAGCCGCTAATCCACTGCAATATACTGACAGATAAATGATCACCAAGTAGATTAACGAATAAACGGTTTATTGAAGTAAGTAACTATATACAGAGAGTGAGATAAAGGCTACCCCAAACTCCTAAATAACTGGCAAACCCGCGCTCCGCTCCCAGGGATCTGGCCCAATTGGTCGGTCGGGTCACATGACCCTACCGGAACGCGCCCCCTTAAAGGTGCAGGCTACCACACCTACACAGAGCAATGGCCTTCAAAAAGCAATGACATAAATGATCATAAATGCTCGCTATTTTTAAGTGGTTCCATGTGATCATTGAAATCTATTTGGGAAGATAAAATCAGGCCTCAAAGTGAACAAAAAGCAAAATATTGCGGATGCTGGAAATCTGAAATTAAAGCAAAAGTTGCTGGAAAAGGTCTGGCAGCATCTGTGGAGAGAGAGAGAGAGAGAGAGAGGGTGGAATTTTCCAGCCCTTTCCGCCGGTGGGATCTTCCAGGCCCACCAAAGTCAATGGACGTTTGGCTAGTTGGCCGCATCCACTGCAGGAAAATCACACCCAACATTTTGAGTCCGGATGACTGTTGTTCAAAGCTCATCACTAGACAGAGATGTACTGTTAAAGGTGTTTACTTCCTCAGAGTACAGAACTCGCACAGTACCACACTGAAAAATGTCAGCCCAGAATGTGTCCTCAGGTCTCAGGCTTGGGGCTTGAACCCAATGATATTGTTATAATCCCCATGAGAACTATGGCGACGGACCAATTATCCCCCTGTGAGCCTCATAGAATATTATCTTCCCCACTGAGGACCATGGGCCCATCAGCAGAGTAAATTGACTCTAGCATAAAAGCTGGCCCAGATGAGAGCCGAGTATGAGTAGGCCCGGCTGGGACCAGGCGTGTATATCGCTTACTTTTGTAATTAAACAAGTTTCTTTATGCCTCTCGTTTTGGACTCCTTGTGGCCACTAAATTGGTGACAAGGGCAAAGGTGGAGCTACAGTAAACGCTGCTAACCTTTGAAAGCACAGTCATCTCCTACTGCACTACCAGAATAAGGCTTGCACTGATTTCAAAATGTCACTCTTTGGGAGACTTGATGTGTTTGATGCAGACGTGGAAGATTGGTACCAAGACGCAGAGCGTATGCACTACCTTTTCATGGTTAACGCGATAACAGGTGTTGAGCAACAGACAGTAATACTCATGACTGCCTGTGGAGCCCCCATTTTCAGCGTGATAAAAAGCCCCACGTACTCTGTAGCCCCGGACTCCAAGACCTTTGAAGATCTGGTTACAATAGTGGCAAACCGACTTCCGGTTGCGGCGATGCACTGCTAAGCCGCACGTTTCGGCAGCTCCCGTTCTAACGGACTTTTGGGCTCTTTTCGGGAGCCCCAACGGAAATTTTTTCAGACCAAACCCAGTGTGGGGTTACGGAGGAAGGTGTCCCCCCGGGTGTGTATGGAAAGGACCAGTGGCAGTGGCCAGATTGCGAAGGATCCTTTGGAGCAGCGGCAGAGAAGAGAAGAAGCAAAATGGCGGCGGATGGAGCCCAGACGACATGGGGCCCGGACCAGCAGGAATTCCTCCAACGGTGTGTGGAGGAACTAAAGAAGGAGGTGCTGGCGCTGATGTTATTGGCAATCGCTGAGCTGAAAGAAACACAAAAGGCCCAGGCGATAGAGCTCCGTGGGGTGAAGGCAAAGGCAGCCGAAAACGAGGATGAGATACAGGGCCTTGTGGTAAAAACAGAGACGCATGGTGCGCTGCATAAGAGGTGTATCGAAAGGCTCGAAGCCCTGGAGAACAGCTCAAGGAGGAAGAACCTCCGGATTCTAGGCCTCCCCGAAGGAATGGAGGGAGCTGACGTTGGGGCTTATGTGAGCACGATGCTCCATATGCTAATGGGAGCTGAGGCCCCCTCGGACCCCCTGGAGGTGGAAGGGGCTCACCGGGTCCTTGTGAGAAGACCAAAGGCTGGAGAACTACCAAGGGCAATAGTGGTGAGATTTCACCGCTTCACGGACAGAGAGGCTGTCTTGAGCTGGGCTAAGAAGGTACGGAGTAGCAGGTGGGAGAATGCGGTGATACAAGTGTATCAGGACTGGAGCGTGGAGGTGGCGAGAAGGAGGGCGAGCTTTAATCGGGCCAAGGCGGTGCTTCACAGGAAGAAAATGAAATTTGGGATGCTGCAGCCGGCGCGATTGTGGGTCGCGCATCAGGGCAAGCACTACTACTTCGAAATAGCGGATGAGGCATGGACCTTCATCCAAGAAGAGAAACTGGACTAGAACTGAGGGACTGATGTTGGGGGGGAGACAACAAGGTTGTTGTACAGAAGTGTAAATTGGGGAATGGGAGGTTTATAGTATTGAAACGATAGACGGGGAATTTTTCTCCTCTTGATGGGGGGACAAGGAGAAATGTGGGCGCCGGTGGAAAAAGGGACTGAGAGGGGGGATGGGGAATTAGGGAGCTGCGCCATAGGGGGCGGGGCCGATAGGAAAGTGCGGGGTTTTTCCCGCGCTATGGAGATGATGGCGGGAAGATAGGCACAGGAAGGAAGAGAGTTCCACGCACAGGGGGGTCAAGGAGAGAACGGGGGAAGCCGGGGTCAGTTAGAGTTAGCTGACTTTCGGAAGCATCATGGGGGGAGTAACCATGCTAGATGGGGATCTAGCGGGGGGGGGGGGGGATTAACTGGGTTGCTGCTGCTGAGAGCAAGGGGGAGCTGGGAAGAGAAGAGGTGGTCGGGACGGAAAGGCGCCGCCTGGGGGATGGGTGGGTGCGCCGGACCCGGACGGAGGGCTGGCCTAGAATAGGGGATGGCTAGTCGGCGGGGGGGGGTGGCCCCCCAATCCGGCTGCTCACGTGGAATGTGAGAGGCCTGAATGGGCCGATTAAGAGGGCCCGAGCGTTCGCGCACTTAAAAAGACTGAAGGCGGATGTAGTCATGCTTCAGGAGACGCATCTAAAGGTGGCGGATCAGGTTAGGTTAAGGAAAGAATGGGTGGGACAGGTGTTCCACTCAGGGTTGGACGCGAAAAATAGGGGGGTGGCGATATTGGTGGGGAAACGGGTGTCGTTTGAGGTTAGGAATATAGTGGTGGATAACGGGGGTAGATACGTGATGGTGAGTGGTAGATTGCAGGGAAAAGAGGTCGTGCTGGTAAATGTATATGCCCCGAACTGGGATGACGCGGGATTTATGAAGCAGATGCTGGGACGTATCCCGGACCTGGAGGTGGGAAGCCTGGTAATGGGTGGGGGATTTCAATACTGTGCTGGATCCAGGGCTAGACCCGTCTAGATCCAAGGCCGGCAGCGGCCAAGGTGCTCAGGGGGTTCATGGAGCAAATGGGGGAAGTGGATCCGTGGAGATTTGCTAGGCCGTTGGCCAAAGAGTTCTCCTTTTTCTCCCATGTCCACAAGGTATACTCCCGGATAGATTTCTTTGTTTTGTGTAGGGCACTGATCTCGAAGGTGGCAGGAACGGAGTACTCGGCCATAGCCGTTTCAGACCATGCCCCGCACTGGGTGGATCTGGAATTAGGAGAGGAGAGGATGCAGCGCCCACTCTGGCGACTGGATGTGGGACTATTGGCGGATGAGGGGGTCTGTGGAAGGGTGCGGGGGTGTATTGAGAGATACCTGGAGGTCAATGACGATGGTGAGATCCAGGTGGGGGTAGTATGGGAAGCGCTGAAGGTGGTGGTTAGGGGACAGTTGATCTCCATTAGAGCCCACAAGGAGAAACAAGAGGGCAAAGAAAGGGAGAGATTAGTGGGGGAGATTTTGAGGGTGGATAAAAGATATGCGGAGGCCCCGGACGAAGGACTATATAGAGAGAGGCGAAGACTTCAGACGGAGTTCGACCTGCTGACCACTGGAAAGGCAGAGGCACAGTGGAGGAAGGCACAGGGGATGAGATATGAGTATGGGGAAAAGGCGAGCCGGCTGCTGGCCCACCAACTTCGCAAGAGGATAGCGGCGAGGGAGATTGGGGAAGTTAGGGATGAAACGGGAACTACGGAGCGGAGAGCAGGGAAGGTAAATGAGGTGTTTAAGACCTTTTATGAGAGGCTATACAAGTCCCAACCCCCGGAGGGAAAAGAGGGAATGCAACAGTTTCTGGATCAACTAAGGTTCCCGAGGGTGGAGGAGCAGGAGGTGGCAGGTCTGGGGGTGCCAATTGAGGTGGATGAGGTGACTAAAGGGCTGGGGAATATGCAGGCAGGGAAGGCCCCGGGACCAGAAGGGTTCCCGGTGGAATTTTACAGGAAATATGTGGACTTGTTGGCCCCGCTGCTGGCGAGAACCTTTAACGAGGCCAGAGAAGGGGGGACTCTACCCCCGACAATGTCGGAGGCGACGATATCACTAATCCTGAAGCGGGATAAAGACCCGCTGCAATGCGGGTCATATAGGCCTATCTCGCTCCTGAATGTAGTAGCCAAGTTGCTGGCAAAAGTGCTGGCGACGAGGATTGAGGATTGTGTCCCGGCGGTGGTGCATAAAGACCAGACAGGGTTTGTAAAGGGGAGACAACTCAATGTCAATGTTCGACGGCTGTTGGGGGTGATAATGATGCCCCAGTGGAGGGGGAGGCAGAGATAGTGGCAGCGATGGATGCAGAGAAGGCATTCGATAGGGTAGAGTGGGAGTATTAATGGGAGGTGTTGAGGAGGTTTGGGTTCGAGGAGGGGTTTGTCAGTTGGGTCAGACTCCGATATGGGGCCCCAGTGGCAAGTGTAGTCACAAACCGGCAAAGATCGGAGTATTTCCGGCTACACAGGGGAACAAGGCAGGGGTGTCCTCAGTCCCCATTACTGTTCGCATTGGCAATTGAACCACTGGCCATAGCGTTGAGAGACTCTAAGAAATGGAGGGGGGTGGTTAGAGGGGGAGAGGAACATCGAGTGTCACTCTACGCAGATGACCTACTGCTATATGTGGCGGATCCTGTAGAGGGGATGACAGAGGTTATGCAGATATTGAGGGAGTTTGGAGATTTTTCAGGATACAGGCTAAATATGGGGAAGAGTGAGCTTTTCGTAGTACACACCGGGGATCAGGGAAGAGGGATAGACGGCCTGCCGTTAAAGGAGAGCGGAAAGGATATTTGGGGATTCAGGTAGCCAGGAGCTGGGGAACTTTACACAAACTCGATCTGACACGGCTGGTGGAGCAGATGGAGGAGGATTTCAAGAGGTGGGATATGCTGCCGCTCTCATTGGCGGGCAGAGTACAGGCGGTCAAGATGATGGTCCTCCCAAGGTTTCTTTTTGTGTTTCAATGTCTCCCCATTTTGATCACTAAGGCCTTTTTCAAGAAAATAGACAGGAGCGTTATGAGTTTTGTGTGGGCAGGGAAGACCCCGAGGGTAAGGAGGGGGTTCCTGCAGCGTAGCAGGGACAGAGGGGGACTGGCGTTGCCGAACCCAGACAACTACTACTGGGTCGCCAATGTGGCGATGGTTTGTAAGTGGATGAAGGAGGGAGAGGGGGCGGCGTGGAAGAGGCTGGAGATGGCGTCCTGTAAAGGAACGAGCCTAAAGGCGCTGGTGACGGCACCGCTGCCACTCTCCCCAAAAAGGTATACCACAAACCCAGTGGTGGTGGCAACCTGAAGGATCTGGGGGCAGTGGAGGTGACACAGGGGGGTGACGGGTGCCTCGGTGTGGTCCCCGATCAGGAACAACCATAGGTTTGTCCCAGGAAAGATGGACGGAGGGTTCCAGAGCTGGCAACGGGCAGGAATTAGGAGACTGAGAGATTTGTTTATAGACGGGACGTTTGCGAGCCTGGGAGCGCTGGAGGAAAAGTATGAGTTGCCCCCGAGGAACAATTTTAGATACATGCAAGTGAGGGCGTTTACGAGGCAACAGATGAGGGAATTTCCGCTGCTCCCGACACAGGGGATCCAAGATAGAGTGATTTCCGGGGTATGGGTCGGGGAGGGCAAAGTGTCCGAAATATATCAGGAGATGAGAGACGAAGGGGAGGCGCTGGTAGAGGAGCTGAAGGGAAAATGGGAAGAAGAGCTGGGAGAGGAGATTGAGGAGGGGCTGTGGGCTGATGCCCTAGGTAGGGTAAATTCCTCATCTTCGTGTGCCAGGCTTAGCCTGATACAATTTAAGGTTCTACACAGAGCACATATGACGGGAGCAAGACTGAGCAGGTTCTTCGGAGTGGAGGACAGGTGCGGGAGGTGCTTGGGAAGCCCGGCGAACCACACACACATGTTCTGGTCGTGTCCGGCACTGGATGAGTACTGGAGGGGAGTGGCAAAGGTGATCTCAAAGGCGGTGAAGGTCCGGGTCAAGCCAGGTTGGGGGTTAGCGATATTTGGGGTAGCGGAAGAGCCGGGAGTGCAGGAGGCGAAAGAGGCCGATATTCTGGCCTTTGCGTCGCTGATAGCCCGGGGAGGGAAGGGGGGGGGAGCACTATTTTTTGTTACTTTGTTAGTTCACTATTTTATTTAAATAATGTTATTTATCAGTTATTGTGCAATTTTTATGTTGATTTGTAAAGTGTAAAAATTCTGTTTGAAAACTTTAATAAAATATATATATTTTTTAAAACAATAGTGGCAAACCATTATGACTGCAAGCCATCAGTCATCGTGCAACGTTACCGGTTTAACACGTCTGAGAGGACCCCAAGGGAGTCTGTTACTGAGTTCTTAATGAATTTGAGGAAACTAACTGAATTTTATGATTATGGCCCGAGATGCTGCTGGACCCTTTGGGTTGTGGCGTGAATCATATGGCGATCCAATGGGAGTTGCTGGCCAAGCCATTATTAGACCTTAAGAAGGCTGTAGAAAAGTTGTTCTCAAGAGAAAGTGCAGCAAAGCGTGTACAGGAAGTCCAAGAGATGGAAGTGAATAGTATGGGATGTACGCCATCTCGGCATTCAGTTCCTCCCAGATTAGGAATCTCTGAATCCCTGCCTTGGGGCGAACACTGCCGAGGTCAAAGTCACGGCTCTAGGACTGCACTGACTAGGCCAGATACATCCCCCGAATCCGTAGAGACCCCAGATTATGTGGGGCATGCGGCCGAAGAAATTGCCAGGTGCGAAAGGCACACGGCGGCCAACAGACCCGCCGTCCCACCTGAGATAGGTGTCAACCCAGAGCCCGCACTTATCATTTGGAACAACTGATACATGCAGCTGAACTGCTTTGCAACACCTAAAATTGCCCCCATTCAGATCACCATTCTAGCAAATGGTCATCGTGTCATAATGGAATTAGACAGGGGAGCCGCAGTCTCGGTCATAGATAAACAAAAGTTTTGAAAAATTCAGTCAGGGCTACAACAGTTGGCTTTACGTGATACAGAGTCAAAAGTGCAACCTACATGGGGGAAATACTTGCTTAGCTGGGCCCACAATGACCCCGGTTATTTACGGGCAGCAATCTGTAAGACTACTTTGATTGTGGTACAAGGACAAGGCCCTAGTCTGTTGGGCCGCAATTGGCTGCAACGCCTTTGCCGAGATTGGCAGTGTATTTTTCACTTGAGTACTGGAGGCCTCTACGATGTGTTTGGGAAATACCCCCCAAATTTTCCAAATGGGGCTGAGGAAAATCAAGGGAGCCATGGCAAAGGTTCATGTCGGCTCTGAAGTACGGCCTAAATTAGGAATTTTCAGACCCGCCTGGTTCCCTATGCACAACTGCGGAAGATTGAGGCAGAGCTCAGCCAGCTGGAGGGCCTCGGGATCATTTGGCCAGTAAAATTTGTTGATTGGGCGACACCAATAGTTCCCAACTTTAAAGTGGACACAACTGTTCGACTTTGTGGCGACTATAAATTGACAGTAAATATGGGGCGTGATTCTCCACTCCCACGCTGAAGTGGCTGCGCCGTCGTGAACGCCGTCGAGGTTCACGACGGCGCGGAACGGCCCCGGTCCCGACCGATTCAGGCCCTGACAATGGGCCAGGATCGGGGCCGCATCATCTACACGCGCCAGGCCTTGTCGCCCGCGTAAAAGCGGCGCCGCATAGATGACGTGGCCGGCGCCGCATAACGGGCGTCATCCGCGCATGCGTGGTTGCCGTCCTCTCTAAGTCCGTCCCGCAAGAAGATGGGGGATGGATCTTGTGGGGCCGCGGAAGGAAGGAGGTTCTCCTTCAGAGAGGACGGCCCGACGATCGGTGGGCACCGATCGCGGGCCACCCCACATTCCAGGTAAAGCCCGGTGCAGGATCCCCCCTTGCCCCCCCCACAGGCCGCCCCCCCAGCGTTCACGCACCACCCACGACTGCAGCAACCAGGTGTGGACGGCGCCGGGGGGAACCCGCCGTTTTGGCCTGGCCGCTCGGCCCATCCGGCCCTCAGAATAGCGGGGGTGCCGGCGAATCGCCATTTTCGGTGTCTCCGGCGATTCTCCGGCCTGCGGCCCGCGAAACCCGACCGGGCCGTTCCCGCCGCTTGTGAGGATCGGGGGAGGGCGTCGGACCGGCATCCCCGGAAATTTTGGCGGCCCAGGCGATTCTCCCAACCAGCATGGGAGTGGAGAATCGCGCCCAGGATCTCCCAATCGGATAGGTGTCCGATGCCACGCATTGAGGACGTGTATTCGAAATTGGTTGGAGGTTATTCACTTATGAAGCTTGACATGAGTCATGCCTATCTTCAATTGGAGTTAGACCATGGGCTGGATTCTCTGCAGCTACGCGCTAAAATCGCGTTTGGCGCGGGGGCCGCGAATCAACTTTCCCGATGGAATCGGGCCTGGCGCCGGTATGGCAATTCTCCGGGCCCCGAATATCCGCTGGAGGCCGCCGCCATCCAAATGCGCGGACTCAAAACTGGAAGTGCGGGGGCCCGTATCTGCAGCTAAAGCTGCGTGAATTACTCCGGGGCCCTGCCAGCCTCCTGAAGGTAAGTGAATAGGTCTATTTTTTTTGAGGTAACTCGGGAGTGCAACGCCAGTGTTTTTATGCCGGCGTGGGGATATAGCCCCATTTTGGGTGATTTCAGCTCCGAGTCCATATAATACATGACCATAGGCACACACAAGATTGCCCTTATCGTCGGCCTGCACCATTTTCCAGCACGTGATGGAAAACATTCTGCGGCATTTGTCATGTGTGGCAGTTTATTTGGATGGCATATGGTCACAGGGACACGGAGTGAGAACACTTGAGCAACTCCGCCGTTTTTCAAAATCGGATGCCAGTCTCAAAAGAGAGAAGTGTGCTTTTCTTGCCAGGGAGGTCATTCACTTAGGACAGGGTGGACTACACCCGGTAGAAGACAAGGTGAGGGCAATCAAACAGGCCCCCGCTGGAGAACACGACCGAGCTGCGCTTGTTTCTGGGGCTCATGAATTATTACGGAAAATTCATCCCTAGCCTCGCAACTGTGCTCGCCTCCCTGCACATCCTGCTGAAAAAAACAGCCATGGGTGTGGGGAGCATCACAGGAAGAGGTGTTTACTCAGGTGAAGACAAAGCTAACTTCACCTGGCCTGCTGACGCACTACGAACCTGCCAAATCACCAGTAAACACGTGCGATGCCTCGCTGTACGGCATTGGTGCTGTGTTGTCACACCACATGGACGGCGATAGAGAGCGGCCGATAGCATCTGCCTCCAGAATGCTGGCTGCAGCAGAGAGAAACAATGCACAGATTGAGAAAGAAGGATTAACCGTAGTTTTGACAGTTAAAAAAGTTCCATCAATATGATTATGGGCGTCGTTTTACAATACTGCCGCACCGCAAAGTTTCTTCAAGTTGGGACTCTTCAAGGAGAACAGAGCTATCCTGCCCATTGCGTCAGTTAGTATCCAGAGTTGGGCCCTCTTGTTGGCGGTGTGTGAATATGCGCTTGAGCACCAACCAGGCACACAGATTGCGAACTGTAGCCACCTGAGTTGGCCACTTCCCGACTTAAAATGGAGAACCGCAAAGGCTGAAGGGAAATTCAGCCAACACAGGCAAAGACTAGCAAATACAGAAATCATGTGTATTGAAACCTGTAAGGAACCAGACAGCACCGAAACCAGCAGTCATCTGCATAGTATTGCAGCAGCCATCTACATAGTAATGTGCAATTCCCAGGCACAATGGCAACAGTTAAGGTAAATAAAGCCAAGCCAGACTCCTCGGCGCCAGCAGGAGCCAAGACAAAGGAAGGCCAACGAACATTTAGGGACCGTCTAGTGATCAGGGAACTGCTCCAGCATTGGAGAAATCGATCCAAGTGATCGGAAAGTAGTCCAATCACTTGGAACCAGGTAAGGGGTCCGCCTCGAAGGGCGGGAAGCCCCTGGGGACAATAAAGTAAAGCCCCCAAGTTCAAATTGTCCTTCTTTGGCAGGGTCACTCAGCAACTTGAACCAACCCTTGACAGGTTGTTTTGTTGCCTCCAAGCAAGTAAGTCTCAAGTCAACGCTCGCTACGAGATAGGCGCTCCGAGCTACCAGTCCATACCAGCTTTTGAATCCTGCAGACTCAGGATCTGAATGAAAGGCCATTTGTTCCCCTGACCTGGTGGGCCAGTCCGAAGCTAAGTATGGGCCTGTTAGTTATAGAAATAGCCTAGAAAGTAGAGTTTATGCATGAGTAGCGTCTTACTGTGTATAATAAATGTGTTTTGATTTGAATCTTACTAATTGGTGTGTTGAGTTATTGATCATTACTTGAACTTGAACCGCGTGGCGGTATCATAAAGATACCTGGCGACTCTAGAGCAAAGGTTATAAAACAGAGCCAATTGAACCAACCAAAAGTTATCAACAGAACGCAGATACACTGAGTAGACATCTGCTGCCGACAGACCCTGGACTCCCCCTCAGAGCTGACAAAGTGGTAGCCAAATTGAACTTTGTGGATATGTTGCCAGTCACAGCAGGTCAAATACGTGAGTGGACACAAACAAATCCTTTATTGTCCAAAGTCCGCCATATCGTGCTATTCAGTGGTCAACACCAAAAACTGCCCAATGAATTAAAGGCTTTTCCGACAACAATATCAGGGTTCAGCATTGAAGACGGCATCCTTTTATGGGGCACTCGTATCATGGTCCCACACAAAGAGTAGGACTTTATACTGCAAGATCTACATAATGGGCACCCAGGCATATCAAAAATGACAATGCTCGCCCGCAGTTCTGTCCCTTGGCCAGGCGTGGATGCAGGGATAAAGCGGCTGGCTCAGCAGTACGGCGTTTGCCAGGAGCAGCAGAAGCTTCCGCCTGCCGTATGGAAATGGCTAGGTCAGCGTTGGGTGCAGCTTCATGCCAACTTCACCGGTCTTTCCAGGGTTCCATGCTTTTGGTTGTTGTGGATTCCCTTTCAAAGTGGCTAGAGGTCCACAGGATGTCGCCCACTACTTCGAAGGCCATGACTGACTCTCATTCAGTACACAGGGTATCCCAGAGGTGTTGGTCACCGACAACAGCACGCCTTTTACAAGTGAAGAGTTCGGGAGTTTTGTGAAGGCAATCAGGGTGCAGCACATTCACACAGCCCAATACCACCTAGCTTTGAATGGGTTAGCTGAAAGGGTGGTGCAAATGTTTAAAAGAGGCTTGAAGAAGCAGACCTCGGGGTCGCTCAGCACACGTCTAGCCAGATTTTATTTTGTTACCGTACCACCCCACATGCTGTGACCAGGGTACCACATGCTGTGACCTCTTCATTCACCTGAGGAAGGAGCAACGCTCCGAAAGCTACTGACATCGAAACAAACCTGTTGGACTTTAACCTAGTGTTGTAAGACAGGGTACCAGCGGCAGAGCTTTCAATGGGCCAAAGACTCCGGACCCAACTCAACCTCGTGTTCCCAGATACTGGCGGGAAAGTGCACCTCAGCCTGGAGCAGCATGGGCGTTGCCCAGACAGGCAGATGGAGACCAGACAGTTTGGACCAATCGACACTGTTTACATTCAGTACTTTGGGGACGGCGCCAAGTGGGTCCCAGGAATGGTAGTTCAACAGACATGGCCAGTTTAATACCAGATTCGAGTTCCGGATCGAATGATGAAGAGGCAGGAGACCAACTCTCTATGAAACTCCTCCGGAGGTACCAGTTTCCAGTCAGACAGCCAGAGCACCAATGAATTCAAGGGCGTGACGCCCTGGGGGACCTGACGCAGAGGTGGAGGATTTGGACTCCGGTTTAGAGACTCAAACATTGGAAGTTTCTGACAGTGAACCAGCTGGAGATAAGGCGGCAGTGCCCCCACCCCCACACACCAATCAGCAAGGAAACGATGCTCGGCATCCAATATACAAATCCAGTTCCAAGGGGTAAGAGGTGGAACCACGGGTGAAAAAGAGCCCTCCTGCTCCTGCTCCACCTTCCTCCGACGGGTCTTCAGGCTGTTCTTTTGGGGTGTGGGGAGAGGAGAATGTTATAACCTGCATGAGACCTATGAGACTGACTAATTAACCTCCCCTTGAACCTCATAGAATATAAGCTGAGGAGCGGGGGGCCCTTCAGCGGATCAATGCACTCTGGCATAAAAGCTGTCCCAGATGAGAGCCGAGTGTGAGTAGTCCCGGCTGGGACCTGGAGTGTATATAGTTTACTTTGTAATAAAATAAGTTTCTTTACGCCTCTCGTTTTGGATTCCTCTGTGGTCACTAAAGATATGTGTGATGCATTCACATTGTTAACTAAAAACACAATAGTTCTCTGATGGGAGTCAACACATTGTAGCAATTATACTCCAATGTCATATGTGTTACTTTGTTATTCTTTGACAGAATAAAAATACAGAACCAGGAAATCAAAGTAACGAGTTATTACACAAATTTGTGTGTTTATTTGGATATCACAGGCACAACCTTCTGACTCTGAGACAGGAATGCTACAAATGAGCACATCATCAAATAGATAGAAAACAAAACAAAAATGCTTTGTGCAAAAATGTAACATTCATGTGTGCTACAAATTTTGCTTCCTTAGAAACAATGATCCATGCATTCAATTGATAAATGTAACGTATGGGAACAAATCATTCCATTGTTTTGATGCACATAACAAAGCAACAGAGGGCTGTTTCACTGTTGGGGGAGGGGGGGATTTAATGCTCCTATTGGAGGCAGGTTGGAAGAGGAGGCTGTGTAATGGAGATTGGGAGGTGCAGGAAGGAGATCGCACTGCCTTCCCGCCTCCCCAAAGTTAAGACCTGAGCGGGTACGGTCGAGGATGAGCCTCTCGCCCAGAGGTCAAGTGAGACCCTGAAGAGGCCACTTCGTACAGAGGGTCTCATCATACAGTCTCTGGTATTCAACCAATAGCAGGCGGTAGCCACATCATGTGGGTTTACCTGGCTGGTATGCATGTGGCCTGAGGCGGCGGGGGGGGTGGGGGGGGGGGGGTGAGGAGGCTCCCCTCCTTCTTGGGAAACCACCCAATAGAGGGCGTCACTGTCAGATAGGGAGAGACCCATGGGAAGCCACACCCATTCCCTTCACAATGATTCCCCACCCCCACGCCTCCCTGATGGCCCTAGTGACCAGCCGCACTCACCTTTGTCTGGAGGCTGCAAGGACGATCCTTCCAATAGGCCCCGCTGCGGTGCCAGTAGTGGCCACTCTTCCTGGTGGTGCCATCACTACTAGCAATTTGCCAGCCTCTTATTGACCAGCAGTTCTCAGTGGCAGGGTATCCACTCCACTCTGGGAAGTGTGGTGGTAAATTGTTCTTGGTGGAACTGAGATAGCAGCCAACGGGCTGCCTAATTATGATTTAATCCTAGCGGGCTCCCAGACGTGGCTGCAGCGAAGTTGCCACCAGCTCTCCAGTCGGTAGATGACTCCATCGCTGAGTGTGTTTCCTATAAATTGCTCCAGAATTTCCAGTGTTTCACCAAGGGATGGAGCAGGGCACAAGCCTATGGCAGACGTGTAATTAAAGGGGGCAGGAACATAGAAGCATAGAAAATAAGAGCAGGAGTAGGGCATTTGGCCCTTTGAACCTGCTCCACTATTCAATATGATCATGGCTGATCCTCTTAATACCATACTCCCATGATGGCTCTAGAGTCCAGAAATCTATCAATTTCCTTTTAGTGACTTGGCCTGCACAGCCCTCTGCAGTAGAGAATTCAACAAATTCACCACCCTCTGAGTAAAGATGTTTCTCCTCATCCTAGTCCGAAATGGCCGACCACATATCCTGAGACCACGACCCCTTGTTCTAGGCACCCCCCCCCCCCCCCCCAACAGCCAAAGGAAACAACATCCCTGCATCCAGTCTGTCCGCTCCTGTCAGAATTTTAAACGTTTCAATGAGATCCCTTTCATTCTTCTAGATTCCAGTGAATACAGGTCTAGTTGACCAAATCTCTCCTCATATGACAATCCTGCCACCCCAGAGTCAGTCTGGTGAAACGTTGTTGCACTCACTCTATGACAAATATGTACTTTCTTTGGTAAGGACACAAAACTGCACACAATATTCCAGTGTGGTCTCACCAAGGCCCTGCCAGCTCCAGTAAGACATCCTTGTTCCTGTAATCAAGTCCTCTTGCAATGTAGGCCAACATGCTACTTGCCTTCCTAACTGCTTGCTTCACCTGCTTGCTTGCTTTCAGTGACTCTGATTTTCCACCTTCCAGCCTCTCTTTCCTTCATGCTGGCCTATGACACACAAAATCAAAAAGGCACTCAAAGAAACCAGGCCCTGGAGCTAGTGCTGGAACCCCTATGAACAGGATCTTCTGTAAGAGTATCAGGAAAAACCCCACGATCAGTTGTGGCACAAAAAATGTCCCAGAATGTTTGAGAACATGACAACTAACACATTATTGGTGTATGTAGGATAGGCAATAAATGTAGCCTTGCCACCATGATCTGCCACCTGAGAACGAGTTTGTTTTAAAGTGGCAAAAAATGTCCCCTCATGCCCCCTCTGAGCTCATCTTGCCCATAAGACTCACCTCCTGTTCCCTCGATTCAACTCCCACTAAACTACTCATCATACACCTTCACCTCCTGGTCCCTATATGAACAGATATTGTAAACGGTGCTCCCTCTTCACTTGCTGCCCCTCTCTCCTTTAAACCTGCTGTCATCAGCCCTCTCAAAAAAACAATCCTTGACACCTCCATCCTTGGAAATGTCTGCCCCATTTCCAACATCCCTTTCTCTCCCCAAAGTCCTTGAACATGTTGTTGCCTCCCATCCATCCCAGAACTTCAGATTTGAATCCTTCCAATCAGGGGCGCCATTCTCCGACCCCCCCCGGCGGGTCAGAGAATCGCCGGGGGCTGGCGTGAATCCCGCCCCCGCCGGTTGCCGAAGTCTCCGGCACCGGATATTCGGCGGGGGCGGGAATCGGGCCGCGCCGGTTGGCGGGCCCCCCCGCTGGATTCTCCGGCCCGGATGGGCCGAAGTCCCGCCGATAAATTGCCTGTCCCGCCGGCGTGGATTAAACCACCTTTTGAACGGCGGGTCAAGACGGCGCGGTCGGGCTCCGGGGTCCTGGGGGGGGGCGCGGGGCGATCTGGCCCCGGGGGGTGCCCCCACGGTGGCCTGGCCCGCGATCGGGGCCCACCAATCCGCGGGCGGGCCTGTGCCGTGGGGGCACCCTTTCCCTTCCGCCTCCGCCTTACAGTCTCCACCATGGCGGAGGCGGAAGAGACTCCCGCCACTGCGCATGCGTGGGAAACTGTCAGCGGCCGCTGACGCTCCCGTGCATGCGCCGCCCCGATATGTCATTTCCGCGCCAGCTGGTGGGGCAACAAAGGCCGTTTCCGCCAGCTGGCGGGGCGGAAATCCCTCCGGCATCGGCCTAGCCCCTCAATGTTGGGGCTCGGCCCCCAAAGATGCAGAGCATTCCGCACCTTTGGGGTGGCGCGATGCTCGTCTGATTGGCGCCGTTTTGGGCGCCAGTCGGCGGACATCGCGCCGTTTCGGGAGAATTTTGCCCCAGATCTCTGCCCTGTCTCAGTACTGAAATGGCTCTTACCAAAGTCCCATGTGACTGTGACAAAGATAAACTAGCCTTGACCTACATGCAACCTTTGACATGGTTAGCCACGCCACCCTCCTTCAATGTCTCTCCATTGTTCTCCAATTGGGTGTAACTGCATTCACCTGATTATGCCCGATTATAATTGTAGCCAGAGAATCACTTGTAACAGCTTATCTTTTTGCTCCCACATCTTCCCTCTATATTAAACATTTCTTTGTTCATAGGATGTGGGCGTCGCTGGCTAGATGTGTTTATTAAACTATTAACGCAGTTCTCAAATGAGTCCGACTCTCTGCTAATCTAACTGTAGTAACTCAGTCTAACTGTACCAGCTTGCTCTAAGCCACGTGCTGGGGTGTGATGCTGCTGATCAACCCTGTCTAACTCTCTAGTTGTCTGTCTGTGGAAAGAGGCAGGGTGTGAGTGCCTCATCCCTTTTATAGTGTTTATGTAATGCCCCCTTGTGGTGATGCCACCTCTGAGTGTCCTGACTGCCCATTGGTTGTGTCCTATTTGGAGTGTTCATTGGTTGCATGTTTGCATTTCATGACAACTCCATCCGTCTCGCTAACAACAATCTGAAACTAAGTCACTTTGCTCACAATCCTGTTGTCACAGTTGATCCCGAGATGACCTCATATTCATGCATTTATAAAGAATCACCACCTCCATAACATCACCTGACTTGACTTGTCTCAGTTCATCTGTTGCTGAAACCCTCAGTCATGTCTTTGTTACCTCTAGTTTCAACTATTCTAATGCATTTTTGTCTGGTCTCCCATATTCTACCCCCTGTAAGCTTCAGGTCATCCAAAACTCTGTGGCCTGAGTCTTAACTCACAGCAAGTCCCATCCCCCTATCACAACTGTGCTTGCTGGCCTAAATTGGCTCCTTGTCAAGCAATATCTTGATTTTAAAATTGTTTTCAAATCCCTCCAGGGCCTTGCCCTGCCTTTCTCATTAATCTCCTCCAGCGTCACAATCAATTGAGATATCTGTGCTCTTCTGCTCTCTGGTGTATTCCTAATTATATTTGCTCTGCCATTGGTGAGATGTCTCCAGTTACCTGGACTCCAAGCTTTGAAATTCCCTCCCTGCGTTTCTCCAGCTCTCTATTTCGCATTCCTGCTTAAAGCCTAGCTCTTTGACCGAGATTTTGGTCATCTGACTGTGATACCCCTCGCGAGAGTTACAGGATACACTGATAGATCTCCCCTTGGGACTCATAGAATACAAGCTTTCCCATTACCTTGTCGGAGGTCCGCCCAGCTGGGGCTCGTTACTTAGCCTTTTAAATACCGGCCTGAACCGGGATCGGCACCTTCCGAATAGGACCTTATTGTTGCATGCCGTGTAGCGACCTTAATCTTTCAAGTTTATAATAAACTTAAGTGAAAAAAAAAAGTGGTTCTGGCCAACCTCGCAGTAGCCAAATAGTCCAGTAGGAAAATGAAACCGCAGAGGTTTGAAGATTCCGTTGATCAGGAAGTTAGAGCCATGCGATGCAGGCGTAGAGGATTGGGGTCAGTCTGCTGAAAGAATGCAATAAGCCTTTCAGGCAAACGGCATAGACACAGAAGTCTGACAGAAGGTGTATCTCCTGACCACTTGTGGGGCCCCAACATTCGGCATCAATAAAAGGCTCACTCCCAGCAACCACAGACTCGAAATTCTTCGACCAACTCATCAAACTTGTGGCAAGCCATCATGACCCAAAACTACCTGCAATACTACAAAGATAAATTCAATACAGTCGGAAGTATCCCCGGAGAATCAGGAACAGAATTCCAAACACAACTCTGAAAACTAGTGAAACATTGTGAGTATGGACTGGGCATCCCAGAGATGCTCAGAGATAAATTAAAATACAGAATAAATAATGTAGCCTTCCAGAGGAAATTATTGGCAGAGCCTATCCTGGATCTAAAAAGAGCCATATAACTGACTTTATCTCGTAAAAAGCCAAGAATTCCAAGGTTCCATCGATTACAGCATCCACAACCTCGGACGACCCCCATACAGGAGAACTAGGGACGGAGCTCACGTGACCCACCTGCCTCTAAGTCAACAATCAGGTGTGTGGTACCAGGGCAGCATGGTAGCACAGTGGTTAGCACTGCTGCTGGGAACCCGGGTTCGATCCCGGCCCCAGGTCACTGTTCGTGTGGAGTTTGCACATTCTCCCCATGTCTGTGTGGTTTCCACCCCCACAACCCAAAGTGTGCAGGGTAGGTGAATTGGCCATGCTAAATTTCCCCATAATTGGAAAAAATAAAAAAAATAAAAATAAGGTATATGGTACCAAGACAAGACTCAAAGCCACGAGCCACCATAGACAGATGGGACACCTCCTAGGAGTACTACAGGGAGCACGCACAGCATTGCTGCATATGTCATCGGACACACCAAAGCCAAGCCTCCAGACTTGGCAGAGTGCATACCGTCCTGGACAGAAGACAAAGCCACCTCAGATCAGGGCCTTACACATTGACCAGCTCAAGTAGGAAAGGCTGGATACAACTGAACTGCATCACAGCCTCTAAATTCGCTCCGATCCGGATTAAGCTCCAAGTGAATAGTTGTCCCCTAGTCACGAAGGTTGACACAGGAGCCGCCGTCTCCATCATTGGACAGCAGACCTTTTGTCGACTCCGAATGAGCATCATGTCCCCAGGCATATGTAATACCAAGGCCAGGCAGGGGTGCCCATTGTCGCGCAGCTCTATTGCGCTGGCCATAGTGCCATTGGTGATGGCTCTCAGGGGGTCGGCAGAGTGGCAGGGGATAATGAGGGGACAGAGGGAGCATCGGGTGTCGCTCTATGCCGATGACCTCTTGCTGTATGTTTCGGATCCTTTGGAGAGTATGGGAAGGATTATGGGCCTGTTGGGGAGGTTTGGAGGGTTCTCGGGATACAAGCTGAATGTAGGGAAAAGCGAGGTATTCCCGGAGAATGAGCTGGCACAGCGGGCTAATTTTGGGGGGATGCCATTTAAGGTAGCGAGGGATAGGTTTAGGTACTTGGGGATTCAGGTAGCGAGGGAATGGACGGAGTTCCATAAGTGGAACTTAACGAAGCTGGTGGAGGAGGCCAGGGAGGATCTTAAGAGGTGGGATACACTGCACTTAACGTTGGCGGGGAGGGTCCAGGTGGTGAAAATAAATATTCTGCCGAGGTTCTTGTTTATCTTTCAGGCTCTCCCGATCTTTATACCAAAGATCTTTTTTCGGAAAGTGGACACAATCATCTCCTACTTTGTATGGGCGGGGAAGGTGCTGAGGGTGGGGAGGACTCTGCTACAGAGGCAGAGCAGCAGGGGGGGTTGGCATTGCCAAACTTGCTTCATTATTATTGGGCGGCGAATGTGGACAAGGTGCAGCGGTGGTGGGAAGGAGAAGGGGTAGAGTGGGTTAAGATGGAGGAGGAATCTTGTGAGGGGTCTAATTTGAAGGCTATGGTGATGGCAGCATTGCCAATGGCTCCGAGTAGGTATTCAGGGAGCCCGATGGTGCAGTCCACGGTGAAGATATGGAATCAGCTGAGGAGGCATTTTAGGGTGGAAGGGATGTCGGTGCTAACGCCGCTGTGCGAGAATCATGGGTTTGAGCCGGGGGGGGGTGGATAGTGTATACAGGAGGTGGAGGGAAGTGGGGCTGGTCAAGGTGAGGGATTTGTATTTGGAGGAAGGGTTCGCCAGTCTGGAGGAGTTAAGGGAGAGGGTAGAGCTGCCGAAGGGGTAGTGAGTTCAGGTATCTACAGGTTAGGGACTTTGCACGAAAGGTCTGGAAGGGGTTCCCTAGATTGCCGGGATACACCCTGCTGGAGTGACTGCTGCGTCCGGATGTGGAAGGGGAGGGAAGAATTGGGGATAAAAATAAGAGGCTGGGGAGCAGGGAGGCGAGTGGGTGGTGAAGATCAAGGAGAAATGGGAAACGGAGTTGAGAATGGAGATCAATTGGGGAGTATGGAGTGAGGCACTGCGAAGAGTAAACGGGACCTCCTCTTGTGCAAGGATGAGCCTGATACAGTTCAAGGTGGTGCACAGGGTGCATATGACTCGGGCGAGAATGAGTGGGTTCTTTCAGGGGGTAGCAGATGAGTGTGAGAGGTGTGGGTGGGGGCCAGCAAATCATGTGTACATGTTTTGGGGTTGTGAAAAATTGGGAAGATTCTGGACGGGAGTGTTCGCGGTCTTAGCCAGGATAACAGAGGAGGGAGTGGATCTGGACCCTTTGGTGGCGATATTTGGGGTTTCAGAGAAGCCGGAGCTCATGGAGAGGAGGAAGGCCGATGTCATGGCCTTCGCCACTCTGATTGCACAACGACAAATTTTGCTGGAGTGGCGGTTGGCATCGCTACCGGGGGTAGCAGCATGGTTGGGTGACCTGTACAACTTCCTGCGGTTAGAGAAGATAAAGTATGAGTTAACGGGCTCAGCAGGGGAGTTTGAGTAAAGATGGGGGATGTTTGTGACCGGGTTTGAGGAGCTGTTTGTCGCAGCGGGGTGGGTGATGGGGAGGGGGGGTGAAAAAGGAGGAAAATATGTACAAACTGTATAGTTGATTGTTGGGAATAATGTTTCCCGGGGTGTTTATTTGCTGTAACCTAATTTGATACAAATTTGAATAAATTGCATTTTTTTAAAAAGTAATACCCGGGCCAGATTGGCGACTTTTCAGGGGAACCTTTAAAAACCTTGGAACAACCATGACCCTGGTCACCCACGGACAACAGATAGTCCGAAGTCCATTGATTGTGGCACAAGGACCAGGATCCAGCCTCTTTGGCCAAGATTGGCTGCAGAAACTTTGTCCAGACTGGCAGCAGATCTTCAAGATGGGCACTGGCAATTTATATGAGGTCCTTGGGAAATATCTGGAAGTTTTCCAGGAAGGCCCCAGGAAAACAAAAGGGGCGAGGGTGAAAATCTATGTCGGCACCGAGACCCAGTACTTCACGGCATGATCGGTCCCCTATGCCTTACTCACAAAGGTGAAGACTGAATTGCAGCAATTGGACAACCTTGGCATCAAACAACCGGTCCAATTCATGGAATAGGCAGTACCAGTGGTCCCCGTGTTGAAGCCGAACAAATCGGTCTGTCTTTGCGGTGACTGCAAGATGATGGTGAACAGAGCTGCACATCGAGGACCTGTATGCAGAACTGCCATTGTCAAAACTTGACATGAGCCATGCATATTTCCAACTGGAGTTGGATAGCATCGCGGAAATATGACATTATCAATATCCACAATGGTTTATATGAACACACCAGTCTCCCCTTTGGAGCCTAATCAGTGTGTGCCATCTTCCAGAGATTAATGGAGAACACCCTCCAAGGACTGCCAGAATAGTGGTCTAACTGGACTATGTACTAGTGATGGACAAAGTCTTGATGACCTTAAATTTTATGGTTACCCTACCCGTGACAGCCAAGTAGATTTGCACGTGGACTCAAAAGAACCCTGCACTGGCGAGATATACCACAAAGAATCATAGAATCCCTACAGTGCAGAAAGAGGCCATTCGTCCCATTGAGCCTGCACCGACCCTCTGAAACAGCGCCGTTCCAAGGCCCACTCCCCCGTCTTATCCCCGTAACCCCACCTAATCTTTGGACACTAAGGCGCAATTTAGCATGGCCAATCCACCTAACATAAGAACTAGGAGCAGGAGTAGGTCACCTGGCCCTTTGACCCTGCTCCGCCATTCAATGAGATCATGGCTGATTTTTTGTGGAGTCAGCTCCACTTTCCCACTCGAACACCATAACACTTTATTCTTCAAGAAACTATCTAGCATTTTTTTAGAAATTTAGAGTACCCAAGTATTACTTTTTTTCCAATTCAGGGGTAATTTAGCGTGGCCAATCCAACTACCCTGCGCGTCGTTGGGTTGCGGGGGTGAAACCCACGCAGACACGGGGAGACTGTGCAAACGCCACACGGACAGTGACCCAGGGCCGGGGTTCGAACCCGGGTCCTCAGCACCGTAGTCCCAGCGTTAGCCACTGCTCCACTGTGCTGCCCTGAAACAATCTAACTTTATCTTGAAAACATTCAATGAAGGAAGCTCAACTTCTTCACTGGGCAGGGAATTCCATAGATTCACAACCCTTTGGGTGAAGAAGTTCCTCCTAAACTCAGTCTTAAATCTATTTCCCCTTATTTTAAGGCTATGCCCCCTAGTTCTGCTTTCACTGGCAGTGGAAACAACCTGCCCACATGAACGGACCAGCGAAATAGGGATATGATAACCCTCACGAGGCCCACGGGGATACACTGGTAGATTTACCTGTGGGACTCATAGAATACAAGCTTCCCCGCTAGTGGGCGGAGGTCTGCCCATCTGGGGCTCATTACTTAGCACGTTAAATACCTGCCTGAAAGGGGGCTGGCACTCTGGTAAGTCCCCGAATGGGACCCTATTGTTGTATGCCATGGTAAAGGCCTGAATCTTTAAGTTTACAATGAACTTAAGTGAACCTTCTTTCTTCGGTCTCCTGGATCATTTATACTGACCTAACATTTCATTACGTAGCTAAATGTCATTCTTTCTTTTATAATGTTTCTGTGGAGTAGATTGTGTTATATTAAAGATGTTGCATAAATATAAATTGTTGTTGACAATTAGTTTGGGAAGACAGTTCTAGATGGCTGGAGCACAGTGGGTGATGGAGCAATCGCCAATGGTGAAGCAGATTGGACTGCGGACAACAGTAATTGAGAGTTAGAGAAACAGAAGGTTCGGGCTAGGAAATAAAATTTCCCAAATGAGGCTATAAAAGGATTCAATAATGAGGACGTGAAACAATATGCTGCTTTTCTATTCTTCTACTCTGAATTTGATTTACTGGCAGCAATATTTTGTGATATTTGAGTTGGTGGATGTGTGGAGCTTTGTGCAGATGAAGATTTTGGATTAGTTAAAGCTGGTAGAGGGTGGGATTTGTGAGGTGGATGAGGAAACTATTTGGGAAATCACTCCTCAAGGTGATGAAAGCATGTGTGAAAGTTTCAGCAAAACAGAAACTGAGATGGGCACAAGCAGCGATATTCGCAGAAGGTCATGGGTAAATGACTGGATGCAGAATGGAAAACTCAGAGCAGAATTGTTCTAATTGTTATAGTTTGCACCCTGGGACCTGATGTTGGTTTGCAATTTTGCCGGTGGTGCTCACTGGGTATCCGGCGTTATCCTTCAACAAACAGGGCCAATATCTTACCGGGTGCATGCCCGGGGCCACGTTCAACATTAGCATTCGGACCACATTAGATCCAGGAGGTAGCCTCTTCCACAGATTCCTCATTGCTGGAGATCACTCATCCAGCTGCAGCAGCTACAACATCAAGAGACAATGGGTGCTCATCCCGAGATCGCCCTCTGGCACGCGCTCACGGCCTGCACGGGTCTTTACAGATACTACAAATATAGGGACGCAGAGATGACGGAGATTCTCAACCCTGACTCCGAGATGGACGCACAGGACGCCTCTGAGGGGGGGCCCTCGGTTCCACAACTCACGGACTTGCAGCTGTTACGGTTGTTTTGTTATGCTTCTTCATGTAGCATAAGCTGCTTCCTTGATGTATAATCTGACAAAGGAAGGTTCAGACTTGGAGATAGGTTTAACACATTTATTGAACAGTTAACAATTCTCCTACTTGTGTTCGACTCTCCTGCTAATCTTGCTATAGTAACTCCGTCTAACTAACTAGTCTGCTCTAAGCCATGCGGTGGGTGTGATGCTTCCGATCTGCCCCTGAGTCTCTCTGAGTGTCGCCTATGGAAAGAGAAAGAGCATGTGTGCCCTGTCCTTTTATATGGGTTGCCCCCTTGTGGTAGTGTCACGTCTGGGTATCTTGACTGCCCATTGGTCGTGTCTTATTCTATGTGTTTATTAGCTGTATGTCTGCATGTCATGATGTCTCTGGTGCTCCCTCTAGTGTTTACTTAGTGTTAGTGTATTTGCATTGACCCCTTGTGTATTTACAGTGATGCATATCATCACAATGGTGTTCATCTCGAAAGCACCGTTCACCTTGTCATTATACGCCGCCCAATCCAGTGCATCGTGCACAGAAATCAAAAGAGTCCAACAGCCTCCTTCGCCAGGGTCTTTGGACTTTGCGAGGGGAGGAATGTTATAACCTGCCCAGACCCTATCGGCTGGGGACAATTGATTACCCCATGTTACTTAAAGAATATGAGCTCCCCAATGTGGTGGGGGGGGGGGGAGCAATCATTAGCGGTACAGCTGTATAAATAGAGCTGGCCAGTGTAGTACCGGCTAGAGAGGGAACCAAACTCGTGCTGGATTCTTCGTGGCCCTCACAAAAATAATCAAAGAAAAAGTGAAGTGAAAGTTGCACGCGGCAGGTCAAACAAGCAGCCAGGAAGGCTGGTTTCAAGGTAATGTTAGAGACACTTCCAGCTGCCAAAAAACAAACAGAATGCTTCAACTTTGTCAAAATTGAGCTTGGGAAAGTTTCAACTCATTGTGGACCCAATATTGTGCAGGCAGGTGCAGTGTACAGCAACAGACATAAAATCAGCCATGAGAATAGAGAGCATCATTAGCTAGTGTCATCATGCTGTATGGAACTAACCCGATGTTGTGAAAAAGGGTGGAGGAACTTTCAATGTATTTGAATAAATGACCATATAATTAAAGGGATTCCCCATGCATCAAGAATTCTCCCCCTTGGACTTCCGGTTGCGGCTATGCGGAGCTAAGCCGCACATTCAGCGGCTCCCGCTAAAACGGACTTTTGGGCTCTCTTGAGGAGCCCCAACGGCAATTTTTTCGACAACCGCTAGTGTGGGAAGGTGAGCAAGGTCCCCCCTCCATAGTATATGCATTGGACCAGGAGTGGAGCGGTCAAAAAAGCGTTTTTGGAGCAGCGAAAAGTGCGAGGGAGAAAAAATAAGATGGCGCCGGGCGTTGATTAAGCGGCATGGGTGCAGGAGCAGCAGGAGTTTCTCAAGCGCTGCTTTGAGGAGCTGAAGAAAGGGGAGCTGGCGCCAATGCTGACGGCGATCGAGGGGTTAGTGGAGACCCAGAAGGTCCAAGGGGCGGCAATCCACGCGGTGCGGGAGAAAACCGCGGAGAATGAGGATGAGATCTTGGGCCTGGCGGTGAAGATGGAGGCGCACGAGGCGCTGCACAAGAGGTGGGTGGAAAGATTCAAGGACCTGGAGAACAGGTCGAGGAGGAAGAATCTTCGGATTCTGGGTCTCCCTGAAGGAGTGGAAGGGGGCCGATGCCGGAGCATATGTGAGCACGATGCTCAATTCGCTGATGGGCGCGGGAGCCTTTCCGCATCCCCTGGAGCTGGATGGGGCTCATCGGGTCCTGGCGAGGAGACCCAAGGCCAATGAGCCGCCACGGGCGGCGGTGGTGAGGTTTCACCGTCTCGTGGATAGAGAGTGTGTTTTGAGATGGACCAAGAAGGAGCGGAGCAGCAGGTGGGAGAATACGGAGATCCGAATCTATCAGGACTGGAGCGCGGAGGTGGCAAAGAAGAGAGCTGGTTGTAATCGGGCCAAGGCAGTGCTCCATCGAAAGGGGGTGAGGTTCGGAATGCTGAAGCCAGCGCGATTGTGGGTCACGTTTCAGGATCGACACCACTACTTTGAAACGCCTGAGGAGGCTTGGACATTTATACAAACTGAAAAGTTGGACTCAAACTGAGGGTCTGTGGGGGGGGATGTCGGATGTATACAGGGTTTTAACTATGCGTCGGGAATGTTCCATGGGTTGGGTGATGGATGGGGATGGGGGAAGAGATCTGATGGGGAGATTGTGAGCGAATGTAGGACAGGTATTCCTTTCGGGGCTGAATGCAAAGAACAGAGGGGTGGCAATACTGGTGGGGAAGCGGGTGTCGTTTGAGGCCAAGAATATTGTAGTGGATAATGGAGGTCGATACGTGATGGTGAGCGGTAGGCTACAGGGGGTGTGGGTGGTATTGGTGAACGTCTACGCCCTGAACTGGGATGATGCTGGATTTATGAAGCGCATGTTGGGGCGGATTCCGGATCTGGAGGCAGGAAGCTTGATAATGGGGGGGGGATTTCAACACGGTGTTGGACCCAGCATTAGATCGCTCCAGGTCTAGGACGGGGAAGAGGCTGGCTGCGGCCAAGGTGCTCAGGGGGTTTATGGACCAGATGGGGGGAGTAGAGCCGTGGAGATTTGCTAGCCCCTGGCCAGGGAAGTTTCTTTTTGTTCTCACGTACACAGAGCCTACTCCTGGATAGATTTTTTTGTTTTGAGCAGGGCGCTGATTCCGAAAGTGGAGGGAACGGAGTACTCGGCCATAGCTATCTCAGACCACGCCCCGCACTGGGTGGAGCTGGAGTTAGGAGAGGAGAGGGACCAACGCCCGCTGTGGCGCCTGGATGTGGGATTACTGGCGGATGAGGAGGTGTGCGGGAGGGTGCGGGGGTGCATTGAAAGGTATTTGGAGGCCAACGACAATGGGGAGGTGCAGGTGGGGGTAGTGTGGGAGGCGCTGAAGGTGGTGGTCAGGGGAGAGTTAATCTCCATCAGGGCTCACAGGGAGAAGAGAGAGGGCAGGGAAAGGGAGAGGTTAGTGGGAGAGATCCTAAGGGTGGATAGGAGATATGCAGAGGCCCCCGAGGAGGGACTACTTAGGGAGCGGCGCAGTCTCCAGACGGAATTCGACCTGTTGACCACGGGGAAGGCAGAGGCACAGTGGAGGAAGGCACAGGGGGCGATGTACGAGTATGGGGAGAAGGCGAGCCGGATGCTGGCACATCAGCTCCGTAAGAGGATGGCAGCGAGGGAGATAGGTGGAGTCAAGGATAGCAGGGGAACAACGGTGCGGAGTGCGGTGAAAGTAAATGAGGCATTTAAGGACTTCTATGAGGAGCTGTACAGATCTCAGCCCCCAGCGGGGGAAGAGGGGATGCAAAGGTTTCTTGATCAAATGAGGTTCCCAAGGGTGGAGGAGCAGGAGGTGGCTGGTTTGGGGGCGCCAATTGGGTTGGAGGAGCTGGTTAAAGGACTGGGGAGCATGCAGGCGGGGAAGGTCCCATGGCCAGATGGGTTCCCGGTTGGGTTTTACAGGAAGTATGAGGACCGGTTAACCCAGTTGCTGGTGAGGACTTTCAATGAGGCAAGGGAGGGGGAGACCCTGCCCCCGACAATGTCCGGGGCGCTGATTTCTCTGATCCTGAAGCGGGACAAGGACCCACTGCAATGCGGGTCATATAGACCGATCTCACTCCTCAATGTGGACGCTAAGCTGCTGGCAAAAGTGCTGGCTATGAGAATTGAGGACTGTGTCCCGGGGGTGATTCATGAGGACCAGACGGGATTTGTAAAGGGCAGGCAGCTAAACACCAATGTGCAGAGGCTCCTAAACGTGATTATGATGCCATCGGTGGAGGGAGAGGCGGAGATAGTGGCAGCTATGGACGCAGAAAAGGCCTTTGACCGTGTGGAGTGGGAGTATCTCTGGGAAGTGTTGCGGAGGTTTGGGTTTGGGGAGGGGTTTATTAGTTGGGCTAAGCTTCTATATAGAGCCCTGGTGGCGAGTGTGGCTACGAATCGGCGGAGGTCGGAGTATTTTCGGCTGTACCGAGGGACGAGGCAGGGGTGCCACCTGTCCCCCCTGTTGTTTGCATTAGCAATTGAGCCTTTGGCCATGGCATTAAGGGAGTCCAGGAACTGGAGGGGGGTGGTCCGAGGGGGAGAGGAGCATCGAGTGTCACTGTACGCAGGCGATCTGTTGCTGTATGTGACGGATCCAGTGGACGGGGTGGTGGAAGTCATGCAGACCCTAAGGGAGTTTGGGGACTTCTCGGGCTACAAGCTCAATGTGGGGAAGAGTGAGCTCTTCGTGGTGCATCCGGGGGACCAGGGAAGAGGGATAGACGACCTACCATTGAGGAGGGCGGAAAGGAGCTTTCGGTACTTGGGGATCCAGGTAGCTAGGAGCTGGGGGGCCCTGCACAAACTTAATTTGACGCGGCTGGTGGAGCAGATGGAGGAGGACTTCAAACGATGGGATGTGTTGCCACTCTCGCTAGCGGGAAGGGTGCAGTCAATTAAAATGACGGTCCTCCCGAGGTTTTGTTTCGTGTTCCAGTGCCTTCCTATTAGGATTACCAAGGCCTTTTTTAAGCGGGTAGGTAGGAGCATCATGGGTGTTGTGTGGGCAAACGAGACCCCGAGGGTAAGGAGGGGGTTTCTGGAGCATAGTAGGGACAGGGAGGGCTAGCGTTGCCGAATCTGGAGGGCTATTATTGGGCAGCAAACGTAGCGATGATCCGTAAGCGGGTGATAGAGGGAGAGGGGGTGGCATGGAAGAGGTTGGAGATGGCGTCCTGCAAAGGAACGAGCCTGAGGGCGCTGGTGACGGCACCGCTGCCGCTCTCGCCGACAAGGTACACCACGAGTCCGGTAGTGGCGGAAACTCTAAAGATTTGGGGGCAGTGGAGACGACATAGGGGTGAGATGGGAGCCTCGGTGTGGTCCCCAATCCGGGAGAACCACCGGTTCGTCCCAGGGAGGATGGGGGCTGGCATTATTTGGGGTGGCGGACGAGCCGGGAGTGCAGGAGGCGAAAGAGGCCGGCATTCTGGCCTTTGCGTCCCTGGTAGCCCGGTGGAGGATCTTGCTATTATGGAAGGACACGAAGCCCCCCAATGTGGAAGCCTGGATAAATGACATGGCAGGGTTCATTAAGCTGGAGAGGATAAAGTTTGCCTTGAGAGGGTCTGCGCAGGGGTTCTTCAGGCGGTGGCAACCGTTCCTAGACTATCTCGCGGAGTGCTACAAGGAGCTCGGTCAGCAGCAGCAAGCCAGGGAGGGGGGGAGAAGGGGGGGGAGGGGAGGGGGGTATTTCTTTCAGGGGGGGGGGTTCCCAGGTAATATTTGTACAAACATATGGGAGGGTTAATATGTGCGGGAGAAACCCATTGTATAAGTTCTGTACTATGTTTGCTTGATATGTTTATGTTTTGTTCTGCTCTTTTGTCTTTTTCTTTTCTGTTACGGGGGGAGGCGGGTTTAATTGGTTGAAAATTTTTGTTGGAAAAACTTTGAATAAACATATTTTTTAAAAAAAAGAATTCTCCCCTTCCCTGGCAGTGCCAAACTGGCAGTGCCAAACTGGCAGTGCCAAACTGGCAGTGCCAGGCCGGGCCCTCTGGGAGTTCCATTGGAGGGGGCCCCCTGAAATGTCAGGGGGTTTCCCTTTAACTGTGTGGGAAGTTGCCCCGGTGCTGGTGAGAGCAGGGGGCGGGGTGTCACCCTGGTGCTTGTGGGGGTGGGGTTCCCTGTATCCACTGGGGGGGAGGAGTGCTCTTTTCAGCACAGATTGCCCTTTTTAAAGCATTTGCGGTAAATATAAGTACACACTGACCACGTTGCAATATGAAGTTTGTTGTTTTGGAGTTAATGTCCTGTTTGCTTTATGTGATGGAAGAGGATGCTCAAAGATCAACTTGCAACAGGAGACAGAGTTAATTTTCCTATGCAGCCTTTAGTAGAACACATCTGCAACATCACAGAGTGAGCAGAATGGTCTGTAGAATCTAAATGAAGAGTCCCTCCTACTTGGTTATCTACTCCTTTGGTGTGGGTGGTCTTATGCCTCTTGTCTCACAGTCTTCCTGCTACTCCTGTTCTGCCTCCAGTACAAGGACATACATGGCCATAACGTATGCCATGGTGAGGACTCCTTGACAGAACGATGTTCAGAAAATGACTGCCCTGCCACAAAACTAAAAAACATCAGTGTCCTTTCTTCAGTCAAAGCTGATGTTTCAGATAAGGTATGTGAACATTCAAAGCCTGTGAACTCAACCACTTCCTGGTGTGACAAGTCTTGCAGATGACTTGCCATTTATTTCTACAGATTTAACTTCAATCAAGTATAAATCTACTGAAGAATGGTAGAATTTCTGGGACAGTAGCTTTTGTCCCCATTATCTCATCACTCCCGTACATCCATCACTGCGAGAGCATGGTCAAGTTTTTTCAGCTGTCAATTCCACTGCAACTGAGTGTGCATCTGAGAATGGGTGCAAGAGAATTGGTGTAGCTAGCCACACCCCAAATCAGAGACCCCTTAATCAAAACTACACCATGGGTGGGATTTGCCGACCAGCCTGCCGTGTCTGTTGGTGGCGGACGGGGCCTCCCAGCGGGATTTACTGGTCTCGCCTTTGCAACTCCCTGTTGACTGCACACCTCGTCACCGGGAAATCCGTGCGCGTCGTGGGACCGAAATATCCAGCCAGCGCTAACAGCCGGTAAATCCTGCCCAACATATTTGCACCAATAAAACTTGCAATTTTTTAATACATCATGGAAGATAGAATATTTAATAATAATCAACATTTTATCAGATAAAGTAAAAGATGATGGGTGGGTAAAACTTAACATTTGTGAGGATCGGGCAGCACGATGGCGCAGTGGATAGCACTGCTGCCTCACAGCGCTGAGGTCCCAGGTTCGATCCCAGCTCTGGGTCACTGTCCGTGTGGAGTTTGCACATTCTCTTCATGTTTGCGTGGATTTCGCCCCCACAACCCAAAGGTGTGCTGGGTGGGTGGATTGGCCATGCTGAATTGCCCCTTAATTGGAAAAAATGAATTGGGTACTCTAAATTTAAAAATATATATATATTTGTGAGGATCACCCACTTGCGAAGAATCACATCCAGGCGTCGGAACGGCGTGGCGCGGCCACCCAGCGATTCTCCGACCCGGCGCGGGGAATCCGGCCCCTGGTTTGTAATGCAGAACAAGGCCAGCAACGTGGGTTCAATTCCCGTACCGGCTTCCCCAACAGGCGCCAGAATGTGGCGACTAGGGGCTTTTCACAGTAATTTCATACTTGTGATACAAAGATTATTATTATTATATCACATATTTCATAATGTACCTTGTGCTGCAGCAACTGGGGATGTTCTTCTTGGTCTTGCTCTACCTCACATCTGATATGGTTGAAGAAGGCCACAGAGTATTGCCGCTGGTAATGAGGACTGAAGTTTTTGAGCTCTGCTTCAGCCTTACCTGAGAAAATAGGAAAATAATAGCAATGTGTGGCACAAACATAAGTGGAACTGGGAGAATGTTACGGGATAATAAAGCACTCCGCTACAAAGTTTAAAACACTAGTTTGAGCAAAGCATGAAGGTGTTTTATTCATCGTAGTGTTATAGATAAAGCACTTGTAAAATAGTTATTAATTAAACTGTTGTAGGAAACCTTATGCACAGTAGGCTGTAATCAGCCTTGTGCAAAACTGAAAATAAGAAAAGCAGTATGCATGGTGTGATTTGCACTTCTCACTGACGATGAAAGAGTCTACAACAGCCTGATTCACACCTCTCAGATGATATCTCGGTAACAATAACCTGTCAGTAAGATCATCCATGGCGATAGATCAGCAGATAAATGCACCAGGCAGTGCAGGTACAATTGGCTTCACAGTAGTTCCTCAACACTGAGTCACTACTGGATAGCTATCATTTTGGTATTCTACATGCTTTCTCTTTGTGGCTTTTTACATTTAAATTATGGCACTTTGACATCAGTCAATGCAGCATTGAGCCTTGTCTAATGGGAAATGGATTTTGATGATCCAAAGACAAAATTCTTTTCTTTTACCAAGTGTGTTCCCTCCCTCTCCTCCACAACTGTGAGTTTAAGAGAAACTTCTGCCCAATGAAAGGATTAGTTTACAGTCGTTAAAAAAAGGACATGATGACTCCAGTTGAATTCCAGTCTCTACTTAGGAAAAAGTAATGGGCGCGATTCTCCGAGCCTCCCGCCGGAGAATCGCCACAACCGCGCCACGCCACCCCGACGCGATGCGCAATTCTCCGAGGTGCGGAGAATCGGCGCCATTTGCGCCGGCGCGTTTGGTGCGGCGCCAGTCACCGGCCACTGTCCGCAGCCGGGCTGCCGATTCTCCCCGTGTCTGCGTGGGTTTCCTCCGGGTGCTCCGGTTTCCTCCCACTGTCCACAGATGTGCAGGTTAGGTGGATTGACCATGCTAAATTGCCCTTAGTGTCCAAAATTGCTTAGTGTTGGGTGGGGTTCCTGGGTTATGTGGCTAGGATGGAGGTGTGGGCTTGGGTAGGGTGCTCTTTCCAAGAGCCGGTGCAGAATTGATGGGCCGAATGGCCTCCATCTGCACTGTAAATTCTATGATCTAATGGCAGACCACTGGATTTGCTGGGTGTTTCAGAATACAGGAGAAAAACACACTTCAGCGAACTCGTTACCAAATATACCTGATATTTAGGTTCTACATGGCCCTTCCCCCTTCCTCGAAACTGTCTCAGGCTGAATTAGATTGTTGGCAATGTTAGTGTCATATTTAACCTGAGATGAACTTCCAGTCACATATCCATCAACGAGGCTGCGCCTTTCTTCCTCCTTGACATCACTTGACTCTGCTCCTATTTCAGCTCGTCTCTTGCTGAAAGCCTCAATCATACCTTTGTTACCACTACATGTGACTTTTCCAACACGCTCCTGACAGGCCTCCCACCTTTCAGTATCCATAAAATTCAACCAAACTCCTTATTGCCCCTCTGCTCACCAGTTAAGCAACCCTAATCTTAAAATTCTCATCCTTGTTTTTAGGCTTTTCTATGTCCTCACCCCATTCTTTCTCTCTAAACTCCCCCAGCCTTACAACACCCCCCCCCCCCCATTATATTTGCATTTCTCCAATTCTGATCTCCTGCTGATTCCTGATTTTAATTGCTCCATCATTGGTGCCCATGCTTTCAGTTGCTGAGTATTGTATTCCTGATTCCTGATAGCCAGTTGGTGAAATAAAAACCAGAGTCAGTCATTATTTGGAATAGAATAGTTGCGAGTGCAACATTACAGGTATACATCTCCTGATTCCAGTCTACTCCCTTGTCAGTAAGTATCTCTTTATATGTGCTCAACTAACCATCTAATCAGTGCCCACCACCAGTATAATGTTAACCTCAATTGATACAACTAATACCGAGGCTCTAAATTCTGGAATTCCATCCCTTAACCTTTTCAACTCTCTATCTCTCTTTCCTCCTTTTAGTCACTCCTTAAAATATTTCTCTTTGGCCAACCCTTTAGTCATCGGTTCGATTATCTCCGCATCTACCTCCGCGTCGAATTCCGCTTTATAGTGCTCCTGTGAAGCACCTTGGGATGTTTTACACTGTTGAAAGTGCTACATAAATGTAGTCTGGCGCTGTTGTTGGAAAACATTGTCGGGATAATTATCTACTTTGCCACCCTCTCATTCTCCTTCCAGTTAAAAGTCCATCCGTGGGAAAAGGCACATCTCAATACACTGTGATCCAGAACATAATAAGGGAATAGCAGGAAACAACAATTAGAAACTGGGTAAAGTTGCTGAGGTATACTGTTCTAAATCCACATTTAGTAGATGAGGTGTTGTCTGGAGTCAAACCTGTGGCATTTTAAGATTTGCTAATTTCCTCTAAAACTGTACAAGACATATTACATCTCAAGGTTGTTTGATGCAAGCTGCTAAAATATGTTCACTTTTCAGTTCATAAGTAAGCTTTCCAACCAAGGCCTCAAGTGAAAAGGCTTGTCTTGTGCTCGGGGCCTCAGATTAAGGAAGGGTTACTTAAAATACAAAGTGCTTATGATGTAGGATTAATCCGGACAGCCTTCCTCTGATTCCCCAGACAATGAATCCTCAGCAAGAAATTATTGCCCAATTCAGCACTTTCATGTCTGGAACTGTGAAGGCAGTTCATGTAGATAATGAATATGCCAGACGTCTGCAGAAGTAAGCCTGGCAAATCTCAGTTACGCACATGTGGAGCTCCACATCTATTCTCCTGTGCACTACTTTTAGAATTCAATGGCAAAGTAGCAAGGTTGGGAATATGCTACATAGATCAGTCAGCAGGATGGGGACCGGATGGAAGCTGGTTGCTCGTACAGGTTTTGCACTACCCCTCCATAGAACATGGAAAACCTAGGGCAGGATTCGCCGTTGGCTGACAGCGAAATCAGGAAATGCGATTGGGTGGAGAATAGATTCCGATGTCAAAATCGCAGCGGGCGCCAATTTGATGCCAAATCTCAATTCTCCATCAACTCAACAGCGGTGTCAATGCGGTCCAGAACGCACATACAGTAGACACCGTTTGCATGTCATTAGCGGGCCAGACCCGGTATTCTCCAGGATCTCCATGATGATCCACCTCCAATGGGCTGAGTTCCCGATGCGGGCGCGGTTCTCTTGTGCTTTTAAAAATCGTGAAAATGGCATCATGGCTACGGAGAGAGGGAGAGGAGGTATGGAAAGTGTCTAACATCGCCATACTTTGCTGACAGTTGTGCCGCTGGCTGGGTGGTTTCTACCAGGGCCGGGGGGAGTAGTGGGAGGTGGTCAGGAGGTGGGCTGTGTGGTCGGGATGGACAGGCATGGAACACCTTTGCCGCAGCCAGAAAGGCAGCAATGCAGCTGCGCACACCGCTAACAGCCCACTGTGAACTTAGGGCCATGGGTCGTATAGGTGTTCCCCCAGGCTCCCCCCCCTCCCCCCCTCAGGCGTTCTCTGGCCCCAGCTGACCCATCAGCCATATGGGCGTGCTCCAGCACAACCAGTGCCATCTCGTTGGCTGGGCTGAGCGTGTATGGGGATTGTAATGCGTATATGCGGCTGCAGCTTGTCAGCTTTCTGAGTGTCGATCACGGACCCGGCGAATCCCGCAACGTTTTCCATTGGAATCGATTGTGTTCCATGTGCCGTCGGTGATAGCCCCTCACAGTCACTGAATCGGTCGAGGTTTGGTGCCAAATTTGCTGTCGTGAAAGTCCACGAATCCTGCCCTGACATCAACACATCTCATTGCTTGCATCATGTGGATGTCTGCTTTTTCCTTCATACTCCCATTGTTATGATCCAAGTTCCTTCCATCAGCCAAACTCTTTACTTTCAAGTTAACACTAGGATTATCAAGGGGAAGGGGCTTACTCCTGATTGTCAACTGATTGTCATTATAAACTCCCAGCTGCTTTTCCTGTGTTTGTGCTGCCAATTAACCCTCCTGTCCCGTGGGGCCCATGTTCCCCTCAGTTGCTGTTTTGTGCCAACTTGCTATATTATTTTTTTAAATATCTGAGAAAATAAACTATATGCACACTCACACAATGCAATATGCAGGAGTTTATATAGAAATATGCAGTTTTTCACATATTTCTGCAATAGAAAGTCAGTATAGAATAGGGTAATGGCAGTATAGAATGGAAAGTCAGTATGGAAAGGGTAATGGCAGTACATAATAGAAAGTCAGTATGGAATAGGATAATGGCAGTACAGAATGGAAAGTCAGTATGGAATAGGATAATGGCTGTATAGAATGGAAAGTCAGTATGGATTAGGATAATGGCAGTACAGAATGGAAAGTCAGTATGGATTAGGATAATGGCAGTAAAGAATGGAAAGTCAGTATGGAATAAGATAATGGCAGTATAGAATGGAAAGTCAGTATGGAGTAGGATAATGGCAATGCAGGATGGAAAGTCAGTATGGAATAGGATAATGGCAATGCAGGATGGAAAGTCAGTATGGAATAAGACAATGGCAAAAGAAAATATCGGAGATCAAACAGAGACGTGTGACCTCTGTTTATTTTACCTCGTACTGCTCCCTGTGGTAAATGAGAGCACTTCTTGGAGACGGCTGCAGACAAGGGGGTTCAACAACAACTTGCATTGATGTAGCATCTTTAACATATTATAAAAAGGACTTCACAAGAACAATTATCAAACAAAATTTGACACTGAGACCGAAGGAACTATGAGAATAGATGATCAAATGTCTGGTGGACAGGTAGATTTTAAGAAGTGTCCAAAAGAAGGAGCGAGAGGTGGAGTGGCGGAGAACTCGAGGGAGGGAATTCCAGAGCTTGGGGCCGAGACAACAGAAGGCATGGCCACAAAAGGTGGGAATGTAAGAGGTCAGAAGTGGAAGAGCACTGATATTTTAGAAAGTTGGCTGGAGGAGATTACAATGGTAGGGAAAGAATGATCCAGCTCAGATCTTTGCACTTCTACAGATTCAATGATGTTTTGTGCAAGTTCCACAAACAATAGATGGACTGAGGTTGGGTTGTTTATATCTCCTTGAACAGTCAAGGTGTCAACTATGTGGTTGCTGTTGGCTGCAGACTTCTAGCAGCACAGTGTCTATCTTTATTCACCAGACTTTGTTTAAAAGCATGTATTCAATTCTTAGTCTAGCACTCAATTTAGGTGAAGATATTTTATGAGTTTTCCAATTTTATATCAGCTTCTCTAGTTTTATTGATGGATTTGCCAAACCAAATTCTAGATGTTTCTGATCTCTCACCCCAACATTCACCTGGAATCCTGAAAGATCAAGGGCGAGATCTACCGGCTGAGTTGTGGCCGAAAAGCAGCACGGTGCTGCCGGTAGACGCGGGGAGATCCCACTTCCGGGATCTACCTGGCTCGCCACGCCTCGTGAGATCTAACACGGTCTCACAAGATGTCGCGATGTGAATCCCGTCCATTGTCGGCGGGATCACTCTAATCTGTGGTCCCGAGATCTAACCAAGGCGTGGGATCTAACTCCCTCGCCTTGGCGCCCTGGGCGAGCACCATTCAGTGCTGATCTCCGCAGATGGGGACCAGTCAGAATGTCATTCGTGGGGGTCTCCCAGGGGAACGGAAGCCCCCAGGTGCTTGCCCTCTGAGCAGGATGGCACTCTGGCACTTCTGGTGCCACCTGGGCACCCTGGTGTTGCCAGAAAGACACTGCCAAGATGCCACTGCCAGCTGGCAGGGGCACTGCCAGGGTGCCAGGCTGGGGCTGCCAAGCTGGTATTTTTGCACAATGGAGATCGGGTACAGGGGTACCCTGTATGGGTGTGGGGGGTTTGGGTGAAGCCGAGGACCCCCTTTTAGGTGAGCTGGGGCTTGGGGGGGTCACATCGGGGGGTTGAGAGATCAACTTCCAAATCTCTCCCTGCACTGAGGAGCACCTCAGTGCAAAAAATGAGACTAAGTGTGGCCTCGGCCACACATTCCCAGCTGAGGACCCTGATCTATCCGAATGGCCAGTCAGTTAATTGTGTGCTATGGGACTCTGTCCCCATTCGGGGAGATTGTGCCCCAAATTCTTTAATCTCCTCTTTCCGTCTTTTGTACTTTTAAGATAATTGATTGTTTTTACTATTCGCCAGGCCGCAAAAACCTACTTTCATAGTTACATGTCATGTTACATCCTTATAATAAATGAGGATAATAATTTTGAATGCTTTAGGTGGGAGTGAGATACTCTACCTCCTTTGCTCTGGGCTATATTTACGACCTAAGATCCTAACAATATTAGGCCCGTACCTAAGTGTTCCTCTTAACATTTAAGGTACCAGGATCATTTAAGATTTGTATCTTCTTAGAATAATGCAGAGTCAACAGTGCTGAGTTATACTGCCCAGTCATTAAAGGACATATCGAGCATCAAATACTGGCCTGCTACCTTTTAAGTGGAAGAGCAGAAACAATGAAAAAGTCTACCTTTTGTCAACATTCTCAAAAGTAAACTTGAAAATTAATCCCGACAACATATTGAAACACCTGGGAATTTCTTCGAAGTTCTACTTTCAACAGTACAGAGTCAAAGCTGCTTAGGAGTGGCCTCTCTCCATCCACTAGAATTTATTTTAGCAAAGTGGCTGCTTTGAAATGCAAGCCAAACACTGTTTCGCGTCAATGCAAAACATGTAGCATGACCAGTTAACATCTGTGCGAGTTTTGTTTTCTCTTTCAAAGCTCAGATCAGAGTAACTTTTCCAAGAGCAGGCTCCGAGTCTGAAGCCCTGGCTGTCAAAATTGCATGGTGGGAAATTGCCTACTTACAAGCCCATGATTTTCCATTCATCAATTTTACCCTTTTGTCTCAAACGGCTGATAAACCATGTGTCAACATTAAATTAAACTAATTCTCTGCAATAAAAACATTTATTCTGCAGTCTATCCAGAAAAGCACAAAGAACAAAAGTCACTGTAACCCGGTCTAGTTTAGGATGACAAAGCAGTGCTTGTTGAGTGCTTGTCAAGTGAAAGATCGTTATTCAAAAAAGAAATTAGGCAATTTATTTTCATTTGAAATGTTATATTTACAATATTCAGGAAACAGTGTGAGGAAGCAAAAGAGAAAACAAATGCAGAGCGTGTTAAAGGTACATGGAATGATATGTTACTGGAGGCCTGGATAAATGACCAGGAAATATGAATTCAAATTCTGGGAACTGTAAATTCTTTCCAAATATAATTGGAATAAAATGCTGGTAATAGTAATGATGTCTATGAAACTTACCAGATTGTCAAAATAGCCTATTTAGGTAGGAAATTTCTTAGGTAAGAAAATCTGCTATCCTTACGCTCTCTGGTCTGTGTGACTCTAAATTTGTTGCAAAGTAGTTGGACCTCAACTGATATGGCATAGCAAGCCACTTAGTTATACAAAACCATGAAGAATAAAACACCATAGACCACTGAGCATTGACCTAAGCACCAGACAAAGACACTATCAGCACAGTCAACCCTGCAAAGCCCTCTTCACTAATATCTCAGACCTTAGGCCAAAATTGGGACAACTATCAAGTCTCAACTGCCTGACATAGTCATACTCAGAATCAGGCAGCCAATGTTGCAGTCTCTTCCATCAGCATCCCGAGATTTGTCCTGTCCTACAACAGAACAGAACCACCAGAGGCACTGTACCAGGGGCATGTAAAAATGTGAGGCAACCTGGTGAAAGATAAGACAGAAGAGCATGCATGATAAACAGCGGAAGCAGCTTGCTATAGTTAGAGCTAAGTGTTCCACAGCCAAAGGGTCAGATCAGGGCTCTGCAGTCCTGCCATATCCAGTTATGAATGGTCATAGGCAATTAAACAACTAATGGGGAGGAGATTCCACGAATATCCCCAACCTCAATGATGGGAGAACCCAGCACGTGATTGTAAAAGGCAAGTTTGAACCATTAGCAACCATTGTCATAACTTCATTCCCTCATCTTCTTTACCGACCTCTTTGCTTCAATTAATATCAGGATAACTGAAACCTCCCATGTTTATTATTCTATTCAGAGGGTGGTGAATCTGTGGAACTCTTTGCTGCAGAAGACTGTGGAGGCAAGTCACTGAGTATCTTTAAGCCAGAGATAGATAAGTTCATGATTAATAAGGGGACCAGGGTTACGGGGAGAAGGCAGGAGAATGGGGATGAGAACCATATCAGCTAAGATCGAATGGCGGAGCACTCAATGGGCTGAATGGCCTAATTCTGCGCTTATATCTTTGGCCTTGTGGTATTAATCCACCAGATTGAAATACCAGCACTGTATTTTAACAGAAGAAAATCTGTTTTTCAGGAAACAATTAGCATGATCTCCATGCCTCAGGCCTTCAATGCAGCATTGGATAGAATATTTTGATTAAAAAGGGAATTGTTTTAATTGGTGCCAATCACTCTCGCAGTCAATTTTTCCAGCAGGAAACATGCTTTAATTTTTCAGTTAAGTGGTAAATCAGGGGATTTATTTTATAATTTTCACCTTTGTGTGATTCACTGTGTGATACAATGTACAATACTTTTTACTGTTCCTCAGTGACAATAAATCAAATCAAAATTCCTCTAGAAGCTATGTGCAGGCTGGTATGAGAATGAGTACAGCAAGTTCCAGAGGGAGCTCAAAAATAATTGCCATCTCCCTTACAGCTGTTGGACCAAATCTCAGCCCCACTATTCATTGGGATGGAGCATATAGTTACAGGGAGTGAAATCTGGAAATCCTGAGCACATGGCATTTAATGGCCAGATCTCACTACGATGTTTTAATTCCATTTCTAGCCCAGCAGCTGACCACGTTGCTAGGCTGCTGGAAGGGAAAGCATGCAGCTGGGAACCATTCGGGATGGTCCCCGGCAATCAGCAAAGATCATTCAGTGTAGGGGTTGGGGGTGGGGTATTAGCATGTGGGAGGCAGAGAGTATTCACAGGGCATTAGGTTTGGGGTGGGTTAAACCTTGACTAGATCACACTGTTCTGGCCTCCCTATTAAAACATTGTGGAATTATAAGACCACAAAACCAGGAAACGCCCTAGAAGCCAGGGCCTTCACTCTGCAGACTTCCAGAGACCTGGAAAACACCGCAGAAGCCGGGACCTCCACTCTGCTGCTCTCCAATGACCAGACCAGCATCGCAGCAGCTGGAGCCCTCGCCCCCTCTCCCCCCACAACTCCCAACCCCTCTGACCCGGAGAGCTGCGACCCCCTACAGACTCCACTCCCCCCCCCCCCCCCCCCTCTCCCCCTCTACAGTCGCCTCACACACCTAAAAATCAACTCCCACAACCTTGCAATTACTAAGACTGCTCTTTTAAATTTACTTGCAGGTCTAGAGATCCTAATGATCTGGAAAGGACCCTGTGGACCTCAACACACGGACATGGCCATCGCCTCATCCGCAACCGTGATCCCAGAGACGTCATCCACTTACCGGCCTTCACCCCATCCACGCCGGAGCGTGGTCTGGACATCCACCGACCTGTGAAGACAAACCGCAGCCCGACAGCGACCCGGACCGCTCGACTGCGCAGACCCATTTTCCGACGCAGGAACCGCAAGCAAGGCAACAAATCCTCCATAAACACACCGACCAGAGTGAATAACCTAATTGGACACAACTATACCCTTAACACCGCATACTCTCACTGTCTCCCAGACCTGAAAAGAAGCCGTCACTCCAGGAAGCGTGGAAAACCTGCAGGCCTGCAGGTCAGAGTGAAACAACGTGGCCCCAAAGCCCCTCTGCCTAGCTTATTTCTAGCTAATGTCCAAGCTCTAGAAAACAAACTGGACGAACTTAAAGCCAGACTCACTTTTCAAAGAGAACTAAGGGACTGCTGTGTGCTCTGTTTCATGGAGACATGGCTCACTCCTGCTTCACCGGACTGTGCCCTACAACCAGACGGCTTCTCAATCCACCAAATGGACCATACGGCGGCCTCAGGCAAGGCTAGGGGAGGTGGGGTCTGCCTCCTAATCAACACCTCCTGGTGCCTAGAAGTAGCAACATTGTCGAGTTTTTCCTAGAATACCTGACGCTAAAATGCCGCCCCTACTACCTTCCGCGGGAGTTCAGCTCCATTATCCTGACGGCAGTTTACATCCCACCCCATGCGAACGTGAAAATCGCACTGGACAAAATATTCACCACCACAAATAGCCTTGAAACGAAAATTCCCGAGGCCATGTTCATTGTAGCTGGGGACTTCAATCAGGCCAAGCTCAAGAGCGTACTCCCAAATTACCACCAACACATCACCTGTTCTACCAGAGGCCCAAACATCCTGGACCACTGCTACACAAATATCAAACATGCGTACTGCTCTATCGCCCATCCACACTTTGGCAAATCTGACCACAAGCTCCTGCTCCCGGCCTATAAGTAAAAACTGAAGCGGGAGAATCCGTCAAAGAAAGTTGTGCATTGTTGGTCTGAGGAATCGGATGATCTCCTACGGGACTGCTTAGAGTCAGTCGACTGGTCAGTATTTAAAAACTATGCGACCAGCCTGAACGAGTATGCCACGACAGTAACTGACTTCAGTAAGTGTGTAGAAGACTGTGTGCCAAAGAAACAAATGCGCGTGTTTCCCAACTGGAAACCCTGGATGAACAGGGATATCCACTGCTTGCTGAAGTCTAGGTCTGAGGCGTTCAAGTCAGGCGACCCTAATCTCTATAAGAAAGCCCGATATGATCTAAGGAGATCCATCAAAGATGCCAAAAGACCGTACCGGACCAAGCTGAGTCCCAGGCTAGCCACACGGACCCCCGCCGACTATGGTGAGGTCTGCAAGACATAATGGGCTACAAGATGAAGGCATGTAAAATCACCGGCTCCAATGCACCCCTCCCTGATGAGCTCAACGCATTCTATGCACGCTTTGAGCAAGAGGTCAGTGAGAGCAAGCCCTCCACCCCAGAAGCTTCGGATGAACTTCTATCTAAGATCACCATTGCAGACGTCAGAGCAACCTTCTCGAAGGTCAACCCTCGGAAAGCCACTGGCCCGGATGCTGTACCCGGACGGGCACTCAGGTCTTGCGCGGATCAGCTGACGGGGGTATTTGCAGATATCTTCAACCTCTCTTTACAACAATCTGAGGTCCCTATCTGCTTCATGAAGACGACCATCACCCCGGAACCATAAAAAAGCCAAGCAGCATGCCTTAATGACCGTCATCCAGTGGCTCGGACATCCATCATCATGAAGTGCTTCGAAAGGTTAGTCATGCCACGAATCAACTCCAGCCTCCCGGATTGCCTTGATCCACTACAGTTCGCTTACCGCTGCAACAGGTCCACAGCAGACGCCATTTCCATTGCCCTGCACTCTACCCTGGAACACCTAGATAACAAAGACATCTATGTCAGACTCCTATTTATCGACTACAGCTCAGCCTTCAACACCATCATTCCTACGAAACTCATCTCCAAACTCCGTGGCCTTGGCCTCGGCTCCTCCCTCTGCAACTGGATCCTGAACTTTCTAACCCACAGGCCACAATCAGCAAGGATAGGCAACAACACCTCTTCCACGATAATCCTCAACACCCCACAAGGCAGCCCCCTACTATACTCTTTGTACACCCTAACTGTGTGGCCAAATTCCCCTCCAACTCGATTTTCAAATTTGCTGATGACACCACCGTAGTGGGTCGGATTTCAAACAATGACGAGAGAGTACAGGAATGAGATAGAGAATCTGGTGAACTGGTGCGGCGACAATAATCTCTCCCTCAATGTCAACTAAACTAAGGAGATTGTCATCGCCTTCAGGAAGCGTAGTGGAGAACATTCCCCTGTCTACATCAATGGGAACGAAGTAGAAAGGGTCGAGAGCTTCAACGTTTTGGGTGTCCAGATCACCAAAACCTGTCCTGGTGCCCCCATGCCAACACCATAGTTAAGAAAGCCCACCGATGACTACTTTCTCAGAAGACTAAGGAAATATGGCATGTCACCTACGACACTCACCAACTTCTACAGATACACCATAGAAAGCATTCTTTCTGATTGTATCACAGCCTGGCATGGATCCTGCTCTGCCCAAGGCCGCAGGAAATTACAGAAGTTTGTAAATGTTGCCCAATCCATCACGGAAACCAGCCTCCCATCCCTCGACTCTGTCTACAATTCCCGCTGCCTCGGAAAGGCAGCCAGCATAATTAAGGACCCCACGCACGCTGGACATACTCTCTTCCACATTCTTCCGTCAGGAAAGAGATACCAAAGTTTGAGGTCACGTACCAACCGACTCAAGAACAGCTTCTTCCCTCCTGCCATCAGACTTTTGAATGGACCTACCTCGTATTAAGTTGATCTTTTCTCTACACCTTGCTATCACTGTAACATTATATTCTGCAGTCTCTCCTTCCTTCCCTATGTACGATATGCATTGTTTGTCCAGCATGCAAGGAACAATGGGCGGTATTCTCCCAACGGGCGGCTCAGTGCCGACGCCGGAGTAAAAACGGGAGCGGTTTACTCCGGCGTCAGCGCCCGTTCTGGGACCGCACTCTGCGGCCCACAGGGGGATAGGATGGCGCTGGAGTGGCCTCCGCCACCCCAGCTGCCGATCCCGGCCTGAACTCGGCGCCGCAGGGTCCGCGCATGCGCAGTTGGGACGGCGCCAACTAGCGCATGCGCAGTGGCCTTCTTCCCCGTGCCGGCCCCGACGCCAAATGGTGCAGGGCTACAGGAGCCGGCGCGGAGGAAAGGAGGCCAGGGGGCAGAGAGGCCAGCCTGCCGATCGGTGGGCCCCGATCGCGGGCCAGGCCACTACGGAGGCCCCCCCCCCCGGGGTCGGACCACCCCTACCCCCCCCCCCCCCCCCCCCCCCCCCCCCACCGGCCGCCCCCAGATTCTTCAAGGCCGAGGACCCGCCGGCTCAGAGGATGTTAGAACGGCGCCGGCGAGACTCGGCTTTTTGATGACGGCTCAGCCCATCCGGGCCGGAGAATCGATGCATCGATCTAGTGCCGGCCCGGGGCCAGAGAGTCACAACATACCCCGACCGCGCCGACCACGCCGGCGCCGGTAGCACCGATTCTCCACACTGCGGAGAATTGCGTCCCGGTGTCAGGGCGGCGTGGCGCGATTCGTGCGGCGCGCCACCGATTCCCGACCCAAAAGGGGGTCGGAGAATTCCGCCCAATACCTTTCACTGTACACCAATACATGTGACACAAAAATCAAAACAGAATGGTACAACACAAAAGGAAGTCATTTGGCTCATAATAATAATCGTTGAGAAGAATATGGAAGCACTGGAGAAAGTTCAAATAAGATTTATTAGAGAGATACCAGAGCTGATACCTGGGGCGAAATTCTCCGGTATCGGCGCGATGTCTGCCGACTGGCGCCCAAAACGGCGCAAATCAGTCGGGCATCGCGCCGCCCCAAAGGTGCGGAATGCTCCGCATCTTGGGCGGCCGAGCCCCAACCTTAACGAATTTCTGCCCGCCAGCTGGCGGAAAAGGCCTTTTGGTGCCCCGCAAGCTGGCGCGGAAATGACATCTCCGGGCGGCGCATGCGCGGGAGCGTTAGCGGCCGCTGACGGCGTTCCCGCGCATGCGTAGTGGAGGGAGTCTCTTCAGCCTCCGCCATGGTGGAGACCGTGGCGAAGGCGGAAGGGAAAGAGTGCCCCCACGGCACAGGCCCGCCCATGGATCGGTGGGCCCCGATCGCGGGCCAGGCCACCGTGGGGGCACCCCCCGGGGCCAGATCGCCCCGCGCCCCCCCCCCCCCCCCCAGGACCCCGGAGCCCGCCCGTGCCGTCTTGTCCCGCCGGTAAGGTAGGTGGTTTAATCTACGCCGGCGGGACAGGCATTTTAGCAGCGGGACTTCGGCCCATCCGGGCCGGAGAATCGCGGGGGGGGGGGGGCCGCCAACCGGCGCGGCGCGATTCCCGCCCCCGCCGAATATCCGGTGCCGGAGAATTCGGCAACCGGCGGGATTCACGCCAGCCCCCGGCGATTCTCCGACCCGGCGGGGGGTTGGAGAATCTCGGCCAAGGAGAGATTTAATACTCTGGAGCACTTTTCTCTGGAGAAGACTGACCTGCTAGAAGTGTTTAAGAATATGAAAGAATTTAATAGGGTAGATTGGGAGGCACCGTGCCACAGTAGTTAGCACTGCTGCCTCACAGTGCCAGTGACCCACGTTCGATTCCGACCTTGGATGACGGTGTGGAGTTTGCATGTTCTCCCCGTGTCTGTGTGGGTTTCCCCGGAGTGCTCCGGTTTCCTCCTTCAGTTCAAAGATGTGCAGGTAAGGTGGATTGGCCATGCTAAATTGTCCCTTAGGTGTCCAATGGTTAGGTGGGGTTTTGCGGATAGGGCGGGGGAATGGGCCTAGGTAGGTTGATTCTTCGGAGAGTCTATACAGGCCTGATGCAGGGGTGCGGCATTGGCGGCATCAGAGGATTCCGGCGGTATTATCAGCTGGAAGGTCTTGTCCAGTCACTAAATCAATAGGGAATTCAAGAAAATCTTCTTTACCCAGAGAGTAGTTAGAATGTGGTACTAATTAGGTACATGCAGGTTCGGGATTTTGCCAGGAAGGAGATACAGAGCTTCCCAGAGGAACCGACCTCCACATTGCTGGAGGAGGTGTTGACGACAAGGGGACTGGAGAAGGGGGCAGTGTCAGCGGTGTACGGAGCTATTCTGGAAGAGGATAAGGCACCACTGGAAGGGATCAAAGCAAAGTGGGAGGAAGAGCTGGGAGAGGTTATAGAGGAGGGGGTCTGGTGTGAGGTGCTCTGGAGAGTGAATGCCTCCACCTCATGTGTGAGGTTGGGGCTGATACAGCTGAAGGTGGTATATAGAGCGCACCTCACGAGGGCGAGGATGAGCCGATTTTTTTAAGGAGTAGAGGATGTGTGTGAGCGTTGCGGGGGGGGGGGGGGGGCGCTAATCACGTTCATATGTTTTGGTCCTGTTCAAAGCTAGAGGATTACTGGAAGGAGGTGTTTAGGGTAATTTCCAAGGTGGTGCGTGTGAAACTGGACCCGGGTCCCCAGGAGGCCATATTCGGGGTGTCGGACCAGCCAGGGTTGGAAACGGGAGCGGAGGCAGATATCATAGCGTTCGCCTGGTTGATCGCCCGAAGACGGATCCTGCTGGGATGGAGAGCAGCCTCTCCACCCAGTGCCCTGGCGTGGCGAGGGGACCTGTTGGAATACTTGACCCTTGAGAAGGTTAAGTTCGAACTGAGGGGAAGCTCGGAGGGGTTCTACAAGTCATGGGCACTATTTATTGTGCACTTTCAAGAACTGGATAACATCGAACATTAGTTGGGGGGGTGGGGGTGGGGGGGGGGGGAGGGGGGCTGTGTAGATTAAGGGTGACTATGGGTAATCCCTGATTCCTTTTTGTCATTTGTTTATGTAAACATGTGGGCTGATGTTTGGGGGTTGGTGGGCGGATGGGATCGTTGTTATTATGGGGACTGACATATCTTGCTAATTATTGTTTATTGTTGATGGGTGTAAATGTGGGAGAAAATGTGAAAAAGGAGGAGAATTTAAAAAAAAATTTTTTTTTAAAGAATGTGGTACTAACATGAAGTAGCTGAGGTAACTAGAATCAATTCATTTAAAGGAAAATTTGATAAATACGTGAGGGAAAAAGAAATACATGGGTATGTTGCTGGGTTGGATGAAGAAGAGAGGGAGGAGGCTTTATGCTCTGTAAACACCACTTGGGCCCAATGGCTTGTTTCTGTGCTGTATAAAAGGTAGAGGGTTGTTACCAGGGATGAGGAACTTCAGTTATGAGAAGAGGTTGTAAAAGTTAGGACTGTTCTCCTAAGAACAAATAAGGTTAAGAGGTGACCTTATAGAAGTATAGAAGATGATGAGAGGTATAATAGAGAAGATAGAGAAAAATTATTCCCCCTGACAACTGGGTCAATAATTAGAAGTAATATATTTAAAATCCATTGGCAAAAGATCCAGAAAGGAAAAGGAGATGCTTTTTGAATGAGTTGTTGGAATCGGAATGTTCCACTTCAAAAGGTGGTGGAAGCTGATACCATCAAGAATTTAAATAGGTAATTGACAAATACTCAGAATGAGGAGCCACACAATTGTGGACAAAAAACAAGGCAGTGGGACTAAATATGATTGATCTTTCCAGGTGCCAGCACAGGCATCACGGGCAGAATGGCCTCCTAATATGCTGTGAACATCTATGATTCTAAGTACTGTGCCAGATCTGAATCCACTTTCTATGACAACTGATTATTCTAAGAGTTGATTATTTCCATTCCAATGCTCTCGTCATCAGAAGTGCTGTTTCATTAATTAAGTACACAAGGGACAGCATAGCTTCTTTTAGTTTCAATTTAATAAATTGGCTGACTGATTTTTTTTTAAAGTACGTTATTGTATAAAAAAAGCTCCCAATGCATCCTTCCACCTCACACACAAGCATCTTTTGCCCCAACCACAGTGTCTGAGAGACAGCCGTTTTTAAACTATGTTTTTAGACTACACTAACTAGCCTTTACCCCTTTTCACCAGAGTCAAACCTTCTTGTACCTGCTTTTCAGTTACTGATCTGTATTTTCTACAACAGCCCATTTACAATCATACTTCTATTGAAATCCACACCATCTGGTTCACATTTATTACAACATCGGCTTTATGAGTGACAACCTCTGGAAATTAACGTTTGTTCTGTGTCAGCCCTGGCTCAGTGGTAGAACCCTTACACATTGAGCCAGAAGACTGGGGACTCAAACCCCACTCGAGAGATTTGGGTATACAATCTAGGCTTCAGTGCTTTAGTGAGCGAGAGGCAAATTGTCAGAGCTGCCCTCTTTCAGATGCAACTTGAAACCATCTGCCCTCGCAGGTGGCTGTAAAGAATCCTGTCCAGTATGCTGTCCCTCCCAGTATCCTGGCCAACATATAAACAAACACAACAAATAAACAGATTGGTCATTTATCTTATTGTTATTTGTGTGACCTGGCTATGTGCAAGCTGACACATTTCCTCATGTCAAAACTGTACCAATTTTTAAAAAATGTACTTCACTGGCAGTGGAATGTTTTTGTGTGCTCAGAGGATGTAAAAGGTTCTCTATAACTGTGCGTTGCTTCTTTCTTCTTTCATTCTGCACAAAAAATGTTTGGGCTTCACATTAGAGTTCAGAGTCAATGTGATGGGAAGCTGGGGGTGTTGAGCAGTGCAGGGTGGCAGTGGAATTGCAGACAACACTGCACTTGTTCTCCCCCTTATACCCAACAAATTTTTCAAGAAGGGGCTGCAGGCTATTGATAAGGAAGAACTATGGCTGATGGTTCGTCCTAGTTTTATGTGGCCGAGGCCAAGTGCAGCAACATTATACCACTCTCGCTGAGGTCAGCTTACTCAGCACAGGCTAGGAATTGGACCTGGTTCCTCTTGCCACTGACCATTAAGGGCAGTACATTGGAGGCAGTGGAGTGTTCCTTCTAACTTTATTTTTTTCATTTGCTTATGTACAAGCATGTATCTTATCAAGCAATTGTGCATTTTGATTGCGCGGTCTTTGTGGAGTTTGTTGGCTGGCCCATTTTAGATCAACTCCTTCAGTAACTTGCTACACGCTGACAATACCCCAGGTTATCAGTATTGTTCTTTTATTAAAAAATATTTTTATTCTCCTCCTTTTTCACATTTTCTCCCAAATTTACACCCACCAACGATAAACAATAAGCAGTAACGAATACAATGTCGATCCCCATATCAACAACAACAATGGGACTGGTTTAGCACCGTGGGCTAAACAGCTGACTTGTAATGCAGAACAAGGCCAGCAGCGCGGGTCCAATTCCTGTACCGGCCTCCCCGAACAGGGCCGAAATGTGGTGACGAGGGGCTTTTCACAGTATCTTCATTGAAGCCTACTTGCGACAATAAATGATTATTATTATTACAATCCCATCCTCCCACTAAACCCCTAAACAGCAGCCTGCATGTTACTATAAACAAATAACAAAAATAAATCAGGAATCACCCATAGTCACCATTAACACACACAGCCTCCCTCCCCCTAACCCTCCCAACCACCCCTCTAATGTTGGATGTTATCCAATTCATGAAAGTGCATAATGAATAACGCCCATGAATTGTAGAACCCCTCCATCCTTCACCTCAGTTCAAACTTAACCTTCTCAAGAGTCAAGAATTCCAACTGGTCCCCCCGCCATGCCAGGGCACAGGGAGGAGAGGTTGATCTCCACCCTAACAGGATCTGCCTTTGGGCGATCAACGAGGCAAAGGCTACAACATCTGCCTCCGCACCCGTTTCCAACCCCGGCTGGTCCAACACCCCGAATATGGCCGCCCGAGGGCCCGGGTCCAGTTTCACTTGCACCACCATAGAGATTACCCTAAAAACCTCTTTCCAGTAATCCTCCAGCTTTGGACAGGACCGAAACATATGAACGTGATTCGCGGGGCTCCCCCTGCAATGTTCACACACATCTTCTACCCCCTCAAAGAGCCGGCTCATCCTCACCCTTGTGAGGTGTGCTCTATATACCACCTTCAGCTGTATCAGTCCCAATCTCGCACACGAGGTGGAGGCGTTCACTCATCGGAGCACCTCACACCAGAAGCCCTCCTCCATACCCTCTGCCAACTCTTCCTCCCACTTTGCTTTGATCCCTTCCAGTGGCGCCTTCTCCTCTTCCAAATATTCCAAATAGCCCCGTAAACCGCCGACACTACCCCCTTCTCCAGTCCCCCTGTCGTCAGCACCTTCTCCAGCAATGTGGCGGCCGGCTGCAACGGGAAGCTTTGTATTTCCTTCCTGGCAATCTCTCGAACCTGCATGTATCTAAACATTTTCCTCTGCTCCAGCCCATACTTCGCTCCCAACTCCTTCAATCCTGCAAACCGATCCCCAAGAAACAAATCTTTTAGTGTCCTAATCCCCTTCTCCTCCCATTTCTGAAAATTTCCATCCCACCTCCCTGGCTCAAATCTGTGGTTCCCCCGAATCGGCATTTCCTTGACCCTGCCCCCAACCTGAAGTGTTGGCGAAACTGCCTCCAAATTCTCAATGAAGTTATTATTACCGGACTCCCTGAGTATTTCCCCGGGGCCATCGGGAGCGGCGCCGTTGCTAGCGCCTTCAATCCTGACCCCCTCCACAAACTCTCCTCCACTCTGACCCACTGGGAATCAACCCCTCTGACCCAGCTCCGCACCTTCTCCACATTCGCCGCCCAGTAATAATACGTCAGGTTCGGAAGATCAAACCCCCTGCCTGCCTTCCCCTCTGTAGCAGCACCTTTCTAACTCTGGCCACCTTCCCTCCCCATATGAACGAGGTAATCATCCTTTCAATCTCTCTAAAAATCGGCAGGCATTGTAAAATAAACAGAAATCGTAGTAACACGTTCATTTTAACCACCTGTACCCGACCCGCCAGTGACAGAGGGAGACCATCCCACCTTGCCAGATCAGCTTTCACTCTCCCCACCAAACTAGAGATGTTGTACCCACGGAGCCCCCCCCAATTCCAAGCACCCTGCACCCCCAGGTATCTAAAGCGAGTCCCTGCCCTACGAAATGGCAGCCCCATCACCCCTGCCCCCACCCCCGGCCGAGATGCTACAAAATACTCACTCTTGTCTAGATTTAATTTGTACTCTGAGAAGGAACCAAACACCCGAAGCAGCTCCAATATTCCCCCTATTGACATACTCGGTTCCGACACGTATATTAACAAGTCAGTATTGTTCTTAAGTGAACATATCAGTTTGTCAGGAACTATTTTGCAGAACATTTTTTAAAATAATTTTTTTGTTTTTTTAAATAAATTTAGAGTACCCAATTATTTGATTCCAATTAAGAAGCAATTTAGCATGGTCAATCCACCTACCCTGCACATCTTTAGGTTGTAGGGATGAGAGCCATGCAGACACGAGGGGAATGTGCAAACTCTTCACCGACAGTCATTCGGGGCGGGGATTCGAACCCAGGTCCTCAGCACCGTGAGGTAGCAGTGCTACCCACTGCGCCACCGTGCCGTCCCGATTTTGCAAAACAGATGCCTCATTCGACATTATTTATGGAAATTCCCCTGCTACATATCCATAGCAATAAATAGCATAAACCTCAGAGAAACTATCACACAATCTGCCTGTGTAATCCCGCAATTATTGTGTTCATTCAAGTATACTGATTCACACTGTTTCTCATACGTAAGCAGAAAACTTTGAGTGTGTGGGTGGCATGTTTAAGTTTTTTGAAAAAGAACATGTTAATAAACTGATATATAACCAGCTATTACATCATTTTAACTCCACCTGTGAGTAAGGCACCGTGGCACAGTGGTTAGCACTGCTGCCTCATGGTGCCAAGGACCCGGGTTCAATCCTCACCCCGGTGATGTAATGAGAAATCCGCCACAGAAGGTTAGGAGCCTCAATTAAAAACATTACAATATCAATAGTGAGCCCTCCCGCTGAGACTTCCCCCTCACTGAGTATTCATCAGTCATCGGCGCGACGTCAGGAAGGTGCGATTTACAACAGCTGTGTAAAAACAAGAACCTGGTGACCTCACCTCTGAAGAGGATGTCGGAGGTGAGCGTTCAGGTCGCCATCCATTTCCGGGGTACCAGTTGCAGAGGGAGCACCAGCGGGGATATGAGGCACCCAGATATCGGGGCTGGGGTTGGGAGTTCAACATTGGTATCTCGGAGGGTGAGGTCGCTCACAGGTCTTAGCTGCCCTTCATGCCTTTGAGAGTCTAGATTTAAAGAGATCTGGCTGTTCATGTGCAGGCAGCGCTTCCCTTGTCGTCATTGATGGCCTTGTGGTGATATAACCACTGAGGGACTGCCCTTCCAGAGCGGCAGCTGGAAAGATAGTGGGAGGAGGTGAATCCACAGGCTCGGCACAAGGGAGGACTGTGGGATCCCTGTGTAGAGTCCCATTAGATGACAGGCTGCATGGGCAGAGGGGGATCTCTGACAGGGTTTTTTTCCAGCCTGAAGACCCTCGCACAGGCGGAAGATGAGTACAGTGAGAAGGAACCCCCACACTCAGGCAGCAGTTTGAAGCCAGAGGGCATGAGCTGTATGGAAGTTCAAGGTCACTGGTTATGGAGGCCAGGCTGTCAGGGATTAGTGTATGGGTGGCTGCCTGTTCAAGGTAATTTATCATAGAATTTACAGTGCAGAAGGAGGCCATTCGGCCCATCAAGTCTGCACCAGCTCTTGGAAAGAGCACCCTACCCAAGGTCAACACCTCCACCCTATCCCCATAACCCAGTAACCCCACCCAACACTAAGGGCAATTTTGGACACTAAGGGCAATTGATCATGGCCAATCCACCTAACCTGCACATTTTTGGACTGTGGGAGGAAACCGGAGCACCCGGAGGAAACCCACGCACACACGGGGAGGATGTGCAGACTCCGCACAGACAGTGACCCAAGCCGGAATCGAACCTAGGACCCTGGAGCTGTGAAGCAATTGTGCTATCCACAATGCTACCGTGCCCTTGAGAGCTGGGGGAATGAGGCTGCCCTCTAAGGGGGAGGTTGACATGCATATTTCAGTCTTCACATGCATCAAGTGTGCCTCACCTGCCACAAGGGGAAGCCAGTTGCCTAATCAGCTCCCTAACCCTTTCTTGATGAGCCAATTCTGCCAATTTAGTCAGCATTGCAATGCATGTGTGCCACTGATTGGCACCCAATTTTTTACCCTAATTCGCTTTGTGTTTATGGTAGTTTCCCTTTAAGGGACTATCCCTTTAAATAGTTGGATGCGTTGCCCCCAAGCATTGAATATCAAGGCTCATACTCATGTCTACATTTCAGTGAGGGGACACAAATGTTGCCCCCAATGCAAGCACTATCGTGAATTCAGTCATCAGTCACCCCGTTCAAGGGATGACAGAGGGGGGTAGTGTCTTGATCCTCCCATGAGGTTAGAATGCAGGTCCACTGAATGCACTCAATTGCCCTCACTCCTTACCCATGTGGGGGGGCGGGGGTGGGTGTGTAGATGAACTGCTGAGGCTCTCAAGGACCAGAGCACTTCATTCAGAGGGAGTTGACTGTGCCAAGTGATGCAAGAGTTGGAACCACATGGACCAGGAGGTCACCCACTACCTGCAGCCTGAAAGTTATTGCCGCTCTGAACTTCTATGTTAGTGGCTTATTTACGAATATGTAAGAGCACTTCCTGTTTATTTCCTTTGTTCCCATTTCTTTTATTGTATTTTAGTATTTTTCGTCTGTGGATCTATAATTGAGATGTGCCTTTAAGCAGAAGCGTGCTTACAAGAACAGGTTGGGTGGGAGTCTCTGATCCTGAGGCTAAATGTTGACGCCGTCGTAAACGCTGTTGTGTTTCCCGACGACATCAACATGGCCTCAGGATCAGCAATTCTGGCCCCTACAGGGGGCCAGCACGGCACTGGAGCGACCCACGCTGCTCCAGCTGCCGATCCCGGCATCACCTGGGCACCGCGGGGTCCGCGCATGCACAGTGGCACCGGCGCCGACGCACACTTGCACAGTGGCACCGGAGCCAACGCACGCATGCGCAGTGGCTCCCTTCTCCACGCCGGCCCCGACGCAACGTGGCGTAGGGCTACAGGGGCCGGTGTGGAAGAAAGGAGGCCCCCAGCCCGAGAGGCCAGCCCGCCGATCGGTGGGCCCCGATTGCGGGCCAGCAGAGGCCCTGCCCAGGGTCGTTCACCCCTCTCCGCACACAGACCGCCCCTGGACCCTTCCACGCTGATCGGCCTTTGTGTTACGGCCGCTCGGCCCATCCCGGGCCAAGAATCGGCAGGGGGAGGCGCATTGAGCAGCCCCCAACCGGCGCCGCGCCGACCACGCCGATGCCAATGCCGCCGATTCTCCGATGCTCTGTGGAGAATCGCTTCCCGACGTCGGGGTGATGTGGCGCAATTCGCGCCGGTCGTGGCGATTATCTGGCCCGGCCCTGGGCTGAGAGAATCCCGCCCATTGTTCCTAGGTTTTGGAGGGATAAACCAGACTCATCGGCACTGGGTGAATCTTCGGACCCGGTTTTGGAAGTCGGTTCGATTGGTCAACCGGTAGGTTGGCCAAGGACAGTGATCTGCCTGACAACAGTCAGCAATTGGTTCTTGAGTGATGCTTTCTGAGAAGTTGGCAGAAGCCTCCAGAACCTCAAGAGAAGCTGTGTTTCTGCCTCTCTCTACTGCCAGTTGCCTGATGTCTCTGTGAGTCTGCAGTGAAGGTCATTACAAGCTGAAGGAAAAGAACGTACCCAACTGAAGGCCTCACCTTGAGAAATAATCTAACGGAAAACATCAATTTGATCAAAGATCCTTATCTTTTTATTCTGTAATAGGGTAATTAGAAAGGCGGGTGTTGGGAAAGGAGTTTTAGGTAGTTTATTACATTTTCTGTCAGTTTAATTATAATCATAGAATCAGAGAATTTACTGTGCAGATGGAGGCCATTCGGCCCATCGAGTCTGCACTGACCCTTGGAAAGAGCACACCTCTCAAGCCCATGCTGCCACCTTATCCCTGTAACCCAGTAACCACACTTAACCTTTTTCTTTTGGACACTAAGGGCAATTTATCATGGCCAATCCACCTAATCTGCATATCTTTGGGCTGTGGGAGGAAACCGGAGCACCCGGAGGAAACCCAGACAGACACGGGGAGAACGTGCAGACCCAACACAGACAGTGACCCAGCCAGGAATCGAACCTGGGGTCCTGGAGATGTGAAGCAACTGTGCTAACCATTGTGCTACCCCAATACTGTACATAACAAAAGGTTACTTGTCTTTACATTTTACAGACTGGTGACAGTAGTCAATTTAACTCAACCAAAGCCACATGTATTAATATAAATCCTAATTTCACCTGTGTTGTGACTCTAGGTCAAGTGGGGCTGGAATTGACCGCGCACGAGCATAACTGTTGGCACCACATGGACTGGGAAGTCACCCAGTGCCTGTGGCCCTGACGATTATTGCCGCTCGGAAGTTCTATGCCAGCGGCTCGTTTCAGGGTTGCACGGGTAACCTGTGCGGCCTCTCCCAAGCAGTGCACAAGTGCATAAGGGAGATCTCAGATGCACATCAACGTGGACTGGGACCAGGGGAGGCAGGTCGCCAGGGCCATGGTCTTTGCCCCCATAGCTGGCATACACCAAGTGCAGGGTGTCACCAGCTGCACTCACATGGTTCTGCATTCCCCTTGGCGGCATGAGGCAGCATTTTTGAACCGCAACGGTTTGGACTCTCTCAATGTCCAGCTTGTCTGTGTCACGCAATGCACATCATACAGGAATGACAAGTGTTGTGATCCCGAGGTGGGTGGGAGTGAGGCCTGTGCTATGGGATGCTGAGGGAGACATGAGGAGGCAGACTTATCCTGGCTGCAGGAAGAAGGATATTGATACATTCATCTTCTTACCACACTGCAGCCCTGTCCTCTTATGGAGTGAGCTGGCGCTCACAATCATGGCCACCGCTTCCCAGGCGGAGTTGGTCACTTCGCTGGCTGGACATCTGCCAATTGCGGGTCGAGAGTTTCCCGCCTCTGCTCAACCCCATTGTGACCTTTTCTGAGCGCCTCCACTGGGGTGCAGTCTTCCTGGCAGCCATCCCCAAACTGGACTTGAAATAAGTGCTAGGAAGTCATTTAAAAGGAGCGCCCATTAGATGTCGTGAGGCATGACGATCGGATAAATCCCTGATGAGGCCTCTCCCAGCATCTGCTGGCCGTGTCGCAGGTGGGAAGCAAGTGGATGCAGGTGGGCTCCCCGTTCAGGTGGGATGTGGGCAGGAGATCACACCCATTGTTTTCCTGGGGTGAGCATATCAGAAGTAAGCCACCATGAGTATGGCGTGCGGGCAGCACGGTGCTGCAGTGGTTAGCACTGCCGCCTCACGGCACCGAGGTCCCAGGTTCGATCCCAGCTCTGGATCACTGTCCGTGTGGAGTTTGCACATTCTCCCCTGCGTGGGTTTCACCCCCACAACCCAAAGATGTGCAGGGTAGGTGGATTGGCCACGCTAAATTGCCCCTTAATCGGAAAAAATGAATTGGGTACACTAAATTTATATATTTTTTAAATTGAGCGCGCGTGAATCATGTGAAAAACATTTGTTAAAGGGTCTGAATATATAGTGCGTTTTCCCACCTTCAGCCCTGATGGGATTCTTCCCGGATTTCTCTCTGGAACCGTCACGTTGAAGAAATGTGGTAAAATTATTCCCAATAATTCACTTCTCATGAGGTCCTATCCTCAAGAGACTTAGCCGTCTCCAACACACATTAATATGTGTACAACATGAGCTGTTCTGCATAGTAGGTTATAATTAGCTTCATTGGGTGTAATTAGCTACAAAATGAAGATAGAGGATTTTTGTTCATTATCCGTTGGGTTACACTGAACAAATTAAGAAGTTCAAACAGTCACAAAGGTGAAGGCTGATGAATAGTCTTCCTGATAATATAGTGATGGGCAGTAGAGACCATTGTCTGAGGATGTCAAACATGAACACATCCTTCTTATCTCACACAATCACACACTTTGTAACTATCTTCAGGACATCCAATTTAAACACTTTGTGCAAAGTAATGAGTCATTCTTCACGTTCAGTGCATTTCATCATGACACCTATTTGCAGCATTAAGAGTCATAGTAAGGCAGCCACAGTTGAAGACTGAAATGCAGTTGCCAGCATACATTCATCTTTTTTTTCAAAAGATAAGTAACATTCTTTGCTGATAATCTCACTGCTCCAGCCTTTATATCAGAGGCAGTTTCATAGCACACAACTTTTTCTGTTTAAGGGGGAGACAACTCAGAGGCAGAGGTAACGGGTGGCATTGCCCCAGAATTTCATCTTCCCCAGAATTTATCTCCAGAAACAAAGCCAAGTTTTCAGACCAGAGTTTCTGGCACTTAGTGCACAGAAGATCAAGGGTATGATTTACGCCATCACTGTGGCAGGGCGGGGTCTGATAGAGCCGGCAAGGCCAGCTCTGCAGAGATCGAGGTGCCATCTTTAAAGGGCGCCTTGATCTGCATTTAAAATAAGTTCCCCCACCTCTCCCCCCCCAACATACATGGAGGACCACCCCCACCAGCTTCAGACGGGCACTCCCCAACGCTGTCTCCAGGGCTCCCCCCATTCCTCCCCACCCCCCCCTCCACCACATGTAAAGGAAACTACATTCCCCCGCATGGGCTCATTTTGCACTGCCGGGGGCACTGCCAGTGTGCCAGGGGACAATGCCCAACCCTGGCTCTCAACCCGCAGAGTCTCCAGGCACCTTTGCAGTCCTCATGTGGTAATCACAACTGGTTTTTGCTTCAGAAAATGAGTAATGCTTCATGCCAGCCTGGGAGGAGCATCCATTGTGAGCAGATGTTGCGGTGTAAAGCCGTTGAAGTACATTGAAATTTATTCAAATTAATGCAAATCAGGTCCACACACTTTCTGGGTATGAATCTGATCACGTCACTGGTGGAGGCGGGGTAGATCTGAAACTGAGATCTCACCGGCGTAAATCCCATCAGAGCCCTCTCGCGGGATTTAGCAGCCATAAAGGGACTTATGTCCGCAGCAACCGGCCTGCACTATACCACCCAAAATGTCAGGTTTACAACACAGTAGGTCAAACATTTTTACACCAAGGGTTGCGAGACTGTGGAATGCTCGTTGGAGTTTTTAAAAATATATATTTTTATTCTCCTTTTTCACATTAGTAGTGCATAATGAATAACGCCCATGAAATGTAGAACCCCTCTTCCTTCCCTTCAGATCAAACTTAACCTTCCCAAGAGTCAAGAATTCCAACAGGTCCCCCCCGCCACGCCAGGGCACAGGGTGAGAGGTTGCTCTCCATCCCAACAGGATCCGCCTTCGGGCGATCAACGAGGCGACGGCTACAATATCTGCCTCCACACCCTTTTCCAACCCCGGCTGGTCCGACATCCCGAATATGGCCTCCCGAGGGCCCGGGTCCAGTTTCACATGCACCACTTTAGAGATTACTCTAAAAACCTCCTTCCAGTAATCCTCCAGCTTTGAACAGGACCAAAACATATGAATGTGATTTGCGGGCAACGTTCACACATCTTCCACCCCCTCAAAGAGCCGGCTCATCCTTGCCCTTGTGAGGTGTGCTCTATATACCTTCAGCTGTATCAGCCCAAATCAATTTCACACCAGCGTGAAATTACAGCAGAATCTTCCAATGCTGCCCGTCATGGCAGGTCGGGAATCCCGCTAGTGGGCAGCATGAAAATGCTTTGCATCCTGCTAATGGGATGCAGATGAAAGAGTGACCGGAATCTTCTCCCCATGCCCAATTTTCTACGTCACCAGCGGGTAAACATGCCGGTCCAAGGACAGCATGGTGGTCCAGTGGTTAGCACTGCTGCCTCACACGCCGAGGTCCCAGGTTTGATCCCGGTCCCGGATCACTGTCCGTGTGGAGTTTGCACATTCTCCTTGTTTTTGCGTGGGTTTCGGCCCCACAACCCAAAGATGTGCAGGTTAGGAGAATTGGCCACGCTAAATTGCCCCTTAATTGGAAAAAAAATGAATTGAGTACTCTAAATTTAAAAAAACAAAACACGCTGCTCCGGAACACATCTGGATCAATGTGGCGTGTAAAAGTCAGGATTTACCTGAAGAAGGCCTGGGCTACCTCTGGAGTTCTGGGTGGAGGTCGCCAGCGACCCTCGAACACCACAGCAGTGGGTGGGAAGAGTATCTACCAGGTGGGACCATGTGACATCAAACCCACCCCGCCATGCAAGATGGCGCAAAACCCCCAAATTATCCCGGGGGTGCAAGATATGGCGTAGTTTGCCACTGGACTTCCACAGAAGGAAACACTCCCCGTCCCCACTGCTGACACAGGACTTAGCCTCAAATGGGAGTATCCTGCCCTGAAAGTGCCCGTGGAGTATCAAAATTATGTCCTCAACACACATGCACATTATGGGGGTTAATCATGCCAGATATTGGAGAGGGAATTAGTGCTCACCCAGCGGACATGCACAGGAAATATGCAGAGCAGGCAGATCATGACATCAGCCTGTAATGCTGATTTTATGCCAGCACTGCCATTTCCGAGTTCAATGTTCCAGTTAACACCCTCTCTTAACGTACCCAGCTGAAAACACATTCAGCAACAGGCAGGAACTTTCTGCACTGTTATTTAAAGGGATCATCAACCACTTACAGATTCGTCCTTGGTTGATTTCTTCTGGCTGTTGCTACGATTTCCCAAGTGGTTTGTACTTTCTACAGTTGTTTCAAATTGGAAAAATCTGCAAGAAGAGATGTGGCAGGTTCTGAAGAAGATTTTGCAGACTTCAAGGCTTCTGCACAGGCCAGTTACTTCCAGACCTGGGTGCACGAGCAGGAATTGCCCTTGGCGTACATATGGCTTTGGGAAATGAACACAGGCCATGCAGAGGAGGACAAGCTGCTGGAAGGAGGAGGAGAGGGAGAAGGGCTTTCAGCAGGAAGTAAGGGCACTGACAGAGTGGCAGGCTGGAAAGGCAGGCACGGTCTTCCTGCGTGAGACCATGAAGCTTGTGCTCTATGAAGCCATTGCCATTTCCACCAGTATATTAGACATTCTAGAAATTTATTACAGGATAGATTTCTGGGCCAATTTGAAACTAGTCAAGGCTCTTTGAATACTTTAATCAACAGCCATAATGGCAGCAATCAGAGCTTCTGGTGCAGCATTTCCACAACAGTTGGGTAGCTGTGGCTTGTATTGCAATGCAAGTTACAATATCAGACATCAGATGCTGCATCATGGTTGGGCCCATATGAGCAAATGAAATTGATCATCACTTCCAAGTTCTACACAATGCCCTGTGCTAAATTGGTGATGGACTTCTCCATGTTCCTTAGCACTGTTCAGAGGCTTTGTAGCAGATTTCCTAATGCACCAAGCATTTCATTCTGCTTACTGGTCAGGATTCTTCTGCAGGCTGCACCATCAAAGTCTTCACACTCCAGCCAACGTACACTATCCTTGTCCCCTGCCCTGACGGCAGTCACTTATGCCCAGTGTCTCACCACGTGCAGAACTGCCTCTAAGTTTCCTCTAAAATCTGTGCATGATTAGTGTCTGATTTAGTGACGTTGAATGCAAATTCATGTGATGGTACAGTGACTTCATCGTTACTCTTTTCCTGGTGCTCCTCCAGTCTGCCAGCATCTCTTGGGTATCAGAAAAGCCAAAGGCACAAGGGTAAGGCTGTGGACTGGGGAGGGGGGAAAGCTAGTGGTGCATACTTACTCAATCTGCAGCTTATAATCAGAAGAGCGTGTGGGAAATGGGGAGGAGGGATTTGAGAAAAAGGATTACATAAGTGCATACTGTCATCTTCAGCATCTGCCTCATCCTCAACAACAGCCATCCCAATATTGCCCAGCAGTGTCTCCTCCATTAGGTTAGGACATGAGCAATGACTATCCACTCTGGTTAGTTCCTTCTGCCTCCAGCTGTGCGATAATTTGTTGTACAAGAGGGAGGACAGTGTATCAATAAATGTCATTCAGTGCGTCTGGATGTTATGGCTGTTATGTTGAATAGCTGGCAGTGTGGGCAAACTGCAATATGTTGGTGTGAGGTTTGTAATAATGCTAAATATGTGACGGTGAGGTGAAGCGTATAAATGGCAGGTAGATTGATTAAGATTGTTGCTAGGTGAATGATGTAGTTTGGTAAATTGAGCAATGGTTGAGTCTGGCGGTGCAGTTGGTAGGATATCACATTTGAAGATGCATTCACTGACCTTGATATCTCCTGTCAGGGCACAGAACCTCTTGTGGCACTGCATCCAGGTCCTTAACACTGGACCTCCAAAGCTTGCTGCTCCCACTCCCTTCTAGGCTTGTGTCTGGAGGGCTTCCAGGCCCCTGTGGATAGGGGACATCTCTCCTACCTTCCACCTCCTCCGCCAAGGCCTCCAGAGCAGCATTCGATAACTGTGAGTCTGCTCTCTCCCGTGTTGTGCCATTCCTCACTATTTTCCAGGTCAGACATACTTCTTGCATGAATGTCAGCACCTGCTCCAGCCACAATGCACCTCCCCTTTAAGAGGTGAATCCCCAGCTTTAAGCAGTGCAGATTAGCTTTAACTAGTGTCAGCAAATTATGTTGTTGCGAGTTCCTACTGATGCATGCAGCCAATGAACAGTGTGGTTAGTACTGACTGTCCACCACAATCATTCAAGTGAATAAGCAGCACAAAGTTGGAGTTCTGCCTGCATTACACGGAGTACCGGTTGACTGCGGGTCACAATACCTCATTCCGATTTTTGAGGGCTAACTAATTTAACCCCCAGTGTTTTATAAGGAAATAAATATTCAGCTGAAAGTGAGAGGGTTTGGTAATTATTCTGTGGTTGTTGCATTGGTGAAGTCTGATTTAATGGCTTCAGTGGCCATTTGCCAATTCATTGATTAATAGCTGGCCCATTATGACTGAAGCCGCAAAAACAGAAAACATTGGAAGCACTTAGCAAACAGGCAGTAGCATCGGGAAAACAGACAAATACAGTATGAACCTCTCAGCAGCATAATATTTCTGATGAGCAACATTTTCTAGGCGGCCAGGGCAGTGAAGATACACAGATATATACACACTGACATAGAGATACCCACACAGGTATACAGTTAAAAAAGAGAAATGCTGCTGGAGATCTTTTTCTTGCACTCAACGGGACAGAATCGCAAGAATACCAAATTTCAAAGGCAGCAACAATTTATATTACCGGAGAAAAGGGGATGCTGATTTGGCAAGCAGTGTCTCACTTATATATGCTAAAAGCTACATATATTCATATGCAGAGTTCTGTCCTTTGTGAACAGAAAGAACAGGTCCAGACATTGCACCTTTTTAAATTAACTGTACAACTGTTCCCTGGTGCATTCCACATGGCAATGCCTCGACCGATCTGGGTCGACTTGCCTGGTTTGAATTTAAACAAAACTTGGGCGATAGCATCTTTATTCTTTCAAGGGATAAGGGCATCGCTGGGCAGGCCAGCATTTGGTGTTGATCCGTAATTACCCTTGAACTGATTGGCTTGCTAGGCCATTTCAGAGGATAACTAAGAGCCAATCACATTTCTGCGGGACTGGAGTCACATGTAGGCCAGATCAGGTGAGGATGGCAGATTTCCTTCCCTAAAAGACATTAGCGTACCAGATGTGTTTTCATAACAATCAATGACAGTTTCATGGTTAAAATGACTGAGATTAACTTAGAATTCCAGGTTTATTAGTTGAATTGTGTGATATGAACCTATGTCCCCAGGCCACGAGCTGGGTCTTTGGATTATTTGTCCAATGGCATTACCTCTCCCCTAACTGTTCGCTGGTACATTCTCCATGGTGTTCTGGGTCAGGGTTTAGAGAACCCCAAAGTGTATCATGGAGTTCACCTGACCCACAACTTTTAATAGATTGTGGTATGGGGAGCACAAGGCCCACTCTACAATTGTGGTACTTCAGAAATGGAAAAGTTATTTTTTAAAGCAAAACAGTGTTTATTCTATGAACTCAAGTTAACCTTTTTAAAACAAACCATGAACATCTTAGCAACCAGTAAATCAAATGCACACCCCAAAGAATACAACACTAAGTAACCTGTATGCTGTCCTTTTACACCCAAAAGACTTAACAAACCTCTAAACAGAAGCACATCAGTGTTTACATTCAATACTGAAAACATTTATAATTCTGAATTCACCAAATGATTAAGAGATAGCCCTTCATGGCAGAGAGATCAACAGTACAGCTGCTTTGGCTGACTTCAGCTGCAACACACTGAAAAACCAAACCAAAAAGACAGACACACCCAAGCTTTTCTCAAAGTGAAACTAAAAAGCAGAACCAGAGCTCAGCTCCACCCACACTCTGACATCACTGCAGTAACATGAGCAGTCAAACATTTCTTAAAACGACATTCTCATGACAATGGCAACAGCTCTACCAATCAGAGTTCACTTGTCAACCAATCAGTATACTTCTCATGCAGTATGATTTGTTCCCTTTGAAATTTGGTATTCTTGTGATTCTGTCCTGATGAATGCAAGATGAAAAGTTTCTGCAGCATGTCCCTTTTTCTGCAATATACAATTAAATTAAAGATGCTCCAAAACACAATGGCAATTGTGGGTTAAAATAAAGTTTTATTTAGAATTGTACCTCTATGAAGTATTTTGGTATAACTTTTAATGCTCAGAGCACTATATAATTGCAAGTTGCGAATAGTTGGAATGGTGTATTTGAAGCTGCCTCGGATACTTTAGGGCAATTCAGGATGGACAATAAATGCTGCTTTTATTTGTGATGCTCACATCCCATAAAAGAATGAAGTAAAATGTAGTTAGACTATATTTATTTCTAGATTTGCAGATTATGGGTGGGATTCTCCGGCCCCCCACCCGGTCGGAGAATCGCCGGGGGCTGGCGTGAATCCCGCCCCCGCCGGTTGCCGAATTCTCCGGCACCGGAGATTCGGCGGGGGCGGGAATCGCGCCGGTTGGCGAGCCACCCCCCCGGCGATTCTCCGGCCCGAATGGGCCGAAGTCCCGCTGCTGGAATGCCTGTCCTGCCGGCGTGGATTAAACCACCTCTCTTACCGGCGGGACAAGGCGGCGCGGGCGGGCTTCGGGGCCCACCGATCCGCGGGCGGGCCTGTGCGTGGGGGCACTCTTTTCCTTCAGCCTTCGCCACGGTCTCCGCCATGGCGGAGGCGGAAAAGACGCCCTCCACTGCGCATGCGCGGGGATGCCGTGAGCGGACGCTGACGCTCCCGCGCATGCGCCGCCCGGTAAAGTCATTTCCGCGCCAGCTGGCGGGGCACCAAAGGCCTCTCCCGCCAGCTGGCGGGTGGAAATCAGTCCGGCTCGGGCCTAGCCCCTCAAGGTTAGGGCTCGGCCGCTCAAGGTGCGGAGGATTCTGCACCTTTGTGGCGGCGCGATGCCGGACTGATTTGCGCCGTTTTTAGCGCCGGTCGGCGGACATCGCGCCGATTGGGGACAATTCCGACCAAAGTGTTTTTACTCAAGTATAATTGTACTAATTGAAACAAATTTATTCTGTCGACCCATTTGTGATTCATAGAATGTTTAGGATGGCCAGTTGCTTTAATTTATTGAGGGTAAATTTATATTTAGTTAATTAACTAGTTAGTTAGCCAGAGCCTGAAGGGCTGCTCCTTCAATGGAGAGTTTTGAAATTTGGCTCATTTTTATTTATTGGCATTTGGAATGATGCTGCCTCTGTGTTAATTTCAGAGGCCAGGTTTATTTATTTGCTGGCTGAACATAAGGTCAGTGGGAATCACTATGAATGATGATTTTTCACAGCAGAATTCTTTATTTATCTGAAGGCTTAAAATCATCGGATTGGCCTGAAGCACAACATAACTTTTGGATAGTGTAATTATTCATTTACATTGCTGCCAAAACAAACCCAGATTTTGTAATAAGAATGGTAGTAAAGCTATCAGCATTCACTCCTATTGTGGAATGAATCACAATTAATTGCAGAAATCAGGGAATTGCTTCCTGAATTGCTCTGCTCCTCCATAAGCATCGCTTCAACAGTATCTTGGCAAGAAGCTCAGCATTTAACATACAAAAGTTGTGAAGTTGTGGTATTTACCCAATAGATACTAACCCACTAGATACATATTAAACATGCCAGAAGTTAGCTCTTGTTCATTCTCGTGTAAATTATTTTTTTAATAGCATGATAAGTCTTAATTACTGTCAAACAATATCCTTGGGGCATAAAATTAACTTTTACACGTGCAGAGCTTCATTCCTTCAGCTTTTAGTTATTGCTGAAGATTAAAAATGTTGTTCACTTTTTCTTTTTGTCTCTTTTATCACTCTCCGCATGTCCTTCTTTCCCGCTCTTTGTTTTGCTTTCAATGCACGTTTTGCATTGCATTAAATATTAAGATTCTTCAATTTGATTAAGGAGATTGCACCAATAAAATGAATAGATTGCGGATGGAGAAAAAATAGTCATTGAATTAATAGTTACATTTACCTGGGAACTAATAATAATGGAAATCAAAAGCAACTTGCATCTTTATACCATCTTTCCTGAAGTAAAACATCTGAATGTCCTCCGCAGGAGGATCAAATTATACAAATTAAATTCACCTTCAGACGAAATGAATAACAAAAGGAAGGATGGAGTTAGGTAATATGCCATAGCCTTACCACTAATTAAAGGAATGAATAACAGGGGTGGGATTTGCCACGTCCCTGTGGTGTGATTTGCAGTAGCAGAGGTGGCCTGTCAATGGCCTGCGGCAGGGTCAGAAGATCCCGCCACAATCAATGGGGTTTACCATTCTAAGAACACCCCCCTCTCATCCGCCGCCTCTGGGAAACTCTCGGCAGGGGTTCATTGTCAGTGGGGACCAGAAAATCCCATCGGTGAGAGCAGCCGAAAAATTCCGGCCCAGGTGCTAGTGTTGCCGAGTAAAAATAAGGGAAAAAAGGGGTTCTGGCAGGGGTTTGCGGACGTAATGTCCAATGTGTTGGGGGTAAAGGTGGCCCCGAGCCCAGGGATAGCGATATTTGGGGTATCGGAAGATTCGGGAGTCCAAGGGGCGGAGAGGCCGTTGTCTTGGCCTTTGCCTCCCTGATAGCCCAGAGATGGATTTTGTTTGGATCAAGGGACTCGGAACAGTCGAAAGCGCAGGTGTGAATGAGTGAGGCTGGGGAAGATCATGTTTGTCCTGGGGGGTCGTTTGATGGGTTCGCTCAGAGGTGGAAACCGTTCATTGACTTCTTTAAGGAGGATTGAGGTATCGGGGGAGTGGGGCAGGGGGAGAAAGGGGATAAAATGGGGAAGGCAGGATGGGAAGAGGGGGCATGGCAAAGGGGAGTGGGTGCTGATTATTTATTACGTTGTATAATTTTACTTCTGTTTTTTCTGGTTTTGTTTGATCTTTGTTTATGCTAATTCCTGAATAAAACATTTTTTTTTTAAATTAAAAATAATGCAAAATGGCACCACCAGGCCTTTTCATAATTACAAAACATTATTAAACTGATTTCCTTCATCTCTCACTCCAATCAAGGCCTCTACACCTACACAAGCTCCCACACTCTCAGTGCTGCCACTACCTCTCCCTTCAGAATGAAAGGACTTACAAAAATATAACATCGTTCAGATTCTCAGGATGTCCCATAGGACCTCACAGCCTATATGCTGTGCTGTTGGGGAGTAGTCTCCTTTGCATGTAGGGAACTGCAGCAGCTAATTTGCACACGGCAAGATCCTGAAAACAACAATGCATAAATAACTAGATTTTTTTTTAAAGTGCTGTCAGCACATCAGGATGAACTCCTGGACTCTTTAAATAGTGCTATCTGATCTCTTTCATGCAACTGAGGGGGTGAATGCAAACACACCTGTTTTATCCCCCAAAATAGCACCTTCAACACTCCCTTACTCTTGCATCAAAACGGTATCTCATGTGTCCCAAGTTAAGGCCTGTGGGTTCAACCACAGCCATCTGAATCATAGGCAAGTGACCATGAATCATGGCTAACATCTTTGAATTACTCACTCAACTTCTGCTCTCTCCCCTACCTCCTATTCCACTGTTGCTGACCTCATTCCAATCTCCACCCATTTTCCTACCCAAGAACCATGATGAGAGGGCAGAGATACCCTTCCCCTTACTCTTGACTTGTTTCCCCCTTCCTGTCTATCCTTTTGTTCTATGCAGTTCAGTTCCTGGCCATTCAATCCACGATACATTTTCAAAATTTATTTTTAATAATTTTATTAAAAATTTGACCCTCCTGTGGAGGACATTGAGAGCTGTTTTACTAGAGGGAGTCTGCAAGTTCAGAATTTAAAAAAAAAAATCTTCTCCATTGGTGCTGCTGGCCTCTCTCAAGAATCAAATGGAGGGCGGCATGGTGGCGCAGTGGGTTAGCCCTGCTGCCTCACGGCGCCGAGGTCCCAGGTTCGATCCCGGCTCTGGGTCACTGTCCGTGTGGAGTTTGCACATTCTCCCCGAGTTTGCGTGGGTTTTGCCCCCACAAACCAAAGATGTACAGGCTTAGGTGGATTGGCCACACTAAATTGCCCCTTAATTGGAAAAAATGAATTGAGTACTCTAAATGTATTTTTAAAAACAAGAATCAAATGGCCTTCACCCTGAAAATTGCCTCCGTGAGAAATAAACAAGCCCGTTGCATTGGTCTCAAAAACAGATCATGCATGTAGTGAATCACAGAGCCCAAGATGAAACTTAACAGAAAAATTCATTTATTTTCCAAACTGAAGCCTCAGACACTGTAATCTAAGAAATTAATACATCTGAATCCATACAGCTGCCTATCTTCACTTTGAAAGACTGCTTTGCATGTTATTCATGAGGCTGATACATTACTGTATCTGATCTCTATGACTCAATGCTGCAGCACATTCTATTTTGAGCCTGGTCAGACCCATTAATTCAATCTTTCGTCCTTACTATGGGAATTTTTTTAAAGCTAAATCTAAAAAGCTCAGCAGGAGCAGGTGTTACCTTAATTATGATAAATGTTCAATAAATGGAATTAAGTTATAAAAACAACCGCACTGGTTTTAGATTTCGCCCTCTGAGTTCTGGCTTGGACAATTCTCCCATGGCCCCGCCCGTGCTTCAATGCAGGCAGTTGGGAGGGTGGGGTGAATTTGGCGGGAGTGCAAAAAATCAGATTCATGCTAACCTGAATTTTCACCGGGATCATCCGCTGGCGTCCACAATGGCGGATCGGGAAACCCACTGGTGGCTAGCGTCAAACTGATTTGTGTCCCGCTAATGGGATGCAAATGAAAGCTTGACCGGAATCTTCCACGAAGCCAGTGGGAAAATATGCTGGTCCAAAGCATGTCTGGAACCACATGGTGCCCAGATGTCGGGGCTCATCTCACCGGAGTTCGCAACAGAGGCCGCCAGCAACCCTGGACCCATAGCGGTGGGTGGATGCATTTACAGGCAGATCCTCCAGATTTGTGATCCATCTTCTAGCCTCAGAGTTTTCCCAGAGATTCATCTGCTTTCTCAGGAGGTCCATTATCTATTTTCAACAGTGGGTCAGTGATGTTGGATGTCTTTTCAGATGCGACGGCAGATTATGCACTATCAGGCCTGCACCGACACAGAATATGGCACACACTCCCCGTTACATAATTAATGAGGTTGGGGCCAGAAGGCATGGTTTAGTTTCCCTCCGGTCTCCACAATGGGAAACACCCCTTGTCTCTGCCACTGTCATAGGACTTAGTCCCAGATGAGGGTATACGCCTACAGTCTTCTGAGTCATAGACAAGCACACTGAGAGCTAGTGCTAACATCCCTGAGTCACTCAAAGAACTCCTGCTCCCTGCCCTTTCCTTCACTTTATTTGCATAAACTGAATAAACCTTAAAATTGCCTCACAAGAGCAAAAATCAATGGCCAAAACTCAGAGTTGTGGCAAGTCATATGAAAAGTGGATGCAACCGAAAGTCAATTAATTTGAATTGGCAGGAATGGCAAAACTGAAGGCAAAAAATTGAATTTCTTCGCATCATGCACCATTCATTAAATCGCGCTGGGATATGCATTACCAAATTTTAAACTGCAGGCGACAAGGACACTAGCCCGAAGTCAGAAGGGTCCTTCCTAAAATATGCAGACTGAGCTCCAACAATATAATCAGGATCCAACTGCTCTTATCTAAGTTCAGAGCAGTGAAGGCTTCTCCACCAAGACAAAGCTATTGTGATCTGGATCCAGCGTCCCACAGTGAGGCCCGGGGGGGGGGCCCGCCAAGCGGCGCGGCGCGATTCCCGCCCCCGCCGAATATCTGGTGCCGGAGAATTCGGCAACCGGAGGGGGGGGATTCACGCCAGCCCCCGGCGATTCTCCGACCTGGCGGGGGGTCGGAGAATCCCGCCCCCCTACCCGGTGGGGCGGGGGTCCCGGCGGGATGGAGTGGCGTGAACAACTCCGGCATCGGGCCGCCCCAAAGGTTTGGATTTTTCTGAACCTTTAGGGGCCAAGCCCTCACCTTTAGGGGCAAGGCCCGCGCTGGAGTGGTTGCCATCCCGCCGACTGGCGTGGAAGACCTTTGGCGCCCCGCCAGCCGGGGCCGAAGAGACTCCGGCGGCCGGCGGAATTCCGCGCATGCGCGGGAGCGTCAGCGGCTGCTGATGTCATCCCCACGCATGCGCAGGGGGAAGAGTCACCTCTGCGTCGGCCATCGCGGAGGCTATGATGCGGAGGGGAAAGAGTGCCCCCACGGCACAGGCCCGCCCGCCCGTGGGGGCACCCCCTGGGGCCAGATCGCCCCAGGACCCCAGGGCCAGCTCGCGCCGCCTGGTCCCGCCGGTAAGGGAGGTGGTTTAATTCACGCCGGCGGGACCAGCATTACAGCAGCGGGACTGCGGCTCATCGCGGGCCGGAGAATCGCCGGGGGGGGGGCCCCGCCGACCAGCGCGGCGCGATTCCCGCCCCCGCCAAATCTCCGGTGCCGGAGAATTCGGCGGCCGGCGGGGGCGGAAATCACGCCGCCCCCCCCCCCCCCCGATTCTCCGACCCGGCAGGGGGTCGGAGAATCCCGCCCCTGTATCGTAGATATATTTTGGACTAAGAAGTACGTTTTATATAAACTGTGTGTGTGTTTATTAATACATACATCTTAATTGCATGAGAATAGAATAGTCCTGTTTGTGTGTATTTGTCTTTTCTTTACTCTAATAAATAGTCTTTAATAATTGTTATCCGACAACTAGGCTGCTTATCCTCACGGGGGTTTCACTTGTCTCCTCACACCAAAATAAACCTACAAACCTCCACGGACCGGTGTTCCAAGTTGGGATACCCTCGCAGATAACATCAATGTGCTTCGTGACAGTGAACATTCTTTACCCAGAGCATGGTTAGAATTTGGAATCTGCTGCTCAGGGTAATCAACTCGCTAAAGAAAAATTTAAGAGACACTCTGACGTAGTGGGAAGCCCATAACAATGGGTGGGTGGGAGGTGGTGGAGCTGGATTTATCCGGGGACTATCAAAGCTGTAATAATGGGGGTCTGTGAACTTGAGAGAGGGGGCTGGTTTAGCACACTGGGCTAAATAGCTGTCTTTTAAAGCAGACCAAGGCAGGCCAGCAGCACGGTTCAGTTCCCATACCAGCCTCCCCGAACAGGCGCCGGAATGTGGCGACTAGGGGCTTTTCACAGTAACTTCATTGAAGCCTACTTGTGACAATGAGCGATTTTCATTTCTTTTCATTTCATGTCCCCATATCCCCTGGAGACACATTCAGAACCCCAAGCAAAGATCACGGCACTTCCAATAATAATAATCTTTATTGTTGGCACAAGTAAGCTTACATTAACACTGCAATGAAGTTACTGTGAATATCCCCCAGGTGCAACACTCCGGCGTTTATTCGGGTACACTGAGGGAGAATTCATTATGTCCAATTCACCTAACAAGCACGTCTTTCTGGACTTTTGGGAGGAAACTGGAGCACCCGGAGGAAACCCACGCAGACACGGGGAGAACGTGCAGACTCCGCACAGACAGTGACCCAGGCCGGGAATCAAACCCGGGTCCCTGGCGCTGTGAAGCAACAGTGCTAACCACTGTGATACCGCGCCGCCCATATGTCTCCTGCTGGGCCTTGGAAGGATCATGAGCCATAAAGGTTGAGAGCGACAGTTACCTTTACAGCCATTGGCAGGGCATGGGGGTCGATGGATTGCGACTCAAGTTGTTGCTGGACCATGTGTCATACATCTATCATCACGTCATGGTTTAGCCTCAGTTTCCTTCAGCATTGGTTCTCCATCATATTGAGGTAGGGTGTCCTAGGTCTGGACATCCTTTCCACAAGGCAGTACCTGTTTGTCCTGCCTCTGTTCATTCTCCTTCCTGGTTCACAGACAGCAGCCTCTTCTGCCTGAGATTCTGCCTTCGACATGCCCAAATCAAAGACTGGGAGAAGCATACACAGGCAAAAGACTTGCAGATGCAGATGGACAATTAGCCAAGACATGCCTCAGGAAGGCATGACCCCATATGGAGGGCAAACGCCTAATTGTGGGACAGTCCCAGGAAATCAGGGACAGTTGTTCACCCTGTGCTATCTCACAGAGTAAGAAAGCAAATAAAGTTGCCATAGTGCCAGATGACCATAGGCTATTTTCCCCTTTGAGGGGGAGAGCTGACTGGTGGTGATTTAACCTGAGGATCACCACACCTCAGGCTAGGGGCAAGGTTGAGAAGATGGGGCCTTCGTGAATAACCTCAGCCAGTTCGGGAATTGAACTCATGCTGTTGGTCTCACTCTGCATTACCAAACCCAGCTGCCCAACAAACTGAGCTAAACTGGCCAGTAAATATCACAGATACATTAAGGATAAGCGAACTACATGAGGAGAAAGGGTGCAGGACAATATGTTGATCGGGTTCGATAAAGTGTAAGCAAGATGCACTGCAGGAACTCACCAAGGCTCCTTAGGCAGTACCTTCCAAACCCATGACCGCTACCATCTAGAACAGGCATTTTCAAAGTCTGGGATGTGACCCCCAGGTGGGTCGTGGGCGGGTGTCAGGAGGGTCGCGAAGCCGCCGGCGCGGCGCTCCTGATTGCGCAAATGCGCGCGCAACAGCCGCAGCAGCCGGCTTTTAACAATGCCTGCTGCGAGCGGCCTTCAAAATGACGGCTGTGACCATATTAAAAAATGCAGACGCACTGTGCATGCGTGCTCGCTCATCGGTGCGCATGTGCAGAACCGCGCGGTTCCATGAGCTCCAATAAGGAAAACTAATCAGCTAGCGTTTAAAGGCAAGATTTCACCCAAAATGTGGAGGTACTTTTTTTCCAATTCTGTTATGAAATTCTTTTCTATTTCTGATCCCAAAACCGACTGAGCTACCAGCACCTAAGTAGCCAAATCGTGTGTTACACTGAATTACATTGAATGTACCACCACATTTGGCCAACCAGCCCCTGTCCACATTTTTGCTTCACTCAGAATACAATTGAGCATAAGGCACTATTCATACAGGAGAGAAAACAAGTGGAGAAACAAAAGAACATTCTGCCCAGCCAACCAGTCAACATCTCGAAATTGAATGAAATGCAAATAGATACAGGAGCAAATACGTTATCCCTCATGTCTTTCAAAATGTGAAGCCGCTGCTGGTCTGGCCAGGTGGACAGAAACGCAGCAAATGGAATACAACCCAGGGAAGTGTGAGGTGATGCATCTGGGGAGGTCAAATAAGGCAAATTACACAACAAATGGGAGGATACTGAGAGGTGCAGAGGAAGGGAGGGACCAAGGAGTGAATGTCCACAGATCCCTGAAGGTAGCACGACAGGTTGCTAAGGTGGTTAAGAAGGCATCTGGAACCCTTCCATTTATTAGCGGTTAAATAAGCCAGCTCACTACCACCTTCTCAAGGGCAATTAGACATGAGCAATAAATGCCAGTCTAGCCAGTGACACCCGAAGAATGAATTTTTAAAAATGAAGTAGGATGGGAGGAGCTGCGTGTGGGGCATTACCACCGGCATAGACTATTGAGCTGAAGTGTCTGTGCACTGTGAATACAATGTAAGGTTTTGGACTTGGGTACTTAACTCCCAGTTAGAAGCCTATTCTAAATGTTGCAAGTGAGCAGCTATAGTTACACCAACCACACATATTGCTGAACCGAGGACAAACAGTTTGTGCAAGATGCAGGGCTATGCTGGGCTTTAAAGCAGCAGCATTTTATTTACAGCAGCAGATATATGGGAACCCCACCACCTGGAAGTTCCTCTTGAAGCCACTCACCCTCCTGACTTGGAAATATATAATTGTTCCTTCACTGTCGCAGGGTCAAAATCCTGGGACACCATCTCTAACAGCACAGTGGGTGTACCCACACCACGTGGGCTGCATCACTGCCACCTTCCCAAGGGAAATGGGGGATAGGTAATGATTGCTGGCCTAGCCAGCAAAGCCCACATCCCAATAATGAATTTTCAAACATGAAGTAGCCTGGGAGGAGCTGCGTTTGGAGCATCACCACCGGTGTAATAATTCCAGGAGGTGAGGAGGGAAAGGCCAAACTGGTTTATTTTAAACTGAAAATAAAGCCGTTCCTGCGGCCAGAACACAAACGTCCCAGCCCAGGACCATCGGAAAATACCGGTCAGGGTCTGGGAGCTACATTTAAAGGTTCCAAGAATGAGACACAGCTGTGCGGGTCTTCGCCCGTTCACCATGGCCACTCACAGGGAGACCGATCAATGACCCCTGTGGTCCCCGTGCGGATTATTACAACCGACATAGACTATTGAGCTGAAGTGTCTGTTTGTGCACTGTGAATACAATGTAAGCTTGTTGGTTTTGGACTTTGAGTACTTAACTCCCAGTTCGGAGCATATTTTAAATGTTTCAAGTGAGCAGCTATAGTTATACCAACCACACATATTGCTGAACCGCGGACAACACAGTTTGTGCAAGGTGCAGGGCTATGTTGTGCCTTAAAGCAGCAGCATTTTATTTATTTACGTGGACCGACCAACTCACTTGCAAAGCTTCAAATAATACTGGATGATATAATATTTCCTGTTCGCCAGTTACGTAAATAACACCTGCAGTGTTTATTTACCTATACTCGGCGGGTCCAATAGCCTCCTTCTGCACTGTAGCGATTCTATGATAACTACAACATAGAAGTTTGCAGCCTTGTGGCTTTAAGATAGCTTCCAGGATTGAACTGATACAGAAACCTGTGTTTGCTCGGGTGCCTGGTCCCCGTTTGGTTACCTAGATCATGTGGCCCTCTCGGCAGATCGCTCCCAGAAAGATGGCAAAACCACGTCCCTCCCTCTCTAAGTTTTTTTGTAGATTGATGATAATCAAGTTGCTTAGTCCCCAACAATTAGAACATTAAACACATGCAATCAGTCCATCATAAATTGAGTCTCTCAGTTGGTTTCGGATTTCTAGTGAAGCGGTGTAACTCCTCTGTCGGAGTGCTTTCTGCAGAAACCACTCTACCCAGCATCTCCTCAGGTATTGGTAACTCTTCATCCGTTTCCAGGGAGACAACAGACTTGCCTGTCACAGGCTGGCTCGGTACTTCACTGCTTGGATAGTCACCATTATTTCCTGCTGGCAACACGGTTTTAGGCGGCAGTACTGGCTGCTGGGACAACTCCCATCTTGGTAAATGGCCTACATGCTTCCAGACGATTCTTCCTTGTACAGCTACTTCATAAGACAAACTTTTGATTCAACAACTCCTGGGACTCAACATGAGCCGCTTCCAAAATTTCTGGCAGACAGCTTCACCACTGAAAACTATGTTGTTGACATAGCCTGAATCATGATTTTTCTTCTGACGGCACTGACTGGCCTCTACCCTCCCTGGCAAATTCAGAAACACCAGGCTTAGTCTGGTCTTACGACGTGGGGACATCAACAACTCTGCTGGCGGCACTCCTGTTATAGAATGCGGAGTGGTTCTATAGCACAGAAGGCATTATAAGATTCTGGTCTCTAGGGACGCTCCTGACTTCTTCTTAAGGCCTGCCTTGATAGATTGGACTGCTTGTTCAACAGGAAAGCCTTGCCAGAGGACTACAAGTGACAGCCACAAGGCTGCTGTGTGTGGTCAAAGGAACCAACCAGGCAAACCTGCCTGAATCAGTAGTACACGTGTTGCCCAGGCCAGGAGCCAAAGCCACCTCAGGCTCAGGCCTTGCAAGTTTATCAGCTCACACAGGACAAAACGATGCAGCAAAACTGCATCATCACCCTCAAAGTCTCCCTGATAAAGATAACACTCTTGATCAACGACCATTCCCTAGAAATGGAGGTGGATACGGGAACCGCTGCCTCCACTGTCGGGGAACAGACCTACTGACGTTTATGGATGGGCATCTTGTCCCCGGGCCTGTTAGACACCAGGGCCAGGTTGGCCACATATACAAGGTAACCTTTGGCAATTATGGGGACCACAACGACCCCAGTTATTTATGGGCAGCAGACAGTCCAACTCCCACTCACAGTTGTTAAAAAAACACCATAAATGGTCGTTCAGGTGCCATAGGATGAAGCCTTCATGAAGGTGAAGCAGCAGTTACTATCATCAAACATCCTGGCTCATTATGACCCCAGAGAGAACTGGTATTGACATGTAATGCCTCTCCATTTGGCGTAGGGACAGTACTCCTTTCCCATCAATGGGATGACAGCACAGAGAGACATATAGCATATGCATCCAGAACCTTGGCGGACACGGAAAGCAGCCATTCTCAGATCAAAAAGGAAGGATTGGCTGTTATATGTGAACATAGAACAGTACAGCACAGAACAGACCCTTCGGCCCTCGATGTTGTGCCGAGCCTTGTCCGAATCCCACTCCATGTCATTCTGGTGTGCTCCATGTGCCTATCCAATAACCGCTTGAAAGTTCCTAAAGTGTCCGACTCCACTATCACAGCAGGCAGTCCATTCCACACCTTAACCACTCTCTGAGTAAAGAACCTACCTCGGACATCCCTCCTATATCTCCCACCCTGAACCTTATAGTTATGCCCCCTTGTAACAACCACCCGAGGAAATAGTCTCTGAACGTCCACTCTATCTATCCCCCTCATCATCTTATAAACCTCTATTAAGTCGCCTCTCATCCTCCTCCGCTCCAATGAGAAAAGCCCTAGCTCCCTCAACCTTTCCTCATAAGACCTATCCTCCAAACCAGGCAGCATCCTGGTAAATCTCCTTTGCACCCTTTCCAATGCTTCCACATCCTTCCTATAGTGAGGTGACCAGAACTGCACACAATACCAAATGTGGTCTCACCAGGGTCATGTACAGTTGCAGCATAACCCCTTGGCTCTTAAACTCAAGCCCACTGTTAATAAATGTTAACACACTATAGGCCTTCTTCACAGCTCTATCCACTTGAGTGGCAACCTTCAGAGATCTGTGGACATGAACCCCAAGATCTCTCTGTTCCTCCACATTCCTCAGAACCCTGCCGTTGACCCTGTAATCCGCATTCAAATTTTTCCTACCAAAATGAATCACCTCGCACTTATCAGGGTTAAACTCCATCTGCCATTTTTCGGCCCAGCTCTGCATCCTATCAATGTCTCTTTGCAGCCTACAACAGCCCTCCACCTCATCCACTACTCCTCCAATCTTGGTGTCAACAGCAAATTTACTGACCCACCCTTCAGCCCCCTCCTCCAAGTCATTGATAAAAATCACAAATAGCAGGGGACTCAGCACTGATCCCTGTGGTACACCGCTGGTAACTGGTCTCCAGTCTGACAATTTTCCATCGACCACCACCCTCTGTCTTTTATGTGATAGCCAGTTACTTATCCAATTGGCCAAATTTCCCTCTATCCCACACCTCCTTACTTTCTTCATGAGCCGACCATGGGGAACCTTATCAAACGCCTTACTAAAATCCATGTATATGACATCAACTGCTCTACCTTCATCTACACACTTAGTTACCTTCTCAAAGAATTCAATCAAATTTATGAGGCAAGACTTACCCTTCACGAATCTGTGTTGACTATCCCGGATTAAGCTGCATTTTCCAAATGGTCATAAATCCTACCCTTCAGGACCTTTTCCATTAACTTACTGACCACCGAAGTAAGACTAACCGGCCTATAATTACCAGGGTCATTCCTATTCCCTTTCTTGAACAGAGGAACAACATTCACCACTCTCCAGTCTTCTGGCACTATCCTCGTGGACAGTGAGGACCCAAAGATCAAAGCCAAAGGCTCTACAATCTCATCCCTTGTCCCCCAAAGAATTCTAGGATATATCCCATCTGGCCCAGGGGACTTGTCGACCCCAAGGTTTTTCAAAATTGCTAATACATTCTTCCTCAGAACATCTACCTCCTCCAGCCTACCCGCCTGTATCACACTCTCATCCTCAAAAACATGTCTCCTCTCCTTGGTGAACACTGAAGAAAAGTATTCATTCAATGCCTCTCCTATCTCTTCTGACTCCATGCACAAGTTCCCACTACTGTCCTTGACCGGCCCTAACTCACCCTGGTCATTCTTTTATTTCTCACATAAGAGTAAAAAGCCTTGGGGTTTTCCTTGAACTGACCCGCCAAGGACTTCTCATGCCCCCTCCTAGCTCTCCTAAGCCCTTTTTTTTTTAGCTCATTCCTTGCTACCTTGTAACCCTCAAGCGACCCAACTGAACCTTGTTTTCTCATCCTTACATACGCTTCCTTTTTCTTCTTGACAAGACATTCAACCTCTTTTGTGAACCATGGTTCCCTCACATGGCCATTTCCTCCCTGCCTGACAGGGACGTACCTATCAAGGACACGCAGTATTTGTTCCTTGAATAAGCTCCACTTTTCATTTGTGCCTTTCCCTGACAGTTTCTGTTCCCATCTTATGCTCCCTAATTCTTGCCTAATCGCATCATAATTACCCCTCCCCCAATTATAAACCTTGCCCTGCCGTATGCCCTATCCCTCTCCACTGCAATAGTGAAAGACACCGAATTGTGGTCACTATCTCCAAAGTGCTCTCCCGCAACAAATCTAACACTTGGCCCGGTTCATTACCCAGTACCAAATCCAATGTGGCCCCACCTCTTGTCGGCCTATCCACATACTGTGTCAGGAAACCCTCCTGCACACTGTACAAAAACTGCCCCATCCGAACTGTTCGACCTATAGAGGTTCCAATCAATATTTGGAAAGTTAAAGTCACCCATGCTGACTACCCTGAGACCGCCACACCTATCCATAATCTGTTTTGCAATTTCTTCCTCCACATTTCTATTACTAATTGGGGGCCTATAGAAAACTCCTAACAAGTGACTGCTCCTTTCCTATTTCTAACTTCAGCCCATATTACCTCAGTAGGCAGATCCCCCTCGAACTGCCTTTCTGCAGCGGTTAAACTATCCTTGATTAACAATGGTACTCCTCCACCTCTTTTACCACCTTCCCTACCCTTACTGAAACATCTATACCCCGGAACTTCCAACAACCATTCCTGTCCCTGTTCTAACCATGTCTCCGTAATGCCCAAAACATCGTAGTCCCAAGTACCAATCCACGCTCCAAGTTCACCTACCTTATTCCGGATGCTTCTTGCATTGAAGTAGCCACACTTCAACCCACCTTCCTGTCTGCCAGTACACTCCTGCAACCTTGATACCCTCCTCAGTACCTCACTACTCTCAACACTGGCTTCTGGACTACAACTTGTTTTCCCATCCCGAAGAGCCGTAGCAAATTTCCCTTCCAGGATATTGGTGCCCCACTGGTTCAGGTGCAAACCGTCCTGTCTTTACAGGTCCCACCTTCCCCAGAATGTGCTCCAATTATCTGCGTAACTGAAACCCTCCCTTCTACACCATCCCTGCAACCACGTGTTCATCTGCACTCTCTCCCTGTTCCTCAACTCGCTAGCACGTGGCACCGGCAACAAACCAGAGATGACAACATGGTTTGTCCTGGCTCTCAGCTTCCACCCTAGCTCCCTAGCTCCCAAAATTCCTGTTTTAAATCCCCCGTCCCTTCTCTTACCTATGTCGTTGATACCGATGTGTACCACGACTTGTGACTGTTCCTCCTCCCCCTTAAGGATTCTGAAAACACGGTCCGAGACGTCACGGACCCTGGCATCCGGGAGGCAACATACCATCCGTGAGTCTCTTTCGTTGCCACAGGACCGTCTATCTGTCCCTCTAACTGTCGAGTCCCCAATAACTATTGCTCTCTTGTTCTCCCTCCTTCCCTTCTGAGCCACAGGGATGGACTCAGTGCTGGAGATCCGTTCACCGTGGCTTACCCCTGGTAGGTCGACCCCTCAACAGTATCCAAAGCGGTATACTTGTTAGTGAGGGGAACGATCACAGAGGATCCCTGCACTGACCGCTTCCTCCCAGCCCCTCTCACCGTCACCCATCTATCTTGATTCTTTGGAGTAACTACATCCCTGAAGCTACTATCTATGACCACCTCTGTCTCCCGAATGATCCGAAGTTCATACAGCTCCAGCTCCAGTTTCCTAACATGGTTTCTGAGGAGCTGGAGATGGGTGCACTTCCCACAGGTGAAATCAGCAGGGACACTGACGGTTTCCCTCACCTCAAACATTCTTCAGGAGGAACATTGCACTGCCTTCCCTGCCATCCCCTCTAGATAACTTGTGGATAAAACAAGAAAAAGAAAGAAAGAGCGTATCTGATATTCACTCAACCCCTTAGGTTAGAGGAGGTGGAAGGGTGGGGGACACTACAAGTTTAGTGTCTCGGGTTTAGGAACAGCCCAACTTAAATACAGGTAAAAATAAAACATTTAACCAGCAACCACTGCGCCCCGCACGAGAACAGCAATCAGCTGTTATGGGCCCGCGCAAACAATTTAAATCTTTACTACTTACCCAGCAGTCACTCTGTCCTCACTCTGACCGGATTTAGCTGGAAACCCCCAACAGTAAGTTTTGTCAAAAATTTACTCCCCTTCTCAGCAAGCACTCACTCAGCAACCACTGTGCCCCGCACGATAACAGCACATGTAGGGTGAAGAAATTCCACCCATATGTTTACAGCTGACATTTTGCAATTGTAACAGACAATAAGCCCCTGCTGGGCCTTTTCTAAGAGGATAAAGCGATTCCCTCCATTGGCTTGGGTCAGGTCCAACATTGGGCATTATTGTTAACAGGTTGCGGTTACTCTCTCGAGAACCCCCCAGGATCACACGTTACCAACATGGGTGCCCTGAGTTGTCTCATGCGGCCCACAAGCTTGGTCTCTCTGCCAACATTGGAAAAAGTCATCATGAGCTTGAACTTTCTGGATACCTTGCCAGCATTCACGAAGCAGACTCAAGCATGGACCCAGGAGGACCCCACACTCTCAAAATTACACCATATGGTCCCCAGTGGCAGAATCCAAGGACACCCTGGGATGACAGGAAACCCTTCCTCACTAAACAAGAGATGACTGTAGAAGATGGCATCATCTTGTGAGGAGCCCAAGTAGTCGTTCCCCCACCCAGGTGCCACCCAATCTCGATGGAATTAAACAATAGACAACCCAAGGTATCCAAGATGAAAATGCTCACAACGAGTTACACCTGGTGGCCCGGACTTGATACAGACATCAGGAATCTGGTGAAGCAGTGCTCCTTGTGCCAGGAGAAGCAGAAGCTCCCACCTTCGGCCTCTTTCCATCCACGGGAATGGTCAGGGAGACCATGGGTACAGGTGCACATGGACTTCACTGGCCCATTCTTGAGATCGATGTTCCTTATTATGGTCGACACCCACTCAAAATGGTTAGAAGTTCATCATGTGTCCTCCATGACTTCTCATGCAACAATAGAAAAACTCCAACAAAGTTTCTGTACCCACTGTCAGGTTTAGAGGTTGGGATGATAAGGGAGTAGCAGTAATGGGGAATTTATTCCTGTAGGGGACGTTTACAAGGCTGGACGAATTAGCAGAGAAGTACAGGTTAGTGCAGTCTGAGAGGTTCAGATAATTATAGGTTCGGAATTTTGCTGGCAAGATTTTTCCGATCTTCACGATGTTGCCGATGTCATCGTTGGAGGAGAGGGTAATGCCATTGGCGGAGGCAGAAGAGAGGAATACTTCCGGAATTCATGGGGGGATTCAGGCGGAGGACACAGTGATGCTGGAGAGCATTAAGGACAAGTGGGAGGAAGAATTAGAGGGGGGAGTGAAGGAGAGGTGTGGTGTGAAGCCCTGCGGAGGGTGAATGCCACCTTGTCGTGTGCAAGGCTTGGGTTCATACAATTAAAGGTGGCACATCAGGCACATTTAACAAGGGTTAGGATGAGTCGAGTGTTCAAGGGGGTAGATGTTAGGTATGAGTGGTGTGGGAGGGACCCAGCAAATCATGCACATATGTTCTGGGCATGTCCTAAGCGAGCAAATTTGTGGGGCTGCTTCTTCGCACCATGTCGGTGATTTTCCAAAGAGAATTGGAGCCTGGTCCCCTGGATGCCATTTTTGGGGTGTCAGACCTAGCGGAGCTGCAGACGGGTGCGGGGAAAGATGTCTTAGTCTTCGCCTCGCTGATTGCTCACAGGCAGGTTCTGTTGAGTGGAGGTCAGCTTCTCCACCCAGTACCTCAGCGTGGCTGGGGGAGCTCATGGAGTTTTTGTACTGTGGGAAAATTAACTACACGTTGAGAGGTTCGATTGGGAGGTATTCACAGGATGGCAGCCATTTGTCATGTATTTCAAGGAGCTGGTCACCGTCAATAACTAGGGGTGAGATGGGGGGGGCGGGTTCGTGTGTTGGTTTTTTGGGGGCTGTTTATCTGTTTTGTATTTTTGTATTTACATACACAAAAAATTATCAATAAAAATATATGTTCTGCGCCCATAGCATACCAGAGATTCTCATATTTGATAATAGTACCCCTTTACCAGTGGAAAATGTCAGTATTCATGATGTTGAATGGCATTAATCACACCCTTCAGGACAGGAGATGCAGTCTATATGCGGAACTTTGGAGATGGTTCCAATGGATCCCAAGACTCCTGCTAGAAAAAGCTGGTCCGGCTTCTTCCACAGTCCAAGGGAAGGCCGCGAAAAAATAACTGGACCGCCTGGGAACCCACTCCAGCGGAGATGACTTCAGCAGAGACAACATCCTTGACGCCCATTGCAATTATCTCCAGCAAGGGAACTCAGCCTATGTGGGATGTGAGAGTCGTTCACCCCAGCGATGAAGATTCAGAGTCTGAAATGGAGACCTGATAGATCCCTGGCCAGTGATCATCACCAAAGATGAGCCCTTTGGTGCTCAACAAGGAAGCAACAATCCCAAATCTGCTTTACACGCCCCCCACCCCCCGATCCTGTGCCACCTGCCACCAACTCAGGGTGGTGTGCCAAGAGACAAGAGAGGCCTTATCATCGTGGGAGTGAAGGGGATGATTCGGACTTGAGGGGGAAGGGATGTCATAAACCTCACGAGGACCATGGAGGACCATTGATCGATCTCCCCGTGGGCTTCGTAGAATATGAGTTCCCATGATGAGCGGACGGAGGAATGCCCAACTGGGGTTTGTTAGTGGAATCTTTAAATTTAGCTCCCAGACAGGACCAGCATTTCTGATAGCCCTGGGCTGGAAGGTTTGTTTTGCAAGCCGCAGTAGCGGCTTTATTTTCAGTTTAAAATAAACTAGTTTGGCCTTGGATTCCGTGCCTCCTGGAATTATTACAAAGGGAATAGCTGCAAACACTCTTCTGTTTCTCAACTCAAACTGCCTTTTTTTCCCCTTTTATCCTCATCGCCAGTGTAATACTTTCCATTCACCAGTTAGGTAAATAAAAACTGTAACATTTATTTACATATAACTGCAATGAGTAGACGTTTGCAGCCTCATGGCTGTGAATCAACTTCCAGGTTCGAACTGATACAGAAACATGTGTTTGCTCGGGTGATCCCCCACCCTGGTCCCTAATTGGTTACCCCGGTCACATGACCCTCTCGGCAGATCACCTTATAAAGAGAAAGAAACACCACAGGTGAGTTTGTAGCTGCTTTCATATTAATCTTTTTTTTAAAAAAGAGATAAAACGAATACTTGTATTTATTTATTTGTGTAATCGCAGGATGTCCCTAAACACTCCACAGACAAGAAAATATTTTAAGTGAAGCTGCAGTTATATAGTAGGAAATTAACTTTCGCAAAACAAGATCCCATAAATGTTTTTTTATAAATTTAGAGTACCCAATTCATTTTTCCCAATTAAGGGGCAATTTAGCGTGTTCAATCCACCCACCCAGCACATCTTTGGGTTGTGGGGGCGAAACCCACGTAAACATGGGGAGAATGTACAAACTCCACACGGACAGTGGTCCAGAGTCGGGATCGAACCTGGGACCTCGGCGCCGTGAGGCAGCAATGCTAACCACTGTGCCACCTTGCTGCCCTAAGATCCCATAAATAACAATGAAATAAATGAGCAGATCATCCATTTCAGGTGTTGGTTGATGAATAACTATTGGCTACGACAGCAGGGAGAATTCCCCATCTCTTCTTCGAATAGTGCCATGGGATCCTTTACTTCCACTTAAGATGGAAGGATGATGTCTTAATTCAATGTCTCATCTGAATGACAGCACCTCAGGCAATGCAGACAATGTACCTTCCTCAGTACTGCACTGGAGTGGCAGCTTAGGTTTTGTGTTTTGTGTTCTGGAGTGGGACTTGGCTGAGTGGCTAGTACCATGGATATTTTAGAATTCAAAATTTAGGAGACTGTGTCTGCGATCCAGCTCCTGAGAAATTAAATCCACAGTGTAAATGCTGGGACCCATCTTATGCTCGATTGGCTCCTAGAGTCAGATTTAAAAGTTCAATATAAAATACTTTAAAGGTATTTTGTGTTGATATCTGTGTAGGCAAATACTTAATACTATTCAGAAATTGTTCACAGTTTCTATGAGAGCCAAGCTATCTGTTGGTGAGCAGTCATATTATAAATAGTTCAAGATACAGTTACTTGTTCAAAGAGATGAAATGCAATCACTGATTTGATGAAGGATAATGGGTATTTTTAAATGTAAGCTCTAGTCACCATCACTCAGATATTAAGGGATAGTTTGTCTAGCAGTCTGGTGTTGGTAATAACTTAAATCACCAAGTGGCTAAAAGTAATATTCATTCATTGCGCTGAGTACCTTATTTGCCTGACTATTGCAATGGTCCCCAGGGAATGGAATGAGAGCTGAGAGATATTCCTTGACTTTTCAGTTTCCTCATTCACATTGCTTAGTCCAGCAGAGGTGGCCAAAAGAGGCTGGTTGATGATTTTGTCAGCAAAACATTTATCAGCGATAAAGGACGCGATTTAACCAAAATAAAACAGAGTGCCATTCTGGGCAGGATTAGCGGGGTCGTTCCTGGCACTTTTAGCGCTGGGAAAGACCCCATTACCTTCCAACACTCTGTCTTATTTTTGTGTCACTGTGGGGAACACCCCGCCGAGGCTGCACTTCGCCGCATTTCCTGCACTGAGGAGCTGTGACGAGTGGAGCTCCTCGGTGCAGGAAGGAATTGGGACACCATTTAAAAATGGTACCCCGCTCTCAAAGCCCCCAACACAATCCCCGGAGCCCCTCAACACCCCACTCATCTACCTGGGGTCCTCGAAATCCCTGCACCCCACCACATACGGGCAGCGCGCTCCTGGACTGATCCCCATGCAGGCACAATGCCAGCTTGGCACTGCCAGCCTGGAAATGCCAGCTGGGTACCCTGGCAGTGCCAGGCTGGCACCCTGGTGGCAAGACCAGGGTGCCCAAGTGGCACTGCCATGGTGCCAGCCTGTCAATGCCAAGGTGCCAAAGTGCCACCTGAAATGGCTGGTGCCAGCCTGCCCAGAGGCCGACCACCCGGGGGCCTCCAATCACCTGGGAGAACCCCCCATCCCCGCAAGTACCATTCCACTTGGCCCGTTTGTGGGACCAGCACCCAGCTGGGGTCTCCTCTGCGAGGCTGGTCGATATCTGGTTGGATCTCACGAGGCCTAACGGCTGTTGTAAAGACCAGGGTAAGTCTCTCCCAGGCCGGGTTGCACCCCCGTTTGAGGGCAACGCGGCTGGTTGATCGCACCCTGAGTTTAAAGTTACTGAAAGGAACGTCTGATGCTTTGGGTTATATATTTTGAAATAGCTTGTTGCAAATGTCACGTGTTGGACTGACTGCTTTTATATAACTACATCACTGAAAAGTTTTCTTAATTTGAATGTTGCAGTTTGGTATTGTTATTATTTTGGCTGTTTGGAGTGGAATAGAGGGGCTGGTGGGTAACTCACATTGTTTACGTGGAGTACTTAAAGGATAACCTTTAATTCTGTGGCACACCCCATTCATAATCACACGCATTGTACAGGTTTCAGCTCATAGGAGATGGACCCACTTCTGGAAACCACTCTTATGTTGGGAAGATAAGGGACGGGATTCTCTGATATCGGCGCGATGTCCGCCGACTGGCGCCAAAAACGGCGCGAATCAGTCCAGCATCGCGCCACCCTAAAAGGTACGGATGTCTCCGCATCTTGAGCGGCCGAGCCCTCACCTTGAGGGGCTAGGCCCGAGCCGGACTGATTTCCACCCCGCCAGCTGGCGGGAAAGGCTTTTGGTGCCCCGCCAGCTGGCGCAAAGCTGACTTTGCCGGGCGGCGCATGCGCGGGAGCGTCAGCGGCCGCTCACGGCATCCCCGCGCATGCGCTGTGGAGGGGGTCTTTTCTGCCTCCGCCATGGTGGAGACCATGGTGAAGGTGGAAGGAAAAGAGTGCCCTCAAGGCACAGGCCCGCTCGCGGATCGGTGGGCCCCGATCGCGGGCCAGGCCACCGTGGGGGCACCCCCCGGGGCCAGATCACCCCGCGCCCCCCCCCAGGACCCCAGAGCCCGCCCGCGCCGCCGTGTCCCGCCGTCCCAAAGGTGGTTCAATCCACACCGGCTGCCATGGGTTGACAGCGGCGGGACTTCGGCCCATCGCGGACCAGAGAATCGCCGGGGGATTCCCGCCGACCGGCGCGGCGCAATTCCCGCCCCCGCCGAATCTCCGGTGGCGGAGAATTCGCGACACGGCGGGGGTGGGATTCACGTCGGCCCCCGGCAATTCTCCGACCCGGTGAGGGGTCAGAGAATCGCGCCCAAGATGAGAGTTGGGACTTAGAGTTTATCAGTACATAGAGTTTCACACATGGTTATTCACTGAACTTAAATAATAACAAGTACTTTGTTGGCTGCAAGACAATATGGGGTAAGGCGGGATTCGGCTATTGAGTTGGATGATTAGCCATGATCATAATAAATTGCGGAGCAGGCTCAAAGGACCGAATGGCCCTTTCCTGCAAATATTTTCTACATTTCTATGTAAGACGCTTTGGGATATTCAGAGATTGGGAAAGGGACTACATAAATATAAGTCCTACTTTCTTTAAGAAAAAAGTTGCTGGAACAGTTTCCTGGTTGAAATTATACTGTAACTATGCATAATGCCAGTGGGGAAAGACTGCCTTTTACAGGCACTCTTACTACCACTGCCAAATCCTGTGAAATTGGCAGTATTTTACTGCATTTGTGGTAGATAGAATTACATAGAAAATTCAGCACAGATGCATGATATTCAGTCCAAACTGTCTGTGCTTATAGTATTATTCCACAAGGGTTTCCTCCTATTCTATCCAACTCATCTCAGCTTTTCAATATATTATTACTATTCCCTTTTCTCTCAGGTACTCTAGTTTTTGTTTTAAACATTGAAGCTCTTTGCTTCAAGCACTTCCTGTGCAGAATGTGTTTCACATTGACATAGAAAATAGAACATACAGCGCAGAAGGAGGCCATTCTGCCCATCAAATCTGCACCAACCCACTTAAACCTGACTTCCATCCTATCCCCGTAACCCAATAACCCCATCTATCCTTTTTGATCACTAAGGGCAATTTATCATGGCCAATCCACCTGCACATCTTTGGACTGTGGGAGGAAACCGGAGCACCTGGAGGAAACTCACGCAGACACGGGGAGAACGTGCAGACTCCGCACAGACAGTGACCCAGCGGGGAATCGATCCTGGGACCCCGGCGCTGTGAAGCCACAGTGCTATCCACTTGTGCTACCATGCTGCCCTGAATAGGATAGCTCATAATTTCTGTTTTAGAATTAACTTTTGGTTTGGAATTGGTTAGGTTAGAGGATAAAAGTTACATGTAGATAAATGGGTACATCCAGCTAGGAAACTGATAAGCAACACTGAAGCAGATGTAATTCACAAAATCTTGAAATTAGGAGGGGATTTCTAGGACCGTTCACAGCGGGTGAAAATCCCGTTATGGCCACTAACTCTCACAAAAGGGCCACAACAGGATTTACGCCAGGGAGATCTCAAAACGAGATCTTCTCCGCCCCCACCAGCAACGTAATGCCCAGGGTTAATGCCCAGCGAGGGTGTGGGTCTGATTATCATCCATTTACTTTTTTTTCTATTTTAAAAGAAAAGTCCCTTTCAGTGCGCGAACACCCGGGCCCTCTTGACCAGTCCGTTCAGGCCCCTCACATTCCAAGTTATCAGCTGGATCAGGGGGCTACTCGACGCCCCCAACCCCCCCCCACCCCCCCCTGCCGATTAGCCATCTCCTTTTCCAGGCCAGCCATGTGTCCGCGCCTCCCGCACCCTCCCGTCCCCCAGGCGGCGGACTCCCGCCCCTCTCCTCTCCTACTTCCAGCTCCCCTTTGGCCAATGCAGCAGCAACCCAGTTCCCCCCCGCCCCCCTGCTAGATCCTCATCAAGCCATTTTGCTCCCCCCATGACACTCCCGTAAGTCAGCTGACTCCTGCTGACCCCGGCCTCTCCCGCCATTCCATCGACCCCCCAGTGTGAGAATCCCCCCACCCCTTGGCAGTTAGTGTGCACTCCTCTCCAGCACCGCCCTTCTCCCCCAGCCCCGCCCCCATCCTTCCCTAACGCGGACAAAATCCCACGCTTTCCTGACCCGGCCCCGCCCCCTCTGGCGCAGCTCCTTTTTGCGGCCTTATCCCAACTCCCCATCCCCGGGCCTCCACCCCCCCCTTCCTCCGCGAGGCCCTGCCCCTCCAACACCGACACCCACACTCTCCCACAGCCCCCACATCAAATCCATTCACCCATCCCCACCCAGCACCAAAACAAAAAGAACATTCCCCAAACGCAGTAAACACAGTAAACAGCCCCCCCACGTCAAACCCTCAGTTTGAGTCCAACTTTTCATTCAGAATAAAGTTCCATGCCTCATCAGGCGATTCAAAATAGTGGCGCCGATCTTGGAACGTGACCCACAATCGTGCTGGCTGCAGCATCCCGAACTTCACCCCCTTCCGGATGGAGCACCGCCTTAGCCCGGTTAAAACCAGCCCTCTTCTTAGCCACCTCCGCACTCCAGTCCTGGTAAATTCGGATCTCCGTGTTCTCCCACCTGCTGCTCCACTCTTTCTCTGGACACACTCTCTGTCCATAAAGCGGTGAAACCTCACCACTACAGCCCTTGGCGGCTCGTTGGCTTTGGGTCTCCTTGCCAGGACCCGATGAGCCCCATCCAGCTCCAGGGGCCTCGGGAAGGCTCCCGCGCCCATCAGCGAATTGAGCATCGTGCTCATATATGCCCCGGCATCGGGCCTCTCCACTCCTTCAGGGAGACCCAGAATCCGAAGATTCTTCCTCCTCGACGTGTTCTCCAGGTCCTCACATTTTTCCGCCCACCTCTTGTGCAGCACCTCGTGCGCCTCCACCTTCACTGCCAGGCCCAAGATCTCGTCCTCGTTCTCCGAGGCTTTTTGCCGCACCTCCCAGATCGCCGCCCCTTGGGCCCTCTTGGTCTCCACAAGCTTCTCAATCGCCGCCTTCATTGGCGCCAGCGTTTCTGTCCTCAGCTCCGCAAAGCAGCGTTTAAGAAACTCCTGCTGCTCCTGCGACCACTGCGCCCACGCTACTTGGTCTCCACCCGCCGCCATCTTGCTTTTCCTCCCTCGCACTTTCCGCTGCACCAGGATCACTTTTTTAACCGCTCCACTCCTAGTCCAATCCATATAATGGCAGGGGGACCTTGCTGTCACATTCCCACACTGGAAGCCGTCGACCAATTGCCATTGGGGCCCCTCTGAAGAGCCCAAAAGTCCATTCCCGGCGGGAGCTGCCGAACGTTCGACCTACCTAGGCATAGCCGCAACCAGAACATTACCATCCATTTACATTCATTTAATGTGCGTAATGGGGCAGCACGGTGGCACAGTGGTTAGCATTGCTGCCTACTGCGCTGAGGACCCGGGTTCGAATCCCGGCCCTGGGTCACTGTCTGTGTGGAGTTTGCACATTCTCCCCGTGTCTGCGTGGGTTTCGCCCCCACAACCCAAAGATGTGCAGGGTGGGTGGATTGGCCACACTAAATTGCCCCTTAATTGGAAAAAATAATTGGGTACTCTAAATTTATATATTTTTTAAAATGTAATATGCGTAATGCTGGATCTTCCGGGGAAGTCATATCTTCCCTACCACCAGGGTGATGTCACGCCAGTGGGATTAATACTGCTCTCAAGCAGTTGAGATGACCACGCCGGGGGCAAAGAGGCCAGTGTAGCCCCGGGGTGGTCAGGGAAATGGCCAGCACAATGTCAGGTTGGCAGTGCCAGGTTAGCAATGCAGGGAGCATGTCAGGGGTGGGGCCTCCAGGGAACCTCACAGGAGAGAACGGGGTTCCCACTAAGCCCTAAAGTTAGTGATGGTGGTGGTGGGAGGGACACTGAAGCCCCAATGCCAGCAATGGTGGTGGGGAGGGCACTGAAGGCCCGATGCCGGTGATGATGGTGGTGGTGGGAGGGACACTGAAGCCCCGATGCCGGTGATGGTGGTGGGGAGGGCACTGAAGGCCCGATGCCGGTGATGGTGGTGGGGAGGGCACTGAAGCCCCGATGCCGGTGATGGTGAGGGCACTGAAGCCCCGATGCCGGTGATGGTGGTGGGGAGGGCACTGAAGCCCAGATGCCGGTGATGGTGAGGGCACTGAAGCCCCGATGCCGGTGATGGTGGTGGGGAGGGACACTGAAGCCCCGATGCCGGTGATGATGGTGGGGGTGGGGCACTGAAGGCCCGATGCCGGCGATGGTGGTGGGGAGGGCACTGAAGGCCCGATGCCGGTGATGGTGGTGGGGAGGGCACTGAAGGCCCGATACCGGTGATGGTGGTGGGGAGGGCACTGGCGATGGCGGTGGGTGTGGCACTGAAGCCCCGATGCCAGCAATGGTGGTAGGGAGGGCACTGAAGGCCCGATGCCGGTGATGGTGGTGGGGAGGGCACTGAAGCCCCGATGCCGGTGATGGTGGTGGGGAGGGACACTGAAGCCCCGATGCTGATGATGGTGGTGGGGAGGGCACTGAAGCCCTGATGCCGGTGATGGTGGTAGGGAGGGCACTGAAGGCCCGATGCCGGTGATGGTGGTGGGGAGGGCACTGAAGCCCCGATGCCGGTGATGGTGGTGGGGAGGGCACTGAAGGCCCGATGCTGATGATGGTGGTGGGGAGGGCACTGAAGCCCTGATGCCGGTGATGGTGGTGGGGAGGGCACTGAAGCCCCGATGCCGGTGATGGTGGTGGGGAGGGACACTGAAGCCCCGATGCCGGTGATGGTGGTGGGGAGGGCACTGAAGCCCTGATGCCGGTGATGGTGGTGGGGAGGGCACTGAAGCCCCGATGCCGGTGATGGTGGTGGGGAAGGCACTGAAGCCCCGATGCCGGTGATGGTGGTGGGGAGGGCACTGAAGCCCTGATGCCGGTGATGGTGGTGGGGAGGGACACTGAAGCCCCGATGCCGGTGATGGTGGTGGGGAGGGACACTGAAGCCCCGATGCCGGTGATGGTGGTGGGGAGGGACACTGAAGCCCTGATGCCGGTGATGGTGGTGGGGAGGGACACTGAAGCCCCGATGCCGGTGATGGTGGTGGGGAGGGCACTGAAGCCCTGATGCCGGTGATGGTGGTGGGGAGGGCACTGAAGCCCCGATGCCGGTGATGGTGGTGGGGAAGGCACTGAAGCCCCGATGCCGGTGATGGTGGTGGGGAGGGCACTGAAGCCCTGATGCCGGTGATGGTGGTGGGGAGGGACACTGAAGCCCCGATGCCGGTGATGGTGGTGGGGAGGGACACTGAAGCCCCGATGCCGGTGATGGTGGTGGGGAGGGACACTGAAGCCCCGATGCCGGTGATGGTGGTGGGGAGGGCACTGAAGCCCTGATGCCGGTGATGGTGGTGGGGAGGGCACTGAAGCCCTGATGCCGGTGATGGTGGGGGTGGGGCACTGAAGGCCCGATGCCGGCGATGGTGGTGGGGCGGGCACTGAAGCCCCGATGCCGGTGATGGTGGTGGGGAAGGCACTGAAGCCCCGATGCCGGTGATGGTGGTGGGGAGGGCACTGAAGCCCTGATGCCGGTGATGGTGGTGGGGAGGGCACTGAAGGCCCGATGCCGGTGATGGTGGTGGGGAGGGCACTGAAGCCCCGATGCCGGTGATGGTGAGGGCACTGAAGCCCCGATGCCGGTGATGGTGGTGGGGAGGGCACTGAAGCCCCGATGCCGGTGATGGTGAGGGCACTGAAGCCCCGATGCCGGTGATGGTGGTGGGGAGGGACACTGAAGCCCCGATGCTGATGATGGTGGTGGGGAGGGCACTGAAGCCCTGATGCCGGTGATGGTGGTAGGGAGGGCACTGAAGGCCCGATGCCGGTGATGGTGGTGGGGAGGGCACTGAAGCCCCGATGCCGGTGATGGTGGTGGGGAGGGCACTGAAGGCCCGATGCTGATGATGGTGGTGGGGAGGGCACTGAAGCCCTGATGCCGGTGATGGTGGTGGGGAGGGCACTGAAGCCCCGATGCCGGTGATGGTGGTGGGGAGGGACACTGAAGCCCCGATGCCGGTGATGGTGGTGGGGAGGGCACTGAAGCCCTGATGCCGGTGATGGTGGTGGGGAGGGCACTGAAGCCCCGATGCCGGTGATGGTGGTGGGGAAGGCACTGAAGCCCCGATGCCGGTGATGGTGGTGGGGAGGGCACTGAAGCCCTGATGCCGGTGATGGTGGTGGGGAGGGACACTGAAGCCCCGATGCCGGTGATGGTGGTGGGGAGGGACACTGAAGCCCCGATGCCGGTGATGGTGGTGGGGAGGGACACTGAAGCCCTGATGCCGGTGATGGTGGTGGGGAGGGACACTGAAGCCCCGATGCCGGTGATGGTGGTGGGGAGGGCACTGAAGCCCTGATGCCGGTGATGGTGGTGGGGAGGGCACTGAAGCCCCGATGCCGGTGATGGTGGTGGGGAAGGCACTGAAGCCCCGATGCCGGTGATGGTGGTGGGGAGGGCACTGAAGCCCTGATGCCGGTGATGGTGGTGGGGAGGGACACTGAAGCCCCGATGCCGGTGATGGTGGTGGGGAGGGACACTGAAGCCCCGATGCCGGTGATGGTGGTGGGGAGGGACACTGAAGCCCCGATGCCGGTGATGGTGGTGGGGAGGGCACTGAAGCCCTGATGCCGGTGATGGTGGTGGGGAGGGCACTGAAGCCCTGATGCCGGTGATGGTGGGGGTGGGGCACTGAAGGCCCGATGCCGGCGATGGTGGTGGGGCGGGCACTGAAGCCCCGATGCCGGTGATGGTGGTGGGGAAGGCACTGAAGCCCCGATGCCGGTGATGGTGGTGGGGAGGGCACTGAAGCCCTGATGCCGGTGATGGTGGTGGGGAGGGCACTGAAGGCCCGATGCCGGTGATGGTGGTGGGGAGGGCACTGAAGCCCCGATGCCGGTGATGGTGAGGGCACTGAAGCCCCGATGCCGGTGATGGTGGTGGGGAGGGCACTGAAGCCCCGATGCCGGTGATGGTGAGGGCACTGAAGCCCCGATGCCGGTGATGGTGGTGGGGAGGGACACTGAAGCCCCGATGCCGGTGATGATGGTGGGGGTGGGGCACTGAAGGCCCGATGCCGGCGATGGTGGTGGGGAGGGCACTGAAGGCCCGATGCCGGTGATGGTGGTGGGGAGGGCACTGAAGGCCCGATACCGGTGATGGTGGTGGGGAGGGCACTGGCGATGGCGGTGGGTGTGGCACTGAAGCCCCGATGCCAGCAATGGTGGTAGGGAGGGCACTGAAGGCCCGATGCCGGTGATGGTGGTGGGGAGGGCACTGAAGCCCCGATGCCGGTGATGGTGGTGGGGAGGGACACTGAAGCCCCGATGCTGATGATGGTGGTGGGGAGGGCACTGAAGCCCTGATGCCGGTGATGGTGGTAGGGAGGGCACTGAAGGCCCGATGCCGGTGATGGTGGTGGGGAGGGCACTGAAGCCCCGATGCCGGTGATGGTGGTGGGGAGGGCACTGAAGGCCCGATGCTGATGATGGTGGTGGGGAGGGCACTGAAGCCCTGATGCCGGTGATGGTGGTGGGGAGGGCACTGAAGCCCCGATGCCGGTGATGGTGGTGGGGAGGGACACTGAAGCCCCGATGCCGGTGATGGTGGTGGGGAGGGCACTGAAGCCCTGATGCCGGTGATGGTGGTGGGGAGGGCACTGAAGCCCCGATTCCGGTGATGGTGGTGGGGAAGGCACTGAAGCCCCGATGCCGGTGATGGTGGTGGGGAGGGCACTGAAGCCCTGATGCCGGTGATGGTGGTGGGGAGGGACACTGAAGCCCCGATGCCGGTGATGGTGGTGGGGAGGGCACTGAAGCCCCGATGCCGGTGATGGTGGTGGGGAAGGCACTGAAGCCCCGATGCCGGTGATGGTGGTGGGGAGGGCACTGAAGCCCTGATGCCGGTGATGGTGGTGGGGAGGGCACTGAAGCCCTGATGCCGGTGATGGTGGTGGGGAGGGACACTGAAGCCCCGATGCCGGTGATGGTGGTGGGGCGGGCACTGAAGCCCCGATGCCGGTGATGGTGGTGGGGAGGGCACTGAAGCCCCGATGCCGGTGATGGTGGTGGGGAGGGCACTGAAGCCCTGATGCCGGTGATGGTGGTGGGGAGGGCACTGAAGCCCTGATGCGGGTGATGGTGGGGGTGGGGCACTGAAGGCCCGATGCCGGCGATGGTGGTGGGGCGGGCACTGAAGCCCCGATGCCGGTGATGGTGGTGGGGAAGGCACTGAAGCCCCGATGCCGGTGATGGTGGTGGGGAGGGCACTGAAGCCCTGATGCCGGTGATGGTGGTGGGGAGGGCACTGAAGCCCCGATGCCGGTGATGGTTGTGGGGAAGGCACTGAAGCCCCGATGCCGGTGATGGTGGTGGGGAAGGCACTGAAGCCCCGATGCCGGTGATGGTGGTGGTGGTGGGGGGAGGGCACTGAAGCCCCGATGCCGGTGATGGTGGTGGGGAGGGCACTGAAGCCCCGATGCCGGTGATGGTGGTGGGGAAGGCACTGAAGCCCCGATGCCGGTGATGGTGATGGGGAAGGCACTGAAGCCCCGATGCCGGTGTTGGTGGTGGTGGTGGGGGGAGGGCACTGAAGCCCCGATGCCGGTGATGGTGGTGGGGAAGGCACTGAAGCCCCGATGCCAGTGATGGTGGTGATGGTGGTGGGGAGGGCACTGAAGCCCCGATGCCGGTGATGGTGGTGGGGAGGGACACTGAAGCCCCGATGCCGGTGATGGTGGTGGGGAAGGCACTGAAGCCCCGATGCCGGTGATGGTGGTGGGGAGGGACACTGAAGCCCCGATGCCGGTGATGGTGGTGGGGAGGGCACTGAAGCCCCGATGCCGGTGATGGTGGTGGGGAGGGCACTGAAGGCCCGATGCCGGCGATGGTGGTGGGGAGGGCACTGAAGGCCCGATGCCGGTGATGGTGGTGGGGAGGGCACTGAAGGCCCGATACCGGTGATGGTGGTGGGGAGGGCACTGGCGATGGCGGTGGGTGTGGCACTGAAGCCCCGATGCCAGCAATGGTGGTAGGGAGGGCACTGAAGGCCCGATGCCGGTGATGGTGGTGGGGAGGGCACTGAAGCCCCGATGCCGGTGATGGTGGTGGGGAGGGACACTGAAGCCCCGATGCTGATGATGGTGGTGGGGAGGGCACTGAAGGCCCGATGCCGGCGATGGTGGTGGGGAGGGCACTGAAGGCCCGATGCCGGTGATGGTGGTGGGGAGGGCACTGAAGGCCCGATACCGGTGATGGTGGTGGGGAGGGCACTGGCGATGGCGGTGGGTGTGGCACTGAAGCCCCGATGCCAGCAATGGTGGTAGGGAGGGCACTGAAGGCCCGATGCCGGTGATGGTGGTGGGGAGGGCACTGAAGCCCCGATGCCGGTGATGGTGGTGGGGAGGGACACTGAAGCCCCGATGCTGATGATGGTGGTGGGGAGGGCACTGAAGCCCCGATGCCGGTGATGGTGGTGGGGAGGGCACTGAAGGCCCGATGCTGATGATGGTGGTGGGGAGGGCACTGAAGCCCTGATGCCGGTGATGGTGGTGGGGAGGGCACTGAAGCCCCGATGCCGGTGATGGTGGTGGGGAGGGACACTGAAGCCCCGATGCCGGTGATGGTGGTGGGGAGGGCACTGAAGCCCTGATGCCGGTGATGGTGGTGGGGAGGGCACTGAAGCGCCGATGCCGGTGATGGTGGTGGGGAAGGCACTGAAGCCCCGATGCCGGTGATGGTGGTGGGGAGGGCACTGAAGCCCTGATGCCGGTGATGGTGGTGGGGAGGGACACTGAAGCCCCGATGCCGGTGATGGTGGTGGGGAGGGACACTGAAGCCCCGATGCCGGTGATGGTGGTGGGGAGGGACACTGAAGCCCCGATGCCGGTGATGGTGGTGGGGAGGGCACTGAAGCCCTGATGCCGGTGATGGTGGTGGGGAAGGCACTGAAGCCCTGATGCCGGTGATGGTGGGGGTGGGGCACTGAAGGCCCGATGCCGGCGATGGTGGTGGGGCGGGCACTGAAGCCCCGATGCCGGTGATGGTGGTGGGGAAGGCACTGAAGCCCCGATGCCGGTGATGGTGGTGGGGAGGGCACTGAAGCCCTGATGCCGGTGATGGTGGTGGGGAGGGCACTGAAGCCCCGATGCCGGTGATGGTGGTGGGGAAGGCACTGAAGCCCCGATGCCGGTGATGGTGGTGGGGAAGGCACTGAAGCCCCGATGCCGGTGATGGTGGTGGTGGTGGGGGGAGGGCACTGAAGCCCCGATGCCGGTGATGGTGGTGGGGAAGGCACTGAAGCCCCGATGCCGGTGATGGTGGTGGGGAAGGCACTGAAGCCCCGATGCCGGTGATGGTGGTGGTGGTGGGGGGAGGGCACTGAAGCCCCGATGCCGGTGATGGTGGTGGGGAAGGCACTGAAGGCCCGATGCCGGCGATGGTGGTGGGGCGGGCACTGAAGCCCCGATGCCGGTGATGGTGGTGGGGAAGGCACTGAAGCCCCGATGCCGGTGATGGTGGTGGGGAGGGCACTGAAGCCCTGATGCCGGTGATGGTGGTGGGGAGGGCACTGAAGCCCCGATGCCGGTGATGGTTGTGGGGAAGGCACTGAAGCCCCGATGCCGGTGATGGTGGTGGGGAAGGCACTGAAGCCCCGATGCCGGTGATGGTGGTGGTGGTGGGGGGAGGGCACTGAAGCCCCGATGCCGGTGATGGTGGTGGGGAGGGCACTGAAGCCCCGATGCCGGTGATGGTGGTGGGGAAGGCACTGAAGCCCCGATGCCGGTGATGGTGATGGGGAAGGCACTGAAGCCCCGATGCCGGTGTTGGTGGTGGTGGTGGGGGGAGGGCACTGAAGCCCCGATGCCGGTGATGGTGGTGGGGAAGGCACTGAAGCCCCGATGCCAGTGATGGTGGTGATGGTGGTGGGGAGGGCACTGAAGCCCCGATGCCGGTGATGGTGGTGGGGAGGGACACTGAAGCCCCGATGCCGGTGATGGTGGTGGGGAAGGCACTGAAGCCCCGATGCCGGTGATGGTGGTGGGGAGGGACACTGAAGCCCCGATGCCGGTGATGGTGGTGGGGAGGGCACTGAAGCCCCGATGCCGGTGATGGTGGTGGGGAGGGCACTGAAGGCCCGATGCCGGCGATGGTGGTGCGGAGGGCACTGAAGGCCCGATGCCGGTGATGGTGGTGGGGAGGGCACTGAAGGCCCGATACCGGTGATGGTGGTGGGGAGGGCACTGGCGATGGCGGTGGGTGTGGCACTGAAGCCCCGATGCCAGCAATGGTGGTAGGGAGGGCACTGAAGGCCCGATGCCGGTGATGGTGGTGGGGAGGGCACTGAAGCCCCGATGCCGGTGATGGTGGTGGGGAGGGACACTGAAGCCCCGATGCTGATGATGGTGGTGGGGAGGGCACTGAAGCCCTGATGCCGGTGATGGTGGTAGGGAGGGCACTGAAGGCCCGATGCCGGTGATGGTGGTGGGGAGGGCACTGAAGCCCCGATGCCGGTGATGGTGGTGGGGAGGGACACTGAAGCCCCGATGCTGATGATGGTGGTGGGGAGGGCACTGAAGCCCCGATGCCGGTGATGGTGGTGGGGAGGGCACTGAAGGCCCGATGCTGATGATGGTGGTGGGGAGGGCACTGAAGCCCTGATGCCGGTGATGGTGGTGGGGGGGTGCACTGAAGCCCCGATGCCGGTGATGGTGGTGGGGAGGGACACTGAAGCCCCGATGCCGGTGATGGTGGTGGGGAGGGCACTGAAGCCCTGATGCCGGTGATGGTGGTGGGGAGGGCACTGAAGCGCCGATGCCGGTGATGGTGGTGGGGAAGGCACTGAAGCCCCGATGCCGGTGATGGTGGTGGGGAGGGCACTGAAGCCCTGATGCCGGTGATGGTGGTGGGGAGGGACACTGAAGCCCCGATGCCGGTGATGGTGGTGGGGAGGGACACTGAAGCCCCGATGCCGGTGATGGTGGTGGGGAGGGACACTGAAGCCCCGATGCCGGTGATGGTGGTGGGGAGGGCACTGAAGCCCTGATGCCGGTGATGGTGGTGGGGAAGGCACTGAAGCCCTGATGCCGGTGATGGTGGGGGTGGGGCACTGAAGGCCCGATGCCGGCGATGGTGGTGGGGCGGGCACTGAAGCCCCGATGCCGGTGATGGTGGTGGGGAAGGCACTGAAGCCCCGATGCCGGTGATGGTGGTGGGGAGGGCACTGAAGCCCTGATGCCGGTGATGGTGGTGGGGAGGGCACTGAAGCCCCGATGCCGGTGATGGTGGTGGGGAAGGCACTGAAGCCCCGATGCCGGTGATGGTGGTGGGGAAGGCACTGAAGCCCCGATGCCGGTGATGGTGGTGGTGGTGGGGGGAGGGCACTGAAGCCCCGATGCCGGCGATGGTGGTGGGGAAGGCACTGAAGCCCCGATGCCGGTGATGGTGGTGGGGAAGGCACTGAAGCCCCGATGCCGGTGATGGTGGTGGTGGTGGGGGGAGGGCACTGAAGCCCCGATGCCGGTGATGGTGGTGGGGAAGGCACTGAAGCCCCGATGCCGGTGATGGTGGTGATGGTGGTGGGGAGGGCACTGAAGCCCCGATGCCGGTGATGGTGGTGGGGAGGGACACTGAAGCCCCGATGCCGGTGATGGTGGTGGGGAAGGCACTGAAGCCCCGATGCCGGTGTTGGTGGTGGGGAGGGACACTGAAGCCCCGATGCCGGTGATGGTGGTGGGGAGGGCACTGAAGCCCCGATGCCGGTGATGGTGGTGGGGAGGGCACTGAAGCCCCGATGCCGGTGAAGGTGGTGGGGAGGGCACTGAAGTCCCGATGCCGGTGATGGTGGTGGGGAGGGCACTGAAGGCCCGATGCCGGTGATGGTGGTGGGGAGGGCACTGAAGCCCCGATGCCGGTGATGTTGGTGGGAAAGGCACTGAAGCCCCGATGCCGGTGATGGTGGTGGGGAGGGCACTGAAGCCCCGATACCGGTGGTGGTGGTGGGGAGGGCACTGAAGCCCCGATGCCGGTGATGATGGTGCGGGTGGGGCACTGAAGGCCCGATGCCGGCGATGGTGGTGGGGCGGGCACTGAAGCCCTGATGCCGGTAATGGTGGTGGGGAGGGCACTGAAGCCCCGATGCTGATGATGGTGGTGGGGAGGGCACTGAAGGCCCGATGCCGGTGATGGTGGTGGGGAGGGCACTGAAGCCCTGATGCCGGTAATGGTGGTGGGGAGGGCACTGAAGCCCCGATGCCGGTGATGGTGGTGGGGAGGGCACTGAAGCCCCGATGCCGGTGATGGTGGTGGGGAGGGACACTGAAGCCCCGATGCCGGTGATGATGGTGGGGAGGGCACTGAAGCCCCGATGCCGGTGATGGTGGTGGGGAGGGCACTGAAGCCCCGATGCCGGTGATGGTGGTGGTGGTGGGGGGAGGGCACTGAAGCCCCGATGCCGGTGATGGTGGTGGGGAAGGCACTGAAGCCCCGATGCCGGTGATGGTGGTGATGGTGGTGGGGAGGGCACTGAAGCCCCGATGCCGGTGATGGTGGTGGGGAGGGACACTGAAGCCCCGATGCCGGTGATGGTGGTGGGGAGGGCACTGAAGCCCCGATGCCGGTGATGGTGGTGGGGAGGGACACTGAAGCCCCGATGCCGGTGATGGTGGTGGGGAGGGCACTGAAGCCCCGATGCCGGTGATGGTGGTGTGGAGGGCACTGAAGCCCCGCTGCCGGTGATGTTGGTGGGAAAGGCACTGAAGCCCTGATGCCGGTGATGGTGGTGGGGAGGGCACTGAAGCCCCGATGCCGGTGATGATGGTGGGGGTGGGGCACTGAAGGCCCGATGCCGGCGATGGTGGTGGGGCGGGCACTGAAGGCCCGATGCCGGTGATGGTGGTGGGGAGGGCACTGAAGCCCTGATGCCGGTAATGGTGGTGGGGAGGGCACTGAAGCCCCGATGCCGGTGATGGTGGTGGGGAGGGCACTGAAGCCCCGATGCCGGTGATGGTGGTGGGGAGGGACACTGAAGCCCCGATGCCGGTGATGATGGTGGGGAGGGCACTGAAGGCCCGATGCCGGTGATGGTGGTGGGGAGGGCACTGAAGCTCTGATGCCGGTGATGGTGGTGGTGGTGGGGGGAGGGCACTGAAGCCCCGATGCCGGTGATGGTGGTGGGGAGGGCACTGAAGCCCTGATGCCGGTGATGGTGGTGGGGAGGGCACTGAAGCCCCGATGCCGGTGATGGTGGTGGGGGTGGGGCACTGAAGGCCCGATGCCGGCGATGGTGGTGGGGCGGGCACTGAAGTCCCGATGCCGGTGATGGTGGTGGGGAGGGCACTGAAGCCCCGATGCCGGTGATGATGGTGGGGGGAGGGCACTGAAGCCCCGATGCCAGTGATGGTGGTGGGGAGGGCACTGAAGCCCTGATGCCGGTGATGGTGGTGGGGAGGGCACTGAAGCCCCGATGCCGGTGATGATGGTGGGGGTGGGGCACTGAAGGCCCGATGCCGGCGATGGTGGTGGGGAGGGCACTGAAGCCCCGATACCGGTGATGGTGGTGGGGAGGGCACTGAAGCCCCGATGCCGGTGATGGTGGTGGGGAGGGCACTGAAGCCCCGATACCGGTGATGGTGGTGGGGAGGGCACTGAAGCCCCGATGCCGGTGATGGTGGTGGGGGGCCACTGAAGCCCCGATGCCCACGACGGTGTAGGGGGTGGGTACTGAAGCCCCGATGCCGGTGATGATGTTGCGGGGTGACCTGCTGGAATTCTTAACGTTTAAAAGGTCAAATTTTTGATTTGATTTGATTTGATTTATTATTATCACATGTATCAGTATACAGTAAAAAGTATTGTTTCTTGCATGCTGTACAAACAATGCATATCGTACATAGGGAAGGAAGGAGAGACTGCAGAATATAATGTTACAGTGATAGCAAGGTGTAGAGAAAAGATCAACTTAATACGAGGTAGGTCCATTCAAAAGTCTGATGGCAGGAGGGAAGAAGCTGTTCTTGAGTCGGTTGGTACGTGACCTCAAACTTTGGTATCTCTTTCCCGACGGAAGCAGGTGGAAGAGAGTATGTCCGGGGTGCGTGGGGTCCTTAATTATGCTGGCTGCCTTTCCGAGGCAGCGGGAATTGTAGACAGAGTCGAGGGATGCGAGGCTGGTTTGTGTGATTAATTGGGCTACATTTGTAATTTCCTGCGGTCTTGGGCAGAGCAGGATCCATGCCAAGCTGTGATACAACCAGAAAGAATGCTTTGAGGGGAAGAATGGAGAGGTTCTACAATTCATGGGTGTTATTCATTATGCACTTTCGAGAATTGGATCACATCAAACATTAGGGGGGTTGGGGGCTGGGAGGGGTGGGAGGGAGGGGGACTGTATGTGTTGATGGTGATTATGGGTGATTCCTGATTCCTTTCTGTCATTTGTTTATGTTAACATTCAGGCCAATGTCTGGGGTTTGGTGGGAGGATGGGATCATTGTTATTGATATGGGGATTGACATTACATTTGTTACTGATTATTGTTTATTGTCGGGTGTAAATTTGGGAGAAAATTTGAAAAAGGAGAATAAAAAATGTTTTTTTTTTAAAGTTAACCGAGCTGCTATGTTTGTCTTGTACATACAATAAATTTGTTTTTGTTTAAAAATGTGACATTTTGTGATGTAGTTCTATTAACAGGAGGTGTTTAAATGGTAATGGACCCGAACAGCAGCATAACAACGTTTCAATATTTCCCCTTAATTCCCTTGTGGATTTATGAGTAACCATCTTGTAATTGTGGGCGGGATTCTCCCGCAACTGGCCAGATGGCCTGACGGCGGCTCGAAGAGCAACGTGAACCACTCTGGCGTCGGGCCGACTGGAAGGGGTGGAATCCTCCGCACTTCCGAGGGCTAGGCCGGCAGCGGAGGGGTTGGCGCCGCGCCATCCGCCGAGTTGGCGCACGCGCAGAACCGCCAGCGTGGTTCCATGCATGCGCAGACGGCCGGTGTATTTCCCGTGCATACGCAGGGCGGTTCTTCTCCGCGCCGGCCAAGGCGGAGCCCTACAGAGGCCGGTGCGGAAGGAAAGAATGCCCCCACGGCACAGGCCCACCCACAGATCAGTGGGCCCCGATCGCGTGCCAGGCCAGGGGGCCCGAGCCCCCCCCGTGGACTCACCTAGCCGGCTTACACGCCAGGTCCCGCCGTGATGGTCCATGTTCATTTCAGGCTGGCGGGTCTGGCCAGGAAACGACGGCCGCCCGGCCCATCGGGGTCCGGAGAATTGCTGGGGGGCCGCTGCCAACGGCCCCTGACCGGCGCGGCGTAAACCCCGCCCGAAAACCGGCACCGGAGAATACGGCAGCCGGCGTCGGAGCGGTGGGGTGGGATTCACGCCGGCCCCCGGGGATTCTCCGACCCGGCGGGGGGGGTCGGAGAATCCTGCCCGACTCCGAGCTTTGGATTCTCTAACAGCTGGAAACCCGTCCAGTCTATTCATAATCTAAAACAGCTCGATCAGGTATCTTCTCAGTCTTCTCTTTCCTGAAGAAAAAAGCAATAGCTTGTTCAATCTTTCCTGATATTGTAACCTCTCAATTCTGGGGTCTACCTTGTAAATCTCTTTTGTATTTCTTCTACTCCTATTATATTTTTTCTATAATATGGAGGCCAAACCTGTGCACAATACTCTTCATTGATGCTTGATGTGGGTCCTATGCTGGTTTACCATAGCTGTGCTGCCTTTGAATTCTATACCCCCAGAAATAAATCTCAGTGCTTTGTTAGCATTTTTAACTACTTTGCTGACCTTCAATACTGTTTTTCATTAATTATTCATCTGTAACGTTAGATACCTGCTTCTGCTTCTTAAATTCTTTTTTAAATTCAGGGGCAATTTAGCATGGCCAATCCACCGCGCCTGCACATCTTTGGGTCGTAGGGGTGAGACCCATGCAGACACAGGGAGAATGTGCAAACTCCACACGAACAGTGACCCGGGGCCAGGATCAAACCTGGTTCCTCAGCGCCATGAGGCAGCAGTGCTAACCCTACTTCTTAATTTTTTTTTAAAAATGTTTTTATTCTCCTTTTTCACATTTTCTTCAAAATTTACCCCCACCAATAAACAGTAAACTGTAACGGATACAATGTCAAATTCCTTATTAACAACAACGATCCCATCCTCCCACCAACCCCCACACAACAGCCCGCATGACAATATAAGCATTAAATAAAGAAAACCCAGGAAAGGAATCAGGAATCGCCCATGGTCACCCATTGGGCAGCACGGTAGCACAGTGGTTAGCACTGTGGCTTCACAGCACCAGGGGTCCCAGGTTCGATTCCCCGCTGGGTCACTGTCTGTGCGGAGTCTGCACATTCTCCCCATGTCTGCGAGGGTTTCCTCCGGGTGCTCCGGTTTGCTCCCACAGTCCAAAGACGTTCAGGTTAGGTGGATTGGCCATGCTAAATTGCATTTAGTGTCCATAAAAGGTTAAGCGGGGTTATTGGGTTATGGGGATAGGGTGGTAGTGATGGCTTAAATGGGTCGGTGCAGACTCTATGGGCCGAATGGCCTCCTTCTGCACTGTATGTTCTATACCATTAACATATATAGTCCACCCCCCCACCCCCCGATAATATTCAATGCCATCCAATCCCCGAAAGTGTACAATGAATGCCACCCACGACTTATTTAAAAAAACATCTCCCCTCCCTCCACTTCCTCTCGAAAACACCTCACTCAGTATCAGTCCCTTCCCCCAACTTTTCACCCTGGCTAGGCTCATCGAAACCTGTTCTACCAGGTTCTGATGGCAGCAGCCCCTCCCCCCACTTCACTCATGTTAACTGGCCGGCTTAAAACAGCCAGTGTGGAGCCCCCCCCCCCCCCGGGTCTCCTCCCCACCCCCCCCCCCCCCCCCCCAACCCGGTCCCAGGAAAACAAAGAAATCCCCTTTAACACACAACCGCAGCATAAACATACAAACCCCAAAGAGCCATCATTGCAAAGAAAGCCCCAACTCTTACCTTGTCCCCATAAGAAGTCTTACAACACCAGGTTAAAGTCCAACAGATTTGTTTTGATATCACTAGTTTTCAGAGCGCTGCTCATTCCTCAGGTGAATGTTCCAGAAACATATATATAGACAGATTCAAAGATGCCAGATGACTTTAAACAACCGCGCAACCTCAAACAAACCATTGTTTGCAGCAAACTACCCAGTCTTCAGAACAGTGACCACGACACCACACAACCCTGCCATGGCAATCTCTGCAAGACATGCCAGATCATCGACATGGATACCACCATTACACATGAGAACACCACCCACCAGGTATGCGGTACATACTCGTGCGACTCGGCCAATATTGTCTACCTCATACGCTGCAGGAAAGGATGTCCCGAAGCGTGGTACATTGCGAGACCATGCAGACGCTGCGACAACGAATGAATGGACATCACGCGACAATCACCAGGCAGGAATGTTCCCTTCCAGTCGGGGAACACTTCAGCAGTCAAGGGTATTCAGCCTCTGATCTCCAGGTAAGCGTTCTCCAAGGCGGCCTTCAGGACGCGTGACAACGCAGAATCGCCGAGCAGAAACTTATAGATGTGTCCTCAACCGGGACCTGGGATTCATGTCACATTATATTCATCCCCCACCATCTGGCCTGCGAAATCCTACCAACTGTCCTGGCTTGATACAATTCACACCTCTTTAACCTGGGGTTACCCCATCTCTGGATCTGTAAAGATTTAATCACCTGCTAATGCTCGTATTCCAAGCATTGTCTGGCATCTTTGAATCTGTCTATATATGTGTTTCTGGAACAGACCTCTTCATTCACCTGAGGAAGGAGCAGCGCTCTGAAAGCTAGTGATATCGAAACAAACCTGTTGGACTTTAACCTGGTGTTGTAAGAATTCTTACTGTGCTCACCCCAGTCCAACGGCAGCATCGCCACATCTTGGGCGAAATTCTCCAGTATCGGCGCGATGTCCGCCGACTGGCACCCAAAACGGCGCAAATCAGTCGGGCATCGCGTGCACCAAAGGTGCGGAATGCTCCGCATCTTGGGGGGCCGAGCCCCAATCTTAAGGGGCTAGGCCCGCGCTGGACTAATTTCCGCCCCGCCAGCTGGCGGAAAAGGCCTTTGGTGCCCCGCCAACTGGCGCGGAAATGACATCTCCGGGCGGCGCATGCGCGGGTGCGTTAGCGGCCGCTCACGGCATCCCCGCACATGCGCAATGGAGGGAGTCTCTTCCGCCTCCGCCATGGTGGAGACCATGGCGAAGGCGGAAGGAAATTAGTGCCCCCATGGCACAGGCCTGCCCGTGGATCGGTGGGCCCCGATCGCGGGCCAGGCCACCTTGGGGGCACCCCCCCGGGGCCAGATCGCCCCGCGCCCCCCCCAGGATCCCGGAGCCCACCCGCGCCGCCTTGTCCCGCCAGTAAGGTAGGTGGTTTAATCTACGCCGGCGGGACAGGCATTTTAGCAGCGTGACTTTGGCCCATCCGGGCCGGAGAATCGCGCGGGGGGGGGGGCCCGCTAACCGGCGCGCCGCGATTCCCGCCCCCGCCGAATATCCGGTGCCGGAGAATTCGGCAACCGGCGGGGGCGGGATTCACGCCAGCCCCCGGCGATTCTCCGACCCAGCGGGGGGGGGGGGGGGGTCGGAGAATCTCGGCCCTTGTCCCAATAGAGAGCGTCAACTCATTTAGTACATACAACAACATGCAGTGAAAAGACAAAGCTACATACGCGACATACTCTCCTACCAACCCACTACCCTCAGTACAAGACCAGTCCTCAGTCCTATTTCTCAATTCTGCCACAGCCCTTCTGGCTTCGCAAACAACTGCGCCGCTACCACCGTCTCAAAATAAAAGTCTTTGGAATTGTAGGTCACCCTCAACTTAGTTGGATACACTATGCCGCATCGCACCTTGCTGTTATACAGTGCCGTCTTCACTCGGCCGAAGGGAGCTCGCCTCCTCGCCAACTCCACCATGAAGACCTGGTATATGCGTATACCAATTCCAGCCCACTGCACCTCCCGCTTCTGCTTTGCCCAGCACAGGACCTTCTCCTTCATGCGGTACCTACGGAAACAAACAGTTACCACACCTGGCGGCTCACTTGCCTTTGGTATAGGCCTCCATGACCAATGAGCCCGATCCAGTTCATATCGAGAAGGATCTTCCCCCTCCCCCAATAGCTCCGCCAACATCGTGGCAAAATGCTCCATCGGCCTCGGGCCTTCCACCCCTTCGGGCAGACCCACAATCCTCAGATTCTGCCGCCTGGATCTGTTTTCCAGGTCTTCCATTTTGGCTCGCAGACCCTTGTTGGTCTCTGTCACCCTCCGCAACTCCTTCCCCATCGAGGTGAGTTGATCACTGTGTTACGCTAGTGCCTCTTCCACTTCCTTCAGTGTCTCACCCTGCTCCCGCTCCTCAGCCGCTGCACTCGATAACGCCGCCCTCACCGGGGCAATCGTCTTCTCCACCAGCACTTTCAATACCGCCCCCATCTCCTTCCTCATCACTTCCATGTGCTTTATGAACTGTTTTTCAAGTTCCACGGCCATCGCCCCGGTCATCCTTTCTGCCGTGAGCAGTGCGGCCTCACCCGGCGCCCCCGCCTCTGCCTTCCTTCCAGTTCCTGAGCCGACCTTTCCACCCACCGGCTGACCTTCACTAGCCCCCATTTTCACGGCCATTTTTCTTTGAGCTTTGGCCATCTCCCTTCTCTGTGCCTGGGATGGGGCATCAATACTCCAAAAAATCAATTGTCGGGTGGGAGCCCTCCAACGTGTGGCTTCCTCCTACCCACCGCCACCGGAAGCAGCCTGCTTCTTAAATTCTAAGTATACATGATGCTTCTGTTTTATCTCCCAAACCACATCACCTCACATGAATCTATGCTAGAATTTATTTGCCACTTAACAGCCCAGTCTGCAAGTTTTCTACCATTAGAGAACCAAGGATTGTTCTACACATCAGTGTCACAATTTCAGTGGGTGAAATCATACCAAGCTCCTGCCAGCAGGTTGATGGTAGACATGGAGTAGAATATGGTGGGATGCTCAGAAAACAGTTTCACGCTGGTGTGAATTTACAGTGGGATTTTCCGCTAGTGCCCTCAATAGCGGGTGGGAAAATCCACCAGAGGCCGACATGAACGTCATTTGCATCCTGTTAATTGTTAGACATTTAGCTACTGTTGTATAAAGAGTCAAAGGTTCTGCTCCTTTTCACAAACACCTTTATTTCACTTTAACAGTCTCTGCACAAAATTTTATCATCACATCACCTGACACATAGGTCATCTGAAGCTCCTTTACATATCAGTGTCAATTATTGGATACTTTACATAAATGAGACAACTAAATAGAATATCATTATCATAGAATTTACTGTGCAGAAGGAGGCCATTCGGCCCATCGAGTCTGCACCGGCTCTTGGAAAGAGCACCCCACCAAGGTCAACACCTCCACCCTATCCCCACAACCCAGTAACCCCACCCAATACAAGGGCAATTTTGACACTAAGGGCAATTTATCATGGCTAATCCACCTAACCTGCACATCTTTGGACTGTGGGAGGAAACCGGAGCACCCGGAGGAAACCCACGCACACACGGGGAGGATGTGCAGACTCCGCACAGGCGGTGACCCAAGCCGGAATCGAACCTGGGACCCTGGAGCTGTGAAGCAATTGTGCTATCCACAATGCTACCGTGCTGCCCTCAATGTCTGTTAACCCATTATTTAACAGTTTCCCCTTCCTTGGAGAAAAAAAATAATTAGGTGAAAACAAAATAAGAAACTCAAAAACACACACGCATTTTCCCCCCTTCTTTTTTTCTCATTTTTGGAAAACAAAACGGTCGCAGAAACATTAAAATCCAAAAGGTTCTGTGAACTAGCCCCTCTTTTTGTAAAACAGTCTGACAATTGTAGCTACTGTCGACCCATTTAATTTTTGCCATTTCCCCTCTGTCCAACATCTGCTTCAAACTTGCGATGTCTATCCTTAACCTTTTTCATTGACACTTTTTGTAGAGTGCACATTTTCCCACAGGGATTTATTGTCAATGTGACATTCAATTGGTATATATCCCAAATCCCCTAATCGCAAAATTTCTGTCAATATCTGAGATATACAAAAAGCCATATCCACCGCCTCTATAAGGCTTAACGTCTCAGCAGCCAAAGTGCTTTTGACCACTCTCCTTGGGCGAAATTCTCCTACCCGCCCCGCCACATTTCTGCGTCGACCGGCCGGCGGGAGTCTCCGTAACACCGGCCGGTCAATGGGGTTTCCCATTGTGGGGCAGCCCCACGCCGTCGGGAAACCCCCCGGTGCCGGCAGAACGGAGACTCCCGCCGGCGGAGAATGACGCCCCTTATTTTTTTTGTTTCCCACACAAGAGGGCAACATTTACCATTATTCCCCAAACCGAAAATCATAAAACCTCCTGCGCTTAAACCCCATCACATACATTTGCATAGGATGCATCACCATAAACTATGGGTGGGATTCTCCCGCACTTGGCGCTTGGCCTGACGCCAGCGCCAAGAATGGCGCGAACCACTCCAGCATCGGGCCACCCGGAAATTGCGGAATCCTCCGCACTTCCGGGGGCTAGGCCGCGCCGGAGGGGCTGGCGCAGCACCAACTGGCGGCGAAGAGCCGCCATAGTCCCGCGCATGCGCAGAACTGCCAATGTGTTTCCTGCGCATGCGCAGGAGGGGTTTTTCACCGTGCCGGCCATGGCGGAGCCCTACAGAGGCCGGCGTGAAGGGAAAGAGTGCTCCCACGGCATAGGCCCGCCTGCAGATCGGTGGGCCCCGATCGCGGGCCAGGCCACCATGGGGCCCCCCCCCGGAGCCGGATCCCCCACGCACCCCCGTGGACCCCGCTAGACAGCCGACAAGCCAGGTCCCGCCGTGATGCACCATGTCCCTTTCACGCCGGCAGGACTGGCCGAAAATGGGCAGCCGCTCGGCCCATCGGGGCCCGGATAATTGCCAGGGGGGCCACTGCCAACGGCCCCCGACCAGTACGGCGTAAACCCCGCCCCCGCCCGCAAACCGGCGGCGGAGAATACGGCAGTCGGAGTGGGATTCACGCCGCCCCCTGGGGATTCTCCGACCCGGCGGGGGGGGGTCGGAGAATCCCGCCCCAGGAGTTTCAAGTGCCTAAGATCACCTAAAACCGGGAACCTCAAAACACACTCCTGCTTTTTAGTTTGACCAATGTTTATTTGCTCTTATTATGTCTTCCCTTTGGGATCTTTCATTTTTGTACTCAACTCTAAGACATGAAAACTCACGTCCCGTCTTTTTGTGAAACCCGGCCATGACTAATTGCTATTGGACTGACGCTTTCCAAATAAGGGGCGTCATTCTCCGACCCCCCGCCGGGTCGGAGAATGGCCGTTGGCTGCCGTGAATCCCGCCCCCGCCCCCGCCGAAGTCTCCGCTCCCGGAGATTGGGCGGGGGCGGGAATCGGGCCGCGCCGGTTGGCGGGACCCCCTGCTGGATTCTCCGGCCCGGATGGGCCGAAGTCCCGCCCAGAAATTGCCTGTCCCGCCGGCGTAAATCAAACCTGGTATTTACCGGCAGAACCAGGCGGCGTGGGCGGGCTCCGGGGTCCTGGGGGGGGGGGGGGGGGGGGCGCGGGGCGATCTGACCCCGGGGGGTGCCCCCACGGTGGCCTGGCCCGCGACCGGGGCCCACCGATCCGCGGGCGGGCCTGTGCCGTGGGGGCACTCTTTCCCTTCCGCCTCCGCCACGGCCTCCACCATGGCGGAGGCGGAATAGACTCTCCCCACTGCGCATGCGCGGGAAACTGACAGCGGCCGCTGACGCTCCCGCGCATGCGCCGGGAAACTGACAGCGGCCGCTGACGCTCCCGCGCATGCGCCGCATTTCCGCGCCAGCTGGCGGGGCAACAAACGCCATTTCTGCCAGCTGGCGGGGCGGAAATCCCTCCGGCGTCGGCCTAGCCCCTCAATGTTGGGGCTAGGCCGCCAAAGATGCGGAGCATTCCGCACCTTTGGGCCGGCGCGATGCCCGTCTGATTGGCGCCGTCTTTGGTGCCAGTCGGCGGACATCGCGCCGTTGGGGGAGAATTTCGCCCAAGATTGCTGACGTAAAGTTGCTCCCAACTTAGTCTGTCAGATTTCCAGTCCAATATATTTAAATGCACCAGAAGCCTGACTTCCAACCAGAGATTACAATAGCTTCGAAATCACTAGTTCCACTCCACAAAAAATCATCGACATGCATCATAAAGATGCCAGAAAGGTTTCCTTTGTAGTGCCAGTAAAACATTGCCGGATCTGCTTTCAACTGGCAACAGCCTTACCTTAACAAAACTGCCCTCACCGAAAAATACCAAACTCTAGACGCATCATTTAATCCATATACACATTTGTTCAACTTCCAGAGTACCCCTTCTGTGTTAGCTGACTCTTTAGGAGGATGGAGAAAAATGTCTCTCTGGAGCTGATGCTCCTGCAAAAAGGCAGCTTTTATATCTATAGATTTGCATTCCGTTGCCTTTGTGGCTAATAGAGCCAAGAAGATCTGTAAAATAACCTTTCCTGCCGGAGGTGAATCTACCCTTAAATCCTGATCTTCTAAGTTTTCTTCAAATCCTCTTGCCCCAAGCCTGGCCTTTGCCTTATAGGTTCCATCCGGAAGAACCTTTTCTGTTCAAATCCATCTGTGGGATAGAGCTCGTTGTCCCCTATCCGGTACTTTCGTGTATACCCAAAATTCACTCCAACTATGCAGTTCTTGCTGTTTGGCATCTTTGATAAATTTTTCATCTAATTTATTGGAAGCTACCAAAATCTCACGCGCATGTGGGCTTCTACTCCTATTAGTATTCGTAGTCTTACTCATGTTCCGAGACCTTGACAAACAACATCCCCTCTCCCGCCTGGTATCTCGTTCTGTACTGCTACTGCTTGATCTTTCCCTTCTGCTGTGGGATGTCCATTCAATAGTTCTCGGCCTTTTCCTGCAGACCTGTTGACTATCCAATGTACTATCTGAACTGGCACTGCGTTTCTGTGCCCTCCATTTTTGAACTTCGTGTTCCCAATCCATTGTCTTGACTCCCTCCCCTGAATGCTGTACATTCACCCAATGTTTATACTTTCCAGTGGCCTTCCCTGCTCTACTTATAACAGTTGCATCCTTCCATTGACTAGACCTTCAGGCAAGTATGTCACATTTGTACCAACTTTTGGCAGTTGTCCTTTCGGAAAAATGGCCTGTTCTAATTCATCAGAAGTGTTGTGTTCCTCTACAGAAACCCTATCTATATCAGTTAACTGGTCCTCATAGTTCTGTAACACATGCGTACCAGACAAACCTGGTTCCTCGTCATGTCTGTCTGCTCTGTCTAAATTTGAAAATTTGCAGTCTGTACCCATTATCCTTGATGAATGTACCCTAACAGTTTGATTGCCATGTTGCAAAATAATTGTTTTGCCATCTATGTCTATGATCTTCTCTGGGCCTTTCCATTCATTAAAATTGTCTCTCTTATAGTATACTATGTCTCCTTGTTGAAAAACGGTATTTGAAAGCCGTACATTATGCCTGAAAGCTCTACGAATTCTTTCAGAGACTTCTGCTTACAAAAAGGCTTTTCTACTGCTATGTAATGCATTTAAATGCTCAGCAAAGGCAGAGCTAATTGTAGTCCCTTCCCAAGCTGGAGGTTGGTCATCCAAATGGACGGAATTTTAGGATTTCTACCAAACACTAATTGATAGGGACTATAGCCCCCAACCATTTGCAATGAATTCTTTGCATGTACCGCCCATGCTAAAGCTGAATTTAGCTTGCAATTCGGTCTATCTGCCAAAATTTTCCGGAGCATGTCATCGATTACAGCATGGTTTCTTTCATAGACACCATTACTAAATGGGTCTATGCCGTATTCATAACTGTGATATTCACATTTTCACACAAATCCCTAAACTCATCACAAGCAAATTCTCCCCCATTGTCCGTAAGGCATTTTGCTGGTGGACCCATTCCTGTCCCTATCCATTTTTCCACGATTTGATCCAGAATTACTCTCTTTTCTTTACTTCGTACAATCGTTGATTGACTAAATCTGATTGCTAAATCTACAAAATGCAAAATAAATATATTATTGGCTTTATCCCAGATCTTAAGGTCCATGGCCACAATGTTGTTAAAATCCCTGGCCAAAGGTAGGGTTACCATCGGTCGTGCTGGTGTCCTTCTGTACTTCCAACAAACTTCACAGCGATCACTAACCTGTTCTATCAGTTTAGTATTGTCTTCATCCCTTACCCCTGCATCCTTTAATAAATTTTTCAGCCTCCGAGGAGACGGATGCGCAAATTGCCTATGCAGTTTTAATACAACAAGCTTTTTATCAGCTAAAGTCCGATTTTCAACTGCCATTAACACATCCTTAACAACTCTACTTGAAATATTATCTGTCAGTAATGGAATACGATAGTGTCCTGACTGTGTAAATTGTAAGTCCACCACCTTTCCAAAAACTGTTGCCATATCCTGTCCCATATCCAGTTTCATGTGTGCTTTCTTCATCGACGGTCTGCTCAGAAGCAAAGGTATCTCACTTGATACAACATAAGTGCTAATGAAATGATTCACTTCGGCAATATTGCAAGGGATCACCACTCTTTTCAGCAACTTCAGAGTATTATCATCCCCAAACCTGAAACTTGTGGAACTTTCAAATTCCTTAACCTTGTTACAATTTTCAGTATTCAAGGAGTCCAGATAACATTTTAACCAGTCAATTTCACACACAGTAGATGTGCAGCCACTGTCCAATACAGCACAACTGAAAGATTCTGCAACCAACACCCTCATTACCAGCATAAAACTGCTTGTTAATAGGACAATGCCTTCTTTCTGGTCACTATCTTTTTCCTCTTCTTTTTTTTTAAATTTAGAGTACCCAATTTATTTTTTTCCAATTAAGGGGCAATTTAGTGTGGCCAATCCACCTAGCCTGCACATCTTTGGGTTGTGGGGGCGAAACCCACGCAAACACAGGGAGAATGTGCAAACTTCACACAGACAGTGACCCAGAGCCAGGATCGAACCTGGGACCTCGGTGCCGTGAAGCAGCAGTACTACCACTGTGCCACCGTTCAAACACTCTATTATAACGTGTTAGACAGTTGAAAGCATAATGGTATTGAGAGTCACATCAAAAACATCGATTTATCATGTCCCGTGCATTTCTGGGGTTCATCTTCCTATTGTAGGTTCTAACTGGGTTTCTGTCTTCATAATTTCCGGGTCCCGATCTCCTTCTATAGTTTTGGAACCTGTTCGTAGCTGTACGATTTCGCCATCCTGTTAGTAGTGTATTTTCCATATTCTGCTTTATTGCAGGCTGACCTATTTGGGTCATCAGAGCCATCGGAATCGAATGTTTCCCAGAAACATTTTTAAAGCTTCTGTCATCTGATCGAATAAGATATCCTTATCCGCAAGCTGAACTCCTGTCAAAACCAGGAGCCTATCCATGTTTTTTTTTTTTTAAATAATATTTTATTGAAAATTTTTGGTCAACCAACACAGTACATTGTGCATCCTTTACACAACATTGTAACAATACAGATAATAATGACCTTTTTAAATTTAAACAAAAACAACAACAAATAAATAAATATTAAATAACAAAAAATAAAAACTAGCCCTAATTGGCAACTGCCTTGTCTCAGGCCACACACCACCACCCCCATCCCCCCCCATCCCTCCCCCCCCCCTCCCCCCAAGTCCTGGGCCGCTGCTGCTGCCTTCTTTGTTCTCCCCTATCTATCTTTCCGCAAGATATTCGACGAACGGTTGCCACCGCCTAGTAAACCCTTGAGCCGACCCCCTTAGGACGAACTTAATCCGCTCTAACTTTATGAACCCCGCCATATCATTTATCCAGGTCTCCACCCCCGGGGGCTTGGCTTCTTTCCACATTAGCAATATTCTGCGCCGGGCTACTAGGGACGCAAAGGCCAAAACATCGGCCTCTTTCGCCTCCTGCACTCCCGGCTCTTGTGCAACCCCAAATATAGCCAACCCCCAGCTTGGTTCGACCCGGACTCCTACTACTTTCGAAAGCACCTTTGTCACCCCCATCCAAAACCCCTGTAGTGCCGGGCATGACCAAAACATATGGGTATGATTCGCTGGGCTTCTCGAGCACCTCGCACACCTATCCTCCACCCCAAAAAATTTACTGAGCCGTGTTCCAGTCATATGTGCCCTGTGTAATACCTTAAACTGAATCAGGCTTAGCCTGGCGCACGAGGACGACGAGTTTACCCTGTTTAGGGCATCTGCCCACATCCCCTCCTCAATCTCCTCCCCTAGCTCTTCTTCCCATTTCCCTTTTAGTTCGTCCATCATAGTCTCCCCTTCGTCTCTCATTTCCCTATATATATCCGACACCTTACCGTCCCCCACCCATTTCTTTGAGATGACTCTGTCCTGCACCTCTTGTGTCGGGAGCTGCGGGAATTCCCTCACCTGTTGCCTCGCAAAAGCCCTCAATTGCATGTACCTGAATGCATTCCCTTGGGGCAACCCATATTTCTCGGTCAGCGCTCCCAGACTCGCAAACTTCCCATCCACAAATAGATCTTTCAATTGCGTTATACCTGCTCTTTGCCACATTCCATATCCCCCATCCATTCCCCCCGGGGCAAACCTATGGTTGTTTCTTATCGGGGACCCCCCCAGTGCTCCGGTCTTTCCCCTATGTCGTATCCACTGTCCCCAAATCTTCAGTGTAGCTACCACCACCGGACTCGTGGTATAGTTCCTTGGTGAGAACGGCAATGGGGCTGTCACCATAGCCTGCAGGCTGGTCCCCCTACAGGACGCCCTCTCTAATCTCTTCCACGCCGCTCCTTCCTCCTCTCCCATCCACTTACTCACCATTGAAATATTAGCGGCCCAATAATACTCACTTAGGCTCGGTAGTGCCAGCCCCCCCCATCCCTACTACGCTGTAAGAATCACTTCCTCACTCTCGGAGTCTTCCCGGCCCAAACAAAACCCATGATACTCTTTTCTATCCTTTTGAAAAAAGCCTTCGTGATCACCACCGGGAGACACTGAAACACAAAGAGGAATCTCGGGAGGACCACCATCTTAACTGCCTGCACCCTCCCTGCCATTGACAATGCTACCATATCCCATCTCTTGAAATCTTCCTCCATCTGTTCCACCAACCGCGTCAAATTTAGCCTGTGCAATGTGCCCCAATTCTTAGCTATCTGGATCCCCAGGTAACGAAAGTCTCTTGTTACCTTCCTCAACGGTAGGTCTTCTATTTCTCTACTCTGCTCCCCTGGATGCACCACAAACAGCTCACTCTTCCCCATGTTCAATTTATACCCTGAAAAATCCCCAAACTCCCCAAGTATCCGCATTATTTCTGGCATCCCCTCCGCTGGATCCGCCACATATAGTAGCAGATCATCCGCATATAAAGATACCCGGTGTTCTTCTCCTCCCCTAAGTATTCCCCTCCATCCCTTGGAACCTCTCAGCGCTATCGCCAGGGGCTCAATCGCCAGTGCAAACAGTAGAGCCTATCCATGTTGCGCACTCTAACTCAGTCAAGTAATTTAAAGGCCAACACAGACTGTGGAAATTCCAGGTTGTGTTTCTGCAGCCTTTTATATAGTCTGCCAAATTCCATTGTATAGTCTTCAATGGAGAAATCCTCTATTTTCCAGAACCTATCAAAATCCGACCATGCTTCATACACACTTAACAAGTCAGCCTTTTTATAAATCTTATCCATATAATAGAGTCTTCTGAGTTTAACTCTTCCAATTCCAGCTCAGAAAACACTTTGCTCCGGATTTTACCATCATAAGGTCGAGAAAGAGCCAATGCCATACCTTGTTTTCTCTTTCCCAAGGCAGTTACCTTAGTCCACATAACTACTGCACTTCTCCATTGGCCGTACGATCCCCTTTCAGAAAATAAGGGAGGATAGTCATATCCTGCCATCTTAATCCTATGTTCAGCCATATATCTTTTTTTTTCTTCTCACTCACTGCTTGGTTTGGTCTGGAAAAGTTGTATCTTTCAACCCTTCACATTTGCACAGCAACCATCCTCTGCTACCATTTGTTAGACGTTTAGCTGCTGTTGTATAAAGAGTCAAAGATTCTGCTCCTTTTACAAACACCTTTATTTCACTTTACAGATTCTGCACAAAACTCTATCATCACATCACCTGACACGGAGGCCACCTGAAGCCCCATTACATATCAGTGTCAATTATTGGATACTTAACATAAATGAGAAAACTAATTGGAATGTCTCTTAACCCATTTATTAACATTAATCGGAGGCAAATGGATGCCTGACCCTTCCATGCCAGATTTTCCACAATGCCGGTGGGAGAACACGCCAGCGTGAATCACATTCAGAACAACGAGGCATACAGGTATCAGGACTCATCTAAACAATGCCCAGGCAGCACGGTGGCAGTGGTCAGCACCACTGCCTCACAGTGCCAGGGACCCAGGTTCGATTCCCACCTTGGGTGACTGTCTGTGTGGAGTTTGCACTTTCTCCCCGTGTCTGCATGGGTTTCCTCCGGGTGCTCCGGTTTCCTCCCACAGTCCAAAGATGTGCAGGTTAGGTGGACTGGCCACGCTAAAATTGCCCCTTAGTGTCCAAATATGTACAGGTTAGGTGGGGCTATGAAGTTATGGGAATAGGTCAGGGGGTGGGCCTAGGTGTGGTGCTCTTTCAGAGGGTCGGTGCAGACTCTATGGGCTGAATGGCTACATTCTGCCTTTAGGAATTCTGTGACTTCCTCCAGAGTTCAGGATGGAGGCTGTCCACAACCCTGGACTTTGGAACACCACATCAGTGGGTTGGGGAGCAACTACAGGTGGATCTTTGAATTTCTGTGCCCTGAAGAAGGCCCATCTTCCAGCCTCAGAATGTTCCTGAAGATCCATCTTCATTCTCAAGAGGTCCATCTTCTGGTTTCAGAGTGCTCCCAGAGATCTATCTTCATTTTCAGGAGGTCCATCTTCTATCTTCAATCATGGGTCAGTGATGTTGGGCACCTTCTCAATATGGTGCCCGGACACAATGGTGGATTACGCGCCATCCAGCCCCCTCCTGAAAATAGCATAAAACACCCAAGTGCATGATTAATGAGGTCTGGAAGGAAGATTTGACATGTTTACCTGCCAGTCGCCACAGCAGGAAACACTCCAAATTCCCCAACCCCACCACAGCACTTAGTCTCAAATTGGGAGAATTCCGCCCAGTGTTACTGAAGCATTGTAGAGTATTTTGTCAGGTTGGAGGAAAACAGGTATTGTTAAAATGTTTACAGTCAACTGAAGGAGTTTTAGCTGGACTTGCATTGATCTTTTTAAGATAATTTTATTTACAGTGTATAAGAATTTGGCACATACACTGGACTCTCAGAAGACTAACACTGAGGCTGTAGATTTAAACATAGGCCGAAATGTTCCAGCCGTTCCCAGCAGCAGGATTCTCTGTCCCGTCCTCTGGCAGCAGAGGATGTGAACAATGGGAAAACCCGTTGGCATCGGCGGAACTGGAAGATCCTGCCAACGGCCAATGATGAGCCACCTCTGCCCCCTCAAAATTCAACGCGGCAGGTGCAGAAAATCCCACCCACAGATTTTCCAATACAAATGCACTGGCAGACAATGTGTATAATTAGTGTTTCCAGTTGTCTGAGAGGCAGCATAAACCGCGTGCACAAATTAATCCTAACAAAGAGGTGCAAAATAAATCTTACATGATATTTATAATTTCAGCCCAAAAACTGCAAATCAAAGACAATGTACCTTTAAATCTTCAGTGCTATCATGACAGAACCTAGCAAAACTGGACTCATATTTATAAGGGTATGAAAGGTTACCAAAATAACATGTACCTTCATTTTCATACATTTACATTTTATTATAATAAAGCTCTAATCTGCTTTTGGCAGGAGGCATGTTTTGGGAAGGTTTCTGGCCTGCTCCACGGGGGTTGACACCTCCACTGCCACAGCATGCGTCATTGAGAAGTTTTCATTTTAGAATAGTTACCAGAAAAGCTGTTTTAATTTCGAATCTGAATTATAAATATAAAGTACGTTGTTTTTTGCACTACTTTATTAGGATTAATTTTGTGTAATTGTTACGGGACTAAACTCATGCTGCCTCTTACGCAACCAGAAACACCAGCTACATACATGGCGTCATTCCCTTTTGTGATTCACCATTGCAGTGCACTGTGACTGTTGCACTGCACCATGGTGGGAGTTGTAACTGTTATTCTCCATCCACCAAGGTGAAATGAAGAGTACACACTGACATTTGCACAAAACATAACAGCTCTGTTGGACCTCTCTGACATCTGTATCTATTTCGGAGTCAGTAGGTTTCAGTCTAACTCAATGATTCTCTATCGCGCTGCTACGCCTTACATTTTGGGGAATAGAAACAAGCAATTTTGCAACTAACCACATCTGTCATCCTACTTATCGTGCCTGGCCTCTATATTACATTCCATGTGTAAATTATATGCTTATGTCATGGATCAGGCCAGGAAATGGTTCAATTTATTTTACATCGTGAAAGCATAGTGCATTGCTTTGACTTTCCTAATATTTTGGGTGCACATAAAATGTAAACTGTGGCCAACCTTGGGCATTTTAAGATAAAGGAGCATATTCAACTTAAAGATTTTTTATATCAGAGGGTGGCACTGTGGCACAGTGGTTAGCACTGCTGCCTCATGGCGCCGAGGACCCGGTTCAGTCCCGGCCCCGAGTCACTGTTCGTGTGGAGTTTGCACTTTCTCCTCATGTCTGCGTGTGTCTCACCCCACAACCCAAAAAGATGTGCAGAGTCGGTGGATTTGCCACACTAAATTGCCGCTTAATTGAAAAAATGTTTGCACCAGGAATCCGCAAAAATTTGATATCAGATTAAACAAATAACTAAATTATTTCATATATTCATTTTGTTCTAGTAATAGAATATACATAATCCTGATTATTTACAAATAAAACGGAATAATTATTGCGGTGAGCTTTGTTCAATTAATAAACCTGAGCTATACAAACAGGGAGCATCCCAATTTTGATGCATAAACTGTGCTGTTAGACATTGTTGGTCAAGGTAGTAATAGGGATATTATAATTGGCCTCAGTATTCTTGGGTTAAAGGAAGAGAAAATAAGTGGGACATCTTTACATAACCACCTCATTACAGAATCGTCTTCATTCTCGATCACTCTGAAGTATTTGTTCTGAGATGTCTACAGCACAGAAGTGGATCTCTCATTGTGCCTGTATCATGGGCGAAATTCTCCCCCAACGGCGGGATGTCCGTCGACTGGCGCCAAAGCCGGCGCCAATCAGACGGGCATCGCGCCGGCCCAAAGGTGCGGAATGCTCCGCATCTTTGGGGGCCAAGCCCCAACATTGAGGGGCTAGGCCGACGCTGGAGGGATTTCCGCCCCGCCAGCTGGCGGAAATGGCGTTTGTTTCCCCGCCAGCTGGCGCAGAAATGCGGCGCATGCGCGGGAGCGCAGCGGCCGCTGTCAGTTTCCCGGCGCATGCGCAGGAGCATCAGCGGCCGCTGTCAGTTTCCCGCGCATGCGCAGTGGGGAGAGTCTCTTCCGCCTCCGCCATGGTGGAGGCCGTGGCGGAGGCGGAAGGGAAAGAGTGCCCCCACGGCACAGGCCCGCCTGCGGATCGGTGGGCCCTGATCGCAGGCCAGGCCACCGCGGGGGCACCCCCCGGGGTCAGATCGCCCCGCGCCCCCCCCCCCCCCCCGGACCCCGGAGCCCGCCCACGCCGCCTGGTCCCGCCGGTAAATACCAGCTTTGATTTACGCCGGCGGGACAGGCAATTTCTGGGCGGGACTTCGGCCCATTCGGGCCGGAGAATCCAGCGGGGGGTCCCGCCAACCGGCGCGGCCGGATTCCCGCCCCCGCCCAATCTCCGGGAGCGGAGACTTTGGCGGGGGCGGGATTCACGGCGGCCAACGGCCATTCTCCGACCCGGCGGGGGGTCGGAGAATGACGCCCCATGTCTCTAAAAGATCTTTCCAATTAGTCCCAAACTGAGAGCACAGCAATATTTATTATTTTGGAAGCACCCCCTCATCTCCCACTGTCTCGCTTTTGTCTTATCACCTTCATGACACGGTTCTAATCTATTCATACAAAAGACCCAAAGTCCTAGTAATGATTTATCCACTCTGCAAATCCTCCCAAGCAGCTAGTCCCATTTTTAAAAACCTGTTGTAAATCTTGCCAATGTGATGTCATGTCGGCAAGGGGGGAGTTCCCAATATGGGGGTAGGATACACAGAGGGTAGTGGCTGCCTGGAACTCGCTGCCAGAGGAGGTGGTAGGAACAGGCACGATAGTGACGTTTAAGGGGCGTCTTAACAAATACATGAATAGGATGGGAATAGAGGGATACGGACCCCGGGGTGTAGAAGGTTTAGGTTAGATTGGCAGCGTGGTCGGTGTAGGCTTGGAGGGCCGAAGGGCCTGTTCCTGTGCTGTACTTTTCTTTGTTCTTTGTTCTAATGCAGTTATTATTTCTTAAAAGCTTTACACAGAAGAAGTACAGTATCTCAATGCCAAGACTGACTGAATAATACAGGTAAGCTGGCAGGACAGCAGAAGATACAATGGGCCTTCCCCTCTTGTCAGGTCAGGCATGTCGCTGAGATTTGTTCTGAATCAATTCTCAGTTTTCAATTATTCATCATAGAACCCCCTACAGTGCAGAAAGAGGCCATTCAGCCCATTGAGTCTGCATCGACACTTCGAAAGACCACCCTATCTAGGTCCAATCCCCCTCCCTAAGGGACAATTTAGCATGGCCAATCCACTTAGCCTGAACATCTTTGGACTGTGCAAGGAAACCGGAGCACCCAGAGGAAACTGACGCAGACATGGGGAGAACGTACAAACTCCACACATACAGTTACCCGAGGTCGGAATCAACCTGGGTCCCTGGCACTTAGAGTCGGGGTAGTTCGCATCCACATTAACCATGAGCAGGCACAGAATCTCACAAGTGCTGATAAATGAGAATCTTGGGTCATTTTCAGATTATCCCCGTGCTCCCGCCAATGACGTAATACCCAGGAAGGTCGCGAACTTCATTTTAATTCATTTAAATGACATTAGCAGACTTCCCAAGGCCATATCGTCCCCCCACATTGGGAATTCCCCCCTTTCCGTCATGATATCACATCGGCAAGATTTCCAACAGATTTTTTTAAATGGGTATCAGGCAAAGGGAACCCACGGGGGCATATAGTTAAGTATAAACCCTGGGAGGAGCGGGACATGGCCAGGTAGAGGAGACTTCAGTTGGGGAAGTCCATGCAGGGTGTTCCCTGTGCATGGGGGGCGGGGTGTGCTCCTATGTTGGAGTATGTTCCCTGGGGGAGTGGTGGGCATGTGCATGTTGGGGGGCAGGGGTCTCTATGGGGGGATTTTTAAAAATGGGCATTTTTAAAAGCCCAATCTCTCGGGAGCTGGCACTGCTGGCTCTATCAGGCCTTGCCCAATCAGCTGGATAGTGGCAGGCAGGCCTCCAGCATTCTCTTTTACTAAGTGTTGGACAATATGGGGAGAAATATGGCAGCTTCCTATTAGGTTGAATACAACCACTTTCACTTTACCACACAAGCCCATGATTAAAGGAGCACGGATCTCATTGACATCATTGGAGTCCAATCTGCCAGTTTCCGATATTTGTTCAGTTCTGCTCAGACAAACTGATTAAAATCGTAGCCTCTGGGATAAATGAGGGGTGTTGTTGATAGGTGAATTCAAATGTCTACCTGCCCGATTTCCACTGGGCAAGCAGTGTTAAAACTAGCCTTTAAGATTTTCACACCTTTGCCATAGACTACCTGATCTATAGTTACCCAGATGATCTTTCTCTCCTATCTTGAACAAAGATATTACGTTGCCCACTCTTGACTCTAAGAGTAAATGATAGCATCGTTTACATATTTTTTGAAATATAAATTTACAGACCCCAATTATTATTTTTTTCCAATTAAAAGACAATTTAGCTCCCTGGTAGCCCGGAGACGGATCCTTTTAATGTGGAGGGACTCAAAACCCCCACGTGTAGAGAGTTGGGTCAATGACATGGCTGGGTTTCTCAGCCTCGAGAAAATAAAGTTTGCCTTAAGTGGATCAATGCTAGGGTTCTCCCGGAGGTGGCAGTCGTTCGTCGACTTTCTTGGAGAAATTTAAAATGTCGGCAGCAGCAGCATTCCGAGGGGGGGGGGGGGGCGGGGGGTAGGTGTTGTTTTAATGTTTACTGTTCTTTTTCTGTTATTGTTATAAAATTTTACAAATACTTCAATAAAAATTTTACCACAGGTGGTAAAAACCTCTGAATGAACCTTATTCTCTTAAAGTAACACACACACTACCAAACTTCACATTACACTCAGGTAAGGCACTTCCAGCTCCCCTGGCACCTTTTACCACAGGTGTGCAGGGTTAGCATGGCTTTGTGTTGTTGGGGTGAGACCCACGCAGACACGGGGAGAATGTGCAAACTCCACACGGACAATGACCGAGGACCGTGATCGAATCTGGGTTCTCGGTGCCGTGAGGCAGCAGTGCTAAGCCACTGCGCCACCGTGCTGCCCTACCATTGGCATATTTAAGGAAATTGAAAGTATGCTAGATCCTTTATTATCACTTTCTGACTTCTTGGATGGCCTACAGTGTATGCCACCAGGCCACAAGCCACCTTGTGACCTGATGGCACGGTAGCATTGTGGATATCACAATTGCTTCACAGCTCCAGGGTCCCAGGTTCGATTCCGGCTTGGGTCACTGTCTGTGCGGAGTCTGCACATCCTCCCCGTGTGTGCGTGGGTTTCCTCCGGGTACTCCGGTTTCCTCCCACAGTCCAAAGATGTGCAGGTTCGATGGATTGGCCATGATAAATTGCCCTTAGAGTCCAAAATTGCTCTGAGTGTTGGGTGGGGTTACTGGGTTATGGGGATCGGGTGGAGGTGTTGACCTTGGGTAGGGTGCTCGTTCCAAGAGCCGGTGCAGTCTCGATGGGCCGAATGGCCTCCTTCTGCACTGTAAATTCTATGTTCTATGTTAAAACCTTGAATTTTTCTCATTACTTTAGAACTATTTCCTTTTCTACAAATAGCTCTACTAGTTGTTCCCTCCCACTACCCTGCATTCTCACTTCCATCATTTGTGCAAAAGCAGTCAAATGTTTATGTAACATTTCTGCCATAGCATCATCCTCCACAACTGGCCTCCCAACTTCACCTCTGAATGAACCTTAGTCTCTTAAAGTAACACACACACTACCAAACTTCACATTACACTCAGGTAAGGCACTTCCAGCTCCCCTGGCACCTGCTTGCACAAGCCCAACTCTTTCCACCACTCTAACATATGCACATCCCACATTTCAACTCTCCCAGTACAATTGCCACATACTCCTTCATTGGCGGACTTACCTTCATACATAACTTTTCCCTCCTTTAGCTTGCAATAAAATAAATGGTTGTGTTGAAATACACTCAGGTGCTTGCCTCATGTTTTGCTATTTATGAACATTACACTAAGTCAGGATGTAGACCATCCAATAGCTGAGACTCCTGGTATGGTTCTGCTCTGCCAACACGATGATTGACTGTGATGGTGGCATAACAGCTTCCCTCCTTCTACTTCGGTTGCTTAAGCCATGGTGTGCAGAAGGAGGAGAAGCTGTTACACTACCAATCAGTTGATGAAGACATCCTGCAGATTCTGCCCTTTGATGATCCTTTGCAGCAGTAAGAGTCTGCTTTGCATCTTAGAAGGGCTAGACATCCTGGGAATGAAACCTCTTTCTATTCATAAAAGGGAAATGCTGCTGACACTGGAAATTTGAATTCAGAACAGTAGATGCTGGAAAAACTCATCTGGTCTGGCAGCGTCTGTGGAGAGAGAAACAGAGTTAATGTTTTCAAATCCTTATAACTCTTCCTTGGAACTCTGAAGAAGAATCATACAGACTTGAAAAGTTAATTCTGTTTCTCTCTCCACAGTTGCTGCCAGACCTGCTGGTGTTTTCCAGCATTTACTCTTTCTATACATATATGTCAGCAACTGCTTGGTTGGTGCCTTTAGCACGATGTACAAACTGTTGTGGAACCTTAGAGAACCAAACTCTCCAGATCCCTGGCTCTGTGCCTCTGTTAGCTGGGCGGAATGTGAATCAATGAATTTGGCTGTTGTATGAAGTAGGGCATCCGTTACCTGCCGGATTGATGTTCTGACAATTAGCTGGTTAACGTTAAACAGATATCCTGTGAGGAACTGGGAGAATCCAGAGCCATGCAAGTTGAGCACTGTGATCACTTTAATTGCCATGGACAGAGCCATGGAGCAAATCTGAAAATGTTTGTAATGGAGTTGGCAGAGATTCCTAGTGACATCATTAGAGAGGTGCAGCCATTGGAGGCAGTTATTTGGAGAGGTCTCTGTAGGACTGGTGAGACTTTTACTCACATTGGGGAGGGTGATAACAGATGGGCTGTTCCAGTCTGCCAAGCCTCCCGGGTCTCCTGGCCTGGACACAATGTTACTGTAACCCCCTCCTCCATTATGATGGGCACAGAGTGTAGCTTGCACTAGGAAACTAACCCCTGTCTGAAGTTGACCTGAATTTGTGTTTGCTAGTGGAAGTTGTTGGGGTCGGTGTGGTGGGTGGGAGGGGGGTAGGCGAGGAGGTTGGTGTGGAAGGGCCCAAAATTTGTTTCTGGGGTGAGAGGAACGCTCTTCAGGAAATTTTGACATGGGTGTCCATGATTTTAAAATGTGTAGCTTTTATTTAATGTTCCTCGGAAGCCTGCAATCATTTGGTACCTTCTTCAGCTCATGTACAACATGTGAAATTAAGTTACATCATTTGTAGGAGTGATATCAATGCAGGATTCTTCTATGTACTTGAACAGAGAGCGAGGGAACTGAATCCTGAACAACATTGTCAGGCAGAAGATTTACGCTGCTGAATAAAAATGAACAATTTCGTACTTGGCAACAAGAGTGCTTAAGCAGCATGAACATGTTTATTTCTTCGATAGTTTTTTGATAAATTTAGAGTGCCCAATTATTTTTTTTCCAATTAAGGGGCAATTTAGCATGGCCAATCCACTTAAACTGCACATCTTTGGGTTATGGGGGTAAAATCCATGCAGGCATGGGGAGAATGTACAAACTCCACATGGACAGTGACCCAGGGCCGTGATTCGAATCCGGGTCCTCAGCGTTTCTTTGATAGTTTTAGTACAATACTAACAGGGCTGGTTTAGCTCAGTGGGCTAGACAGCTGCTTTGTGAGGCAGAACAAGGGCAGCAGCGCGGGTTTAATTCCCGTGCCAGCTGAGAATTCTGAATTCTCCCTCTGTGTACCCGAACAGGCGCTGGAATGTGGCGACTAGGGGCTTTTCACAGTAACTTCATTTCAGTGTTAATGTAAGCCTACTTTTGACAATAAAAGATTATTTATTTAATTATTATTTATAAGTGCTGAAGACGGTGAGAAGGACATTACAGAAAGAACATGAAAATGCTTCGAATTGGGGGGGAAGGACTTTTAGCCCATCAGGCCAGGACAGAAACATGTGCAAAGGTAATAAATGCAAATACATTTTATCAGGGCAGCTGATATGCCATGAAATTCTCAGTATATTTAATGATTATCCAGCCAGTTACTGTTACTCTAACATTTCACGTTCTCTTGTGTGCTGTTAAAAGTCCATGTAAAGTGTACTGATTCCCGTTTGTTCAACATGTTAAAGATATCCTCCAATCGGAAAACTGTTAACAGAGTGAACTGGGACCGCCAAGGGGAATACCAGGCAGTGAATGTCGGATCCTGGACTGAAGGAAAGGCTGTAGGAAACTACAGCAAGGACAGAATCCACCTGATTGATGAAATGTAACAGCTAATATTACAACTAGAGAAACTGAGTTGAAGGTCGCCATTTGGTGAGCTCCCTCCGCCAAGTCCACCTTTAGTGTCAGCCAATCAATGGGGTGCATGCAATACGCCCACAGAGCTTTTCATATTTCCCATGCTGTAACCATAAAGGCATTTCCCACTGATATGTTCCAAATTGCTTATTTCTTCCTTTTGTTAGCAGATGTTTGGGAAGCACGCGAGAGTGCAGCTTGAATGCAGAGGGACTATTGTGGATTCAGTACAGAGATCAGCATGAATGCGTTGGCGGACCAAACGCCACGTCTCCTCCGCTCGGAGAGTGTTCTTGGTGTTTCCATCGTTACCTTGACCAAGATCGTGAAGTTTGGCTGCCAGGCCTGGAGTGACGCCAAATAGCATCAATGACCAGTCGACAACAAAGTCTCATAACTCAGAACTGCTTCTGGAAATTGCTGCATTGACAACCTCATCCAGAGAGCGCGAAGATATCGACAACAGGCTTCAACACTTGAGACACATGACTTTGCCTCCACCCCACCTGACTGGGAAGGCAGGCAACTTACTGACAGGAATCTCCGCGGTTGGAGACTCAGCTCCTGCCACGTGTTCCTGAGGTTGAAGCAAACGCTGGCAATCTGAACCTAGTTCTGGTGAAAGGTCACAGAGCTCAAACATTAACTCTTGTTTCTCTCTCCACAGAAGATGCTGGCAGGCCGCTGACTATTTCCAGCATGTTCTGCTTTTTATCTCACACAGCTTCACCGATGCACCTGATAAACTCCAACACCAATTCAACACAGTTGTTCCTTTATCCTGACAGGTGAACCGGGAGAACAGTCCAATCCGCGCTGCCGTCCCCCTCCCCCAATAGCCCCCAAATCTTAAAACACCGATGACCTCTCCCAATCCTTCACCGTTAAACCGGTTGAACTGCGCCCACAGCAACACTCGCAATTCCAAACACACAACACTAGCAACACACAAAACTCCACATTGCAGTCCAGCTACCGTTTATACACATCAGAAATAATTAGCAGAAATCGGTTGCCAAAGGCACTCGAAAAGTTAAACTTCCAGGACTTTCTCGTAACCCGTTAATAATTAAAACAAGAGTAAAATACTGCCACACGTTAATAATTAACCCTTCTGTATATATGAATAAAGTGAAGCCGTCCTTTTTTGTAGGAAGCAAATAGTGCTTGAACTGGAAAATATATCTGGGTTTTTAAAGGTTCTTTGTAGACATAATGTGGGCAATGGAACTCTGCATGAATCATATCTTCCACAGGAGTTGAGAGTTGGGTCTCTCCCTCCCCACACACGTTGACAATTACACTAAACTTTACTAAATTTCACAGTTCTGTCGGATTTAAAGTTGTCGGTGCAAAGTATCTGGACCTTAAAAGGAAATTGATTATAAGGGAGAATGCTTGGAAGGGAATCAATCATCTCCACAGGGCTAGGGGACACACACGTCTCCCGTGGAGTGCCAGACAGACATACTACCCTCCTGACCAATTTTATTTTTTGTAAACAGTTACTTTGGCTGTATTTTCTTGCACCGACCGTTTCACAACACTGACGCTTCAATTTCCCATCCACGCCCGCCCTGCTATCTTACCAAAAGTTTACATTCACTGGACTCTTAATCAGATTGAGCTACCCGACACTGCGCAGTCATTTCCCCGCCACCGACAACGCAGAAAGTTTCATCGTTGCAATTGAATCGTCCCCACCTCTGATATAATTGCATCTGTTCTCATCCAAACTGGAAACAGATCCACCCATTCTGTCAGGAAAGCAATTCTGGTTGCAGAATGTCTTTGTTTTGTTCCTTCTCCCAGCGTTGACTATAAAACGGGACCTCAGCTTTCTGTAAAGGCTGCGCCAGTCCCTCGCTGTCCACGGTGCAGCGAATGTCCCTTTACCCTGATGTTCGCTCTATTATAATGAACTTCCTGAAAACAGTTACCGCCTTCGCTCCACCCCTTTGCTTAAAGCTCAATTAGACTGGCCACACACTAGAATAACGGTTGGTAACTAAATCCAAAGCGATACTATTTGGAAAATTGCACCATGTGATAACAATATTTGTGGAGGCGAATCTTGAGTATGAAGACATATTCACCCGCATTCCTTCGCACTTGTAAGGACACTGCTGAAACAAATATAATATACAATATTAGGGAATTGTGCTGGGACCATCTAAATAATAGTGTCAGCTCAGCACAATGGTGCCGTGGTTAGCACTGCTGCCTCACGGCGCTAAGGTCCCAGGTTCGATCCCGGCTCTGGGTCACTGTCCGTGCGGAGTTTGCACATTCTCCCCGTGTTTGCGTGGGTTTCACCCCCACAATCCAAAAGATGCGCAGGGTAGGTCGATTGGCCACGCTAAATTGCCCCTTAATTGGAAAAAATGAATTGGGTACTCTAAATTTATAAATAAATAAATAATATGGTGCAAAACTAATCACAATTCTGAGCAACTTACTAAAAACAATTTCACTACCTGATTTGTGGCTGAGTCCTTTCCTGTATGTGACTGGCTTGGTACATACCACACGGTTTACCAGTTTTGTAAGGTCAAAGGGTAAAATTCAACATATTGGTGGAGTGATGTCAAAACCCTTCATTGTAAGTAAGCTGGCCAGGCAATATAAACTTAACATGTATTTGCTGTCAAAGATAATTCTGATCTTGAGTGAAATATAGGAAAGAATGAAGCCATTGTATTTAGTAGAAAAGAAAGACATATCGCCCAAACTTTTCAACTTGCACTCATCAGGACAAATGCAAGCATGCCAAATTTCAAAATTTTTATGGAAACGAAAAAGAGTCATCCAGTCTCAAAATGCTTACTCTGTTCCTCTCTCCACAAATGCTGCCAGAGCTGCTGAGTGTCATATTTTCTCTTTTTATTTCAGATCTCCAGCATCTGCAACATTTTTTTGAAATTTAAAATTCACATATTTGTTTACAAATCCCTCCATGGGCCCCAATTTCTGTAATCTTTTCTAGGCCTACAATCCTCTGAGATAACTGCTCTCCAGCCTATTGAGCATCCCCAATTTCAATTGTTCCACTGTTGGCGACCAGGATTTCAGCTGCCAAGGCTTTGGAATTTCTACCCAAAACTTTCCACTCTCTACATTTCTTTCCCACTTTAAGACACTTCTTAAAACCTATCTCCTTGACTAAGCTTTTGATATCCTTAATATCTCATAACATGGTTCAGTGTCATATTTTGTTTCATAATGCCTCTGGGACATTCTATTACAGTAAGGGGCTATATAAGTTTAAGTTGTTTTTAAACAGAATCATCCCAATTTGCATTTAAACTAGAGTGGCATGCATGGTCCTTTGAAATTGCAATTGAGGTATTTAGTAGCACAGTGGTTAGCACTATTGTTTCACAGCTCCAGGGTCCCAGGTTTGATTCCCGGCTTGTGCCATGTCTGTGTGGAGTCTGCATGGTCTCCCCGTGTTTTCGTGGGTTTCCTCCGGGTGCTCCAGTTTCCTCCCACATGTCCCGAAAGATATGCTGTTAGGTCATTTGGACATTCTGAATTCTCCCTCCGTGTACCCGAACAGGCGCCGGAATGTGGCGACTAGGTGCTTCTCACAGTAACTTCATTGCAGTATTAATGTAAGCCTACTTGTGACAATAAAGATTATTATTATCATATTAAAAAGAAAACAAGGAATGCCGAAAAGTATATATTTTCCAATCATTCATGGGACATGGACATCACTGGCAAGGCTAGTATTTATTGCTGAGAAGATCTTACCTGTGGTTGTTAAGTGCTGAAAGTCTTCATTGCTAAATATTTCAGATGTTAAACATACTTGTTTTCACCTTGTGGCCTGATTTTTGCAAAGGTGAGCTGACTCTGTGGACTTGTAGAAATGATGGGCCGAGGGGTGGCATGTGGCGCAGTGGATAGCACTGGGACTGCGGCACTGAGGACCCGGGTTCGAATCCTGGCCCTGGGTCGCTGTCCATGTGGAGTTTGCACATTCTCCCCATGTCTGCGTGGGTTTCACCCCCACAACCCAAAGATGTGCAGATTACGTGGATTGGCCATGCTAAATTGCCCCTTAATTGGAACAAAAAAATAATTGGGTACTCTAAATTTAAAAAAAAAGAAATGATGGGCCAGATTCAGATTAGAAAGTCCCACTCCCATTTCTGATAGATCCATTTTCACTGGCAGGGGAAAGGGGGTGGAACATGATGCACACGTGGTGAAAACAGATCCCATTTTCATTGTAGCAAGTGTCTTGTCCCAAAGCATGGGAGTCATTAAGTTTTAGAATGGACTTAAATGCTCTTAAAGGGAAGATAAGGTCTGTTAAATGATCATGATGTGAAGTTATTAAGTCCCCAGCCCTTTAGAAATTAAAAATAATACTGCCTTGTCAGTGAGAATTCAAAACCTCTGTTCTAGCAATTACAATAGCTGTTTGTTGACATTTCCCTAAGGGCTGTCTGTCATTATGTCGTTTTGAATGCTGAGCTGCTTTCCAGAAGCTATAGTTATCTCAACAGGAGGGATTGTAAGTTCATAGTTTGAGTGACAGCTCAAAGAGGTTATATGATATGGGGTTCTGAATAGAAGCGTGCTTGTTTTTATAGAGGATTAAGCACTTGAGGATATTTAAGTGTCGGACGGGTGTTCAAGAGTGAGAGTGTTTTAGATACTTAGACCTTTATTTTTATTTCACATCAAAATTGCTCCTGAGGTCTGCCAATGGTGGATACTGGGTAAGTTGACATGGAGGGTATAAGGACCAAGGGTGCGGCCATGGGTTAGCATGAGTTGGTATTTAGTTGATATGGACGTGACATGGGAAGTTCTGGTGTGTGAAGAGTGATGGCTAGAGGGCCTAAAATTTAAGTCTCAAAGAACCAAGGTAGTTATTTTAACTAGTCTGGCTCAGCACTCGGCAGCCCCTATAGCTGCTTCCAATCTGTGCCTGGGAGAGGCGGAGTATTTCCTAACTCATGCCACCCACCTCGGGAGCAAAAATCTGGGCCTGTGTTTATTGCATTGCATCACTATTTCTGACTGCATTTATGAGCAGTGAATATATAATTTACAGCTGTAGCAAGAGATTGATATGTACAGAAAGCAAATGGATTACATTGGCAAAGTCATGGGTGAATTATTGCAAGGTTGGGATGGATTATATTTCTAACATTGGAGGAGTTTTTGAATTAAACAATTTTGAATGTTTCTATGCTCCAGATAAGTTACATTGGGATTCTGTGAAGTCCTATTATCTAATACATATATTGTTTCTCTCACTGTTGTTTTCTACAAACCATGTGTTACAAAATGATATCTGTTCTTCCCAGTTGGTAGCAGATAAATTGTTTCATTTGAAGAGATCCGCTGTTCAGTGACTTGATGTTATGCAGGAGACCTTGCAGCTGAATTCTATCTTCTCCTATCTTCACCCAATGTCAACAGGTACACTTTTCCACTGGTTTCAAGGGTCACTAAACAACAGTTATTAATAGGAATTGTGATGCAGCATGGTAGCACAGTGGTCAGCATTGCTGGTTCACAGGGCGGCACGTGGCACAGTGGTTAGCACTGCTGCCTAGGGCATTGAGGATCTGGGTTTGAATCCTGGCCCAGGGTCACTGTCTATGTGGAGTTTTCACATTCTCCCCGTGTGTGCGTGGGTTTCACCCTCACAATCCAAAGATTTGTCGGCTAGGTGGATTGGCCACGCTAAATTGCCCCTTAATTGGATAAAAAATAATTGTGTACTCTAAACTTTTGTTGTTGTAATAAAGCATTGTTGGTTCACAGTGCCAGGGACTCGGGTTCAATTCCCAACTTGGATCACTGTCTGTACGGAGTCTGCACGTTCTCCTCGAGTCTGCATGGGTTTCTTCCGGGTGCTTTGGTTTCCTCCCACGAGTCCTGAAAGACGTGTTTGTTAGGTGATTTGGACATTCTGAATTCTCCCTCTGTGTACCCGAACAGGTGCCGAAGTGTGGCGACTCGGGGATTTTCACAGTAACTTCAATTCAGTGTTAATATAAACCTACTTTTAACACTAATAAAGATTATTATTATGAATTTTCTCTAACAGTAGTCCATGGACAATGAGGTTAATTTTATTTCCAGTCACTGCCCTGGGCACAAATTGGACCATTCAGCATAAATTTAGCTTTGAACTTCCAACTTTCCAGGACTCTATAACTTAGTACAAAATCATAAGTTTCAATTGGGATTATAGCAAGAAAATTATATTATTCACTAGTAGCCTTGCCACTTTTTTTTTTAGATTATGGTAACATTGAAGGCTGGACTAATGATCTGGAGATATGAGTTAAAATTACACCGTGGGAACTTAAATTCAATAAATCAATTAAATCTGGAATAAAAAATTGGCATCAGTAATGATGAACATAAAACTTCCGGTTATTGTAAAATCCATCTGGTTAACTAATGTTGCTTATCCAATCTGGCTTATTTGTGACTCTAAATCTCGAGCAATGTGTTTGACTCTTAACTGCTCTCTGAAATGGGCTAGCAAGTCAGTCACTAGCAAGCTACCATGAAAAAGTCTAATTAACAACAAAACAGGACTGACTACCAAGTATCAAACAAGCAACAAAACAAAAGCACAACTAGATTAGTAAACCTTGCAAAGTTCTCCTTGCTAACATCTAGGGATAAACCAAAATTGGGAGAGTTGTCCCACAGCCAAGTCAAGCAACAGCCTGACATAATCATATTTATTGAATCATATCGTTCAGCTGATGAATGCCACCGGCAAGACAATTCCACCAGAGTTGGTGGCACAGTGGTCCTAGGAGTCTCCAACTTTGATTCTGGACTCCATGAAGTATCATGGCATCAGGCTAAACATGGGCAAGGAATCTACTTGCTGATTACAACTGCCCTTCCTCTACTGCTTAATCAATACTCCTCCATATTGAACAGCATTTGGAAGAAGCATTGTGGGTATCAAGTTCATAGAATTAACTTGGTGTGTTGGTTTCAATGCCCGTCACTAAGAGTGGCTCAATAGCACCACTACTGATTGAACTGACCAAGTCCCGAAAAATATAGCTGCCAGACTAAATGTGCGGCAAATAGTGAGAGAACCAATGCAAAGGAGAAGCCTACTTGATCTCATTCTCACTAATATTCCTGTAGAAGATGTATCTATTGGTTGGAGTGACCACTGCTCGGTCCCTTCTTCACACTGGGGACACCATCTATGTTGTCGTGTTGTACTAAATGGGATAGAATCAAAATAGATCTAGCATTTCAAAAATGAGGAATAGAAACATAGAAAATAGGTGCAGGAGAAGACTATTCGTCCCTTCGAACCTGCACCACCATTCAATATGATTATGGCTGATCATGCAAATTCAGTATCCCACTCCCGCTTTCTCTCCATACCCCTTGATTCCTTCAGCTGCAAGGACCATGTCCAGCTCCCTCTTGAATATATCCAATGAACTGGCCCCAACAGCTTTCTGTGGTGGAGAATTCCACAAGTTCACAACTCCCTGAGAGAAGAGGTTCTTCCCCATCTCAGTCCTGAATGGCTTACCCCTTATTCTTCAGCTGTCACCCCTAGTTTTAGACACCCCCAACATAGGGAACTTTCTGGGATTTTATACGTTTCTATGGGATCCCCTCTCATTCTTCTAAACTCCAGTGAGTATGAGCCCAGTCGATCCAATCTTTCTTCATATGTCAGTCCTGCCATCCCGGGAATTAGTCTGGTGAACCTTAGCTGGACACCCTCAATAGGGGCAGCACGGTAGCATTGTGGATAGCACAATTGCTTCACAGCTCCAGGGTCCCAGGTTCGAATCCGGCTTGGGTCACTGTCTGTGTGGAGTCTGCACATCCTCCCCGTGTGTGCGTGGGTTTCCTCCGGGTGCTCCGGTTTCCTCCCACAGTCCAAAGATGTGCAGGTTAGGTGGATTGGCCATGATAAATTGCCCTTAGTGTCCAAAATTGCCCTTAGTGTTGGGTGGGGTTACTGGGTTATGGGGATAGGGTGGAGGTGTTGACCTTGGGTAGGGTGCTCTTTCCAAGAGCCGGTGCAGACTTGATGGGCCAAATGGCCTCCTTCTGCACTGTAAATTCTATGATAATAGCAAGAATGTCTTTCATCAAACTAGGAGACCAAAGCTGCACACAGCACTCACCAAGGCCCTGTATAACTGCAGCAAGATATCCCTACTCCTATATTCATATCCTCTCGCTATGAAAGCCAGCATGCCATTAGCTTTCCTCACCCCCTGTACCTGCATGCCAACCTTCAGCGACGGTTCCACCATGACACCCAGGTCTGATTGCACTTCCCCTTTCCCTAAACTGCCACCATTCAGATAACAATCTGTCTTCCTGTTTTATGTAGAATCTGTTTATTCACACTCTCTGCTTCCTGTCTGCCAACCAGTTCTCTATCCACATCAATACATTACTCCCAATATCATGAGCTTTAATTTTGCTCACTAATCTCTTGTGTGGGACCTTGTCAAAAGCCTTTTGAAAGTCCAGATGCATAATATCCACTGGTTCACCCTTTTCCATTCTACTGGTCACATCCTGTTGCTCGTTTTAGCCTTAGTTTAATTGCTCTTATTCTGTCACCTTTGCTCTTGAGTCGCCAGGTATCTTTCTGATACCGCCATGTGGTTCAAGTCCGAGTTAATGATCAATAATCCAACATACTGCTTAGTAAGAGTTAAATCAACGCACATTTATTATATACAGTAATCAATACTTATACATTAATTCTACTTCTAAGCTACTTCCTACAACTAACAGACCAATACTTAACTTTGGAAATGGCCCACCAGGTCAGGGAAACAAATGGCCTTTCGTATGGGTCCTGAGCCTGCGAGATTCAAAGCGGGTACAGGTCGATAGTCAGGAGTGCCTATCTCGTAGCGAGCGTTGGAGTAAGACTTACGATTCTCGTGGCTGTTGTAGAAGGTCAGCAGAAGGGTTTCGAAGGGTGCGGAGAGGAGAAGAAGGGTGAAGAAAGGTCGATTTGAACTTGGCCCCTATTTTTATAGTCCCCAGTGGCTTCCCGCCTCTCGGGGCGGACATCGTACCTGGTTCCAAGTGATTGGACTTGGTCCCAATCACTTGGTTCGATATTCTCCAATTCCTTGATCGAGGAGTGGTCATTCACCTCTCTTTGTGTAAGCTCCTGCTGGCGCCGAAAAGTCTGGGTTGGCTTTGTGTTTCTAATTTGTAGCATATTGTTCCCGGGATTGCTACTTACTATGCAGATTTTCCCATCAGCCTCTTCCGTTCGCCATTTTAAATCGGGGTTTGGCCATTCTAATCGGGAGTTAGCCATTTTACATGGCTACAATCCACAAAGAAATTCCAGATGATTTGTCAAGCATATCTTTCCCTTTAGTGAATCCATGCTGACTTGGACCGATCCTGTCCCCACTTTCCAAATGCTCAGTTATTTCATCCTTAATAATTGACTCCAGCATTTTCCCCACCACTGATGTCAGGATAACTGATCTATAATTCCCTGTTTTCTCTCTCCTTCCTTTTAAAAAAAATCGGGGTTACATTAGCTATCCTCCAATCCATTGGAACTCTTCCAGAGTCTATAGAATGCTAGAAAATGATCACCATTGCATCCATTATTTCCAAGGCCACTTCCTTACGTACTCTGGGATGCAGAGCATCAGGCCCTGGGGATTTATCGGGTTTAAAACCCATCAACTTCCCCAATACAATTTCCTGACAAGTAAAGATTTCCTTCAGTTCCTCTTTCATGCTAAATCCTCTGTCCCTTAGTATTTCCGGGAGGTTATTTGTGTCCTCCTTAGTGAAGTCAGATCCAAAATAACTGTTCAACTGGTCTGCTATCTCTTTGTTGCCCATTATGAACTCATCTGATGTAACTAAGGGACATTTGTCTTCACCCGTCTTTTTCTTTTCACATATCTATAGAAGCCTTTGCAGTCAATTTTTATATTTTCTGCAAGCTTACTCTAGTATTCTATTTTCCCTTTCCAAATTAAACTCTTTGTCCTCCTCTGCTGAATTTAAAATTTCTCCCAGTCCTCAGGCTTGCTGCCTTTTCTGGCCAATGTATCTGCCTCCTCTTCGGCTTTAACACTATCCCTGATTTCCCTTGTTAGCCATGGTTGAGCCACCTTCCCCATCTTACTCTTGCGCCAGACAGGGATGAACAATTGTTGAAGTTTATCCATGTGTTCTTTAAATATCTGCCATTGCCTATCCACTGTCAACCTCTTAAGTATCCTTTGCCACCTTATCATAGCCAATGCATGTCTCATACCATCAAATTTAGTTTTCTTTAAGTTCAGGATCCTAGTCTCAGACTTAACTGTGACATTCTCCAACTTAATGAAAAATTCTACCATATTATGGTCACTCTTCCCTAAAGGATCTCACACCACAACATTGCTAATTAATCCTCTCTCATTGCACAATGCCCAGTCTAGGATGGCCTGCCCTCTAGTTGGTTCCTTGACATATTGGTTGAGAAAACCATCCTTTATATATTCCAGGGAATCCTCCTCCATCGCATTGTTTCCAGGTTGATTAGCCTAATCAATATGCAGACTGAAGTCACCCATAATCACTGCTGTATCCTTATTGCACGCATCTTTATTTCCTATTTGTTGCCATCCCCAACCTCACAACTATTGTTTGGTGGTCTGTACACAACTCCCACTAACATTATTTGCCCTGTGGTGTCCCGCAGCTTCACCCATACAGATTCCACATTGTCCAGGCTAATGTCCTTCCTTATTATTGTGTTATCTCATCTGTAACCAGCAACGTTACCCCACCTCCCTTTCCTTTCCTTCTATCTTTCCTGAATATTGAATACCCCTGTTGTTGAGTTCCCATCCTTGGTCACCCTGGAGCCAGGTCTCCGTGTTCCCAATTACATCATATCCGTTAATGATTGTCAGTGCAGTTAATTCATCAAGCTTAAGGGTTGGCATGTGGTGCAGTGGATAGTGCTGGGACTGCAGTGCTGAGGACCCAGGTTCGAATCCCGGCCCTGGGTCACTTTCCGTGTGGAGTTTGCACATTCTCCCCATGTCTCCGTGGGTTTCACCCCCACATCCCAAAGATGTGCAGGTTAGGTGAATTGGTCATGATTAATTTTTAAAAAAATAGTAATTGGGTATTCTAAATTTTTTTTTTAAAAATTCATCAAGCTTATGACAAATTTAGGTGACATTGTGGACACTCAGCACCAGCAGCATCAGAATTGTATTACAAACACAAACTATAACTGTTTGGCCCAGCATATCCCTCATTCCACCATTACAATCCACCCATGGCTCAATTCGGAGAGTAGAGAGTATACCAGACATATCTAAAAATGAGGGCAAACCTGTTGAAACTATAACACAGGACTACGTACACAGTAAGTAGTGGAAGCAGCATGCTACAAAGCGGAATGATCCCACAACCTACAAATAAGAGCAAAGTCCTGCAGTCCTGCCATATCCAGTTGTGAATGGTGGCGGACCATTAAACAGCTAACAGGAGGAGGATGCTCCCTGAATATCCCCATCCGAAGTGAAGGGGAGTTCAGCACGTCAGCCCAACATAAAAACATTTGCAACCGTTTTCATTCAGAGGTGATCCAATTTGGTTCACTTCTAAGACCGCACCATCAGAGAAGCCAGTCTTCAGAAAATTCAACTCTATGTAATATGAAGAAACACTTGAATGTTTTGGATGTAGCAAAAGTGATGGGATGACATTCCAGCTGTGGTGCTGAAGACCGACAAAGTACAGCTGCAACACTGGCATAGATCTAATAAAGTGTATATCTTGTCCTCAAAGAGCAGGACAAATCTCATCTTCCCAATTACCTTCCATCAATCTACTCTCAGTCATCAACAAACTGATAAAAGGTGTTGTTGAGAAAGGGCTATCAACTGACACTGACTCACCAATAACCTGCTCACCATTATGCAGTTTGGATTCTGCCAGGACCATTCTGTTCCAGGCCTTATTGCAGCCTTGATCTAAATATGAACAAAATGGTTATATTCCAAGAGATGAGGTGAGAGTGACCATCCTTAGCATCAAGGCAGCATTTGGCTGAGTGTGTCATCAATGAGCTCCAGTAAAACTGAAGGCAATAGTGTGCCGGGGAAAAGGTCGTCACTGGCTGTGGTCATTTTAAGCACACAGGAAAATAATTGTGGTTCCTGGATGCCAATTTCATCATGATAATATTGCATCAGTTGGCTGAACGGCTGGTTTGTGATGCGAGCGGCGCCAACAGTGCATGTTCAATTCCCATATCGGCCGAGGTTATTCATGAAGGCCCTGCCTTCTTAACCTTGCCCCTCACCTGAGGTGTGGTGACCCTCATGTTAAATCACCACCAGTAAGCTCTCAAAGGGCAGAGCAGCCTATTGCAGGAGTTCCTAAGGGCAAGATCCTAGGCTCAAACATCTTCAGCTGTTTATCAATGACCTTCCTTTCATAAGGTGACAATTAGGGAAGTTTCCTGATGATTGTTCAGTTCCATAAGTAATTCCTGAAGTAATGAACATAGAAACATATGTATGTATGGGCAGCATGGTAGCACAAGTGGAAAGCACTAAGGCTTCACAGCAACAGGTTCACAAGGAGGTGGTGTTAGCAATTCTGGAAAGTGTGAAAATAGATAAGTCACCTGGGCCGGATGGGATTTTTCCTAGGATTCTCTGGGAAGCTAGGGAGGAGATTGCTGAACCTTTGGCCTTGATCTTTAAGTCATCTTTGTCTACAGGAATAGTGCCAGAAGACTGGAGGATAGCAAATGTTGTCCCCTTGTTCAAGAAGGGGAGTAGAGATAACCCCGGTAACTATAGACCAGTGAGCCTTACTTCTGTTGTGGGCAAAATCTTGGAAAGGTTTATAAGATATAGGATGTATAATCATCTGGAAAGGAATAATTTAATTAGAGACAGTCAACACGGTTTTGTGAAGGGTAGGTCGTGCCTCACAAACCTTATAGAGTTCTTTGAGAAGGTGACCAAACAGGTGGATGAAGGTAAAGCAGTTGATGTGGTGTATATGGATTTCAGTAAAGCGTTTGATAAGGTTCCCCATGGTAGGCTACTGCAGAAAATACAGAGGCATGGGATTCAGGGTGATTTAGCAGTTTGGATCAGAAATTGGCTAGCTGGAAGAAGACAAAGGGTGGTGGTTGATGGGAAATGTTCAGACTGGAGTCCAGTTACTAGTGGTGCACCACAAGGATCTGTTTTGGGGCCACTGCTGTTTGTCATTTTTATAAATGACCTGGAGGAGGGCGTAGAAGGATGGGTGAGTAAATTTGCAGATGACACTAAAGTCGGTGGAGTTGTGGACAGTGCGGAAGGATGTTCCAAGTTACAGAGGGACATAGATAAGCTGCAGCGCTGGGCTGAGAGGTGGCAAATGGAGTTTAATGCAGAAAGGTGTGAGGTAATTCATTTTGGAAGGAATAACAGGAAGACTGAGTACTAGGCTAATGGTAAGATTCTTGGCAGTGTGGATGAGCAGAGAGATCTCGGTGTCCATGTACATAGATCCCTGAAAGTTGCCACCCAGGTTGAGAGAGTTGCTAAGAAGGTGTACAGTGTGTTAGCTTTTATTGGTAGAGGGATTGAGTTTCGGAGCCATGAGGTCATGTTGCAGCTATACAACACTATGGTGCGGCCGCATTTGGAGCATTGCGTGCAATTCTGGTCGCCGCATTATAGGAAGGATGTGGAAGCATTGGAAAGGGTGCAGAGGAGATTTACCAGATTGTTGCCTGGTATGGAGGGAAGATCTTATGAGGAAAGGCTGAGGGACTTGAGGCTGTTTTCGTTAGAGAGAAGAAGGTTAAGAGGTGACTTAATTGAGGCATACAAGACGATCAGAGGATTGGATAGGGTGGACAGTGAGCGCATTTTTCCTCGGATGGTGATGTCTAGCACGAGGGGACATACCTTTAAATTGAGGGGAGATAGATATAAGACAGATGTCAGAGGTAGGTTCTTTACTCAGAGAGTAGTAAGGGCGTGGAATGCCCTGCCTGCAACAGTAGTGGACTCGCCAACACTAAGGACATTCAAATGGTCATTGGATAGACATATGGACAATAAGGGAATAGTGTAGATGGGCTTTAGAGTGGTTTCACAGGTCGGCGCAACATTGAGGGCCGAAGGTCCTGTACTGCGCTGTAATGTTCTATGTTCTAACAGGGTCCCTGGTTCAATTCCCCACTGGGTCACTGTCTGTGCGGAGTCTGCATGTTCTCCCCGTGTCTGCGTGGGTTTCCTCCGGGTGCTCCGGTTTCCTCCCACAGTCCAAAGATTAGGTGGATTGGCCAAATAGGTTAGGAGGGGTTATTGGGTTACGGGTATAGGGTGGAAGTGAGGGCTTAAGTGGGTCGGTGCAGACTCAATGGGCCGAATGGCTTCTTTCTGCACTGTATGTTCTATGCTCTATGTACCGCTGTTCCATAGAAATAGAACTCAGCCATTAGCCCCTTATGTGTGTTCAGTCATTCAATGTGGTCGTGGCTGATCTCTGACTGAACACCGCATAATCACTTTTTCTGATATCCATTCATATCTTTGGCTAACAAAAATTTATCAAACTTTAGCTGCTGGTTGCGAACAGGTCTGTGAAGAGGCTTGTGAACCTTTCCCACGTGTCGTGGAATCTCTCCTCGGACCCACTTATTTCAAATTTAAATTTTTCTTACCTGAGGAACTTGGCCAGATCAGAGAGCCATTCTGAGGCCCCGGGTGGTGCTGGGACTTCCAGCCTGGCAAAAGTCTAGTGATCAGTGAGGCAAAGGCCAGGGCATCCGCCCCCTTCCCTGTCCAGAGCTCTGGATGTTCTGACACACTGAAGACCTCCTCAGATGGGCATGGCTCCACCTCGACCCAGGCCACCCTGGACGTAGCCTCGAAAAAAGCCATTCAAAACTAGGGCACGATCAGAACATGTGGGTGTGGTTGGCCAGGCCCTCCTGACACTGCCAGCACTTATCCTCCACCTCCACGAAGAACCCGCTCATACGCCTCTTGGTGTGGTATGCTCTGTGCACCACCTTGAGCTGCATCATGCTTAGCCCGGTGCAAGAGGAGGTGGAGTTGATCCTGTGCAGCACCTCGATCCAGAGTCCTCCCCCTATCTCCATGCCCAGTTCCTACCCCCATTTCCTTCTGGTCTCATCCAGTGGGGGCCTGACCTTTTCCATAAGTCGTCTGTAAATGTCGCTACACTTGTCATTCCCTAACCAGTCCAGCCCTACAACTGTGTCCAGAAATGTGTGTCCGGGTCTCTGGGGGAATCTTATTGTCACCTTACGGAGAAAGCCGTACAGCTGCAGATACCTGAGCTTGTTCCCTTTCAGGTGTTACAGGCTCTCTCTGAGTTCCCCAGGGTAGCCAGTCTGTCATCCATGTACATGTCCTCTACTGTCATTGTCCCTCTGTCCTCCCTCCATGTCACAAATGTGCTGTCTATCCTCGCCGGTGTGAATCTGTGGATGTTGCAGATGGGAGCCTTTATGGACATCTCGCCCAGTTCGAAGTGGCTGGGAGTGATGGGGTGGCCAGTCCATGAAGAGGCATCCCCATGCAGAAGGCCTCCATACAGTCCCAATCTGCCTCCGGTTCCCTTAGCCATTCCCTCACCCTCTCCGCGTCCCTCACCCTCTCCGCGTTTGCTGCCCAGTGGTAAAATAGGAGATTCGGCAGGGTCAGGCTTTGTCTGTGCTGCCCCTGCTGTAAAATAGTCTTACATACCCTAGGAACTCTTCTAACCCCGCCCCCCTACATACACACACACACACACACACACACGAAAGCCATGATTAACTTGTTGACCCTGGTGAAGAAGGATTTGGGGACAAAGATCGGGCATGATCTGAACACAAAGAGGAACGTAGGCAGCACGATCATTTTGATCGTCTGTGCCCTTCCGGCCAGTGAAAGAGGGAGTGAGTCCCATTTTGCAGGTCCCTCTTCACCTCCTCCACCAGGCTGGAGAGGTTCCATTTGTGGAGCCTCTTCCAGGTGTGGGCCACCTGGAATCCCAGGTACCTGAACTTGGTTTGGGACGCTTTAAAGGGGTGTTCCTCCAGCTCTGCTCCTCCCTCTCGGGGTTTTGTCATAATATACACCAGTATATCATGGTGCAGACACACACTGATGGACACACAGTGGGACCAATCAACACACACAACACCGCAGCCAATCACCAGTGAGAGCACATGCACTATAAAGACTGGGGGCATCAGAGTTCCCGCTCATTGGAGTTGCAGCTAGCTAGGAGGACAGAGCTCACAGCCTGCAACACAGACATTCACCATGTGCTGAGTGCATCGACTGGTTAGGATAAGGCAAAGGTCTTTAGTTAAAGCTAGTATCGTATTAACCCACAGTCTAAGTAAGTTTAAACAGTTAATGATTCAATAAAATAGCGTTGCACTATTTCAAGTGTTGGTGACCTGCATGTGATCCAGAACACCCAACACATCATGATACCAGGAATGGTGGGATACTAGCACTTCTTAGACCTACCTGCAAGTCATCTGCCTTCTGCCAGCATTCCGTCATCCTGCGACATGGACAACATCAGCCCGCCGCCGTCGCTCCGCATCGCCGGCAACCTCGGGGCCAACTGGAAGATTTTCAAACAGCGCTTCCAGCTCTTCCTCGAAGCCACGAACAGGGAGGGCACCTCGGACACCAGAAAGATTGCACTTCTCCTCTCCACGGCCGGGGACCATGCCATCCACATTTTCAACTCTCTCAGCTTTGCAGATGATGAAGACAAGACGAAGTTCAAGACAGTCCTCCTCAAGTTTGACATTCACTGCAGCATAGAGGTGAATGAAAGTTTTGAACGCTACGTGTTCCAGCAGCGTTTGCAGGGTAAGGATGAACCTTCCAATCCTTTCTTACCCACCTCCGCATCATTGCGCAATCTTGCAGCTACGGGCCCACCTCCGACTCCATGATACGCGACCAGATCGTTTTCGGTGTTCAGTCGGACCCCCTACGTCAGCAGCTCCTCAAAGTAAAGCAACTCACCCTAGCGACCGCCATTGAGACCTGTGTCTTACATGAAAATGCCACGAGTCGGTATTCCAATATACAAGCGGCTGAAACGGCACGGCAAGGTCCCCACGAGGCAGAACAGGTCCAAGTGATTGAGCACCTCCAGGGCCTCAGTCTGGATAAGGGCGGCCATTTTGCGTGCTTTTCGCGGACTCCCGCGCTTGTACGTACCAAACGAGGGGACGGCGACGTTGAGGAACGTAATGCGCAGACGCGCACCATGCACGACCGCACCGCGCATGCGCGGTGGCGCAGCGAACGTGCTGACGTCACGATGTGCGGCAACTATGGCTCCGCCCATTTAAAGCGGCAATGCCCCGTAAAATCGCGACAATGTCTACGATGTGGAAGACTTGGCCACTATGCTGCCTGCAGTCGAGCAGCTCAGCCTGCCAACTCATATTGCTTCAGCCAGCCTCACAGGAATGGTCGGTAAATTCAACCCACGGTCACCGAGTCCAATGTGGACCTCCCACACAGCAGTGACACCGAGGACCCGAAGGCGCCTTTTCGAGTCGGTGTCGTAACGAAAAACAGGCTGTCCCTGAAGCAAAGACACCAGCCGCTGTCAGTATACAGCATCAATCCAGACGATGAGTGGTGTGCCACCCTGATGGTCAACCGGTCCCAAATACGATTCCGCCTGGACACTGGTGCCTCCGCCAATCTCATGGCATGGTCTGTTTTCCAAAGCCTTCGTGTCAAGCCAGCCATCCTTCCATTGGCCTGCCAGCTATTGGACTACAATGGCAACATCATTCCTGCTACCGGCTCATAGAATCATAGAATCATAGAAGTTTACAGCATGGAAACAGGCCCTTCGGCCCAACCAGTCCATGCTGCCCAGTTTTTACCATTAAGCGAGTCCCAGTTGCCCGCACTTGGCCCATAACCCTCTATACCCATCTTCCCCATAGAACATAGAACATTACAGCGCAGTACAGGCCCTTCGGCCCTCGATGTTGCGACACTATTCCCTTATCATCCATATGTTTATCCAATGTAACTATCTAAATGCTTTTTAAAAGACACAATTGTACCCGCCTCTACCACTACCTCTGGCAGCACATTCCAGACACTCACTACCCTCTGAGTGAAGAAATTGCCCCTCTGGGCCCTTCTGAATCTCTCCCCTCTCACCTTAAACCTAAGCCCTCTAGTTTTAGACTCCCCTACCTTTGGGAAAAGATGTTGACTATCTACCTTATCTATGCCCCTCATTATTTTATAGACCTCTATAAGATCACCCCTAAGCCTCCTACGTTCCAGGGAAAAAAGTCCCAGTCTATCCAGCCTCTCCTTATAACTCAAACCATCAAGTCCCGGTAACATCCTAGTAAATCTTTTCTGCACTCTTTCTAGTTTAATAATATCCTTTCTATAATAGGGTGACCAGAACTGCACACAGTATTCCAAGTGTGGCCATACCAATGTCATGTACAACTTCAACAAGACGTCCCAACTCCCGTATTCAATGTTCTGACCAATGAAACCAAGCATGCCGAATGCCTTCTTCACCACCCTGTCCACCTGCGACTCCACCTTCAAGGAGCTATGAACCTGTACTCCTAGATCTCTTTGTTCTATAACTCTCACCAACGCCATACCATTAACTGAGTAGGTCCTGGCCTGATTCGATCTGCCAAAATGCATCACCTCACATTTACCTAAATTAAACTCCATCTGCCATTCGTCGGCCCACTGGCCTAATTGATCAAGATCCCGTTGCAATCCTAGATAACCTTCTTCACTATCCACTGTGCCACCAATCTTGGTGTCATCTGCAAACTTACTAACCATGCCTCCTAAATTCTCATCCAAATCGTTAATATAAATCACAAATAACAGTGGACCCAGCACCGATCCCTGAGGCACACCACTGGTCACAGGCCTCCAGTATGAAAAACAACCCTCTACAACCACCTTCTGTCGTCCAACCAATTTTGAATCCAATTGACAACCTCACCCTGGATCCCGTGAGCTTTAACCTTCTGCAACAACCTACCATGCGGTACCTTGTCAAAGGCTTTGCTAAAGTCCATGTAGACAACGTCTACTGCACTGCCCTCATCTACCTTCTTGGTCACCCCCTCAAAAAACTCAATCAAATTTGTGAGACATGATTTTCCACGCACAAAGCCATGCTGACTGCCCCGAATCAGTCCTTGCCTCTCTAAATGCTTGTAGATCCTGTCTCTCAGAATACCTTCTAGCAACTTACCTACTACAGACGTTAGGCTCACCGGTCTGTAGTTCCCAGGCTTTTCCCTGCTGCCCTTCTTAAACAAGGGCACAACATTCGCTTCTCTCCAATCTTCAGGCACCTCACCTGTGGCTGCCGATGATTCAAATATCTCTGTTAGGGGACCCGCAATTTCCTCCCTAGCCTCCCACAACATCCTGGGATACATTTCATCAGGTCCCGGGGATTTATCTACCTTGATGCGCTTTAAGACTTCCAGCACCTCCTCCTCTGTAATATGCACACTTCTCAAGACATCACTATTTATTTCCCTTAGTTTCCTAACATCCATGCCTTTCTCCACCGTGAATACCGATGAGAAATATTCATTCAGGATCTCACCCAACTCTTGTGGCTCTGCACATAGATGTCCTTGTTGATCCTTAAGAGGCCCTACTCTGTCCCTAGTTACTCTTTTTCCCTTTATGTATCTGTAGAAGCTCTTTGGATTCTCCTTTGCATTATTTGCCAAAGCAATTTCATGTCCCCTTTTTGCCCTCCTGATTTCCCTCTTAACTCTATTTCGACAATCTCTATACTCTTCAAGGGATCCACTTGATCCCAGTTGTTTATGTACGTCATATGCCTCCTTCTTTTTGACCAGAGTCTCAATATCTCGAGTCATCCAGGATTCCCTACTTCTACCAGCCTTGCCCTTCACTCTAAAGGGAATGTGCTTACCCTGAACCCTGGTTAACACATTTTTAAACGCCTCCCATTTACCAGCCGTCCCTTTGCCTGCCAACAGTCTCCCCCAATCTACCTCTGAAAGTTCCTGTCTGATACCATCAAAATTGGCCTTGCCCCAATTAAGAATTTTAACTCTTGAGCCAGACCTATCATTCTCCATAGCTATCTTAAAACTAATGGAGTTATGGTCACTTGTCCCAAAGTGATCCCTCACTAACACTTCTGTCACTTGCCCTTCCTTATTTCCCAAGACGAGGTCATGTTTTGCCCCCTCTCTAGTCGGTCCATCCACATACTGAATGAGAAATTCCTCCTGAATACACTCAACAAATTTCCCTCCATCCAAGCCCCGAATGCTATGGCTGTCCCAGTCAATGTTGGGAAAGTTAAAGTCCCCTACTATTACCACCCTATTTTTCTTGCAGCTATCTGTAATCTCCTTACATATTGGCTCGTGCCAACTTGAAGTGACGCACAGGTCACGCAAAGCCATCCTTCCTTTCGAGATCGTGGGTTCCTCGAAGGACTCCCTGCTTGGCGCACAGGCATGCAAGCTGTTGAACCTCGTTCAAAGAGTTCACTCTCTCTCTCCTGATGACACGCCCGCCTTCCAGGACGCTGACTTCAGGGCGCAACTCGACGCCATCATCAACCAGCATCGCAACATCTTCAAAGGCATGGGCACACTCTCATATACTGACAAGATCCTACTCAAACAGAACGCCACGCCTGTAGTGCATGCACCTCGCAGAGTCCCAACACCCCTCAAGGACCGCCTCAAGCAGCAGCTGCAGGACCGCCAAGACCGAAGAGTGATCTCCAGAGTTATGGAACCAACCGACTGGGTCAGTTCCATGGTGTGCGTAAAAAAGCCTTCCGGCGAGCTGAGAATTTGCATTGATCCCAAGGATCTGAATCGCAATATCATAAGGGAGCATTATCCAATTCCCAAGCGTGAAGAGATCACATGCGAGATGGCTCGCGTCGAGCTCTTCACCAAACTTGACGCCTCGAAAGGATTCTGGCAAATACAGCTCGACAAATCCAGCAGGAAACTGTGTACCTTTAACACCCCCTTTGGCAGATATTGTTACAACAGGATGCCGTTTGGGATCATATCTGCTTCAGAAGTGTTCCACAGGATCATGGAACAAATGATGGAAGGCATTGAAGGTGTTCGCGTTTATGTCGACGACATAATCATTTGGTCCACCACCCCGCAGGAGCATGTCAGTCGCCTCCAGCGCGTGTTCAAACGCATACGGGAGCAGGGCCTACGCCTCAACAGAGCAAAATGCTCCTTTGGTCAGATGGAACTCAAGTTCCTAGGGGACCACATCTCCCAGTTGGGTGTGCGGCCGGATGCGGACAAGGTGGCTGCCATCACAGCCATGAAAACGCCGGAGGACAAGAAGGCGGTCCTCCGATTTCTGGGCATGGTCAACTTCCTAGGGAAGTTCATCCTTAACCTCGCCTCTCATACCACGGCTCTCAGGAACCTGGTCAGGAAGACGACAGATTTCCAATGGCTCCCTGCCCACGAGCGCGAATGGAGAGAACTCAAAACCAAACTCACCACGGCCCCGGTCTTAGCTTTTTTTGATCCAGCGAAAAAGACAAAAATTTTGACTGATGCCAGACATTCTGGCATTGGGGCAGTGCTCCTGCAACGCGATTTTGCCTCATCATGGTCCCCCGTTGCATATGTGTCACGCGCTATGACCCCTACGGAACAGCGCTACGCGCAGATAGAAAAGGAGTGCCTGGGCCTTTTGACCGGTGTCGTCAAGTTTCATGATTATGTGTACGGCCTTCCCCAATTCACCGTCGAGACCGACCATCGCCCGCTGGTCAATATAAAACCGAAAGACTTGAACGACATGACGCCTCGCCTCCAGCATATTCTGCTCAAGCTCCGGCGATACGACTTCCAGCTGGTATACACCCCGGGCAAAGACCTAATCATCGCCGACGCTCTCTCCAGGGCAATCAACACTCCGTGTGACCCAGCGGGATTAGTCTGCCAGGTTGACGCCCATGTGGCCTTCGTGGCCTCCAATCTACCTGCCACGGATGAACGCCTCATCCAAATTCGCCGCGAGACGGCGGCTGACCCTTTGCTACAGCGTGTCATGCGCCACCTAACAGACGGGTGGCTCAAGGGCCAATGCCCGCAGTTCTACAACATCAGAGATGATCTGGCGGTAGTCGATGGTGTTCTCCTGAAACTGTACCGCATTGTCATCCCGCTCAGCATGCGCCAGCTCGTCTTGGAACAGCTACACGAGGGCCATCTTGGCGTGAAGAAGTGCCGCCGACGGGCCCGAGAGGCAGTGTACTGGCCCGGCATCAATGACGACATCGCCAACACAGTGCTCAACTGCCCCACTTGTCAGCGCTTCCAGCCGGCCCAACCATGTGAGACCCTACAGCCCTATGAGTTGGTCGCACCCTGAGGACGACGGTGCTGTCCATTCATGTCCCAGACCTCGACCACGTTCCGGTCCTTCAACGAATGCAACTGTCTCGTGCACAGCACAAGGCGGCTCATGACTCCCGTGCAGCTGATCTCCCTGCTCTGGCTCCAGATGACAACGTCCGCATCCATCTTCCGGATGGTGGCTGGTCTGCAACTTCTGTGGTTCTTCGGCAGGTGGCTCCCCGCTCGTTCCTAGTTCGTGGACCGGATGGCTCCATTCTGCGCCGCAATCGATGTGCCCTTCGTCTCGTCCCACGCTCACTACGTGATCCTCCACCATTGCCACGCCTTCCTGTTGACCCTGACCTGGACTATGCAGAGATTCCGGTCACTCTGCATCCTCCTCACTCTGACGCAGTCCAGCCCGCTCCTCAGCCGGCGGCTCCCGACCCACCCTTGAGGCGGTCAACCAGAATTCGTCGCCCACCTCAGAGACTTAATTTGTGAACTTTGTGGACTTATGGACTTTCTGATTTGTTCTGTTCTTCCGTTTAATCGTTCAAGTGGTTTGTATATAGTGTTCATCTCGTTATTCTTGTGACACACTGTTTTTCTGCACCAGACACCTTCCCGTGTAAATAGCTTAGTTTTTATGTACATAGTCCTGTAGATATTTCGCACACACGTAGTCAGGAGCATTTACCATACACTATTTACTGCCACGCAGGTACATTTTGTATAAAAGGGGGGATGTCATAATATACACCAGTATATCATGGTGCAGACACACTCTGATGGACACACAGTGGGACCAATCAACACACACAACACCGCAGCCAATCACCAGTGAGGGCACACGCACTATAAAGACAGGGGGCATCAGAGTTCCCGCTCATTGGAGTTGCAGCTAGCTAGGAGGACAGAGCTCACAGCCTGCAACACAGACATTCACCATGTGCTGAGTGCATCGACTGGTTAGGACAAGGCAAAGGTCTTTAGTTAAAGCTAGTATCGTATTAACGCACAGTCTAAGTAAGTTTAAACAGTTAATGATTCAATAAAATAGTGTTGCATTATTTCAAGTGTTGGTGACCTGTATGTGATCCAGAACACCCAACACATCAGGTTTAGCAGGAGGATTCCACTTTTTCACAGGTTGAGTTTGAAACCTGAGAAGGTGCCAAACTCCCTAAGGAGTGCCGTTATCTTTCCCATGCTGGCTGGGGGGTTCGACATGGAGAGGAGCAGGTCATCCACATAGAGTGAGAATTTATGCCCTCTGCCCCCCTCTCAATGCCCATCCACCATTCCGCTGATCTAAAGGTGATAGCAAGCGACTCAATTGCCAGTGCGAACAGGAGTGGGGACAGCGGGCACCCCTGCCTAATTCCCCTGTGCAGCTGGAAGTATTCAGAGCTGGTGGCTTTTGTCTGTACGTTTGCCATAGGAGCTCTATACAAGAGCTTCACCCATGTGGTGAGTTAAGCCTGCTCCAAACTCCATGAGGTACCTCCATTCTACTCGATCAAAGGCTTTCTCAGAGTCCAGGGAGGAGATCACATCTGGTGTCCTCTCACCGGATGGGGCCATTATTACGCTCAGCAGATGTTTGATGTTCACTGTTAGTTGTCTGCCCTTAACAAACAAACCCAGTCTGATCTTCCGCGATCACTTCTGGCAGGCAACTCTCCAGTCACCTTGCCAGTGCTTTCGCTAGGACTTTCGCATCAGTATTTTGGTGAGAGATGACTCTGTATGTGTCCACGATTTCGCCCAGCCCTAGTGGGGCTTCCAGCCCTTGTTTCCTGTCTTCCCCCACCACCGGTATCTCCAGCCTGTTGAGGAACTGTTCCATCCTCGAGTCCCCCTCCGGGGACTCGGAAGTGTATAGCCCTCGGTAAAAGTTTGTAAAGGTTTCATTAACCTCGTTTGGGCCCGCTACCATCCTACCGTTTTTGGCCCTAACTTGAGCTATCTCTTTCTCGGCTGCCTGTTTTCTCAACAGGTGTACCAGCATGCAGCTGGCCTTGTCTCCAGGTTTGTAGAAGGCGCCACATGCCTGGCAGACTGCCTGCTGTGTGGAGAGCAGGTCAAGTTCCATCTACAGCTTTTTTCTTTCCGCCAACAGTTCCGCAGTTGGGGCTGTGGCGTCCCGTCGATCAACCTCCAGTATGGAGTCAATCAACTGCTGCTTAGCTACCCTCTCTTTCCTGTCCCAAGGGCCCTGTAGGCTATGATTTCACCCCGATCAGTGCCTTCAGTGCCTTCAGTGCCTCCCAGAACATGGAGGGTGCGATCTCCCCATTCTAGTTGCAGGATACATAATCGTTGATGGCTTAGGATATTTTAGTACAGAATTCTTTTCGGCACGGAGAGCTGTATCCAGCCTCCATGGGGGGGCATTTGGCCTGTCCCTTCTCCAATCTCACGTCCATGCAATGTGGCACGTGGTCGGAGATTACAATCGTGGAGTATTCCGCCTTTGTTACCCCTGGAAGCACCCTTTTGCCTAAACTGAAAAAAATCTATGCGTGAGTGGGCCTTAAGCAAGTGGGAGAAGAAGGGGAATTATCTTTCTCGTGTGGAAACCTCCACGGGTGCACCACCCTCATCTGCACCATAAAGGCATTCAATTCTCTTGCAATGCCTGACACATTACCTGTCCTGGGGTTGGATCTGTATGATGTCAAGTCCTGTACACAGTTAAAGCCCCTCCCCACCTCATGATAACGCGGTGGGTGTCCAGGTCTGGGGTTTAAGCCATCATTTTCTTGAAGAACTCTGTGTCATCCCAGTGTAGGGCGTATATATGTACCAAGACTACTGGGGCCCCTTTCTGGGTCATGCTGATCATCACGCACCCCCCCCCCCCCCCGCCCTGGGGTCTGTCACTGTGCTTGTCGCTGTGAAGGATACAGTACTGTTGATTATTTTGGCTGCGCCCCTTGTCTTGGTGTCAAAACATTTGTCTCACCCAGCCCTTCCTTACCTGCTGTTGGTCCCTCTCAAGTGTGTTTCCTGTAGGAAGGCTACGTCCACACTCAGACTCTTGATATGAGCGAGGACTTTGGAGTTCTTCACCGGTCTGTTGAGGCTCTTCACATTCCATTTTACTATCCGGATTTACCTCCTGTGGGGTCAATCATACTCAATCATACTCACCTTGTGGGCCCAGCCTGTCTGTTCGGGCCTGCCCTCGCTTATGGGCCATTCAAGATGGCCGCTGACTATTTCCACTTTTTCGCCATCTCTACGTGTTGTCTGTTGTAACCAGGTCTTTACCCTCCCCCTCTCCCCCTCTGTTTCTCCCTCTGTTCCCCCCTGCCCTTATGTTCCCCCCTCTCGCCTGTGGATTTCCCCTCTTTTCTGCAACCCCAGACCCCCCTATTTTTGCCCTTTATTCTCCCTGAATTTCTGTATTTCCCCTTCCTTATGCCAGGCGCTCCCTCCCTCCCGGAGGCGCGCCGCGGCCTCCTCCTTCACTGTACACCAATACACCAGCTTATTCACTGGTCTATCGTGGCCCCCCATTAGCCAGTTTCCCCTATTTAACCCTCATCTGTTTATTCCACACCCCCGCCCTGCTTTCTGTGTGCCTTTGCCTGTGTTCTCCACTGCCCGTTTTATCTTCTGCAGCCTGCATTCTGGCCATTGCACTTTGGCTGTATGCACAGTCTGTTTTACTGGACAAACCTGTTGGCTTCCTCCAGGGCGTTGAAATAATATCCCTTCCCCTGGTATGTAATCCAGAGCTTGGTAGGGTGGAGCATATCAAACTACAGTTGTTTCCAGCAGGATTTAGATTGTTTGGAGACTTGGGCGGAGAGATGGCAGATGGAGTTTAATCCGGACAAATGATAGGTAATACATTTTGGAAGGTCTAATGCAGGTAGGGAATATACAGTGAATGGTAGAACCCTCAAGAGTATTAAAAGTCAGAGAGATCTAGGTGTACAGGTCCACAGGTCACTGAAAGGGGCAACACAGGTGGAGAAGGTAGTCAAGAAGGCATACGGCATGCTTGTCTTCATTGGCCGGGGCATTGCGTATGAGAATTGGCAAGTCATGTTGCAGCTGTATAGAACCTTAGTTAGGCCACACTTGGAGTATAGTGTTCAATTCTGATCGCCACACTACCAGAAGGATGTGGAGGCTTTAGAGAGGGTGCAGAAGAGATTTACCAGAATGTTGCCTGGTATGGAGGGCATTAGCTATGAGGAGCGGTTGAATGAACTCGGTTTGTTCTCACTGGAACGACGGAGGTTGAGGGGCGACCTGATAGAGGTCTACAAAATTATGAGGGGCATAGACAGGGTGGATAGTCAGAGGCATTTTCCCAGGGGAGAGGGGTCAATTACTCGGGGGCATAGGTTTAAGGTGCGAAGGGCAAGGTTTAGAGTAGATGTACGAGGCAAGTTTTTTACACAGAGGGTAGTGAGTGCCTGGAACTCGCTACCGGAGGAGGAGGTGGAAGCAGGGACGATAGTGACATTTAAGGGGCATCTTGACAAATACATGAGTAGGATGGGAATAGAGGGATACGGACCCAGGAAGTGTAGAAGATTGTAGTTTAGTCCGGCAGCATGGTCGGCACGGGCTTGGAGGGCCTGTTCCTGTGCTGTACTTTTCTTTGTTCTTTGTATAGCACTTTGGTTAGGCCACATTTGGAATACTGCGTGCAGTTCTGGTCGCCACATTACCAGAAGGATGTGGATGCTTTAGAGAGGGTGCAGAGGAGGTTCACCAGGATGTTGCCTGGTATGCAGGATGCTAGCTATGAAGAAAGGTTGAGTAGATTAGGATTATTTTCGTTGGAAAGACAGAGGTTGAGGGGGGACCTGATTGAGGATGCCAAAATTATGAGAGGTATGGACAGGGTGGATAGCAACAAGCTTTTTCCAAGAGTGGGGGTGTCAATTGCAAGGGGTCACGATTTCAAGGTGAGAGGGGGAAAGTTTAATGGAGATGTGTGTGGAAAGTTTTTTACGCAGAGGGTGGTGGGTGCCTGGAACACTTTGCCAGCGGAGGTGGTAGAGGCGGGCACGATAGCATCATTTAAGATGCATCTAGACAGATATATGAACAGAGGGAAGTAGATTCTTGGAAAATAGAAGACAGGTTTAGTTAAAGGATCTGGATCGGCGCAGGCTGGGAGGGCCGAAGGGCCTGTTCCTGTGCTGTAATTTTCTTTGTTCTTTGTTCTAAACCGCACCCCACTTTTGTACTGGACGGATTTGGCACTGTTGAATTGGCCCAATGCTTGGCCATGTCTGCCTCAATGACTTAGGTACAAGAGGATGGAATGTCCTTCCCACTTGTACCCTCTTGGGTCTTTTGGCCACCTCAGGATCCGCTCTTTGCCTTGGTATTTGTGGAGCATCACAATTATCGCTCGCGGTGGATCCCCTGCTTTGGGCAGCTGCCGAAGCGACCTCTGGGCACTGGGGGCGTGATGAAGCTCTCCTCACCGACCAGCTTCCCGAGCATCGGCGGTGCGTATTGCGTTAGGTTCCTCTCCTCCATTCCTTCTGGCAGCCCCACGATTTTCAAGTTCTGTCGGCGCAATCTGTTCTCCTGGTCATCGACTTTTTCTTTCAGCCCCTTCTGGGTTCTGATCAGGCTCGCCACCTCAGCCTTGAGCACTGCGATCCAATCCCCTTAGTCTAAGATGGCCTTCTTGAGGTCTCTTGCCGTTGCCTCCTGGACCTCTACCCTCCGCTCCATCTTGGCCATTGCTTCCCTCATGGGGGCCCTCTCAGCTTCCAATGCTGTTTCGACGGCTACCAGGAGGCCTCTTCTCCACTCCTCCCTGTGTCTGTGGAGCTCAGAGGTGATGAAGCCCGTAAGCTTGTCCATCAGTGCTTGTGCCTAGGCTGGGAGCTCTGTGGGGTCGGCCCTTCCTGGTTCTGTGCCACCGTGAGTGACTGCAGTCTCTGAGGCTAAGGTTTACCACCCCTCGTCTTTGCTGGCTTTTCGACCGGACGGCTGACTTTCTAATTCTTCTTGTCAGTGCGGTTGATGGGGCATTGCAGGTATTTTTTTTATTGCCCGTTTGCTGGGGTTAAAAGGTCGTAGTCAAAGATTTCATGTGAGGGCCACTTTTTGTTTAACCGCTCAGCTCATGGCCACCACCGGAAGCCGAAAACGTTATCTTCCGTCACAGAACAAAATTATTTATCTTCATAAACCTACCACATAAACCAGGACTGGCTTTGAAAACTGCAATGCCTAATCTTCTTTTGCTTTCTTCAGGCAAAGGTTCGGATAGATCTGCGTGAAACTGAGAGTCCATTCTGGCAATTTTCAAAGACGTATTTACAACTTAATTTTCTAACTGTGGCCACATGCTATGCTTTCCTCCGTTTTCACATCTATTTTTAGGTATCTGCCGAAGCCGTGTAGAGAGTGTCCTCCAATCTCAGAGGTTCTTCTCCGATATCTTGAATTCCCTAGTTGCTGCACAATTATTTGCTTGATCTGCAGTCTCAACAACTTTAAGTTTGAACTGGGCTGTATATTTGCTGTTCTTTTGTGATGCCACATTGTCATATGAGAGGGCGTGATTGGTGGAAATGTAACATGCACCAATGAGGTGGTAACCATGGCAATACATGGTGATATGAGCCGGCATGAGGAGCTGCACCACTGCCTGCAGTGGTGTGTTATTCTATGACTCTATGAAGGTGTAGGCTTGCACCAGGGTGAATGGCGAGCAAGTGGTAAGAAGAAAGAGTTTGGAATTTTGTAAAATGAAGGATTATTTGGCTAAAAGTTGAAGATCGACTTATACACAAGATCGGCCATGAATCAAGTATATTGTATACAGTAGTTTGACGTATAATTTTTGAACTGCAGAAACAAAGGACATACCTTGGCCAGCAGTGTAACCTGACCACTACATGGGAAACTGCCCATACAGGTTGTAGTAAACCTCTGCACTAGTTGGAAACATATTCAACAACAACAAAAACAAATCAATATTTCCACTTGTCCAATTTCAAAAATCAATTTTAATTTCAAATTTTAAAATCAAAGGCTTTTGGATCTCACTTCATAAACTCCACTCTGTTTCAAAATGAGCAGTAAGATTGTAAATCAATCAGAATATATTTTAAAGGGGGACTTCCGGTTGCGGCTATGCCTAGGTAGGCCGCACGTTCGGCAGCTCCCGCCGGGAACGGACTTTTGGGCTCTCCAGAGGGGCCCCAACGGCAATTGTTCGACAGCTTCCAGTGTGGGAAGGTGACAGCAAGGTCCCCCCGACATTATATGGATTGGACCAGGAGTGGAGTGGTGCAAAAAGTGATCTTGGGGCAGCGAAAAGTGTGAGGGAGGAAAAGTAAGATGGCGACGGGTGGAGACCAAGCAGCATGGGCGCAGTGGTCGCAGGAGCAGCAGGAGTTTCTTACACGCTGCTTTGAGGAGCTGAAGACAGAAAGGCTGGCGCCAATGAAGGAGGATATTGAGAGGCTTGTGGAGACCCAGAAGGCCCAAGGGGCAGCGATCTGGGAGGTGCGGCAAAAAGCCTCGGAGAACGAGGATGAGATCTTGGGCCTGGCGGTGAAGGTGGAGGCGCACGAGGCGCTGCACAAGAGGTGGGCGGAAAAATTTGAGGACCTGGAGAATAGGTCGAGGAGGAAGAATCTTCGGATTCTGGGTCTCCCTGAAGGAGTGGAGAGGCCCGATGCCGGGGCATATATGAGCACGATGCTCAATTCGTTGATGGGTGCGGGAGCTTTCCCGAGGCCCCTGGAGCTAGATGGGGCTCATCGGGTCCTGGCAAGGAGACCCAAAGCCAATGAGCCGCCAAGGGCCTTAGAGGTGCGGTTCCACCGCTTTATGGACTGTGTGTGTCCTGAGATGGGCCAAAAAAGAGCCGAGCAGCAGGTGGGAGAACACGGAGATCCGAATCTACCAGGACTGGAGTGCGGAGGTGGCTAAGAGGAGAGCTGGTTTCAATCGGGCTAAGGCGGTGCTCCATCGGAAGGAGGTGAAGTTCGGTATGCTGCAGCCAGCGCGATTGTGGGTCACGTTCCAAGATCGGCACCACTATTTTGGTGAGGCATGGAACTTTATACGGACTGAAAAGTTGGACTCAAATTGAAGGTTTGTCGTGGGGGGATGTTTACTGTGTTCACTTTGTTTTTTACGTTTGGGGAATGTTCTTTTGGTTTGGGTGCTGGGTGGGGATGGGTGAATGGATTTGATGTGGGGGCTGTGGGAGAGTGTGGGCGTCGGTGTTGGAGGGGGCAGGCCCCCACGGAGGAAGAGGGGGATGGGGGCCCGGGGATGGGGAGTTGGGGTAAGGCCGCAAAAAGGAGCTGCGCCAGAGGGGGCGGGGCCAGCTCAGGAAAGCGCGGGCTTTTTCCCGCATTAGGGAAGGACGGGGGGTCGGTGCTGGAGAGGAGCGCACACTGATGGCCAAGGGGAGGGGGGATTCTCACACTGGGGGGTTGATGGAATGGCGGGAGAGGCCGGGGTCAGCAGGAGTCAGCTGACTTACGGGAGTGTTATGGGGGGAGCAAAAAGGCTAGATGCGGATCTAGCAGGGGGAGGGGGCGAACAGGGTTGCTGCTGCATTGGCCAAAGGGGAGCTGGAAGTAGGAGAGGTGGTCGGGGCGGGGGTCCGCTGCCTGGGGGACTGGAGGGTGCGGGAGGCGCGGGCACGTGGCTGGCCTAGAAAAGGAGATGGCTAGTCGGCGAGGGGGTGGGGGGGGGGTCGCCCCCCAATCCGGCTGATAACTTGGAATATGAGGGGCCTGAACGGGCCGGTCAAGAGGGCCCGGGTGTTCGCGCACTTAAAGGGACTGAAGGCAGACTGGTTATGCTCCAGGAGACACATTTGAAGGTGGCAGATCAGGTTAGGCTGAGAAAGGGATGGGTAGGGCAGGTATTCCATTCAGGGCTGGATGCGAAGAACAGAGGGGTTGCAATACTGGCGGGGAAGCGAGTGTCATTTGAGGCACTGAATATTGTAGTGGATAATGGAGGTCGATATGTGATGGTGAGCGGTAGGTTGCAGGGGGTGCGGGTGGTACTGGTGAAAGTATATGTCCCGAATTGGGATGATGTCGGATTTATGAAACGCATGCTGGGTCGTATTCCGGATCTGGAGATAGGAAGCTTGATAATGGGGGGGGGACTTCAACACGGTGCTGGACCCAGCACTGGACCGCTCTAGGTCCAGGATGGGTAAGAGGCCGGCTGCGGCCAAGGTGCTCAGGCGGTTTATGGACCAGATGGGGGGAGTGGACCCATGGACATTTGTCAGGCCGCTGGCCAGGTAATTTTCCTTCTTTTCCCACGTCCATAGAGCCTACTCCCGGATAGATTTTTTCATTTTGAGTAGGGCGCTAATCCCGAAAGTGGAGGGAACGGAATATTCGGCCATAGCCATCTCGGACCACGCCCCGCATTGGGTGGAGCTGGAGTTGGGGGAGGAGAGGGACCAGCGCCCGCTGTGGCGCCTTGATGTGGGACTGTTGGCGGATGAGGAGGTGTGCGGGCGGGTGCGGGGGTGCATTGAAAGATATTTGGAGGCCAACGACAACGGGCAGGTGCAGGTGGGGGTAGTCTGGGAGGCGTTGAAGGCGGTGGTCAGGGGAGAGTTAATCTCCATTAGGGCCCACAGGGAGAAGAGAGAGGGGAGGGAGAGGGAGAGGTTGGTGGGGGAGATTTTAAGGGTGGACAGGAGGTATGCAGAGGCCCCCGAGGAGGGGCTACTCAGGGAGCGACGGAACCTCCAGACGGAGTTCGACCTATTGACCACAGGGAAAGCAGAGGCACAGTTGAGGAAAGCGCAGGGGGCGACGTATGAGTATGGGGAGAAGGCGAGTCGGATGCTGGCACACCAGCTTTGTAAGAGGGAGGCAGCGAGGGAGATTGGTGGAGCTAAGGATAGCGGGGGGAATACGGTGCGGAGTGCGGTGCGAATAAATGAGGTATTTAGGGACTTCTATGGGGATCTGAACAGGTCTGAGCCCCCAGCGGGGAGGAGGGGATGCGACGATTCTTAGATCAGCTGAGGTTCCCGAGGGTGGAGGAGGAGGAGGTGGCTGGTTTGGGGGCGCCGATTGGGCTGGAGGAGCTGGTTAAAGGATTGGGGAGCATGCAGGCGGGGAAGGCCCCGGGGCCGGTTGAATTCTACAGGAAATACGTGGACCTGCTGGGCCCGTTGCTAGTGAGGACTTTCAATAAGGCGAGGGAAGGGGGGACCTTGTCCCCGACAATGTCTAGGGCGCTGATTTCTTTGATCCTGAAGCGGGACAAGGATCCACTGAAATGTGGGTCGTATAGACCGATCTCGCTCCTCAATGTTGACGCTAAGTTGCTGGCAAAGGTGCTGGCTACGAGAATTGAGGACTGTGTCCCGGGGGTGATCCATGAGGACCAGACGGGATTTGTGTTGTGTAGGCAATTAAATACAAATGTGCGGAGGCTCCTCAATATCATTATGATGCCCTCGGTGGAGGGGGAAGCGGAGGTAGTGGCAGCTATGGACGCGGAGAAGGTCTTTGACCGGGTGGAGTGGTAGTATCTTTGGGAAGTGTTGCGGAGGTTTGGGTTCGGGGAGGGGTTCATCAGCTGGGTCAGGCTGTTATATAGAGCCCCGGTGGCGAGTGTGGCTACGAATCAGCGGAGGTCGGAGTATTTTCGGCTGTACCGGGGGACATGGCAGGGGTGCCCCCTGTCCCCCTTGTTGTTTGCACTGGCAACTGAGCACTAAGGGAGACCAGGAAATGGGGGGGGGGGGGGAACACCGGGTGTCGTTGTATGCTGATAACCTTTTGCTGTATGTGGCAGATCCAGTGGAGGGGATGGCGGAGGTCATGCGGATCCTAAGGGAGTTTGGGGATTTTTCGGGGTATAAACTCAACGTGGGGAAGAGCGAGCTCTTTGTGGTGCATTCAGGGGATCAGGGAAGGGGGATGGACGAGCTACCGCTGAGGAGGGCGGAAAGGAGCTTTCGGTACCTCGGGATCCAAGTAGCTAGGAGTTGAGGGGCCCTGCACAAGCTCAATTTGACACGGTTGGTGGAGCAGATGGAGGAAGATTTTAAAAGATGGGATATGCTGCCACTCTCACTAGCGGGTAGGGTGCAGTCGCTCAAAATGACGGTCCTCCCGAGGTTTCTCTTTATGTTCCAGTGCCTTCCCATTATGATCCCCAAGGCCTTTTTCAAACGGGTAAGTAGGAGCATCATGGGTTTTGTGTGGGCGAATAAGACCCCGAGGGTGAAGAGAGTGTTTCTGGAGCGTAGCAGGGACAGGGGGGGGGGGGGGGGGGGGGGGGGGGGGGCGGCGGGCGCTGCCGAATTGGTGCGGCTACTATTGGGCAGCCAATGTGGCAATGATCCGTAAGTGGGTAATGGAGGGTGAGGGGGCAGCGTGGAAGAGGCTAGAGATGGCATGCTGTGTGGGCACGAGCCTGAGGGTGCTGGCGACGGCACCGCTGCCGCTCTTGCCGACAAGGTACACCACGAGTCCGGTGGTGGCGGCGACGTTGAAAATCTGGGGGCAGTGGAGGCGACACAGGGGTGAGGTGGGAGCCTCGGTTTGGTCCCCGATTTGGGAGAATCATCGGTTCGTCCCGGGAAGGATGGATGGGGGGTTTCGGAGCTGGCATCGGGCGGGGATTAGAAGAATGGGGGACCTGTTCACCGATGGGACGTTTGCGAGCCTAGGGGCGCTGGAGGAGAAGTTTGGGTTACCCCCGGGAAACGCTTTCAGGTACATGCAGGTGAGGGCGTTTGTGAGGCGGCAGGTGAGGGAATTCCCGCTGCTCCCGGCACAGGGGATTCAGGACAGGGTGATTTCGGGTGTATGGGTTGGAGAAGGCAAAGTTTCGGCAATTTACCAGGAGCTGAAGGAAGAGGAGGAGGCCTCAGTGGAGGAGTTAAAGGGCAAGTGGGAGGAGGAGCTTGGGGAGGAGATAGATGAGCGTCTGTGGGCTGATGCCCTGAGTAGGGTTAATCCTTCCACCTCTTGCGCCAGGCTCAGCCTAATACAGTTCAAAGTTACTCACAGAGCGCATATAACAGGGGCGAGGTTGAGTAGGTTCTTTGGGGTGGAGGACACATGTGGGAGGTGCTCGTGAAGCCCGGCAAATCACATCCATATGTTCTGGTCGTGCCCGGCACTCAATGGGTTTTGGAGGGGTTTTGCGAGGACTATATCCAAGGTGGTGAAAGCCCGGTTCAAGCCGAGCTGGGGGTTGGCATTATTTGGATAACGGACGAGCCGGGAGTGCAGGAGGCGAAAGAGGCCGGTATTCTGGCCTTTGCGTCCCTGGTAGCCCAGCGGAGGATTTTGCTATTATGGAAAGATGCAAAGCCCCCTAGTGTGGAAGCTTGGATCAATGACATGGCAGGGTTCATCAAGCTGGAGAGGATAAAGTTTGCCTTGCGAGGGTCTGTGCAGGGGTTCTTCAGGCGGTGGCAGCCGTTCCTAGAGGAGCATTAGGAGGTCAGCAGCAGCAGTCTGGGGGCGGGGGGTTGTGGGGGGGGGTGTTCTTTTGGGGGGGCGTTTGGGTGGGTGGGGGTGGCTTCCCTATTGGTGCTTTTAAATGTCATATGGGGGGTTAGTGTATATGGGGGAAATCCAATGTATAATTTTTGATTGTTGTGTTCTTGATTCTATCTTTTTGCTGTGGGGGGGGGGGGGTGTTTGTTGAAAATCTGTTGAAAAATTTGAATAAATATCTTTTTTAAAAAAAGAATATATTTTAAAAACTGTAAAAGTATGGACAATTATGTAAATAGTGAAGAAATTGTTCGAATATTTAACATTGAAAAGATGAGAAATTACACCGAAAGCTGAAATTCTCTGTATGGTTACCATAGGAATTCAGAAAACTATGAAACGTGAGCAGGAGTATGCCATTCAGCCACTTGGGCATACTCTGCTATTCATAGCTAATCATTTTGCGCAACACCATATTCCCGCACTGTCCTCTTACCCCTTGATATGGTTAATGTTTAGAAATTTATCGCTCTCTGTCTTGAATTTACTGAATGTCTGAGCTTCGACAGACCTCTGGGGCAGAGAATTCCAAAGATTCACCACCCTCTGAGTGAAGAAATTCCTCCTCACCTCAGTCTGAATGGCCTGCTCTTTTCCTGAGACTGTCGAACAATATTCAAAGGAATCAGGAGAGAGTGTAATAAGAGTGTGGCACTGTTCCAAAACAGGATGCTTTGATAATTTGGAGCCCAAGATATTTTGCAGTACTATTTTAAGCATTATTAATTTATAATAAACTTTAATAACAATAAATTTCATAACAACCAATCCAGGCTTGCAGACATTCCAAACGTCCATCTCATTTTGTGCCTAATAGGGAGAAAACAGATAACAAAAATATTATCTTTACAGAAGCACCAAAGAACTATAATTATAACCAGTTAGCCTGAAGAGCAAATGTATTCTCAGTCAATGCATTATTTAATTTTAATATTGTATTTTGCACTATAATTCCAAAGTCACTATATGTGTTCTTCTCACTGATATGTTGCATAGAATGTTTAAACGGTGTCCATTAGATAATTTAATAATTATTAGAAAGATTACCATTGTGTTGACTGTGCTTTCTTTTTTTTAAATAAATTTAAAGTATTCAATTAATTTTTTCCAATTAAGAGCCAATTTAGCCTGGCCAACCCACCTAGCCTGCACATCTTTGGGTTGTAGGGGTGAGACCCATGCAAACACAGGGAGAATGTGCAAACTCCACACAGACAGTGACCCAGAGCCGGGATTGAACCTGAGACCTCGGCGCCGTGAGGCAGCAGTGCTAACCACTGTGCCACCTGCTGCCCTTTGACTGTGCTTTCTTGAGGCTTACTTCTGTAATCAGGAACTTTCAGATATTCAACAATTGAAGTCATAAATCTTAACCATATATTTAATATTCTTTTCCTAAATTGCATTTTACCATTAACGATTCCTCTCAACTATTCCGATTAAATTTAGACTTTAATTTGGGGATGAATTTTGTGCTTATATTACTCGTTAATGTCAACATTAAGCAATATATTCCCCCTCAAACAACAGCCAACCTGAACTGTTCCTGAGTCTGATGCAGTACAAACTAAGTGCAGAGCAAACTCACTTGAACCCTGCTGCAAAACTGTACCTTGAATTGGACATTACTGACTAAAGTGACAATTCAATTAATCACGGTTAAGCACTGCTGCCTCACTGCGCCAGGGACCCGGGTTTCATTCCGGCCTTGACTGGAGTTTACATATTCTCCCCATGTGTGCGTGGGTTTCCTCCGGGTGCTCCAGTTTCCTCCCACAGTCCAAAGATGAGCACAGTAAGAAGTCTTACAACACCAGGTTAAAGTCCAACAGGTTTGTTTCAAATCACTAGCTTTCGGAGCGCTGCTCCTTCCTCAGGTGAATGAAGAGGTGGGTTCCAGAAACATATATATAGACAAAGTCAAAGATGCAAGACAATGCTTTGAATGGCGCATTCAAAGCATTGTCTTGCATCTTTGACTTTGTCTATATATATGGGGCGGGATTCTCCAATCCCACAGCAGAGTGTCCACGCCGTCGTAAACGCCGTCGCGTTTTATGACGGCATGAACGTGCCACCCCTACGTCTAATTCTGGCCCCTATAGGGGGCCAGCCTGGCGCTGGAGCGGTTTGCGGTGCTCCAGCTGCAGACCCCGGCGCGAACTGTGCACCGTGGGAGCCACGCATGCGCAGTTGCACCGGTGGCAACGTTCACATGCGCAGTGGCCTCCTTCAATGTGCCGGCCCCAACGCAACATGGCGCAGGGCTACAGGGGCCGGCGCGTAGGAAAGGAGGCCCCCAACCATCGAGGCTGACCCGCCGATCAGTGGGCCCCGATCGCGGGCTAGGCCCCATCGGAGGCCCCACCCCAGGGTCGGAGCTCCCCCCCCCCCCACACTGGCCGCCCCCCAACCATGCGCGCAGAGTTCCCGCCAGCTGCAACCAGGTGTGGACGGCGCCAGCGGGTCTCTGCCTTTTTAGAGCGGCCGGAGAATCGGTGGCCCGGCCGCGTGGAGCGGCCCGCAGCCTGCGCCGCGCCAAACGCGCCGGCGCCAGTGGCGCCGATTCTCTGCTCTGCGGAGAATCACGTGCCGGCGTCGGGGCGGCGTGGCCGGTTGCGGGTATTCTCCGGCCCAGCGCAGGGCTGGGAGAATCCCGCCCATGTTTCTGGAACATACCTCTTCATTCACCTGAGGAAGGAGCAGCGCTCCGAAAGCTAGTGATTTGAAACAAACCTGTTGGACTTTAACCTGGTGTTGTAAGACTTCTGACTGTGCTCGCCCCAGTCCAACGCCGGCATCTCCACATCAGTCCAAAGATGTGCAGATCAGGTGGATTAGTCACCCTAAATTGCCCCTTAGTCTCCAAAGATGTGCGTGCTAGGTGGATTGGTCACGCTAACTTGCCCTTTAGTGTCCAAAGATGTGCAGATTATGTGGATTGCCCATGACCAATGAGTGGGGCTACCTTGGAGATAGGGCAGGGGAATGGGCTAGGTAGAGTGGTCTTTCGGAGGGCCATTGCAGACCTGGTAGGCCTTCTTCGTTATAGGGATTCTATGAATTCTATTTTCATTATCTGCCTGATTAAGACTGCCAGTTCATGGTGAATTCTGCACAGCATTGTACTGTCAAATTGAACACAACAGGAATTGGATTGAAACTGTTCAGTCTCAAAGGGAAAATGGTCATTCTGCCAATCAGGACAATGTTTGAACTTAGGTGTCAAAAGTGAAATAAATTGTAGAACAACTAACTAGTTGCTATCCTTTTTTGTAAAGATAACTTTAAAGCCAGCAAATGATTTAGTTTCTTATTTTCTTGGGATTGAACTAAAACCTTGAACACTGTCGAGTGAATGTTGTCATGGAAACACAATTCTTTGTGTTGGAATGTACATGTACCAGGTGTACCTCTGCTCACTTTGAGAAATGGTACTCTAGATTGGATAGGAGATTTCCTGATAACTTTACAATAGCTATAAAGACCCTGGTACATTAATAGCTGATTCATGCTTTGAAATCCTATTGAAATGATTGCCAATTTGGTAACATACCAAATTAGGAACATAAAACAGTTCTCTTCTAGCCTTTCATGCAATCGCTTGAGATTTTGCCACTGCAACACATGAACACACACGCCAGGTACTGTCAGATAGTGCTTATATGCTAAAAGGTTGCACATCGCATTTTGGCAGACACGATTACTGAACACATCAGAAACAACCATGTCATATGTTGTACGTGTGAATCTTACAGCCTGATTCCCACAAAGAGCAGTTTGTGTAACTGGAAGACGGCCAACGTATTGTGAACATATTTATTTTCCAAGTACGTTATTACTTTTACTCGATATAATGATTGCCATTGTTCTTAACTGCTTACTTACGTAGGTCACCCTGCCCACAATTAGACACATTGGAAAGATTGATCCAGTCCTTCCAACTTCTTACCCGTTAACTGCACATAGATTGTCCCGGAAAACTGACAGGCATCAGGGTTTCGGACAAGCATCTGTCATTAGATATATTGCCCAGTTCAATTGCAGGCGGAAGCTTTGGGGCCATGTTCAAATTATACGTGTGAATATAAATTTATGGAACAGAGGCTGGGATGCTGTTTCATCTGAACTGACGCGAAGTAGATAGTTCCAGTAAAACTTGTAGAGACGAGGGGTGTGTGTGAAATAATGAATGGAGATTGGAAAAATGTCCCTGGTAGAGTACAGCCACGCCAGAATTAACCTGTGCTTTATTCCAAGGTACCACTTGCTCAAAGTCATTGGCAACATTGGTAAAATACAACTATCAGGCCGTGACTCCATGCAAAGGTTCCCGTACACTGATGGGGACAATGTGCTAATTTAAAGCCCATCCTTCAATAACACTCATCACTGGACAGTTGTAAACGGAGAGCAATTAAATGTTGCGTTATCAACGAAAATTAAAATACAAAGAGTGATGTGTTGTTGCAATTTAATAGTTTTGCTAAATTGCCAAACGTACAAAGTGAAACTCCAGGGTACAAGTGGGGGGTAAGAGAATATCTCCATGAAGCGTGACACCTCTTAATTCTTTCACTTGGATTGAAGAGGATGCAGAATCCTGCCTAATTCAATTGCGGGCACACTTTTTAAAATGTAATTCAAGAAAATGTGAGCATTTTTATATCCCTAAAAAAAAAACACCCAATCTAATAATGTTAAAACAGCAAAACCTACCAGTGTCAATTAAAATGTGAATGCAATCTGTCAATATCTTTTTTTTTAAAAAAGCAGAGGGCTGGGATTGGTTTCCCTGTGATTTAGAGAGAGGAAAGTGGATGTAGAGAGAGTTTGATTCCAGATGCTGATTGCTTTCCCAATGTCCATTGCGGAGACTCGCCATATTGTGAGTATTGTGGTGCTCCAGGGCTGTTTACACCAGGGGAGGGAGAGAGAGAGAGAGCGAGCGAGCCGGAGAATCCTGTGTTTATCCCCCTCCCCTCTCTCCAGGACGGTGAGTATCGGGGCTGATGCAGGGGGAAGGGGGCTGAGGAAGCGGGCGGGCAGGCAGGCAGGCAGGGCTGCGGCGGTGGGTGAACACTCTGGCGGATCTCAAGGCAACGTCTCAAACCTGAGCGGTCGCGGTGCGAGCCGAGCGGCGCAGCAACTAACCTGGTTGTATAGAGGGTTTTAAAAAAAATTTCAAAACAAGTCCCAAGATGTAAGGAAAGCGCACACGCACCATTTTAAAGGCCCAATGGGACCACGCATTTCGCAAATGAGACTTTGGTGTTATGCTGTGTGGGGGCTCGGGGATTGGAACCACTTCTATATAAACTGCTTTTGTGCCCGTCTCCCGGCTGCTATTATTAATCGATCGGTGCAAGTGAATGGAAAGTGTTCGCATCACAGCGCCTTGGTTTCTTCAGTCTTTTCCCTGGTGTTGAATGCGGCTGTATCTGAGTGGCGGTGATACTAGTTGTACTGCTTTTTCACTGACCCCGCTTGCTGTTACTATCATAAGTTGTTGCTTAAACTTATTATTTAAGTGTTTTTTAAAAAAAGAGCCTCACAAATAAGCCTGGCTCTCCTCCCCGACAGTTGCCATTGGCTGTATCGCCTTGCACTGGGCGCCCAGTGATTTGTCAGGCTTCCTGTCAGTCTGAGAGGAGCTGCAGTATTGTTGCTTTCTGAAGGATACATTTCTACAAATACATTCTCGCCAAGACGTTGTATCTCCTTGTTGTAACAGTTTACTTTTACTTTCAAATTATATTTGCTTCCTGCACTACAATAGCTATTTCTGGGATTAATTATTGCATTACTTCAGGCATCTGTGAAATGCATTGTATGCTGTATTGCTTACTAATGTCCAGTCCTGTGTAGCAGTCAGCAGCATTGTTGAGACTGTGCCTGACTGAGACAGCGAGCACTGGGGCTGCATGAGTGTACTGCACTTGAGTACTGACTTCCTTGTTTACAACATAACTCTACATCTCATCTAAGGAACAATTTTCCAGTCCGAACCCAGGGGTTGTGATCCTATGAAGCACAAATGAATGGCAACTCCAAATTCGACTGTCTGCATTCCGCTGCCTCAAACCTTTTTTTAAATTTTGGAGTTGACTTGAAATGGCCATGGAAAAGTCAGGGTCCAGGAGAGAGAAAGCAAATGGTAACACACTGATAAGCATCCTGTTGCGTTTCTAACTTTTAAATTGATCTGTTAGGCTGTCACTGCTATGAGTCAGGTTATTCGAATAACTTCATATGTTCTCCCTTCGTGGATGAAGAGGAGGAATGTGCCTCCTGCTCGTCCAACTTGAATTCATAAACTAATACACAATTGCTGCAATATTGCTTGTGGGACTTTCCCAATAATTTAGTGAGTTAAGTCACCACCAATGTGGGACTGAGCTATATTGGATCCCAGGTTCATTGCCTGCTTTTGGATTGGATCTCTGGCTGATATCAGTCAAAACGGTTGCAACCGACCTGGTAATACTACTGGACTGGTGTTACTGCTGCTCCCCATGCTGTGATCACAGCTGGCAAGTGTGTATGTGTATAAATATGTGTGTATGAACTTCAGGTGAGAACAACAGCAGGTGTTTTTGTTACCCTATCCTCCCCAAAACACAGTTGAATGGGGCTGCCGCAACACAGCTTTATTTTCAGCATATCAGATTTTTTTTGAGATTGCTGTAGGTGTCAGCAAACCTTTGGGAAAATTGTAAATCTTTGCACCATTTCCGTAAACCTTCGTTGTCACACAATTTTAAGCAACCAATTAAACTGTTAACTGGCAATGAGATACACAGACATATTGGAAATCACAGCTCAACAAAACGACGTGTACTAGGCAGAAGTATAATCTGTGAGATTTGAAAGTGTGATGTAAACAGTGAAGAGTTTGCATCTGATCACTGCAGTGTGAATTGAATTCAAAACTATTGACTGGACCCACCAGTGAAAAAAAAGAACAAGTGGAAATCATATAGTTAAATTACTTAACACTTGCTGTTTAGCATATACATGAAGGATGATCACTTGGGTGAGGTGCCTGAGGGCTACAGGTGTCCATTTTGGGTATAGCAGTCAGAGAGGTTGGAGAAAAATCAGGGAGATTACATTTCTTTTTAATATAGTGAAACTGTGTTATACGCTGGGCATTAATAACAATGAATCAAGTTTGCTGAAATTCTGGCTAGTCAGTTTAAAAAATATATATATATATTTATTAACATTTTTTACCAACACAATTTTTTCCCCTTACAAACAATTACCCCCCCCCCCCCCCCCCGTTAACAAAATAACACAAAATCGCACTGAGCACGATATATACATGGCAAAATGGTATATTTACATAGCTTTATACACTGGCTCTCTCCCGCACATGCCAGTTTCCCCTGCCCTTCATGTTATCTCCTGCTCATCCATCCCCCCCCCAGGGTTGCTGCTGCTGCTGACTGATCTTCCTCTAACGCTCCGCGAGATAGTCTAGGAACGGTTGCCACCGCCTGTAGAACCCTCTCAAGGCAAACTTAATCCTCTCCAGCTTTATGAACCCGGCCATGTCGTTTATCCAAGCCTCCAGGCTAGGGGGCTTCGCCTCCTTCCACATTAGCAAGATCCTTCGCCGGGCTACTAGAGACGCAAAGGCCAGAATACCGGCCTCTTTCGCCTCCTGCACTCCCAGCTCGTCCACTACTCCAAATATTGCTAGCCCCCAGCTTGGCTTGACCCGGACTTTCACCACCTGAGATATTGCTCCCGCCACTCCTCTCCAGAACCCCTCCAGTGCCGGCATGACCAAAACATATGGACATGGTTCGCCGGACTCCCTGAACACCTTCCACATCTGTCCTCTACCCCAAAGAACCTACTCAACCTCGCCCCCATCAAGTGCGCTCTGGGAACCACCTTAAATTGTATCAGGCTGAGCCTGGCATATGAGGAGGAGGAATTAACCCTACACAGGGCATCAGCCCACAAACCTTCCTCGATCTCCTCCCCCAGCTCCTCCTCCCATTTACCCATCAACTCTTCTGCTAGCGCTTCCCCCTCTTTCATCTCTTGGTGTATTGCCGAAACCGTGCCCTCCCTGACCCATACACCCGAGATCACCCTGTCTTGAATTTCTTGTGCCGGGAGCAACGGGAATTCCCTGATCTGTCGCCTCACAAAAGCCCTCACCTGCATATATCTAAATGCATTTCCCGGGGGTAACTCGAACTTCTCCTCCAGCGCCCCTAGGCTCGCAAATGTCCCGTCAATGAACAGGTCCCCCATTCTTCTAACCCCCCCCCCGATGCCAGCCCTGGAACCCCCCCCGTTCAACTTCCCCGGGACAAACCGGTGGTTACCCCTGATTGGGGACCACACCGAGGCTCCCACTGCACCCCTGTGCCATCTCCACTGGCCCACGATCCTTAACGTTGCCGCCACCACCGGGCTCGTGGTATAATTTGATGGCGAAAACGGCAGCGGTGCCGTCACCAATGCCCCCAAGCTTGTTCCTTTACAGGACGCCATTTCCACCCTCTTCCATGCCGCCCCCTCTCCCTCCATAACCCACTTGCGGATCATCGCCACATTTGCTGCCCAGTAGTAGCTCCCTAGGTTTGGCAGCGCCAACCCTCCTCGGTCCCTACTGCGTTCCAGGAATCCTCTCCTTACCCTCGGGGTCTTATTCACCCACACAAACCCCATAATACTCCTACCTACTCTCTTGAAAAAGCCCTTGGTGATCACGATGGGAAGGCACTGAAACACAAACAAAAACCTCGGAAGGACCACCATTTTGACCGACTGCACTCTACCCGCCAGCGAGAGCGGTAACATGTCCCATCTTTTGAAGTCCTCCTCCATTTGGTCCACCAACCTCGTCAGATTCAGTTTATGTAGGGCCCCCCAACTCCTGGCTATCTGGATCCCCAGATACCGAAAACTCCCCACCGCCCTCCTCAGCGGTAGGTCCCCTATCCCTCTTTCTTGGTCCCCTGCCTGTAATACAAAAAGCTCACTCTTCCTTACATTGAGCTTATAGCCCGAGAACTCCCCAAACTCCCTCAGAGTCTGCATGACCTCCACCATCCCCTCCATTGGGTCCGCCACATACAGCAACAGATCATCCGCGTATAGCGACACCCGATGCTCTTCTCCCCCTCGGACCACCCCCCTCCAATTATTAGACTCCCTCAGTGATATGGCCAAGGGTTCGATCGCCAATGCAAACAACAGGGGGCACCCCTGCCTCGTTCCTCGGTACAGCCAAAAGTACTCCGACCTCCACCGGTTCATCACTACACTCGCCACCGGGGCTCTGTAAAGGAGCTTAACCCAGCTGATAAACCCTCCCCCAAATCCAAACCTACGCAGCACCTCCCAGAGGTAGTCCCACTCTACTCGGTCAAAGGCCTTTTCCGCGTCCATAGCTGCCACTATCTCCGCCTCTCCCTCCTCCGATGGCGTCATTATCACGTTTAAGAGCCGCCGCACATTAGTGTTTAATTGCCTGCCCTTTACGAATCCCGTCTGGTCCTCATGAATCACCCCCGGGACACAGTCCTCAATCCTCGTGGCCAGCACTTTTGTCAATAACTTAGTGTCCACATTGAGGAGCGAAATCGGCCTGTACGATCCACATTGCAGTGGGTCCTTGACTTGCTTTAGAATCAAGGAAATTGTCGCCTCCGACATTGTCGGGGGCAGGGTCCCCTCCTCTCTTGCCTCGTTAAAGGTCCTCACTCGTAGCGGGGTCAACAGGTCTACGTACTTTCTGTAGAACTCCACCGGGAGCCCGTCCGGCCCCGGGGCCTTCCCCGCCTGCATACTCCCCAAACCCTTGCTCAGCTCCTCCAACCCGATTGGTGCCCCCAAACCAGCCACTTCTTGCTCCTCCACCCTCGGGAACCTCAGTTGGTCTAGGAATCGTCTCATCCCCTCTTTCCCCTCCCCCCCCCCCCCCCTGGGGGCTGGGATCTGTACAGCTCTTCATAGAAGGCCTTTATTCCTTTATTACCTTGTTTATTTTTGTTGCACTCCGAACCGTGGCTCCCCTTCCATCTTTGATTTCCCCCTATTTCCCTTGCTGCCGTCCTCTTGCGGAGCTGGTGCGCCAGCATCCGACTAGCCTTTTCCCCGTACTCGTAGGTCGCCCCCTGCGCCTTCCTCCACTGTGCCTCCGCCTTCCCCGTGGTCAAACTCCGTCTGGAGCCGTCGTCTTTCCCCCAGTAATCTTTCCTCCGGGGCCTCTGCGTATCTCCTGTCCACTTTCAAAATCTCCCCCACTAACCTCTCCCTTTCCATGCCCTCTGTCTTCTCCCTATGAGCCCTGATGGAGATTAGCTCTCCCCTGATCACCGCCTTCAACGCCTCCCATACCACCACCACTCGCACCTCCCCGTTGTCGTTGGCCTCCAAGTACCTTTCGATACACCCCCTCACCTTCCCACACACCACCTCATCTGCCAGCAGTCCCACATCCAGCCGCCACTGCGGGCGTTGGTCCCTCTCCTCTCCCAGCCCCATTTCCACCCAGTGCAGGGCGTGGTCCGAAACGGCTATGGCCGAATACTCCGTCCCCTCCACCCTCGGGATGAGCGCCCTGCCCAGAACAAAGAAATCTATCCGGGAGTAGGCTTTGTGCACGTGGGAGAAGAAAGAAAATTCCCTGGCCTGCGGTCTTGCAAATCTCCAAGGGTCCACTCCCCCCATCTGATCCATAAACCCCCTGAGCACCTTAGCCGCCGCCAGCCTCTTTCCCGTCCTTGATCTGGAGCGGTCCAGTGCTGGGTCCAGCACTGTATTGAAGTCCCCTCCCATTATCAGGCCTCCTACCTCCAGGTCCGGAATCCGGAATGCGTCCCAACATGCGCTTCATGAATCCAGCATCATCCCAGTTCGGGGCGTATACATTTACCAACACCACCCACGTCCCTTGCAACCTACCACTCACCATCACATATCTCCCTCCATTATCCACTACGATAGTCTTGGCCTCAAATGACACATGCTTTCTCTTCCCCCCCCCGTCTAGCTATTTTGCTCCCCGGCTTCCCCCGCCATCCCTTTGACCGCCCCCGTGTGGGAGTCTCCCAATCAGTATACGTTCCTTCGTTCCCCTTCCCGCCTTTCTTCCCGCGTGCGGGAAAAAAACCCCGTGCTTTCCAAAGCCTGCCCCGCCCCCTCTGGCGCAGCTCCTGTTGCGGCCTTGTCTCTCTCCCCCAACCCATATAACATAACATATCCTGCGCGTGATTGCCCCCCTATATACAACGACCATCATACTTCAACCCTCAAACACCCCCCACCCTCACAAACCCTCAGTTAGAGTCCAACTTTTCAGTTTGTATAAAGGTCCACGCCTCTTCAGTCGTTTCAAAGTAATAGTGTTGGTCCTTGTATGTGACCCACAGTCGCGCTGGCTGCAGCATTCCGAATTTCACTCCTTTCCGATGCAGCACCGCTTTGGCCCGGTTGAAACCCGCTCTCCGCTTAGCAACCTCCGTGCTCCAGTCCGGGTATATTCGGATCTCTGCATTGTCCCACTTGCTGCTCCGCTCCTTCTTGGCCCATTTCAGGACCCTCTCTCTGTCCGTAAACCAGTGAAATCTCACCACCATTGCCCTTGGCGGCTCATTTGCCTTGGGCTTCCTCGCCAGCACCCAGTGCGCCCCGTCCAGCTACAGCGACCTCGAAGAGGCCTCCGCGCCCATCGTCGCCCCCATCATCGTGCCTGCGTATGCCGCGGCATCGGCCCCCTCCACTCCTTCTGGGAGACCCAGGATCCTCAGATTATTTCTCCTCGACCTGTTCTCCAGGTCTTCGAGTCTTCCAGCCCACTTCTTGTGTAGCGCCTCGTGCCGCTCCACTCTCACCGCCAGGCCCAAGAGCTCATCCTCATTCTCTCTCACTCACTCTTTTCTGGACCTCCTGGATCTTCACCTCGTGAGCCTTCTGGGTTATCCCTAGTCCTTCGATTACCGCCAGCATAGGCGCCAGCATCTCCTTACGCAGCTCCTCGAAGCAGCGCTTGATGAATTCCTGCATCTCCCCTTTTTCCCCGGCCGCCGCCATTTTGCTTTTTTTCCCTCGCTTCTCCCGCTGCTCCAATGCCGCTTTTTTGGCCGTTGCACTTCGGCTCCGGTCCATAAAAGTTGGTAGGGGACCTCTCTCTTCTCTTCCCCACGGGTTGTCTGTGAAAAAAATTCAGTTGGGGCTCCTCTAGCGAGCCCGAAAGTCCGTGATCGCGGGAACTGCCGAATCATGCGGCTTAGCTCCGCATAGCCGCAACCGGAACTCCTGGCTAGTCAGTTTCACCCGTAGGATCTACTTGCATGTAATTTGCCAGAATCGGACAGCACATCAGGTAGGTGTACCAGTCACTTCCCATAAATAAAAAACAACTGATTTTTAAAAAATCATAAGATTCACCATGGCAATAATAAAGCTTTTTGACTCTAAAGGATGCTGAGCTTTAAAGAGGTGGATGTAATGTAGTAAATGATACAGAAAAGATAGATTCAAGAAATAACTTCAAGTTTGAATCAACAAAACAAGAGCATGCAAGTTCCTATTAGTAAAATACAAACTCTGGATTTATGTCAGAAAGGTACTGCTTACAAGAGTGATCATGATGTCGAGATGCCGGTGTTGGACTGGGGTGGGCACAGTAAGAAGTCTTACAACACCAGGTTAAAGTCCAACAGGTTTGTTTTGAATCACTAGCTTTCGCAGCACAGCTCCTTCATCAGGTGAGTGAAGAGGTGGTTTACTGAGTTTGTGTAACCTACCTCTTCACTCACCTGATGAAGGGCCCAGTAACCTACCTCTTCAGTCACCTGCTGAAGGAGCTATGCTCCGAAAGCTAGTGGTTCCAAATAAAGCTGTTGGACTTTAACCTGGTGTTGTAAGACTTCTTACTTGACTTATCATCACATTGAATGAATTTGCAGGTAAAGTAATGCAGGTTAAAAACTCATTGATACATTGACATTTACAGCACAAGGAGTGATTAGATCCATTGTGGCTGCACTAGCACTTGGATAAAGCAATCCAAAACGAATCATACTGCCTCATAACCCAATCTTGTCCTCTGTTTCAAACATTTATCTACTTTTCATTTAAATTATGCAATAGTTTCTGCATCAGCTACTTCTTCAAAAGGCATTCCATACTCCAACAACCCTTTTCTGTAAAATAAATTGTCAAACTCTTCATTGATTCTCCAATTGAAGGAAAGAATCTGGAAATAATTGAAGTAATTGGAAACAGTGGTGTGGGACTGCTGGGAGATCCGAAGTATCCTTCTGGATAGAAGAACTATGATGGGGCAATCGACTTTCCTTACCTGTGTTTATCGTTATTTTTTGCTACAACTACACAATCATATGTTCAAGCAAGTTTGTTTTTCTCCCTAGCAACCTGTTATTTTAATTAGTGTATTTTAATGGGAAACTACAGATCTGTTAACCTGATATCAGCAGTAGAGAAAATGCTAGAATCTCTTATGAAAGCTGTGACAACTGGACACTTAGAAAATAATGCTGAGGGTGGGAAGATTCAACATGGGTTTATGAAATAGAAATTATGTTTGACATACCTGTTGAGTTTTTTTGAGGATGTTATAAGTAGAATACATAAGGTGGACCCAGTGGCTGAGGTGCTTTTTGGATAAGAGGTTGGTAAACAAAATTAGAGCACATGGGATTGGGGGGTAATATCCTGGCATTGATTGAGAATTAGTTAATGGAGAGTAGGAATAAATGAGTCTCCGTTTGGCAGGCTATGATCAGGGTACTGCAACAGCCAATGTTGGGGCCCCAGCTATTCACAGTCCATATCAATGATTTGGATATGCAGACCAAATGTAATATTACCAAGTTTACAGCTGATACAGATGTAAGTGAAAATGTGAGTTGTGAGGAGGATGCAAAGATATAGGGGATTTAGACAGGCTAATTGAATGGGCAAGAAGATGGAAGATGTAATATAATGTTGAAGCACATGACGTTACCTACTTTGGTGGGAAAAACAGAAATTTAAAGTATTCCTTAAATGGTGAGAGTTTGAAGAGTGTTGATGTTCAAAGGAACCTGGGTGTCCTTGTTCATGCATGAGCTTTACGCTATACTTTAACTGTCTTATATTAGGCACTGAGAATCGGCTCAATTCCATGGCGTTGGCATCTGTTACGTTCTTTAGTGGCCAAAAACTTGTCTCTCTTCCCCGCCCCCCCCCCCCCCCCCCCCCACCCCCCCCCACTCGCCTCCTCAAATATTCTGTAAACTGCTGACACCAAAATACAGATTGAGGCAGCAGCTGTATTGGTGTGTACAGCTTCACTTCCCACATACGTGAATCTGGGAGGATAGGTATGAAAAGGGTGCTCACCGGCCCTGACCCCTCTTTTTCTCTCTCTCCCCCCCCCCCCCCCCCCATCCACCCCTCGCCTCTTAAACCCCCCTTGCCTCCTCTTTTGCCCCCTCACCTCACTTTCCCCCCCTCGCCTCTTCTTTCCCCCCCTCGCCTCTTCTTTCCCCCCCTCGCCTCTTCTTTCCCCCCCTCGCCTCTTCTTCTTTCCCCCCTCGCCTCTTCTTCTTTCCCCCCTCGCCTCTTCTTCTTTCCCCCCTCGCCTCTTCTTCTTTCCCCCCTCGCCTCTTCTTCTTTCCCCCCTCGCCTCTTCTTCTTTCCCCCCTCGCCTCTTCTTCTTTCCCCCCTCGCCTCTTCTTCTTTCCCCCCTCGCCTCTTCTTCTTTCCCCCCTCGCCTCTTCTTCTTTCCCCCCTCGCCTCTTCTTCTTTCCCCCCTCGCCTCTTCTTCTTTCCCCCCTCGCCTCTTCTTCTTTCCCCCCTCGCCTCTTCTTCTTTCCCCCCTCGCCTCTTCTTCTTTCCCCCCTCGCCTCTTCTTCTTTCCCCCCTCGCCTCTTCTTCTTTCCCCCCTCGCCTCTTCTTCTTTCCCCCCTCGCCTCTTCTTCTTTCCCCCCTCGCCTCTTCTTCTTTCCCCCCTCGCCTCTTCTTCTTTCCCCCCTCGCCTCTTCTTCTTTCCCCCCTCGCCTCTTCTTCTTTCCCCCCTCGCCTCTTCTTCTTTCCCCCCTCGCCTCTTCTTCTTTCCCCCCTCGCCTCTTCTTCTTTCCCCCCTCGCCTCTTCTTCTTTCCCCCCTCGCCTCTTCTTCTTTCCCCCCTCGCCTCTTCTTCTTTCCCCCCCTCGCCTCTTCTTCTTTCCCCCCCTCGCCTCTTCTTTCCCCCCCTCGCCTCTTCTTTCCCCCCCTCGCCTCTTCTTTCCCCCCCCTCGCCTCTTCTTTCCCCCCCTCGCCTCTTCTTTCCCCCCCTCGCCTCTTCTTTCCCCCCCTCGCCTCTTCTTTCCCCCCCTCGCCTCTTCTTTCCCCCCCTCGCCTCTTCTTTCCCCCCCTCGCCTCTTCTTTCCCCCCCTCGCCTCTTCTTTCCCCCCCTCGCCTCTTCTTTCCCCCCCTCGCCTCTTCTTTCCCCCCCTCGCCTCTTCTTTCCCCCCCTCGCCGCCTCTCCACCACTAAACTTCAATGAAATATAGTGGGTGTCCCAATTTCGTGCATAAACAGAGCTTCTGTTACACTTCTGGCAAAGAAACACTGATCGACCTGCAGCAGCTCTAAATAATTTCCTTGCAGCGATGTCTCTCTTTTTTCAATATTTCCCTTTGCAATCCTTGCCTGAAAAACATACCCTCAACACAACATACCTGAACCGATCTATAGACCATAAGACAGAGGAGCAGAATTAGGCCACTCAACCCATCGAGTCTGCTCCACCATTCAATCATGGCTGATATTTTTCTCATCCCTATTCTCCTGCCTTCTCCCCATAACCCCTGATCCCCTTATTAATCAAGAACCTATCTATCTCTGTCTTAAAGACACTCAGTGATTTGGCCTCCAGAGCCTTCTGCCGCAAATGGTTCCACAGATTCACCACCCTCTGGCTGAAGAAATTCCTCCTCATCTCTGTTATGAAGGATCGTCCTTTTATCTGAGATTGTGTCCTCTGGTTCTAGTTTCTCCTTCAAGTAGAAACATCCTCTCCACGTGCACTCTATCCAGGCCTCGCAATATCCTGTAAGTTTCAATAAGATCCCCCCCCTCATCCTTCTAAACTCCAACGAGTACAGACCCAGAGTCCTCAACCGTACCTCATACGACAAGTTCTTCATTCCAGGGATCATTCTTGTGAACCTCCTCTGGACCTAAAATCCGTCAAGATCTGAAATCTGGCATGGAGTCCGTCTCGAGGTTGCCAGTTTTGAGACATTGTGCCTGTACTAGAATTACTGCCTGGGAGACAGCAGAAGTGATTCACAGCACTTTTAGATGCAGCAGTGTTTTTTAGTTTACTTTCCAGTTCCGCTGTCAAAGAAACACTTTTTGACAGCAATATATGACGCACATCGTTTCTAGAGGAATGAAGGAAATAATTTGGATTTGACTGCAGTTTGATGTTGAACTGGTCTTGTTGCAGTTTTTGCAATGGGCTGAACCTGCCACTTAACAATTTTACGTCCAGATGTTTTGGTTTTTCATTAACTTTTTTAAAAATCTACAATTTACAAGTTACGCTATTCTAGAACATTGTTTTAATGCCTCTGGGGAGATTTGTTTCTCCAAATGAAAGCTGGTTCAGTATTTGCGAAGACTGAAGCTTGCTGTAACAACATTTATATAAAAGCAGAATACTGCCAATGCTGGAAATTGAGTTAATGTTTTAGGTCAATTGATCATTTGTCACAGTCCCTGTGACAGGTCATCATCCTGAAATGTTAAACCTGTTTCTCTGACTTGCTGAGTGTTTCCAGCATGTTCTGTTTTCAATCCAACAACATGCGATTGCTTTATAAGAGCTTATGTTTTATGGTGTATCGCAAAATCCGAACAGTCAGGTACGTGCTCGGACGTTTACTTTGTTCAACTTTTAGTGAAGTTGTTGATCTATTTGCATAAATTCCTGCATGTGTATTATGCATTTATGAGATTAATTGGTGGGCTAAAATGGCATTCAGCTGACACAAAACTCAACAGATCTCGCGAACCCTCGTCACCCCTTTTGTTTCTCTATGACTCACCGACAAGCTGCCCCAACTTATTAATTACATGTAGTGTCAATTTGCTCATTCCTATTGGAGAGCAATGTAGATGCCTTGCTAAGGATGCACTGTGGCAATGCTGGTTAACGGTAGGGATGGTATGGACGCAGTATGGGAATACGAGGTTTTACATCAATAATTGTAGACAACTGAAATGATTGTTTATAATTGTACGTGTATTTAGCAGTGCATTAAGCCTACACTTGCAGGGATTGTGTAGAAAAAATTTAATTTTGCATCGCTGCCGCAGTCATAGTACAAAGGCAAACTGAGGCCAGTTGTTAATGCTTGTTAGACGCACAGTGGAGTGGAAATCTGTAAGAGGGAAATCAATTTGTTCTTGCACTCCACAAGTTAACATTGGTGGGAATTAATAACTTTTTTCATTAATTTATGGAATGTGGACTTGGCTGGCTAGGCCACTGTTCATTGTTCATCCCTAATTGCCCTTGAGAAGGTGATGGTGAGCTGCCTTCTTGAACTGCTACAGCCTATGTGGTGTAAGTACATGCACTGTGCTATTAGGAGGGCGTTCCAGGATTTTGAAGGGACGGCGATATATTTCCAAGTAAGGCTGGTGAATGACTTGGACGGGAACTTCCAAGTGGTGGGGTTCCCATGTATCTGCTGCCCTTGTCCTTCTAGATGGTGATGATCATCAGTTTGGAAGGTGTTGTTTAAGGAGCTTTGGTGAGTTACTGCAGTGCATCTTGTCGATGGTACACCCTGCTGCTACTGTGTGTTGATGGTAAAGAGAGTGAATGTTTGTGGAAGAGATGCCAATCAAGCGGGCTGCTTTGTCCCGAAGGGGTGTCAAGCTTCTTGAGTATTGTTGGAGCTGGACTCATCCACGCCAGTGGAGAGTATTCCATTACACTCCTGCTTTGTGTCTTGTAGATGATAGGCATGCTTTGGGGAGACAGAAGGTGTGTGGTATGCTGTAGGATTCCTAGCCTCTGACCTGCTCTCATAGCCACAGTATTTATGTCTAGTCCAGTTGATCTTCTGGTAAATGTTAACTTTCCAGGGCGTTGATTGTGGGGGATTCAGTGATGGTAATGCCATTAAATGTCAAGGGCCATGGTTCGATTCTCTCTTGTTGGAATGTCATTGCCTGGCACTTGTGAGGCACGAATGTTACTTGCCACTTGTCAGCCCAAACCTGGATATTGTCCAGGTCTTGCTGCATTTGTACATGGACTGCTTCAGTGTTTGAGGAGTCGCAAATGGTGCTGAACATTGTGCAGTCATCTGCGAACATCTCCACTCCTGACTTTTTGATGGAAGGAAGATCATTGATGAAGCAGTTGAAGATGGTTGGGCCTAGGACAATCCCCTGGGGAACTCCTGCAGTGATGTCCTGGAGCTGAGATGACTGTCCTCTAACAACCACAACCATTGTCCTTTGTGCTAGGTATAACTCCAGCCAGTGGAGAGTTTCCTGGTCCCCAGAGCATTACCCAGGGTCTCTGGTTTATTAGTCCCGTGACAATACCACTTTGCCATCGCCTTCCCTAAACCAGTGCCATAAACATCTCTGAAAAGCTTCATAATTTCTTTATTTTATAAGATTGATAAGATTGATTGTATCTCAAGGGCATTGTTGGCTACCTAATTTTTCATACGCATATTTAAAAAGTCAATTTGAGGATGTTTTTAAAGAGCTGCACAAGTCCAGGGTTTTTTATTTTTTGTTATTTTTCAATTTCAATATTGTAGGAGTATAATTTTTGCTTTAACTACAGTCAATTATGATTTGATTAAATATTACAGCTGATTTCCTGAAAGCCTAATTGCTACATAGGGAGTTCACTGAGGAAACAAAGGGGAGAATTAATCTGTTTGTTTTGTCACGAGTTTGCAAAAAAAAAAAAACAAGAATAAAGATCACTGGTTTACAGCTTCACACATATCAAGTAGGTTTTCCCAGCCCTCATAATGTTTTTTGCACTGAAGAGTCATCTAGACCATAGGACCATAAGAAATAGGAACAGGAGTAGGCTGTTTGCCTGTTCGAGCCTGCTCCGCTATTTAATAGGATCATGGCTGATCCAACAATCCTCACATCCACTTTCCTGCCCTTTCCCCATAACCCTCGATTCCCTTACTGATCAAGAATCTGGCTATCTCAGCCTTAAATATGCACAAAACTCTGCCCCCACAACTCTCTGTGGCATGGAGTTCCAAAGACACTCAACCCTCTGAGAAAAACATTCCTCTTCATCTCAGTCTTAATTTGGCACTGCTTTATTCTGAGACTATGTCCTCTGGTCTGAGACTCTCCCAAGAGGGGAAACATCCTCATAGTACATTTACCCTGTCAAGCCCCTTAAGAGTCCTCATGTTTCGATGAGATTACCTCTCATTCCTCTAAATTCCAATGAGTAGGGTCCCAACCTGTTTAACTTTTTGTTTATAAGACAATCTCTCCAGATCACGGATCACCCTAGCGAACCTTCTCTGAACTGCCTCCAATGAAATAATATATTTCCTTAAATAAGGGGACTAAAACTGCGCACAGTGCTCTAGATGTGGTCTCACCAGCACTTTGTACAGCTGCAGTAAGACTTCCATACTCTTGTATTCCAACCCCCTTGAAATAAAGGTCAACATTCCATTAGCCTTCCTGATTATCTGCTGCACCTGTCTGCTAGCTTTCTGTGTTTCATGCACAAGTACCCGCAAGTCTCTTTGTGTTGCAGCTTTCTGCAGTTTTCCTCCATGTAAATAATACTCTGTTCTTTTGTTCTCCCTTCCAAAATGAACAACTTCACATTTTTCCACATTATACTCCATTTGTCAGCTCATTGCCCACTTACTTAACCTATCAATATCTCATTGCAAATTGTTTGTATCCCTTTCGCAACTTGCCTTTCCACCTATTTTTGTGTCTTCTGCAAATTTGGCGACAGTACATTTACTTCCTTCCTCCAGGTCATTAATAGATATTGCAAACAGTTGCCGACCCAACACTGATCCCTGTGGAACCCCACTGGTTACAAGTCACCAACCTGAAAAAGAACCCTTTATCCCCACTTGCTGTTTCCTGCCCATTAGCCAATTCTCTATCCATGCCAATATACTACCTCCAACAACAGGGGCTCCTGTATTATGACTTAATCTGAGGTTAAACTCCTCCTTTCATTAACATGCCAAACGGAAAATTGTACTTTTGTATATTTGGAAAGATCCCGGCATATTAATAAATAAAGTACAATTACAGTTTAAATTGTCTTTAAATGTTATGACCAGAAGTGTATTTGATAATCAATCCGTACTGACACACACAATTGGCCATGTAGTTGATAGAGAAGAGGATAGCTGTGGATTCCAGAATATCAGTGGTTTGGTAGAGTGCGTAGAAAGGTGGCAACTGGAATTCAACCTACAAAAGTGTGAGATCATGCATTTTGGGAGGGCAAACCAAGCAAGGGAACATTCAACAAATAGGATGATATTGAGAGGGGTGGGGGACGTGATCTGACCTTGAGAGTGTAAGGCCTCAGGTCCCTGAAGATGGTAGGACAGATAGATAAAGTGGTAAAGGCACATGGAATACTTTCCTTTATTGGGAATGGCATTGGATACAAAAGCCGGGATGTAATGATGGAAATTGTTTAAAACACTGATTAGGCCACAGAAGGGATTTTGTGTCCAGTTCTGATCATCAGGAGATCACGCGTGCCGAGGAGATTTACAAGAATGTTGCAAGGGCTTGAGGAAAGATTGGATAGGCTAGGGTTGGTTTTCTTAGAACAGAGGAGGGTGAGGGGTGACTTGATTAAGGTGTACAAGATTATGAGGGGCCTGGATAGAGTAGACAGGGAAGACTTGTTTCCTCTCGTGGAGAGGTCCATTACCAGGGGGCACAGACTTACGGTGATTGGTGGGAGGATTAGAGGGTTCTTAGAAAAATCTCTTTCGATAGAGGGTGGTAGCTGTCTGGAATTCATTGCCCAGATTGGTGGTTGAGGCTAAACCCTCAACTCCTATTTTAAAAGGGACCTGGATCTACATCTGAAGTGCTGTAACCTGCAAGGCTGCAGGCAGACTGGGTGCTGGAAAGTGGAATGAGAATGGTTGGCTAGTTTTTTTTCCCAGCCAGCCAGACATGATGGGCTGAATGGTTTTGTTCTGTGCTGTAACCTTTCTATGGCATCGATTACTTGGTTAAAAGCACTGACCATCTCCAACAGCAGTCCAGCCACCTCCTTGCATTCAATGTCACTTTTATTGCCACGTTCCCCTTCAATAGCATCCTGAATGTCACTATTAATGTAAAACTCAACTGGTACAATTACATAAATATCATGGCTAGAAGAGCAGGTAGTAGGTTGGCTATTCTGTGGTGAATCTTTCTCCTCCTCATTTCCTGAAGGTGTCTCCACTACTACCTACAAGGCTCTTCACTTGTCTGGATTACTGCAGCTGCATTAAGGCTGAAGGAGCTGAAAAGCATCCAGACAAATCTGTTCACCCACCAGCAGAAACAATCCTCTCCACCACCGGTGCACCATCTACAGAAGTATTGCAGCGACTTCCAATTTCTATTATTCAATTCTTTAAAAAAAAAAATTTAGTGCACCCAATTCATTTTGTTCAATTAAGGGGCAATTTAGCGTGGCCAATCCACCTAGCCTGCACTTCTTTGGGTTGTGGGGGCGAAACTCACGCAAACACGGGGAGAATGTGCAAACTCCACACGGACAGTGACCCAGAGCCGGGATCGAACCTGGGACCTCGGCGCCGTGAGGCTGCAGGGCTAACGCACTGCATCACCGTGCTGGCCCCTATTATTCAATTCGGTCTCCTTCTACCTGGGTGGCACAGTAGCACAGTGTTTAGCCCTGTTGCTTCACAGCGCCAGTCTCCCATATTCGTTCCCCGGCTTGGGTCACTGTCTGTGCAGAGTCTGCACGTTCTTCCTGTGTCTGTGTGGGTTTTCTCCGGGTGCTCCGGTTTCCTCCCACAAGTCCCGAAAGACGTGCTGTTAGGTAATTTGGACACTCTGGGCGGGATTCTCCCTTTGAGGGACTAGGTCCGCACGCCCGCCGAAAAACAGGCGAGAAACACTCCGGACTTTTTCCTCAAGTCCTGGGTGATTCTCCATTTTCCAGGGGGCTAGCAGGACCCCGGCATGCGTCCGGCAGATCTGGCAGATGGCGGGGTCCTGCTGTACATACGCACAGTGGTCGCAAGTGGGTCTGCGCATTCGCGCGGCGGCCCACCTCGGCGTGGGCCCCGCCACACAGCGGGCGGGCGCGGAGGAATATAGATGGCTTCCAGCTCGCGATGGCCCACCGATCAGTAGCCCCCGATCGTGGGCCTGCCCGTCATCGAGCCCCCCCCCCGCCCCCTCCCGGTGTCCGATTTTCCCCCCCCCCCACCACCATAATGCCCACATCAGCCACGACTCTGAGTTTCCACCGGGTGGAACCACATTAGAACCATGCCGGCGGGCACTCGACCCATCGAGCGTGGAGAATCGGCGGGGGTCATTTTCCAACGGGCCTCAACCGGCGCCGCGTCAATCGCATGCGCGCGAATGGCGGCGATTCTCTGATCGATGGAGAATCACGTGCCGGCGTGGGAGCCTATTTTGGGTCATTCTCTGTCCCTGCGCCGAGCGCGATTTCGGCACGGAGGATCGTAGCACCCCGCCCTCTGAATTCTCCCTCCGTGTTCCCGAACAGGCACCGGAATGTGGTGACTAGGGGCTTTTCACAGTAACTTAATTGCAGTAACTTCATCGGGACTTGTGGGAGGAAACCTACTTGTGACAATAACGATTATTATATTATTCGGAAGATAAGGGTATCCGTTGCTTCGGAACACCATAATTTCCAGTTCCCCTTCAAGTCACAAATTATTGACATTCCTTCGTCGTTACTGGATCAAAATTATGGAAGTCCCTACCTCACTCACTCCTGCCTAGAATTGTGGGAAAGTCTTCACTACAATGACTGCAGCGGTTCAAGAAGGCGGCTCCCCATCACCTTGTGATGGCAACTGATCATGAACGATAAATGCTGGCCTTTCAAGAAGTCCATGCCCTGAGAATGAATTAGAACAGTTTCCTGTGGACTTCCGCTTGTGACCATGGAGTGATTGGTCACATGAAGGGTTGTTCCTGTTCAAAGTCACAGAAAAGGGCTCTTTTTACCCAGATCCGGGTGGAATTTTGATGAAAAGGCGTAGGTGAATGTTAGAGGAGTAGTTTACCCCTGGAAAGGTATGTCTTCTGATCAGCGGACCCGGCAAAAAACAGTGAGAGGTTTGGCTGGAAAGCTAAAACAGTCTTGTGCTTCACAGACAGTCACTTCCAGCATGCAGGCGGGGGAGGGGCAAGCTGTAAGGCCCCAGATACAGGAACTGATGACTTTTATCAAGGAGGAATTCCATAAACAGAGGAAAGAAATGCATGAGGATCATGCAAAGGCCATTGCAGAAGCTGTGGCACCCCTGAAGAGACTTTGGAGTGGATGGAGAGGTGCTTGGAGGTGCAGGGGTCACAGATTCGCGAGATTGAAGGAGTGATCTCGGACCACAGCGATCGTGTGGTGGCTCTGTAGGCGGAGGTGGGGCTCCTAGGAGACCTTTATAAAACGCTGAGGGCAAAGGTTGAGGAGCAGGAGAATACCTCGAGAAGGCAGAACCTGCGAATAGTGGGCCTGCCTGAATGGGTGGAAGGTGTGAGTGCCACGAGGTATGTCTCGAAGATGCTGGCGGGGCTGGTGGCAGAAGGGATGCTAGATAAGGCACCTGAAGTGGACCAAGTGCATAGGTCCCTGAGGCAGTAGCCTAAAGCTGGGGAGCCGCCGCGGGGGGTGATCGTGAGACTCCACAAATTTGTGGCAAAAGAGAAAATTCTACGGTGGGCCAGGGAGAAGTGTACCTGCGACTGGGAAGGATATGACGTCCGAATTTATCAGGACATCGGAGCCAAGTTAGCAAAGCGACAGGCAGGTTTTAACAAGGCCAAGGCGGTGCTGTACCGGCGGCAGATCAGATTTGGAGTGCTCTACCCGGCGAAATTATGGGTGACGTTTGGAGGCCGGGAGTATTATTTCGAGACCGCAGAAGCGGCCGAAGACTTCATTAAGGAGCATGAACTGAGTGGACAATGCTTGGGAACCGGGGTGCTGGCACTATGTAATGGTCAGGAGCATGTTAGAAGTGGGGTATGGGGGATTTTCGCCTTTTTTGGGGGGATGGTTTGCTGTTCAATGTTGAGATTAATAATAATAATAATAATCGCTTATTGTCATAAGTAGGCTTCAATGAAGTTATTGTGAAAAGCCCCTAGTCGCCACATTCCAGCACCTGTTTGGGGAGGCTGGTACGGGAATTGAACCTGCGCCTATGTCTTGCTCTGCATTACAAGCCAGCTGGGGGGTGGAAAGGGCAGAGTATGCGGGGATAGTAATCTCGGACCATGCACCCCACCACCTGGATATTCGGTTCAGTACGGGACGAGAGCAGAGGCCGGGGTGGAGGTTTGACTCGGGATTGTTGGCAGATGGACGTTTTGTGATAAGGTGCGGTTGGCGATTAGGGATTATGTGGAGTTCAATCAGAATGGGGCGCTGTCGGCGGGCATTTGTTGGGAAGCACTGAAGGCAGTGGTCCGGGGAGAAATTATCTCCTTTACGGTTCATGCGAATAAGTAAGGGAGGGCGGAGCATGACCGTCTAGTGAGCGAGACAGTGGAGGTGGACAGGGAATATTCTAGGGTGCCCACCGTGAAGGGATTGGCGAGGAGGAAAAAGTTGCAGGGGTAATTTGACAGGCTGACAACGGGGAGGGTGGTAGGGCAACTGCGTAGGGCAAGAGCGGTGCAATAAGAGTATGGGGAGAAGGCGAGCCGCATGCTAGCGCACCAGCTGCGGAGACAGGCTACATCCAGGGAAATATTGAAGATCCGGACTGGGGCTGGGGAAGTGGTGTCAGAGCCAGGGAAGATAAATGAGGCATTTAGAGAGTATTACCAGGAACTATATGAGGCAGACCCTGGAGGAGAGGAGGGGGACATGGGTTGGTTTCTGGACGAGCTGGAATTTCCCCAGGTGGAGGAAGCAAAGAGGCAGGCATTGGAGGAGCCCCTGGGGCTGAGGGAGGTGCTCGATTGTATCAGGGGTATGAAGTCTGGGAAGAGTCCTGGGCCGGATGGGTACCCAGCAGAATTTTATAAGGAATTTGCGGCGGACCTGGCACCACATCTGTTGGGGACATTTATGAAGCACTGGAGAAGGGGGAGTTGCCGGAGACGATGAAGCAGGTAGTAATCACACTAATTCCCAAAAAAGGCAAGGATCTGGTGGAATGTGGGTCGTATAGACCTATATCACTACTGAACACGGATGTGAAAGTATTGGCTAAGTTGTTGGCGGGGAGGGTGGAGGATTGTGTCCCGGGGGTGGTTGCAGAAGATCAAACAAGCATTGTGAAGGGCAGGCAGCTCGCAAGTAATATCAGACAGCCGTTGAATGTGGAGAGTATGGGAGGGATTATGAGACTGTTGGGGGGGTTTGGAGGGTTCTCGGGGCACAGGCTGAATGTATGGAAAAGCGAGGTACTCCGGTGAATGCGCTGGCACAGCGGGCTAATTTAATAATAATCGCTTATTGTCACAAGTAGGCTTCAATGAAGTTACTGTGAAAAGCCCCTAGTCGCCACATTCTGGCGCCTGTTCGGGGAGGCTGGTACAGGAATTGAACCCGCGTTGCTAGCATTGTTCTGCATTGCAAACCAGCTATTTAGCCCACTGTGCTAAACTAGCCCCTATCCCCTTAGGGGGGATGCCATTTATGGTAGCGAGGGATAGGTTTAGGTATTTGGGGATTCAGGTGGCGATGGAATGGATGGGGCTCCATAAGTGGAACTTAACAAAGCTGGTGGAGCAGGCCAGGGAGGATCTTAAGAGGTGGGATACACTGCACTTAACGTTGGTGGGGAGGGTCCAAGTGGTGAAAATGAATATTCTGCCGAGGTTCTTGTTTATCTTTCAGGCTCTCCCGATCTTTATACCAAAGGCCTTTTTTCGGAATGTGGACACAATCAACTCTGACTTTGTATGGGCGGGGAAGGTGCCGAGGGTGGGGAGGACTCTGCGGCAGAGGCAGCAGGGGGAGTTGGCGTTGCCAAACTTGCTTCATTATTATTCGGCGACAAATGTGGACAAGGTGCGGCGGTGGTGGCAAGGAGAATGGGTAGAGTGGGTTAGGATGGAGGAGGAATCTTGTAAAGGGGTCTAGTTTACGGACTACGGTGACGGCAGCATTGCCAATGGCTCCGAGTAGGTATTCGGGGAGCCCAGTGGTGCAGTCCACGGTGAAGATATGGAATCAGCTGAAGAGGCATTTTAGGGTGGAAGGGATGTCGGTGCTAACGCCGCTGTGAGAGGATCATGGGTTTGAGCTGGGGGAGATGGATAGTGTATACAGGAGGTGGAGGGAAGTGGGGCTGGTCAAGGTGAGGGATTTGTATTTGGAGGAAGAGTTCGCCAGCCTGGAGGAGCTAAGGGCGAGGGTAGAGCTGCAAAGGGTAGTGAGTTCAGGTATCTACAGGTTAGGGACTTTGCACGAAAGGTCTGGAAGGGGTTCCCTAGATTGCTGGGATACACCCTACTGGAGCGACTGCTGCTTCCGGATGTGGAAGGGGAGGGAAGAATTGGAGATATATATAAGTGGCTAGGGAAGCACGGAGGCGAGCGGGTGGTGAAAATCAAGGAGAAATGGGAAGCGGAGTTGGGAATGGAGGTCAATTGGGGAGTATGGAGTGAGGCACTGCGAAGAGTAAACGGGACCTCCTCTTGTGCAAGGATGAGCCTGATACAGTTTAAAGTGGTGCACAGGGTGCATATGATTCGGGAGAGAATGAGTGGGTTCTTTCAGGGGGTAGCAGATGAGTGTGAGAGGTGTGGGCGGGGGCCAGCGAATCATGCGCACATGTTTTGGGGTTGTGAAAAATTGGAAAGATTCTGGGCGGGAGTGTTCGCGGTCTTACCCAGGATAGTGGAGGAGGTGGAGGACCCGGACCCTTTGGTGGCGATATTTGGGGTTTCAGAGAAGCCGGAGCTCATGGAGAGGAGGAAGGCCGATGTCTTGGCCTTCGCCTCTCTGATTGCACAGTGACAAATTTTGTTGGAGTGGCGGTCGGCATCGCCGCAGTGGGTAGCAGCATGGTTTGGTGACCTGTACAACTTCCTGCGGTTAGAGAAGATAAAGTATGAGTTAAGGGGCTCAGCAGGGGAGTCTGAGAAAAGGTGGGGGATGTTTGTGACCGTGTTTGAGGAGCTGTTCGTCGCAGAGTGGTGGGGAGGGGGTGGGTGATGGGGGACGGGGGGTGGGGGAGGGTGAAAAAGGAGAAAAATCTGTACAAACTGTGTAGTTGATTGTTGGGCAGAATGTTTCCCGGGGTGTTTATTTGCTGTAACCTACTTTGATACAAGTTTGAATAAAATGCCTTTATAAAAAAAAAAAAGAAGTTTCCTATATGAATAATGCCCATGTTATCTGATTTGGAACGAAGTTTGCTACTTCCCTCGTGAGCCTGAGATGCCACTTTAAGAGGGTGTTGGGTGAAATACAGAACTAGTTGTGATTTAACCTTTCGGTTTTGGGAGATCTGATCCAGCAGTGCCTGAAGCTTTTCAGCGACAAACAGAACCTTTTCTTTTGAGTGCAAATACTTTAATGTTTTCCCAGGAACTCATTATTTAAATGTGATCTCCCAAACTAGTGATTGTGGTAATACAAAGCTAGATTCTTATAAACTCTCTTAAGAATTAGCTTGGCTCTGTGGTAGCACTCTATTTGAACTCTCAGCCTTTTGGCTAAGATCAAGCGTCAGATCAAGCCCAAGATGAGGTGCGATGTTTTCTTGTCAGCTTGGACCTTGTATGTCTTTCTTGTGGAAGACATGCATTGGATTCAATTTGAATTGGTTTTTGGAGCAAGCAATGAGATAGATTAAAGGCTTGTCTTGTCCACTCTGTACATTGGCTTTGTAACTTAAGAAAGGAATAAAAACAATTTTAAAAGTTTCACTCTATTTGAAGTTTAAGTTTTAGTGTTCAAACTACAAACTTTAGTTTACACTATTTGGGTCGAAACTTCTTCAGTGCTACGCTGATGGAGTGCTGCATTTTTGGATTAGTTGTGCTACCAAGGTCCTGTCGAGAAATCTCCGGAAGATACCAAAGGTCCCATGGAATAATTCCATGAGCAGGGAGTTTCTCTAGTATCCTGGCAAACATCGACATGCCTCCCAAAAATACTTACTTGGCTGTGAAGCAGTTTGAATAAATAGAAGTTAATTCTTTTCTGTTTCATTTACATTAGCAATTTACTCTTGATTGGTAAACCATCAAAATAAATGAAGCCGTGCTCCTGATCCAGAGCAGATGTTTGTTGTCAAAAGATGTGATTTCAGTCAATACAGCTATTCCCCCCTATAGAGCATTTTGTGTCAGTTTTAAATTGAGGGAACTTTCCCGAATAACTGGTCATGACCTCTATTTTTGATTCAGTCCAATTCATGTGCCTGCCGCAAGTTTCTTCCGTTATTACTGCGCGTGCCTCTGATCTCTCAACGGTATCTGGAGTCATGACTAGATCACCTTATCTAATAGCATCTTGAGAGAGTAGGTATTATGGCACAGGTAAGATGCCCTTTACTCCACCTCTACAATTTTAGCCTGCTGCGTGAGTAGCTCCTTTTTTATTGGAATTCTGTTGACAGGTTGAATCTTGGACCCTTGGGTGCACCAGTTCTGCCACTGCACCCTTTCTGACATTGGGAGCTATTTATGAGGTGGGCAAAATTTACACCCGCCCAAGCTCGTATGTAAAATGGCAGCAGAAAGGATTTTGAACCAAGACTCTGCATTCCCTGTCTCTTGTCAGAAATCCACCACTGCTGGAAGTCTTGGGGTTTGTCCTCCACTCGAGAGGCACATTACAACCAAAGAAGTTTGGTCCCAAGTAATTAGTTAAGTGGTTTGATGTGTCACAATATCCTATAATGTCAAATTTCTGCATTTAATACATGTTTGGTAAGTTTATTATTGATTCATGTGTTTTTGTGTTTGGTACATAAATGCATTAAATTAATATGAGTGATAGTTGTATCACCCCTCCTGAAATCATGGTTGCAAAGTAAGTTATTGGTAGAGTGGCAGTGGGTTTTACTTTAACCTCCGTTAATATACGCTTTACCACTAGTAGAAATGAATGATGGTATTTCACATTAAAATTCCTTAACGAATGGGGTGAAGTATGACCACCGACTTTGTATACACATAATCACTTTAAAATGGAACTGAATGATGTGGATACCACCACTCATTATAAGCAGGATAGCTTTGAAAGCATAGACACTTTACTATTTATTCCCTCTTCCAAAGCACACAACACTGTAAAACACAGGACAGAAAAACAAAGGTATGGTTAATGCACATCTAGACAATGTGGCCATCTCAGTGGACTGCGATGAATGGCACGTGATATATAAAAAGAAAATGAGAAGGACTGTTGCATGATGGGTAAATACATCATGACAGCTTGGAAACTAACTTTTATTTTTTACTGTCAGACTTTGCCAACGTTTCTCATGTTTAATTGCATAACATGTTGCCCCACAATACATTTCTCCTTGGAGCCATCTGCACATGGCCCTGCTTAAGTTTCAAGTCTTTAATACATTTTCATGCAGGTTATTTTCTGATGCGTTTTAACTACTTGGACTGGGCGCTCAGTGGTCAGGGTTTTTAGTCACTGTACAACATTATTTCACAGGTTTTCAGATTGTAAAACTTGCTTTAGATGGAGGACCACATGAAGGTTTCTGCCTCCCTAGTTTTGGCCTGACGACCAATCTTTGTCCAGAACAGCTACGATATCATAGAATCACTACAGTGCAAAAGGAGGCCAGTCGGCCCTTCAAGTCTACACCGATCATCCGAAAGAGCATCCTACCCAAGCCCATTTCCCCATCCTATCCCTGTAACCTCACGTAACCTTTTGGACACTTAAGGGGCAATTTTAGCATTACTAATCCACCTAACCTGCACATCTTTGATCTGTGGGACAAAACCGGTGCATCCGGGGGAAATCCACGCAGATACGGGGAGAAACCGGGACACCTGGAGGAAATCTATGCAGATACGGGGGGAACGTGCAAACTCCACACAGTCAACCAAGGTCAGAATTGAACCTGGGCCGCCCCGTTAATACAAATCAGAACTATTCTTTATCCAAAACAGAAAAATAAATTGAGGAATGGAAAAATGAAAGGAAGAGAAATAATATTGAGAATTACAGAGAGAGTGACAGTGCATGGATTTCCAGCGCCTTTATAAAAAAATGATTTGTCCCTACATTTTAGAATGAATCATTTCCACTAGTAGGGGAATAGTACTAGAGTGCCTTTCCAGCAAGACCATTTGTAAACTCATTCATTTCAACTGAATCATTGCTTAAAGTCTTATTTGTTGATTTGTGAAAAATCTCTTGATTGGCCGTCGCATGGAGCTGACTTGGAAGATTTAATGTATTTCCTAGTATTTTTCCAATAGTGGTAATTATGTAGTGTAAATTACTTGATGTTCCTGCCTTTGGACAATAAAACCTTTCTAGAGTGGAGGTTTTGCTTGGTGGATCCCAGTCTGTTGGCTCCTCAGTGCACCCATCCAGAACAGTAGTAGGTTTTCAGCATTACTGGCCTATACAAACCATCGTGAACATCTTAATATTTTCCATGCTGCTGCTGTACTGTCCCAACCAGATTGACAGCAATGTCATTTGGAGAACACTCTAAACAAGACACAGTTAATTGTACAACGACAATACCTGATTTTGAAATGAGGGCACATGAGAGTTCTAATCACCCGAATCAATGCATTTTTAAGTGAGGGCAGCCTGTAGGATTTCTCCAAAGCTTCGCCTCTTATCCCGCTATGGGAAAATAGTCCTGCTCAACAGATGATGACATTTTTAATGACAGAAAAGTTGTTTCTTGTTTTGGTTGGTTGTTTTTTTCCAATATTAGAAATATAAGCATGATTCAGACTAGTCTCCTTTCTGAACTTTAATGTTAGTTTTAAAATTTGGCTTGTCACTTGGCAGTTACTCAAGACAGTCTCACAACGGATGCCAAATACCAAACTTTTCTTAGCCTAGTTTTGGAAGAACATAAATAGAACAAGCCAGAATGCCTCCCGAACATTTGTGTTTCCACTTGTTTAAGGGAAGTGTCAAACTGCTGATGCAGGACGGATTATATAATTCACAGTGCAGTCATTGGATGTGGGAGGAAACCGGAGCACCCAGAGGAAACCCACGCAGGCACGGGGAGAAAGTGCAAACTCCACGCAGTCACCCGAGGCTGGAATTCAGTCGGATTTCAAATTTAGACTTGCACCTGGAATTTCCACGAGATTTCTTCCAACCTTGTGCTATGGTTTTGGGTCAGTGAGATGGGTCCAGCGGTTTTGGTGGGAGTTGAACGCAGTGACTTCAACCTTTCTACCATTCAAGTGAAAGAAGGCGAGTAACTCATCCATGGCACAGTGGCACCACCCTGCCGAAACACCATGCAGCTGGGGGCCTCCGATCCCCTTGGAGATCCCCATGAATGCCGTTCCATCTGGACCCCGTTTGTGGGGACCAGTACTAAATGGCATTTGCCCAAGGTCCCCGAGGAGAAGGGATTGAATCCCAAAGCCTCAGGTAGATCAGGAATCTGCACATTAGAGTGAGGCTTACTGCCTCGCTCTAATATGCAGTTTTGCTAAAACGTGATCCCGTCCATTGTGGGAGGGATTCCCTTTGCAACATCTCGTGAGATTGCGTTGAATGTCGCGAGGTGTTGCGAGCCGGGTAGGTCCCGGGAGCGGAGTCTCCCAGCTTTCACCGGTCACCTTGCACCGCCGTGAGCTGCTTTTCCGGCGCAGCGTGGCCGGAAGATCGCGCCCATTGACTGTAATTGTCCAGCCATTGGGATTCTCTTTACCCGCTGGCAGCGCACCCCTCCCTGCGTGTTTCAATGGGAATTTCCATTGAGAAGTGGTGGGAAGACAGAATCCCACTGCCAGAGAACGGAGCTGCTGAAAATACATGTTTGGGGGAGCGGAGATCTGCCCATGGCCTGTAAATGATGTCGCCAAAGGGCAGTGGCCAGTAGATGATATCACCAAAGGGCAGTGGCCTGTAGATGATGTCACCAAAGGGCAGTGGCCAGTAGATGATGTCACCGAAGGACAGTGGCCTGTCGATGATGTCACCAAAGGGCAGTGGCCTGTAGATAATGTCACCAAAGGGCAGTGGCCTGTAGATAATGTCACCAAAGTGCAGTGTGTAGATGGGGGAAAGGAGCCACAAACAACACTTCGGAGAAATGATAAGGTGACCATGTGAGATGTCATTGATGGAGATGCACAGGCTGCGTTGGGTTAAGTAGGATTGGGTGATGGATGACATGATGAACCATGTACACTGCAGAACAATCAAAAGAGTAAAGAGGGATATGAGCCACTTTATGTACTTGCAAAATATATTATTAGTAACCTTGTTTAAATTAACCATTGCACTAGCAGTGATTCATAAAAACAATGGACTTAAATGATTCAGACAGAACTATGGGAAAGGTGAGGGTATAATATGGTCAAGGACCGTAGTAAATTATTTAAAAAGGAATATTAACCTTGTAATATACTTTGCTGAGTGGAGTTACATCTTATGGTGTGTATTGAATGCTTGGCTCGTAATGCACTGTTTTATGTACATGTTCTAGATGACTGACTCACCACTTTATACCGCTGGCACACCCCATAAAAAATAATGCGGGTATTAATTTGTGTTGTGGGTATCCTTGCAAATGCAACAGGTTACTAAATAAAACGCATAGAGAAGAGTTGGAGCCTGTGAGAAAACGTTTCAACATCTTGTTCATACGTGAGTGTGATGTGTGTAGATTAGTACTGTATAATTATTTTAAAAATAATACATTCTAGACTTTAATTCTTGCCGAATCTGAACAAATGCTGGGTTTATAGTAATGCTTTAAAAATACAATACGCACTGCATTTTCTGGAGTACTTCAAGGAGAAGTAGAAGATATATCCTATTAAGGGGCAAGTAAAGTTGAACATGCAGAGTGTCAGTAAATTATAGGAAGTAAGACCAATTTAAGGAAGGCTATGAGGAATGCGACAAACGTACATACAAACTAGGAGCAGGAGTAGGCCTCTGGATCCTGCTTCGTCATTTAATAAGATCATGGCTGATCTAATTGCTACTTCAACCCTACATCCCTGCCTCTCTCCCACCCTCCCCCATCCCCCTAACATTTCAACCCCTTATTAATCAATAATCTACATAGGTCTGCTTTAAAAATATTCCAATACTCTGCTTCCACTGCCTTTTGAGGAAGGGAGTTTGAGACTCACTGCATTCAGATAGAAAACATTATTTCTCTCATAGTAGAGTTTTTCCTTTCTTATCAATCTTTTTGGCATTCTTTGATTTTCTTTCCACTCTTTCCATTCTTTCCAATCTTCTGACCTGCTTGTCTTTGCACAAATCTATGCTTTTTCTTTAAGTTTAATACTGTATTTACTTTTCAGTTAACGACAAAATGATGGGCTCTACTCTTGGGATTCTTCTTTCTCATTGAAATGTTTCTATTTTGTATATCCTGAAATATCCCTTTAAATGTTTGCCACTGAACCTTTATTGACTCATTCCTTAAGCATATTTGCCCATTCACTTTAGCTATTCCACTTTCATGCTCCCATAATTGCCCTTATTTAAGTTTACAATACTAGTCTAGGATGCATTTTTCTCCCCCTCAAACTGAATGTAGAATTCAATTATATTACGATCGTTGCTAGCAAGGGGTTCTTTCACAATGAGGTTATCAATTAATCCTATCTCATTGCACAATACCAGGTCTAGTATAGCCTGTTCATCTGGTTGGCTCGTGAATGTGCTATTCTAAGAAACTATCCCGAAAACCCACTACCCTTCTGCCTCCACTCCCCTGCTGCAACCAAGACCAGTCCCCCAAACGCCACCACCACTCCATGCTCAGAAAGCCGTGAACCACATAGAATGGGGGATTCACCATCACCATCATGCAAGGGGACCCTGGCAATGTCCGTAGCCCTCATCTGTATAGCCCTCGACAGCAACATCCCACCCCAGTCTCTGTGATCTCATGGTCTTGAATTCCTATTTGAAACTGAAGACTAGGTAGCTGCATGCCGGTGTGTAGGGAAGTTCCTCCATTTGTTTATTGGCAGCCAAATCCAGGTGGTGTGCCAGTGTCCTGGGTGCATACTTCTCCAAGGTTGAAGAACAGTCCTGTGACGCCCAGCTTAGTGATACAGGCTGTAAGCCAGGGTGAATGCAGAATAGCTGGATGCCTCACTCACTTTTTACAGAACACAGCAGGTTGTGAAACCGTGCCCAGTACTGCACCTGCCATGGTTTGGGACTCACCAGCTCAGCAATTTGGACACATGCCTCTTGGTGAGGAACAGCTTGTGGACTGGTGGGTAAAAGAGGTCCCTCCTGTCATTGACCGTCTGCACAGGTCCTGGTCGGAGAAACAGAGGAACACTGGCTCTCATGGCTGCTGGATTGCTGCAACATTCTGGTATCATTGATGATGGGTCATTATGTGGGATTGCCTTGTTTGGGTTGCATCATCAGCTTGGCATGGTTACATGACAGCGTGGGGCTGGTGGTTGTGATTTGAATACCAGTGATTAATTCCACTCTTTGGAGTTGCGGTGACCTCACTGTTGCTGGGTGAATGCCAGTGTGACATGGATTGTTACTGTGCTGCATTGTTCTAGGACGCCAGAACCTCTTGAGGGGCACACTTGTATTGGGAAGATGTGAGGTTAGCAGCCAGGGTTTCCGCCCTCTGTTGATGTTGTAGGGATAGAGGCACTGTGAGGGCTGAATTTAGAGTTCTATCCTGAGCTGGGCTGCTGTGCTCATTTGCAGCGCTGTGCTGGGACCTGTTACGGCTGCATAGATCAGACTGCTGCCACTTGTAAGGGACTGAGCTGAGACAGGTTGAGGCCAGTAGTCCCTCAGAGCTAGGTGATTGAGGCAGTAGTGAGATTGCAAAGGCTTAGGAAAGTACTGAGGGCTCCTTTTGGGCCAACTATAACAGGCACATCAAGCTTGCTAGCAATTATATCAACAATGACATTCACTACTCAGTTTGAAATTCAGCCAGCACTTCCAAGTATATTTGACACTTTCACTGCAGTCCATGAAACTCATGCAGCACAAAGCAAGCAGCGCAGGTGGCCATCTCATTTGGATCCTGCCGGGTGTGACCCATCTCCCATTAATCCTTTATGCTGATACCGGAGGTGGCAGGCCCCTCTGCACTCCAATCCTGACCTCTGGATGAAAATCCTGCCAGCTGGCATTGCTGAGAACAGAAATAGGATCGCAGCAGTGAGAAATTTCCCAATTCCTGCTTCCACAATGAAACATAGAATTTACAGTGCAGAAGGAGGCCATTCGGCCCATCGAGTCTGCATCGGCTCTTGGAAAGAGCACCCTACCCAAGGTCAACACCTCCACCCTATCCCCATAACCCAGTAACCCCACCCAACACTAAGGGCAATTTTGGACACGAAGGGCAATTTAGTATGGCCAATCCACCTAACCTGCACATCTTTGGACTGTGGGAGGAAACCGGAGCACCCAGAGGAAACCCACGCAGACATGGGGAGGATGTGCAGACACCACACAGACAGACCCAAGCTGAAATCGAACCTGGGACCTTGGAGCTGTGAAGCAATTGTGCTATCCACAATGCTACCGTGCTGCCGTTAGGGTCCAATGACAATAAGTAATTAAAGGGCAGCACAGTAGCATAGTGGTTAGCACAGTTGCTTCACAGCTCCAGGATCCCAGGTTCGATTCCCGGCTTGGGTCACTGTCTGTGAGGAGTCTGCACGTTCTTCCAGTGTGTGCGTGGGTTTCCTCCGGATGCTCCAGTATCCTCCCACAGTCCAGAGATGTGCAGGTTAGGTGGATTGGACTTGCTAAATTACCCTTAGTGTCCAAAAAGGTTGGTGGGGTTATTGGGTTATGGGGATAGGGTGGATGTGTGGGCTTGGGTCGGGTGCCCTTTCTAAGGGCCGGTGCAGACTCGATGGGCTGAATGGCCTCCTTCTGCACTGTATATTCTAAGATTCTATGATAAAGTAAATGTGATGATATCATGGTTGTGTTGTAATTTGCCGACTGACCACTAGGAGTTTCACTAGTATATAAGGGAATGTTAAAATCAGCTGAACTCAGACTGGCTGGAGGAAGGTGAAGAGAGAGGTTGCCTGGCATGATTTTACTGCTTTTCATCTGTTGTCTTGCATATAGGTTACCCACAGTTAATGTTAATAAATCATTTATAGCTTTAGCTACAAGTTTTCTTGTAATAAATCAGGCCATCCAACAAGAACATTACAGTAAACATTCATATGCATGTTAGGAGCAGTACCAGGTGGGCGGCATGGTAGCACAGTGGTTAGCACTGTTGCTCCACAGCGCCAGGGTCCCAGGTTCGATTCCCCGCTTGGGTCACTGTCTGTGCAGAGTCTGCACGTTCCCCCCGAGTCTGCATGGGTTTCCTCCGGGTGCTCCAGTTTCCTCCCACAAGTCCTGAAAGATGATCTGTTAGGTAATTTGGACATTCTGAAATTCTTTCTGTGTACCCGAACAGGCGCCGGAATGTGGCGACTAGGTCTTTTCACAGTAACTTCATTATAGTGTCAATATAAGCCTAATTGTGACAATAAAAGATTAGTTTAAAAAAAAAAAGGTCTTGTGGGTATGAACCCAGCGAAATGACTATAGGGTATTATCTGGACTCTAAACACCAAAAGCAATAGGCTACAGCTGAAAACAAAATGAAATGAAAATTGCTTATTCTCACAAGTAGGCTTCAATGAAGTTACTATGAATAGCCCCTAGTTGCCACATTCCGGCGCCTGTTCGGGGAGGCTGGTACGGGAATTGAACCGTGCTGCTGGCCTGCCTTGGTCTGCTATAAAAGCCTGTGATTTAGCCCAGTGTGCTATATAATAATCACATAGCCAACAAATCTAAGTAAAGTTTTGTAGCCCTGCTATATCCAGTCAAGAACCTTGGTGAACATGTAGGCAGCTAACTGGAAGAGGAACAAAATAAACATCTCCAATCTCAACTATGGAAGGAGCCCATCAATGAATGCAGGAAATAGTCCTGAAATGTTCTCCAGTATAATCAGACAAAAATGCTGAGTAGATGATCCTCCTTGAATCTCCCTGTGGTTTCTGCTATCATGTATTCCATTTGTCTAGTTAATTCAATTCACTCTACATTACATTAATGAAATGAAATGAAAATCGCTTATTGTCACAAGTAGGCTTCAAATGAAGTTACTGTGAAAAGCCCCTAGTCGCCACATTCCGGCACCTGTTCGGGGAGGCTGGTATAGGAGTTGAACCGTGCTGCTGGCTGCGTTGGTCTGCTTTCAAAGCCAGCGATTAAGTGGCTAAATGCATTGAATTTAATGTCTCATCTGAAAATGCAGCACTCCTTCAGTGCTGCACTGAAACGTCAACTTAACCTAATGCCACAACCTTCTGATTTAGTAGTGTGTGTGCTACAGCTGAGCAAATTTGACATTTAACTAATGAGAGGTTATTTTCAGCCATGTCAGTAATTTGCTTATGCTATTTTTCAGGAATGATAGAAGAACCATTCAAAGCTTGATGACTACTGACATGATCAATTATTCTGTATGGCTTTTGAATATTTGATGTATTACATTTCTTTGTGATGAAGTGGCTGGTTAATAAAGGGAATGCTGCCGATATAATATGGATTTTCAGAAGGCATTTGATAAGCTATCTCCAAGAGGTTCATTAGAAACGTTCAGATCCATGGTATGAGGAAATGTAGCAGGATGGATAGAAAGTTGGTTGACAGACAGCAAAAAGTGTTTGGATGAATGGTTGTTGCTTAGATTTGAGATGAGTTGGAAATAGCATGTCGGCGGCATCAATGCTGAGTCTACAGATGAGTTGAACTTGGGCACGTGGAGAACAGTCATATTTTGATGAAAAAGAGGATTTTTACAAACAGTGAGGATGACTGTAAGGGACATGGATATGTAAATGACGGACAAATGGCAAATTTCATTTAGTGTGAGGCAATATATTTGAAATGAAAATCGCTTATTGTCACAAGTAATCTTCAAATGAAGTTACTATGAAAAGCCCCTAGTCGTCACATTCCGGCACCTGTTCGGGGAGCTGGTACGGGAATTGAACCCGCGCTGCTGGCCTGCCTTGGTCTGCTTTAAAAGTCAGCTATTTAACCCTGTGCTAAACCAGCCCCTATTTTGTGAAGAAACCAAGAATGGGAGTGTACACAAAATGGAAGGTGTGAATAAACAGAGCCCTAAGGATTTAAATTCATAATTGAAAACATTGATAGTATGAGTCATGAAAAGTACACCTACAGTCTTGTCGGTTTTATAAATATGGATATAAGGGTACAAAAGTAAATAAATAGTGATATAGAACTCCAAACACTGGCTTGATTAAGCTTGAAGTTTTGGTCAACCCATTATAGAAAGGATATGAAAACAGTAGAGAGCGTACAGCATAGATACAGTAGGGTGATACTAGGGATGGGAAACTAATGAAGAGAAACTGATGTGTTTAAACTGTTTCCACTGGAGACAGAAAAGAAAATGTGTTTTAAAAATCATGAAGTGTTTTGATGGAATGAATAGGGAAAGACTATTTCCTTTCTGAGCAGAGGTCATCAATTTAAAATTGCCATTAAGAAAGCAATAAAAAGAGGTAGGAGATATTTATTCACACAGCAGGCTACTGGAGCATGGAATGTTTAGCGATAGGGAATACTTGAAGCAAAAACTGTTACATTCTTTAAGGGAACATTAGATAAACATTAGAAACTGAGGAAGATGCATCTCTATGGTACAGTATTTTTGGTCGCTCCAGCAAGGATCAGCATTGACAAAATGGGTCAGATGGTCTTTTATCTTTGTTGAAGATGTCTATGATTCTTTACATGTGGTTGTTGCTATAGTTATTTCAATAAATTACGTTTGTTAAGCACTACACACTGAGAATGCAGCTCAGAATATCAGAGGTCTTGTGGCTCAGTTCCTAACCCTCCTGCTTATGATCCAGAAGACCTCAGCCAAGGAATAAGTGTAGTTTTAAAAAGAATTTAGAGAACCAAATTATTTTTCCAATTTAGCATGGCCAATTCACCTAACCTGCACATCTTTTGGGTTGTGGGGTGAAACCCACGCAGACACGAGGAAAATGTGCAAATTCCACACAGACAATTCACTACATCGTTCAATCGATTTTTATTCAGTCTGAAAATCGTTCCAACACTCTATGTCATTCACCAAAACAAGACGAGTGAGAAGATGCGTAAAATAAACAAGCTTAATATATAATAAGCAGCAAAAGTGTAGTTTTGCTTTCTTAAAAAGAACTTTAAAGACTATTCTAACTCTCTTTATCCAGACCCAGGGTAAAGCTTTGCTCCTCCGCAGGGTTTGTCATGATCCTCCAGCATTGTACTGGAAAATAGTCACTTGCGGTGTGCTATTTCTTGAAGAACTATGTGTTATCTGTTTGAAATAGCCATTGGTAATTGTATTTTGGATCTGGTGATTTTCATTTGCCTTTGATTCAATAATACTATAGATACAAGATGCTATTACATTACTGATAACCTCCCCATACTTCAAACATAATTACCATCTTGTGTTACAACCTTCTACTTTTAATACATGCAGATGTTTGGGTTTTAGTTTTATGTATTGTACCAGTGAAAACTTGTCCTGGCTCATATTCTATCTTCAGTTTTTCCTTTAGCTGTCCAGAGTTGAATTTTAGAAGTTCATGTGAATGATAGAATAACACAAGGACATCCACAGCTGGGAGCATACAACCAGAGGACATACAACCTGTGCCCTACAACCAGAGGGCTTCTCAATCCATCGAATGGACTGTACGGCGGCCTCGGGCAAGGTAAGGGGAGGTGCGGTCTGCCTCCTAATCAACACCTCCTGGTGCCTAGATGTAGCAACACTGGCGAGTTTCTGCTCCCTGGAAATACCTGACGCTAAAATGCTGCCCCTACTACCTTCCGCGGGAGTTCAGCTCCGTTATCCTGACGGCAGTTTACATCCCACCCCATGCGAACGTGAAAATCGCACTGGACAAAATATTCACCACCACAAATAGCCTTGAAACGAAACATCCTGAGGCTTGTTCATTGTAGCTGGGGACTTCAATCAGGCCAAGCTCAAGAGCGTACTACCAAGTTACCACCAACACATCACCTGTTCCACCAGAGGCCCAAACATCCTGGACCTCTGCTACATAAATATCAAACATGCCTACCGCTCTATCGCCCGCCCACACTTTGGCAAATCTGACCACAAGGCAGTGCTCCTGCTCCCGGCTTATAAGCAAAAACTGAAGCGGGAGAATTCATCAAAGAAAGTTGTGCATTGTTGGTCTGAGGAATCGGATGATCTCCTACGGGACTGCTTAGAGTCAGTGGACTGGTCAGTATTTAAAAACTATGCGACCAGCCTGAACAAGTAAGCTACGACAGAAACTGACTTCAGTAAGTGTGTAGAAGACTGTGTGCCAAAGAAACAAATCTGCGTGTTTCCCAACCGGAAACCCTGGATGAACAGGGATATCCACTGCTTGCTGAAGTCTAGGTCTGAGGCGTTCAAGTCAGGCGACCCTGACCTCTATAAGAAAGCCAGATATGATCTAAAGAAATCCATCAAAGATGCCAAAAGACCGTACCGGACCAAGCTCGAGTCCCAGGCTAGCCACACGGATTCCCGCCGTCTATGACAAGGTCTGCAAGACATAATGGGCGACAAGATGAAGGCATGTAAAATCGTCGGCTCCAACGCACCTCTCCCTGATGAGCTCAATGCATTATATGCCCGCTTTGAGCAAGAGGTCAGCGAGAGCGAGCCCTCCACTCCAGAAGCCGCGGATGAACTTGTATCTGAGATCACCACTGCAGACGTCAGAGCAGCCTTCTCGAAGGTCAACCCGCGGAAAGCCACTGGCCCGGATTGGGTACCTGGACGAGCACTCGGTCTTGCGCGGATCAGCTGGCGGGGGTATTCACAGACATCTTCAGTCTCTCTTTACAACAATCTGAGATCCCTATCGGCTTCAAGAAGACGACCATCATCCCTGTACCCAAAAAAAAGTCACAAGCAGCGTGCCTTAATGACTATCGTCCAATGGCTCTGACATCCATCATCATGAAGTGCTTCGAAAGGTTAGTCATGGCATGGATCAACTCCAGCCTCCCGGATTGCCTTGATCCACTACAGTTCGCCTACCACTGCAACAGGTCCCCAGCAGACCTCATCTCCATGGCCCTGCACTCTATCCTGGAACACCTAGTTAACAAAGACATCTATGTCAGACTCCTATTTATCGACTACAGCTCAGCCTTCAACACCATCATTCCTACGAAACTCATCTCCAAACTCCGTGGCCTTGGCCTCGGCTCCTCTCTCTGCGACTGGATCCTGAACTTTCTAACCCACAGGCCACAATCAGTAAACACCTCCTCCATGATCATCCTCAACACCGGTGCCCCACAAGGTTGTGTCCACAGCCCCCTACTATACTCCTTAAACACCTATGACTGTGTGGCCAAGTTCCCCTCCAACTCGATTTTCAAATTTGCTGATGACACCACAGTAGTGGGTCGGATTTCAAACAATGACGAGACAAACAATGACGAGACAGAGTACAGGAATGAGATTGAGAATCTGGTGAATTGGTGCGACGACAATAATCTCTCCCTCAATGCCAACAAAACGAAGGAGATTGTCATCAACTTCAGGAAGCGTAGTGGAGATCATGCCCCTGTCTACATCAATGGGACTGAAGTAGAAAGGGTCGAGAGCTTCAAGTTCACCAAGTTCAAGTCCAGATCACCAACAACCTGTCCTGGTCCCCCCATGCCAACACTATAGTTAAGAAAGCCCACCAACGACTCTACTTTCGCAGAAGACGTAGGGAAGAGGTGTTGGCAATTCTGGACAGGCTGAAAATAGATAAGTCCCCGGGACCTGATGGGATTTATCCTAGGATTCTCTGGGAGGCCAGGGAAGAGATTGCTGGACCATTGGCTTTGATTTTTATGTCATCATTGGATACAGGAATAGTGCCAGAGGACTGGAGGATAGCAAATGTGGTCCCTTTGTTCAAAAAGGGGAGCAGAGACAACCCCGGCAACTATAGACCGGTGAGCCTCACGTCTGTAGTGGGTAAAGTCTTGGAGGGGATTATAAGAGACAAGATTTATAATCATCTAGATAGGAATAACATGATCAGGGATCGTCAGCATGGCTTTGTGAAGGGTAGGCCATGCCTCACAAACCTTATCGAGTTCTTTGAGAAGGTGACTGAACAGGTAGACGAGGGTAGAGCAGTTGATGTGGTGTATATGGATTTCAGCAAAGCGTTTGATAAGGTTCCCCACGGTAGGCTATTGCAGAAAATCCAGAGGCTGGGGATTGAGGGTGATTTAGAAATGTGGATCAGAAATTGGCTAGCTGAAAGAAGACAGAGGGTGGTGGTTGATGGGAAATGTTCAGAATGGAGTTCAGTCACAAGTGGAGTACCACAAGGATCTGTTCTGGGGCCGTTGCTGTTTGTCATTTTTATCAATGACCTAGAGGAAGGTGCAGAAGGGTGGGTGAGTAAATTTGCAGACGATACTAAAGTCGGTGGTGTTGTCGATAGTGTGGAAGGAAGTAGCAGGTTACAGAGGGATATAGATAAGCTGCAGTGCTGGGCTGAGAGGTGGCAAATGGAGTTTAATGTAGAGAAGTGTGAGGTGATTCACTTTGGAAGGAAAAACAGGAATGTGGAATATTTGGCTAATGGAAAAGTTCTTGAAAGTGTGGATGAGCAGAGGGATCTAGGTGTCCATGTACATAGATCCCTGAAAGTTGCCACCCAGGTTGATAGGGTGGTGAAGAAGGCCTATGGAGTGTTGGCCTTTATTGGTAGAGGGATTGAGTTCCGGAGTCAGGAGGTCATGTTGCAGCTGTACAGAACTCTGGTACGGCCGCATTTGGAGTATTGCGTACAGTTCTGGTCACCGCATTATAGGAAGGACGTGGAGGCTTTGGAACGGGTGCAGAGGAGATTTACCAGGATGTTGCCTGGTATGGAGGGAAAATCTTATGAGGAAAGGCTGATGGACTTGAGGTTGTTTTCGTTAGAGAGAAGAAGGTTAAGAGGAGACTTAATAGAGGCATACAAAATGATCAGAGGGTTAGATAGGGTGGACAGTGAGAGCCTTCTCCCGCGGATGGAAATGGCTAGCACGAGGGGACATAGCCTTAAACTGAGGGGTAATAGATATAGGACAGAGGTCAGGGGTAGGTTCTTTACGCAAAGAGTAGTGAGGCCGTGGAATGCCTTACCTGCTACAGTAGTGAACTCGCCAACATTGAGGGCATTTAAAAGTTTATTGGATAAACATATGGATGATAATGGTATAGTGTAGGTTAGATGGCTTTTGTTTCGGTGCAACATCGTGGGCCGAAGGGCCTGTACTGCGCTGTATTGTTCTATGTTCTATGTTCTAAGACGAAGGAAATTTGGCATGTCAGCTATGACCCTCACCAACTTCTACAGATGCACCATAGAAAGCATTCTTTCTGGTTGTATCACAGCCTGGTATGGATCCTGCTCTGCCCAAGACCGCAGGAAACTACAAAGGGTTGTGAATGTAGCCCAGTCCATCACGCAAACCAGCCTCCCATCCATTGACTCTATCTATAATTCCCGCTGCCTCAGAAAGGCAGCCAGCATAATTAAGGACCCCACGCACCCCAGACATACTCTCTTCCACCTTCTTCCGTCAGGAAAAATACCAAAATTTGAGGTCACGTATCAACCGACTCAAGAACAGCTTCTTCCCTATTTCTTCCCACCAGACTTTTGAATGGACCTACCTTGTATTAAGTTGATATTTTCTCTACACCTTGCTATAACTGTAACATTATATTCTGCAGTCTCTCCTTCCTTCCCTATGTACGGTATGCATTGTTTGTTCAGCATGCAAGAAACAATACTTTTCACTGTATACCAATACATGTGACAATAATAAATCAAAATACAGCATCATATACATGGTACTGCTTTAATAATAGCATGTAGTGTCTCTTTGGTGGAATATAGGACAATTTTAAGAGTTGACCCTGGTACTTTATTGAGTGTTTTAAAAAAAAAAAAAAAAAAAAAATTTAGAGTACCCAATTATTTTTTTTCCAATTCAGGGGCAATTTGGCATGGCCAATTCACCTATCCTGCACATCTTTGGGTTGTGGGGGTGAGACCCGCGCTGACATGGGGAGAATGCCACACGGACAGTGACCTAGGGCCGGGATCGAACCCAGATCCCCGGTGGCGTAAGGCAGCAGTGCTAACCACCTCGCCACCGTGCTGCCCATGTACCCACGTGTTAACCGATGAACAAATATTTGGTATGACTGAACAAAGTAGTACATTGTACAATTCCTACTTTTTGGTGTCTTGCAGAACTGACTCTCCGTTTGCTGGTGTGTAAAAGAAAGTATACAAATTTGTGATAAGTGATGCATATTCAGTCTCCGTGGTAGTAAGTGCTGACAGTTGTGTAGCATCTGAATCTGATTTGTATCTACCTGGGAATGAGAGAAGGGGAGATGGTATGTGCCAGCTCCACCTGTTTGTGGTTACTGTGGTTAGCTAGGGAACACAATGAATGTGCATTTACACATGGAGGGAAAAAATTGTCATTTACCAAATAGCTTTGATTTGATTTTAATGCACTCCCCGAAGCATTATAATTCCTAATTATCTGTTACTTTGCACACTTAAAAGCAAGGCCATTAACATTGTTTTCAAACTGGTCACTCCATGTGAGGTGGGGCTAGAAATGGATCTTGGCTTGGGGTTGCAATAATGGATATCCATAGTCCTTTCATATCTAAAGAAAATATCGAAAGAAAATAATACCTCTTCCCCTTCCCAACTTGCAAAAGTGTTTCTTCTTGGGATTCGCGAAGATACTGTGGAACTTAAACTTTTTAGATGTATATTTCCTCGAATTACCAATAGGTGGATTCTTACAGAGACCATATAGTGAGAAGGGATGGACAGCAAGATATACAAGCCCTGCCTGTTACTGGTACTACATAAATCATATGGACATAGCTCCACTTCTGCCCAATATTGTAATTTTAGTCTGTTCCTCACTCGCAAATTCAGGTGGTCAGTGCTATTGGGGATAAATCCAAATATTCTATGGATGGATCTTGGGGGTTGGCCTGATGGCAACATTGATGAATAATAATTTCATTTTTCTGTGCTTCTTGCAGCAATGGCACAAGTAGTGCAGACCAATGGAACTCAGCCTCTTAGCAAAACATGGGAGCTCAGCTTATACGAGTTACAGAGAACACCTCAGGTAAATACAACAATTGCATCTATATTTGTACCTTAGGATTTATTGTATTACTCAGTGGACTATGACGTTCTATAACAAGTTACATCTGTACAAAAGTTATGGAAATAGCCTGAGCACCCACAGATCCTGAATTCTCCCCTTGTAAACTTCTTGGAGGAGAAAGAGTTTTTTCCCCTAAAGCTAACAGCATCTTTTGAAAACTGGCACAATGAGGCTTGTGTGAACAGGATATAGTTAAATAAAAACTGGATTCTATTAAATATCAAGTTACCCAACTGTAAATTGTGTCCCTAAAAGCACCAGTACTGGGTGATTTTGTTATAAATTTATGCAACAGTGTGCAATCTTTCTGATCAGACCTGAATCAGAGTCTCAGTTTTCCTGTCTAAACAAATGTAAGTACTATTTGAAGAGATGTAGGAAATTCTGACAGTGTCCTAGCCAGTATTGCTCTCTCCTTGGAGTTGGATGACTCAGATTATAGATGGTTTGCGGCATCTTGCTGTGTAAGTTTTGCCTACTACATTTTCTTGTATAGCTGTGAGCTATGAAGGGCTTTGGAGCATTGGGGGAAGTGAAAGCCAACACATTAATGCAATTTGTTCTTTATCTAATCCTGCACCTATAATATGAATGGCTCAAAATTTGCAAATGTAATTTAGCTCTTCAGAAAAAGGAGGGACAGAGAATACAGGGAACCTCCCGTCAGTTGGCCTGTCTTAACAATGTACTTTGACAAGCCAATGTGGTTTTATGAGAGGGTGATCGAGTTTGACAATTTTATTGAGTTTTTTTGAGGTTTTAACTGGGAGGATAGATGAAGGGAAATTCGTAGATGTAATATACTTGTATTTCCAAAAAGCATTTGATGAGATGCCACACAAAAGGTTAATTTTGCAAGATAAAGGCTCCCAACTTGGGGGTAATATATTAGCATGGACAAAGAATTGGCCAACAGACAGAGAGTGGGGTTAAGTGGGCATTTTCAGCTTGACAGGTTCTGACTAGTGGAATGCCACGAGGTTCAGTGCTGGGGACTCTGCTATTTACAACCTATGTTAATGACTTGAGTAATGTACCTAGGTTTGCTGAGCTAGGTGGGAATGTAGGCTTTGAGGGGGATAGAAAGTGACAGATGGAGTATAATATGTGAAAGTGTGAAGTTATTCACTTTGGCTGAAATAATACAAAAACAGAATATTTTTCAAAATGTGAAAATTGTAAATGTGGATATTCAGGGGAACTTGGATATGCTTGTACAAGGAACACAGAAAGTACAGCAAACAATCAGGGAGGCAAATGGCATGATGTGCTCCAATCACCTTGCAATATAGATCAAGAATAATGAAGTCCTGCTCCAATGAATGTTTTGGGTGACACCACACTTGGAATACTGTGTGCTCGCCCTATTTACTTGCATTGGAGTCGGTACAGTGAAGATTCACGAAATTGGACCCTGGGGTGAGAGGCTTTGTTTAATGATGAGAAGCTGAGTGAATTGGGCCAATATTCTCTGCAGTTTAGAAGAATGAGGGATGATTGCAGTGAAACATACCAGCTTCTGAAGGAATTTGACAGGGTTCCCATGGCTGGGGAATCCAGAACACTGGGGCACAGCCTAAGGATAAAGTCCATTTAGGACTAAGGTGAGAATAAATTTCCGGTGAATATTTGAAAGTTTGGACCCCAGAAGGATGTGGATGCCCCATTGATGATTATGTTTAAGACCCAGATGGACAGAATCTTGGTGTCTCAAGAGATCACGGGATTATGAGGAGTGGGTGGAAAGTGGAGTTGAAGCCAATGATCAGCCATGATTGTATTGAATGGCAGAGCAGGCCCGACGGACCATATGGTCTACTCCTACTCCTATTTCTTATGGTCTTGTATGAGTAGAGGCACAAATTGCAGAAGGCAACAAGAGTGTTCAACAAAGGTTTTAATCAATATTAAGAATGTAATCTGGATGGATAACTTAATATTGCTAGAATTAATTATTTTTAAACGCAGACATGGGGCAAATGTGCAAACTCCACACGGACAGTGGTCCGGGATTGAACCTGGGTCCTCGGCACCGTGAGGCAGCAGTGCTGCCAACATGCCGCCCTCAGAATTAATTCTTGAATATCTGGGATATAATTATTTTCAAAATCACATATACTTATCATTCACTCCTATAATAGCAACTTTGCCAATAAATACACACACACACACACACACAAAAAATCTAAAACAGCAATTTCCAAAATATTTTACTTTTACTTTGAAATTACAGGCTCCCTCCAAAAAAGGCATGTTGACACTGGTAACCCTGAAGAAAATGTATTCTAAACTTCTCATCCCTCATCTTTTTCTTATCTGCTTACCGTCTCTCTCCCTCATATTTCCTCCCTTCGCTTTGTCTTCCTTTCTGTTCCTACACCTCCTTCCCCTCTGTGCCTCCTCCTTCCCTTTGGCCTGCCTCATCTTCCCTCCAGTGTTTGTCTCTTTTTATTTCCCTCCTGTTGCTGATTTCCTTTCTGTGGCTATCTTCTTTCCAGTTTGTGTCTGTCTTTGTCAACTTCCTTTCCATCAGTCTCTCTCTTTCTAGCGTTTTCTGGTTCACACACACTCTTTTACCTTTTCCACTCTCATCTCTCCATCATTCCTCTCTCCTGTTGGGGTCTGATAGAAGACAAGGGACTGCTAGTCCAAAGAATCATCAGAAATAGGTGTCAGGACACTGAACCAATTCAAAAGCTAGTGGGCAGGATTCTCCATTGGCTGATGCTGAAATTGTGAAACACAGTTGGGCGGAGAATAGGTTCTGACATTAAAATCGCAGGTGGGTGCCGATATGACGCCAAATTGCTACTCTCCATCACCTCGACAGTCAATGTTGTCTGGGATGCACGTGCAGTAAACACCATTTGCATATCATTAGCAGGCCTGACCCGATATTCTCCGGGGTCTCTGCGATGATCCGCCTCCGATGGGCCGAGTTCCCGAAGGCACAGTTCACTTGTGCTTTTGAAATTTGTGAAACTAGCGTCATGGCTGCAGAGGTTCCAGTGGCGTGGGCGAGCAGGGCGGCCGCAGCAACAAGAGCTCCCGCCGGTGGTCAAGATTTGCGGCGATTTCGGGGATTTCCCCGAGTCTACACGCACCCCCCGACTATCGTCGGCCTTTGGGGCCGTCACGAGCAGCCAGCGGGGTCGGTTTAAAAACCGGCGAAGAACCCCACGCGGGTGTCGGGCAGCGGGGGCTGAGGCACTGGGCCCAGTGCGGCGTCGAGGTCAGAGCAGTGGGGGCGGAGCAACGAGGAGGCCGAGGCGGCAGGCTCGAGGCCAGGGCACAATGTAGGGAGGGTGCTCCACATCTGATGGCTCCCACCTAGGAGGCAGAAAGAAGGTTGAAGCCTGGTCCCAGGGGAGCTCTGGGTGAATGTAGAGGAGAAAGAAAGAAGGTTTAAGGAAGTTTGGTGACCAAGATTTTTTTTTTTTTTTTTTTTTTTCCCCTCTCTTCCCCCCCTTTCTAAAAAAAAAAAAGAATAATTCAGATTGATGAAGGACAGGAGGGTGAAGGGGGAGGGAGGAGAAAGGAAAGAAAATAAACAATAAGTCACTAAAGGATGCGAAGAGCAGCGTCGAAGAAAGGAGGAAACGCGGGTTCGCCGCTGAAGGAGAAGACAAGCAAAAGTGTTGACAGGATGGCGGAAGCCGAACTGCAAGGCGGGGCCGCACTACTTACGGTGGAGAAGATGACCTAGGTGATGGCGGTGGAGCTGGAAAAACAGTTTGCGAGGCACATGGAGGCCTTGAGGAAGGAGACGGCAGTCGTGTTGAAGTCATTGGTGGAGGAGGCAATCGGCCCGATGAGGGTGGAGGTGGCAAAGGCATTGGCCGAGGTGAGAGAGCAGGGCGAGAAGATGAAGGAAGTGGCGGAGGCCGTGTCACGTCACAGCGACCAGGCCACCTTGATGGGGGACGAGCTGCGGAGGGTGGTGGAGGTTAACAGAGGACTCCGAGCAAAGCTGGAAGACTTGGAAAACCGCTCAAGGTGGCACAATTTGTGAATTGTCGGCTTCCCGAAGGGTCAGAGGGCCCAAGGCCAACACAATACTTCGCTGAGAAGTTGGTGGAGCTGATGGGGGAGGGTCATTAAGGCCGAAGCCCAAAGTGAACAAGCAGCCAAGGACAGTAATTATCCGCTTCCATAAGTTTTGCATGAAGGAGAAGGTATTAAGCTGGGCGAAGCAGAAGCGTGAGGTGCTGTGGGATGGTACTGCGGTTCGGATCTACCAGGACTGGACGGTGGAGTTGGCAAAAAGACAAGCGGTGTTTGGGCGAGTAAAGGCGGCATTGTACAAGAAGGGGGTGCGATTTGTTATGGTATACCTGGCGAAGTTGAGAGTTACATATAACGCCAAAGACTTTTATTTTGAGACGGCGGAGGCAGCTGAGGCGTTCGTGAGGGCAGAAGGCTTGGGACAGACGTGAAGAGCGGAACTGGAAGAGAGACTGTGGACTGTGTTTGAGCAGCTGCAAAATGTACAAATGTTACAACTTTCTTTTTACTGATTTGTATTGTAATTTACTTCTCTTTGCATTGTTACAGAGTTCAAGTTAATGGTGGGTTGATTGGCGTTCTGTGTTGCGACGGTTAAATGTTATATTAGTGAATTGTAGGGGTTGGATTGTTGGGTTTGTTTTGGTGTTTCTTTCTCTGGGACTGGGTGGAAGGGGGCGAGAGGTCTTGGCGGGGGGAGCCACCCACGCTAGCTAACTAAAGTCAGCTAGTGAACGGAGGTGAGGTGAGAGGAAGGCTGCGGATGTTGGAGCCTGGATAGCAGGCTTCAATGGGCCTACAAGGCGAGCGAGAGGGTGGGGGAAGGGATGGATGTTGGGGGATGTTGTTTCAGGGGGAAATGTAGGGGGGTTCTTGGGAGGGGGGGAAGGGGTTCAATGTTAACAATGGACAGGGGCGGGTCAGGCTTATGGGGCAGGGCTCGGTGGTATGATGATGGTGGATAAGAAAGGTGGGGGGGTGAGAGACCACCAGTAAGGATAGTCACGTGAGCGGGCTAGCAGGTCCGGTCAAGAGGTCAAGGGTGCTCGCGCATCTTAAAAGTTTGCAAGCCAATGTAGCAATGCTGCAGGAGACTCACTTGAGGGTGAAGAACCAGATGAGACTTAAAAAGGGCTGGGTGAGCCAAGTGTTTTACTCCGGATTTGATGGAAGGGCTCGAGGGGTAGTGGTGTTGGTCAGCAAAAGGGTACGCTTCCAGATGGAGAAGGTGGTGGCTGATCAGGGGGGTAGATATGTGATTGTGGCAGGGGCGCTGGAGGGGAGATTAGTGGCGCTGTTAAGTGTATACGGTCCCAATTGGGACGATGTGGGATTCGCGAGGAAGGTGTTTGGGGCCATTCCCGACTTGGACCCACATGAGCTGATTGTTGGGGGGGACTGGAACTTGGTGCAGGAACCAAGGTTGGACAGATCACGGCCGCGCTCGCTGGTCCCATCAGGGGAGGGGCGAAGGCGCTGGCTGGGCTAATGGTGGAAATGGGAGGGGTGGACCCTTGGAGGTTCCTGCACCCAAGGAAACGGGAGTACTCGTTTTTCTCAGCAGCCCATAAGGTATACTCGCGGATCGACTTTTTTGTGGTGGGAAAGGCTTTGCTGGCTGGAGTCAAGGGGTCGGAATACTCTGCAATTGCAGTGTCAGATCACGCTCCACATTGGTTGGATGTGGTGCTGGAGAAGGGGGTAGCGCAGAGACCGGGGTAGAAACTGGATGTGGGGCTTTTGGGGAACCAAGTGTTCTGGGAGAAAATTGAAAAGAATATGTAGGTTTATGTAGGTATTTAGGAATATGTAGGTTTCAACTGTACGGGTGAGGTGTCGAAGGCAGTCGTCTGGGAGGCTCTAAAGGCGGTGGTGAGGGGTGAGGTAATTTTCTTTAAGGCCAGGGTGGACAAAGAGGAGAGGTTGGAGTGGCAGAGGGTAATAGATGAGATGTTGGAGGTAGATAGGAGGTATGCAGAAGATGGGGATCCAGCGAAGCTGGAAAAGAGGAAGGAACTACAGGCGAGCTTCGACCGACTGTCCAACAGGAAGGCGGTGCGCCAACTGAGACGAGCAAGGGGTGCAGTTTATGAACATGGAGATAAGGCATGTTAGGTATGTTAACATAAGGTATGTTAGCAGGTCAGCTCCGGAGGGAGGCAGCGGCAAGGGAAATTCTTCAGGTGAGGGATAGGGCAGGGAAGTTGGTGGTGGTTCCGGAGCTGATTAACAAGGTTTTTGAGGAGTTTTATGAGAGGTTGTACAGGTCAGAGCCACCCAGGGGAGACCGTGAGATGCAGGAATTTCTAGATGGGTTGGAGTACCCGAGGCTAGGGGAGGGGGACAGGGCTACATTAGAAGGAGTAATAGTGGAGCAGGAGATAAAGGATGCGATTGGGAGGATGCAGTCGGGCAAGGTGGCAGGGCCGGATGGGTTTCCGGTGGAATATTATAAAAAATTCAAGGATACTTTGGCACCCCTGATGGTGGGGATGTTTGAAGAGGCGATAGGGAAGTGGGTGTTACTGCAAACCTTGGGGCAGGCATCGATTTCACTGTTGCTAAAAAAAGATAAGGATCCGACGGAGTGTGGGTCGTATCGGCCCATATCACTTCTGAATGTGGACGGAAAAGTGTAGGCGAAGGTACTGGCGGGTAGGCTGGAGGAGTGCCTCCCGAAGGTGATAGGGGAGGATCAGACGGGGTTCGTGAAAGGGAGGCAGCTGTTTTCGAACATTAGGAGGGTTTTGAACGTTGTTATGGCACCGGCGGAAGGGAAGGAAACAGAGGTGGTTGTGGCATTGGACGCCGAGAAGGCGTTTGATTGGGTCGAATGGGGATACCTGATGGCAGTGCTGGAGCAGTTTGGGATTGGACCAAGGTTTGTGAACTGGGTAAAGCTACTATATAAGGAGCTGAAGGCGAGTGTCCGCACAAATAATATCAGTTCGAGATATTTCTCTCTCCACCGTGGGACGAGACAGGGATGTCCTATGTCCCCCCTGCTGTTTGCACTTGCGATTGAGCTGTTGGCCATCGCATTGAGAAGTTCGGGAGCATGGAAAGGAATAGTGCGGGGGGGATAGAGCATAGGGTGTCCTTATATGCCGACGACTTGCTGCTGTATGTGTCAGAACCGAGTGCGTCGATGTGAGGAATATTGGAGCTACTGCGAGTATTTGGATCTTTCTCTGGGTACAAGCTGAACCTGGACAAGAGTGAGTACTTTGTGGTGTCTCGGCCAGGGGTGGGGGGGCTGCCATTCCGTGGGCAAGGACTCACTTTAGGTATCTGGGGGTACAGGTTGCCCGGGAGTGGGGGAGGCTTCGCAGGTACAACATCACTAGTTTGGTGGGGAGAGTGAAAGCCGATCTGGCAAGGTGGGATGGTCTTCCCCTGTCACTGGCGGGTTGGGTATAGGCGGTTAAAATGAATGTGTTGCCGCGATTTCTGTTTATTTTTCAATGCCTACCGATTTTCCTGCCAAAGTCTTTTTTCAGAGAGATTGAGGGAAGGATTACCTCGTTCATATGGGGAGGGAAGGTGGCCAGAGTGAGAAAGGTGCTGCTACAGAGGGGAAGGCAAGCAGGGGGTTTGGGTCTCCCGAACCTCATGTACTACTACTGGGCGGCGAATGTGGAGAAGGTGCGGAGCTGGGTCAGAGGGGTTGATTCTCAGTGGGTCAGAATGGAGAAGAGTTTGTGCAGGGGGTCGGGGCTGAAAACACTAGCAACAGCGCCGCTCCCGATAATTCTTGGGAAATCCTCAGGGAGTCCGGTAATAATAGCTTCATTGAAATCCTGGAGGCAGTTTCGTCAACACTTCAGGTTGGGGGCAGGGTCAAGGGAAATGCCGATTCGGGGGAACCACAGATTTGAGCCAGGGAGGTGGGATGGAAGTTTTCGGAAATGGGAAGACAAGGGGATTAAGACACTAAAAGATTTGTTTCTTCGGGGTCGGTTTGCAGGATTGAGGGAGCTGGAAGCGAAATATGGCCTAGAGCAGGGAGAAGTGTTTCGATACATGCAGGTTCGGGATTTTGCCAGGAAGGAGATACAGAGCTTCCTGGAGGCCTCCACATTGCTGGAGGTGGTGCTGACGATAAGGGGAATGGAGAAGGGGGCAGTGTCAGCAGTGTACGGAGCGATTTTGGAAGAGGATAAGGCACCACTGGAAGGGATCAAAGCAAAGTGGGAGGAAGAGCTGAGAGAGGTTCTAGAGGAGGGGGTCTGGTGTGAGGTGCTCCGGAGAGTGAATGCCTCCACCTCATGTGCGAGGTTGGGGCTGATACAGCTGAAGGTGATATATAGAGCGCACCTCAGAGGGTGAGGATGAGCTGATTTTTTGAAGGAGTAGAGGATGTGTGTGAGCGTTGCGGTGGGGAGGGGGGGGGGGGGGGGGGGGGGGCTAATCACGTTCATATGTTTTGGTCCTGTCCAAAGATAGGGGAGTACTGGAAGGAGGTTTTTGGGGTAATCTCCAAGGTGGTGTGCGTGAAACTGGACCCAGGTCCCCGGGAGGCCATATTCAGGGTGTCGGACCAGCCAGGGTTGGAAACGGGAGCGGAGGCAGATATCATAGCCTTCGCCTCGTTGATCGCCCGAAGGCGGATCCTGCTGGGATGGAGAGCAGCCTCTCCACCCTGTGCCCTGGCGTGGCGGGGGGGACCTGTTGGAATACTTGACCCTTGAGAAGGTTAAGTTCGAACTGAGGGGAAGCTCGGAGGGGTTCTACAAGTCATGGGCACTATTTATTATGTATTTTCAAGAACTGGATAACATCGAACATTAGTTGGGAGGGATGGGTGGGAGGGTTGCGGGGAGGGGGCTGGTTGTATTAAGGATGACTATGGGTAATCCCTGATTCCTTTTTGTCACTTGTTTATGAACAATTGCGGGATGTTTGGGGGTTGGTGGGAGGATGGGATTGTTGTTATTGTTATGGGGATTGACGTATCTGTTGCTGATTATTGTTTATTGTTGGTGGGTGTAAATTCAGGGAAAAATGTGAAAAAGGAGGAGAATAAAAAATATATATATTTTTTTAAAATGGCTGCAGAGGGTGAGAGAGGGGGTACAGAAAGTGTCCAACATCGCCATAGTTTGCTGACAGTGTGTCACTGGACGGGAGCTTCTACCAGGGCCGGGCGATGGTGAGGGGAGGTCAGTTGGACGGGCATGGAACACCATCGCCGCAGCCGGCAAGGCAGCGGCACATGCCAACAGCTCACTGTGAACGTGATTCGTATAGGTGCCCCCCAGGACACCTCCCTAGGCGCCCTCTGGCCCCAGTGACCAATCAGCTGTATGGGTGCACTCCAGCACAACCAGTGCCATCTTGCTGGATGGTGTGTGTGGGGAGTGAAGTGTGTATATGCGGCTGCAGCTTTTCAACCACCCAAGTGTCAATCATGGACCCAGCGAATCCCGCACTGTTTTTCATTGGAATCGACTGTGTTCCACGTGGCGCCTGTGCTAGCCCCTCCACAGTTGCTGAATCGATCCATGTTCAGCGCCTGTTTTGCTGTTGTGAAAGTCCACGAATTCTGCATCGTCGTCTCAGAAACAGAGAATCCCGCCCAGTGATGGTGAGCTTAAAGGTGTAGAAGCGGAGAACTGTTGCTATCACAGGAGAGGAACTGAAATGGATTTGGCAGGTCTGGTAAAATTTAAATCCACGAATACTAAGATTAGGTTTTCAACAAGTAAAAGCTCCATGGTTCCTATTTAAGGTGTGTTGTTGCTGTTCCTGCTGATTTGCACTGTGGTTTCATAGTCCTACCCGTTCCAGGTTGAAAACATTACTTACTACCATGGCACTTTAGGCAACTGGATTTCATCACATTCACCTTTAAAAATTGTGACTTTGTTACAGGATGCCTATATCTGAAGAAAGAAGGGCAAGGAAGCGGCAGCTCTCCCAGTCTCTTCTGTTCTCTTGCCTGAATCGCGAACATCTCGCTTTTCCCCATGTTCAATTTATATCCCGAAAAATTGCCAAATTCCCCCAGGATTCACATTACTTCCCTCATCCCCTCCAATATACATGAGTAGGTCATCTGCATAAAGCGAGACCCGGTGCGCGCGCACCCCCCCCCCCCCCCCCCCCCCCCCCCGAACCAGCTCTTTCCAATTCCTAGAGGTTCTTAACGCCATGGCCAGAGCAAACAGGGGGAGGGGGCACCCTTGCCTCGTCCCTCGGTGCAGTTTAAAGTACCCCGACCTCAGCCGGTTCGTACGCACACTCACTACTGGTGCCTGATAGAGCAACTGCACCCCAGTAAATGAAGCCCTCACCAAACCCAAACCTTCCCAGCGCCTCCCACAGGTAATTCCACTCCCCCCGATCAAAAGCCTTCTCCACATCCATCGCTACCACCACCTCCACCTACCCTCCTTCTGAGCGCATCATAATAACATTAAAAAGCCTTCGAACATTGGCCTTGAGTTGCCTGCCCTTTGCAAATGCAGTCTGGTCTTCCCCTATAACCCCTGGGACATAGTCCCTATCCTTGTGGCCAGTATCTTAACCAGTAGTTTGACGTCCACATTCAGTAGAGAAATTGGCCTGTATGATCCGCATTGCTGTGGATCCTTCTCCCGTTTCAGGATCAATGAAATCAAGGCCTGCGACATCGTTGGGGGGAGGACTCCATTCTCTCTTGATTCATTAAATGTCCTCACCAGCAGTGGGCTCAATATCTCTGAAAACCTCTTATAGAATTCCACCGGGTAGACGTCAGGCCTCAGGGCCTTGCCCGATTGCATGCCCTCCAGCCCCTCGATTATTTCCTCAATCTCAATTGGGGCTTCCAGCCCTTCCACCAGGTCCTCATCTGCCCTCGGAAACCTCAACTGATCCAGAAACGGCCTCATCCCCTCCACCCCAGCCGGGGGTTCCAACTGATATAATTTACTATAGAAGTCCTTAAACACCATGTTCACCCCTGCTGGGTCCAGGACAGTATTCCCACCTCTATTCTTTACTCTCCCTATCTCCCTGGCCGCCTCCCTTTTTCTGAGCTGGTGCGCTAACATTCTGCTAGCCTTTTCCCCGTACTCCTAGATCGCCCCCCTTGCCTTCCTCAACTGTTCCACCGCTTTCCCTGTGGACAACAGCCCAAACTCCGCCTGTAACCTCCGCCGATCCCTAAGTCGCCCTGCATCCGGGGGCTCCGAGTATCTCCTGTCCATCTGGAGTCTCTCAGCCCGTTCCGCCTTTTTTCTGTGGGCCCGTATCGAGATTAATTCCCCTCTGACCACTGCCTTCAGAGCTTCCCAAACCGTAGCAGCGGAGACCTCCCCGTATCATTTGTTTTCAGGTAGTTCTGGATGGACTTGTTAACCCACCCACAGATCGCTTTGTCCACGAGCAACCCCACATCCAGTCTCCACAGCGGGCGTTGCCCTCTCTCCACACTAACCCGTAGATCCACCCAATGCGGGGCATTATCCAATACTGTGATTGCCGAGTACTCCGTATCCACCAGCTCCGGTATTAGCGCCCTGCTCATAACAAAAAAGTTGATGCGAGAGTATACCTTGTGGACATGTGAGATAAAGGAAAACTCCTTCGCCCTTTGCCGTGGAAACCTCCATGGGTCTACTCCCCCCATCTGTTCTATGAATCCCTTCAATTCCTTTGCCACAGCCGGCCTCCTCCCTGTCCTGGATTTTGACCGGTCCAATTCCGGATCAATGACTGTGTTAAAGTCTCTTCCCATGATCAGGTTATGTGACTCTAAGTCTGGGATCTTACCTAAAACCTGCCTCATAAATCCCACATCGTCCCAATTCGGAGCATATAATGTTCACGAGTACCACCCACACCCCCTCCAGCTTCCCACTCACCATTATGTACCTACCCCCCTTGTCTGACACAATTCTCCCTGCCTCTAATGCCACTCGTTTATTGATCAAGATCGCTACCCCCCCTGGTCTTTGAGACCAGCCCTGAGTGGAATACTTGACCAACCCACCCCTTTCTCAATCTCGTCTGGTCTGTAACCTTTAGGTGTATCTCTTGTAGCATTGCCACGTCCGCCTTCAGCCCCATCAAATGCGCAAACACGCGAGCCCTCTTGACCGATCCATTCAGCCCTCTGACGTTCCATGTAATCAGCCTGGTCGGGGGCTTAAAGATTGCAAAGAAAAAGGTGGATATGTCAGGCTGTACTGCAGAGGACCATAAAATAGCGACACTATCACTACTATTGGCTGTGCAAAGTAAACCTCAAGGTCCCAAAAGAAATAAAATGTAAAATGACCTTTTTAGGCCAGCATCTAGCTCGCGCCCTCCGCCTCCTTGAGCCCCGCTCGGGCGTTTGCCGTTCCCGACCTCCCATTTGTCCCCTAGTAACAGTTCCTCCCCTGTCAGCAAAGCAGCTTCCCCCCCCCCCCCCCCCCAGCAACAAGACTAGAAACCCAACCCCCCAAGTCAAGCTTCAGTTTAACACCTGCTCACCCCCCACTGCGCTTCCGAGAGTCAGCTGACCCATGCTGACTTGATAGCGCCCGCCCCTGGCACCAAGCAGTCTGTCTCCCCATTGTTCTCTCCCCTCTCCCCCCAATTGGACAAACATATTAAAAGCATCACATTTCCCAGTAAACAAACATCAGAAAAAAAGCAGTGAAGAAACAGCCACTTTAGAGAAACAAAATACCCAAAAAACAGAACCAACCCCAAACACCATCCCCCCTCTAACCAGCTCCCTGCAAGACAAAGTTACCTGTAGCCATCCAAACAACCCCTTATTACACATAGCACTTCTTATACTTATAAAGCCCAGCACAACAAATCGCCGCCACAGTACTTCTCCAAGGCTTCAGTGTCTTTTAATTCGCCTCCAGCCTCTTTTCTTTAATTAACGTCCATACTTCGTCTGTTGTTTCGAAGTAGAAGTCCCATTCCTCATGTGTGACCTACAGACGGGCTGGGTATAGCGTCCCAAACTTCATCCCCTTCTTAAAGAGGGCTGTTTTTGCCCGATTAAACCCAGATCTTGGCCAGATCCGCGCCACGGTCCTGATAAATGCGCAGCTCACAATTCTCCCACTTGCTGCTCCGTTCCTTCTTGGCCCACCGCAGAATGTGTTCCTTGTCCAGGAATCGGTGAAAGCGTACCACCATCGCCCTTGGCGGCTCGTTTGCTCGGGGCTTCTTTGCGAGGGCTCTGTGCGCTCTATCCACTTCCAGGGGCCGAGGGAATGCCTCAGCCCCCATCAACTTCTCCAACATGTCCGTCACATAAGTCCTCGCATCCGATCCCTCACTGCCTTCAGGGAGGCCGACAATTCTGATTCTGCCTCCTCGACCTGTTCTCCAGGTCCTCCAGCTTCTCCTGCATTCTTTTCTGGCAGTCGTTCATCGTCTCCATCTTGGTCTCCAGCACGGTTATGTACTCCTCGTGCTCGGACACCTTTTTCTCCACCTCTTGGATCACTCTCCCATGGGTCTCTTGATTCTGCACAACCTGATCAATCGAAGCCTTAATCGGGTCCAGCGTGTCCTTCTTCAGCTTGGCGAAGCAATCTTCAAAAAACTCCACCAGCTGCCCCATCGACCACTGTGCCGTCTCCCCGCAGCCCTTGCTCTCCGCCTGCTTTCCCGCATTGCCGGCTCTGCTCGTGTCTTCCTTTTCGGACTTTGTCTTCTCACACGGCCACTTCTGACCAATTTTCTACACACCGGAGGGGAATTTCTCTTCACTGTCTCACTCTTCACTGATTTATCCCATAAAATCTGGAAAAGAAACTGGGAAAAATGATCCAAAAGTCCGTCACAGGCGGGGGATATCAAATGTGCGACCTACAGGGCAGCACAGTGGTGAGCATTGCTGCCTCACAGCACCGAGGTCCCAGGTTTGATCCCGGCTCTGGCTCACTGTCTGTGTGGAGTTTGCACATTCTCCCCGTATTTGCATGGGTTTCGCCGCACAACCCAAAGATGTGCAGGGTAGGTGGATTGGCCACGCTAAATTGCCCCTCATTTGGAAAAAATGAATTGGGCACACAATTTATATATATATATATATTTAAATGTGTGGCCTTTCCCAATTATTTTCATTCAAAGAGGAAAACCATAGACAAATTCTAGTTGGGACACATTATCCAGAGCAGATGTTAGTTAATAAAGGAAGTACCATGCAGACACAGGAAGATTAAATATGCTCGAGCCCCTGACTCATGGGGTGTGTTCTGGAATCTTCAATTAATTAAATTAGTGATGTTTTGATATTTTTCAGAATTCCTTAAATATTGAAGTAATCTTGAAGTATTATTATGCTGGGGGCATGGTGGATGACAAGGGTATTTTTAATATTCAAAGGTGGCCAAAGTACAAAACCTGGCAATTACCGTTCAGGGCTTTCTGTGGGACAGATTAAAGATACAGATATCATAAAGAATAGTTAACATGATTTTTCCAGTAATAAGTCTTGCCATACAAACTTACTGGATGCCTTTAAGAAGACTAAGATGGTAGATTGGAGTATTCCAATGTAGTTTACTTTCTTTATCAAAATCTAATAAAGAAGCTTCACACTCATGGGAGTCAAACTCTCTGAATTAAATGATTCTTGGCTTACAACAGACGGGAGAGGGGTGTCACGGTGGTGCAGTGGTTAGCACTGCTGCCTCACTGCACCGGCAATCCGGTTCGATCCCAGCCCTGAGTCACTGTCTGCGTGGAGTTTGCACATTCTCCCCGTGCCTGCGTGGGTCTTGCCTCCACAACCCAAAGATGTGCAGGGTTAGGTGGATTGGTGATGCTAAATTGTCCCTTAATTGGGAAAAAAAAAGAACTGCCACTTTAAATTTACAAATAAAAGAACAACAGGTGGCAGAGGGTGATTGTTACAAATATGTGGCTATGTCCTCAATAATCTCTCCATAGCAGTATCTCCAGTCTATCTCACATGTAACCCTTTTGCCCCCTAGGATCAGAGTTTACTTTTACTGCCCAATGTTAATTATTTGGTTATATGACCCATAGAGGTGTTCAAAACAATGAAAGCCCTTATTATATAAACTGGATGCCACCCTCTCTCACCTCCATACCACCCTCTGTTTCTCCTATATTCTGAAAGGTGAAAGGATAAGCAATTCTGCTACTTTCTGAAAAATAGAAGGATAGGAATTTGAGTGAGATAAACAGGCATACTTTGGTCCAAATATTTGAAGTGAATGACATTTATGATGAACTCTAACCAATTTTATAATGCTCCTCATAATGTAAAAAAATCATAAAGCATGTTACACTGTCAATGTGAGTGCATTAAATACTCTCTTCTGAGCACTGATTTCTCTGAACCTGCTCAATACTAAGCTTGAGAGTTCACTCCCTACTGATGTCCATCAGATGTAAGCATTCTGTTTGTGCAGCCCGTGCCTGCCTCAGGTAAAGAGTTATCCTTTTACTTTTGTAGCTCATTAGCAAAGGCTGAATAATATTTGGGAATGATTATGGATTTATACTCTGAAAATCCTGTCAAAGTGAGGCAGCTATTAATCATGCAGATTGAGGGCAGCACAGTGGCTTAGTGGTTAGCTCTGCTGCCTCCCAGCACGAGGACCGGGGTTCGATCTGGGTCCCAGATCACTGTCCGTGTAGAGTTTGCACATTCTTCCAGAGTTTGCATGGGTCTCACCCCCAGAGCCCAAAAGATGTGCAGGGTAGGTAAATTGGTCATGCTAAATTGCCCCTTAAAAACAATTATGCAGATTGGACATTGGGGGAATCTGGCATTGGACTACAAATCCAAGCAAGTTGCATTGACATTGTATGGATCAATGGTGAGCCAGTTCTGGATTATGGCGTGCAGTTTTAGTCATGCTATCTTAAAGTTAGAGACATATTAGGAAGGTTCAAGGAAGGTTGACAAGATTTTCTGAAGTCGAGATAAGTAACTCTCAGAAAGCTTGTGATGATTTTAATTATTACACGTAAACATTTATTACGATAAAGAAAAAATAAAATAACACTTAAAACACAAGAACGCCTTTGCACAGTTAACAGTAATCTATAAACACTCCCTAAAGATATTGGATTAAATAAACTCTGAGCTAAACCCTCTTTTGATGGCAACGGTCCTCATATTTATTAAACTATTGAAAATTCCTGCAATATAACCATACAATGCCCGGCTGCAGGGTGGCTGCAAAACTGGTATTCACAGGTCTGGCTTCAAAACCGTGCCTTCGTCAAGATCTCAAAACTGCACCCTACAGCCTACAGTCTCACTTCAAATTTGTTTTTTCCCTTTGATCTTACATTCTATTGATTTTACAATCCTTCAGAACAGGGGGCGGGATTCTCCGACCCCTCCGCCGGGTCGGAGAATCGCCAGGGGGGTGACGTGAATCCTGCCCTGCCGCTCCGACGCCGGCTGCCGAATTCTCCTTTGGGCGGGGGCAGGGATCGCGCCTTGCCGGTCGGGGGCCGTTCGCAGTGGTCCCCCCCCCAGCAATCCTCTGGGCCCCGATGGGCCGTGCGGCCGCCCGCTTTCGGCCAGTCCCGCTGGCGTGAAATGGACATGGTCCATCCCGGCGGGTCCTGGCTTGGAGGGCAGCTAGTGGAGTCCGCGGGGGGGGGGGGGCGCGGAGGGATCCGGCCCTGGGGGGGCCCCCCACGGTGGCCTGGCCCGCGATCAGGCCACCGATCTGTGGGCGGGCCTGTGCTGTGGGGGCACTCATTCCCTCCGCGCCGGCCTCTGTAAGGCTCTGCCATGGCCAGCGCGGGGAAGAAACCCCCTGCGCATGTGCAGGAAACATGCCGGCAGTTCTGCGCATGCGCCAGAGCACGCCGGCGGTTCTGCACATGCGCCAATTCGCGGCGGTCCTTCGGCACCAGTTGGCGCGGCGCGAACCCCGCCGGCACCGGCCTAGCCCCCGGAAGTGCGGAGGATTCTGCAACTTCCAGGCGGCCCAACGTCGGAGTGGTTCGTGCCGCTCTTGGCCCCGGCATTGGGCCGGCCCGCCAATTGCGGGAGAATCCCGGCCAGTGTTTTTCAACTGTTGCTAACCGACCGACCTTCAGGACCCACGCCGACCAATGTTCAAGACACACAGCACTTTTGCTTACATTTAATGCAACAAGTGAGTCTGCTTGGTCCTCACGATCTCACTCCAATCAGGTTCACAGGAAGAGAAGGCCATGTGCATATCAGGTGCAGAGTTCACCAGTACTTCCCTGCATATAACACACATGGGCTTTGCATCCTGTTTGTATGGCACAATTAACAAAACCATACCTCAGGAAATCATCTTTATACTGCTTTGTTCCCGGTTTAAGTTTTTTTTCTTTGTAGGAAATGTTCAAAGAATGTTCACCAGATCCCCTGGAAAGATAGAGATCACATTAGCACTGCTCTGATCCACTGTGGACTCTCCTGAGCAGCTCTCTCCAGCAGTTTCAAATGTGAGATCCTGGTCAGTACTGCCTATTTGTGTCTCTAGCCGTTTCTTCCTTGTAATAAAATGATCCCTCTTCACAGCCCTCTTGGTTGCTTGCTAGCAGCTAGAAAATGGAAGAAGCTCTTCTCCGCGATTTGACGCCAAAAGCAAATATGTACAGGGTGCTTGGCATTATGTGTACCTGCAGGGTTGCTGCTTATGGCCGGAAGACTGCATTGTTCTCATTTAAAAGCCGTTAGCGGTCGCCATTCTCAATTTAAAAGCCGGTAGCGGCAGTTGGACACTTCTTCCGTGATCAAGACCACCATGGGAATGCCGCGAATGATCGCTCCGCAACCCCCCCGACGCCTACCAAGGACCCACCCGTGGGTTGCGATTTGCATTTTGAAAAACTCTGCTTTAGAAGTTCTCTTCCCAGTGTTGTGATCCCAGTTGATATAACTGGACAGGATGTTCCCAGAATGGAACTCTAGATCAAAAGACTCTAACTTTTATAAATCATAATGGAATAGTCCCAAGACCTCTAATTAGTTTTAACATGAAAAAAACATTTATTAAACAAGAAAAAAATGTAAATACACCTTTATTTCCCCCTTAGCCGAACAACTACACATAGGTTTTAGGATTACCGTGGATTACAAAATGCGTTGTTACCTACAGTGGTCTCATTAACATAAAGTCCCTTTTAATCGCACAAGCTGACTGTGGGCAAATACCTTCTCCACTCTGAACTCCAAGTGAATGTTTGTGGATGTCTTCTCAGAATCTGCCTCCCCCCAGGTGATTATCACGTGATAGTTTCCAAACTCCTTTCCCAAAAAGCATACTTTAAAATCTTCTCATAATTATGCTTTCCCTTAGCAGTATGCATTCCGAAATTCAGACCTGGTTTTCCAAATAATGCTTTTAAACAAAGCTTCCGCTCCATTTTTAACAATGAATCCAATCCAGAATTTTACACCACCCCTTTAGGATTTATTTGTCTTGACTGCTGCTCACAATTGCTTAACTCTATTACCAGACTGTGTTAAAATGGCATCAGGCATCTGTTTTACCTTTTAAAGGCTGTTGTCCCACTTTAAATTTGGTTACTGCAATTGTATCTTTAACTCCGATCACTTTGTTTACTCTTCGCTGAAATCGGAAGAAAGATACCTTGGTCTCTGTTCATTTAACTCCAGTCGTCTTAAACATTCTTTCTGACCCAATTCCCTAGTCATCAGGACTGAAACTGGTTCTTCAGGAAGCCTGCCTCTTGCAGCTCCCGTCCTGTCTAATCTTTCTTATGGCAGAGTTGAGAGATGATCACCCTCCGAGGCCCTGGACCAACTGCCCACAAATTCAGCTAAAAATAAAACTTAAGCTTTTTTTATCCTTACAAGGGCCTCCCTCCACTTGCTAAGCTACCCCAATATACTTATGCCTTTTATTCATTCTTCATGCCTTGCCCTCCCTATGCACATTATAAACACAGTTGGAACTTAATCAACCCTCACACATACAAACACCTTTGTCCGCCATGAATCTAACTATAGGTTTTACCCTTCCAGTCGTAGAAATATTAAATTAAGCCCACTTAAAAACAATATCTTATTTCTAATGTTTACCAATACATGTTTACCATCCCTACAATATGCCTTAAAGCTACCTTTGTTTTTCTACCATCTGAATTGATCAACTTGCACCCATATTCTCACGTAGAAGCTTGTTTCCTAGTATATGACAATATGGCAATGATATTGCACAAAATATTATGAACTCCCATTTCTTCACAATGGATTGAGCACTGGGGCTGAAAGGCCTTGTGTTGCTCTGAAGTTTCTAATGTTCATATCTCACCAATATTGTTTGAAAATTTCATAAAGGTAGAACTCCAATGTATTGAAGGGGGGAAGTGGTTTGTGCTGAATGGTTCTGCTATATAGAGAATAGAAGGGAATTACCATCATTCTCTTTTTAGAGTGAAATCATGTACAGAAATGGCACAGCATTTTATGAATGACAGTGCACTTGACTATTTCAGCTCTGCTGTAGGAATTTGTAGCAGGTAGATGGCAAATAGAGATCCATTTAATCACAGGGTGATCATGTAGCACGTGGCACAGTAGTTAGCACTTCTGCCTCATAGCTCCAGGGACCCGAGTTCTATTCCAGCCTCGGGTGACTGTCTGTGTGGAGTTTGCACTTTCTCCCCGTGTCTGCATGGATTTCCTCCGGGTGCTCCAGTTTCCTCCCACAGTGCAAAGATGTGCGGGTTAGGTGAATTGGCCGTGCTAAATTGCTCCTTAGTATCCCCTTAGGTTGGGTTATGGGGATAGGATGGAGGCGTGGGCTTAAGTAGGGTGCTCTTTCCAAGAGCCAATGCAGACTCGATGGGCCGAATGGCCTCCTTCTGCACTGTAAATTCTATGGTTCTATGAAATAATGTTCTTGTACGAATTTACCGTCCAGACTTTGCAGCAAGGAAATCTTACATTTTACTTTTCTCAAGCTTTTTAAACTGGGAACTAAGTGGATATTTAATTAATGTTCAAAGCTTGCTTTTTTTTTTGGCAGTCTTTTAAATGACAGTCATCTTCACACACAGACCTGGATGAAACTCCCGTAAGATAAGTTATGTTACATTATCGGAGAAAAAAGATCCTGTTTATCATGTTAAAAAACAACTGATTGCACTGATGAAACTGTTGTTGAAGTGTTCTTCAAAAAGCAAAAACGGCATTGTAAAGTCTTATGTGATGTTACCATATGTGAACCTTTGCCTGTCAGTCAGTGAGGCACGATTATATCAGAGCAGATGGTGTCTCATTTTGCCAGGAACGGAAGCTAACTGAAAACTCCTCACTGGGCCAGTAATGTTTCTGAAGTAAGAATTTTGTTTAGTAGGCTTAGCAATGCACTTCCATCTCGTCTAGGTATTCTGCCATACTCCGTTTTCTGTATGTAATTTACAAATTACGCATTTTCTTGCAAAATAAAGCTTTAATATTATAATTCATACCTTGTCTATTTTTTATTTGCTTTGATTTTACATTGTGTTGGCATTTGGTGAGAGAGTTTTGTGGCATAGCGGTAGCATCCCTACCTCTGGGCCAGAAGCTCAAGTCCAACTCCAATACATCATGGCCATGGAAGTTGTGTTCATAACATGTTGATTATCAGCATAGAAATCCTTCCAATATGCCTGATAGCAGACAGTAAGAATAGGAAAGTTTCTTGCTTTGCTTAGCCATACTGCAGTACTTTGTCAAGTATAATCATGAGTGGCATGGTGGAGTAGTGGTTAGCACTGTTGCCTCATGGCGCCGAGGACCCGGGTTCGATCCCAGCCCTAGGTCACTATCCATGCGGAGTTTGCACATTCTCCCCGTGTCTGCGTGGGGCTCACCCCTACAACCCAAAAAAGATGTGCAAGGAAGGTGAATTAGCCATGCTAAATTGTCCCTTAATTGGGAAAAAAAAAGAATTGGGTACTTTAAATTTTTAAAAAAGTATAATCATGGACCAATCCAAAGGAAATCCATTGTTGCCAATGCCTGGGATCTGGAGGTGGAGGTATTTGGTAACAAATTAAAATTTACGAACATATAACAATTTGCACCTAACAGGCATCATGATATAACTGCTATATAACGTCTTCAGGATAAAAATTGTAGGAAGTTCCTCTCCCTCCCCAAGGAAAATCCTTACAAACATTTTAATCCCTTTGTTACTATCGCCTTTCATCTCCAAACCACAACATGCCTGCCAGAGTTGTGGAACAGCTGGAATATCTCCATCGTGTACTGGTGAACAGTCGACTCTATGAAGTGGGACAGATTGGGCCTGACTTTCTCCTTTTGTTCCCTTCATGCTCTGCACTCTGTGGAATTCTACCTTCTGGTCTGCCTGAAAACCAGTGATACTCTCCTAATGATGGTGCAATTTGAGTGGTAGCTGAGGCTGAGTTTAGACTGATCTGGAGAAAATGAGCTGCTCCCTATTTTTATTAATCATTTTGAAATGCAAATTGGGCAGGTCACCAAAAACAATTTATTCTGTCCAGCATCCATGAAGATGACCTATAACTTTGTGACCTGGGTGCATGCAATAAGGTTGGAGTTAATCCAAGTGCAACAATAAAAGCTGTGTTTCCAAGTTATTGCTACATGATAAGCTTTGTGACTTACAGGAGGCAATCACAGATGGCATGGAGATTGCAGTGTCACCCAGAAGTCTGCACAGTGAGCTGATGTGTCCTATCTGTCTAGACATGCTGAAGAACACTATGACAACCAAAGAGTGCCTACATCGCTTCTGCGCTGATTGCATTGTTACTGCCCTCAGGAGTGGGTATGTAATAGCAGACTGGCTGCTGGGATCCTCCCCTGACTCTTTGCCTCATGAAGTGTAGGAATAACGAGAAATTGGGCTGTATGTACCTTAATAATGAAAATCCAGAAATGCTTGGAATATGGCATTTGTTCATGAGTATTACAGTTGGACAAACTGGCTTTGACTGTGCCGCTGCAGAAGAGCAAAATGTTAATTTCTTCATCACAATCCCCTTTCTGCCAATCTATCAGCAATGTGGGCAGGCAAACAGCAGGTGCTTGGGACCTCCGTATGGCCATTGTTTTTTTTAAAAGGAAGTGAACCAAGGCCCTGGTAAAATAGTAACCGAATATTTATCAGTGCTGGGTGTGGAAAGCCATTAGTGAAAAACAGTGCACCCATTCAGTAGGCGATGCATTTTCAGGATTTATCCCTTACAACATTTAGCAGAAATTAAGTAGGGAAGTTTGATCCTTTTTTTCATATAACTTTCAGTTTGAGTTTATTATTTTTTTAAAATTCTCTCCATTTGCTCTTGGCCAGCTCTTTAACAGTCAGCTGGAGTCAGGTGAGAGTGCTCAGAATTGAAAGGCCCCACCCCTCCCCTTGAGGGAGTCAGTTGGTTTCTGGTTAGTTATTCTCCACAACAGCACAGTTGAAACTGCGATTCGCTGTGTAGGGAATCATGGCCATGAAGCCATGGCCTGTGACTCCTTGGTTCTGATTTTGGAATCCCAGGCCAGTGCACAATCCTAGTGCCCCAACATTTTTTTTTTAAAAAATTCTCTGTCATCTTTCCTGCTGAACTTACCTGAAGGAGTTGATTCCTTGCAGAGTTAGAGCAATGCCTACATTTCACAGGCATTACAGTTACATGGGTAAAAGATGGTGAATCGGAGATGTATTAACTGATTGCAGGATCAAAATTCTGTTCCAGTGGAGGGTTACAATTTTATTCTGTGGGGACAGATGAGAACAATTGTCCATAAATTCTAGCATACCATGTTATTTTAAAAAGTGAAATTAACCGCAGTATTTCAAGAATATCTTTTGTCAATTGCAGACCTTTGACTTTAAGATAGTTCAGTTGCATAACTTGCAGAATTAATGAAGAACTTATCTTATTAGAAACAAAGAATGTCCGACATGTAGAAAGAAACTGGTCTCCAAGAGATCGCTGCGGCCGGATCCGAACTTTGATGCACTGATCAGCAAAATATATCCCAGTCGAGATGAGTATGAGGCACATCAAGAGCGGGTGCTAGCCCGAATCAGCAAGCATCATAACCAGCAGGCCCTGAGCCACAGCATTGAAGAGGGACTCAAAATGCAAGCACTTAATAGGTAAGGAGTGAATATCATTCCAAATCGAGCAAATCATATTGTATATTCTTAAATGTTAGAGGAGGAGGACCAGTGGGGATCCAAGTGCGTGTCTTGTGACACCGTTATAGTGCCAGCTGAGTCTCTGCTTTTAAATGGAGGGAAGATGTGATTACAACACTTGCAGAAGTAAATTCTTCAATCAAATAAAGAAACATACAGAATTATTCTAAAAACAGTTTTGACACGTGTAATAAAAACAGAATTAGCCTGCAACTCCTGATCACTTTTGTGTGTTACATATTACAGTTGGAGAAACACACCGATCAGATGATACATTTTTTGCATTTATTCTTCTGACGAAGCATTGTGTCTACGAATTGCATATCAAATGATTTTGTGGATAGATGTTAGGCGAAAAGTGCACAGATACAGTAGTATGCCATTTGATTGAATTTTACGTTCAGTTTGTGAGAGAGGAGTGGGCTGAGACTGTTTTAAAACTTAAGGCAATTATGAAGGCAGAAAAGCAGAGCTGTCTAAAGTGAATTGGCAAATTAGGTAAAGGATAGGTCAATAGAGGTGCAACGGCAAACATTTAAGGGGATATTTCAGAATGCACAGAATAGATACATTCCAATGAGTGAGAAAAAGTCTATGTTTAACGAGAAAAGTTAAAGATATTATCAAACTTAAAAGATAAAGCAAATAATTGTGCAAAGGCAGGTGATCGGTCATAAGATTGGAAATGGCAGATGAATGAACAGGTATTTTGCATCACTCTTCACTGTAGAGGATGTAAGTAACATCCCAGAAGCGGCTATAACCCAGAAAATGGAAGGAAGGAAGGAACTCTGGAAAAATACAGTCACCAGAGAAGTGGTACTGAGTAAATTGTTAGAATAGAGGGCTGACAAGTGCCTTGGGTCCAGATGGACTTCATTCACGGGTCTAAGAAAAAGTGGCTAGTGAGGTAGCTGATGGTTTTAATTTCCCAAAACTCCCTTGGTTCAGGGAATGTTCCACTAGATTGGAAGATAGCAAACATAACTCCATTATTCAAAAAGGAAGAGAGGCAGAACTCTGGAAACTGTAGGCCTGTTAGTTTAATATCTGTTATAGGGAAAATATTAGAAGCTATTATTAAAGAAGTTATAGCAGGGCACTTGGACAAACTCACATTAATCAGACAGAGTCAACATGATTTTGTGAAAGGGAAATCCTGTTTAACCAACTTAGTGGAGTTTTTTTTAAAGGAAGTAACGTAATGGGGAACTGGTGGATGTACTATACTTGTTCATGTTATAGGAGGTAACATATTAGCATAGATCTAAGATTGGTTGGCTAACAGGAAACAGAGTAGGCATAAATGTGTCTTTTTCAGGTTGTCAGGATGTAACCAGTAGTGTGCCGCCGGAATCAGTGTGCGGGCCTCAATTATTTATAATTTATATAAATAACTTTGGAAGAAGGGATTGAAGGGATGTTTACCAAATTTGTTGATGACACAATGATAGGTAGGAAAGTAAGTTGTGAAGCAGACATTAGAAGGCTACAAAAAAGTAGCTTGAGTGAATTGACAAAGATCGGGCAAATGGAGTATAATGTAGAAAAATGTGAAATTGTCCCTTTTGTCAGGATGAATAAAAAAGAAGCACATTACCTAAATGGTGAGAGATTGCAGAGCTTTGAGATGCAGAAGGATTTGGCATGAATCATGAAAGGCTAGAACACAAGTACAGCAAGTAATTGGGAAAAGCTAATAGAATTATCATTTATTGTCAGGGGAATTAAATACAAATGTAGGGAAGTTATGCTTTAGTGGTATAGGGCACTAGTGAGACCACATCTGGAGTGCTATGTAGAGTATTGGTCTCCTTATTTAAGAAAGGATGTAAATGTGTTGAAAGCAGTTCAGGGAAGGCTTACTAGACTAATACCTGGAATGGCAGATTGTCTTATGAGGAAAGGTTGAACAGACTAGGTTTAGAAGAGCAAAAGGCAACTTGATTGAAACTTTTAAAACCATGAGGGGCCTTGACAGGTGGAAGTGGACAGGATGTTTCCTCTTGTGGGAGAATTGAGAGCTAGGGGTCGCTTATTTAAAATGGAGATGAAGTTTCACTCGGAGAGTTGTGAGTCTTTGGAGTTCTGTTCCTGAAAAGCTGGTGAAAGCAGTCTTTAAATATTTTTAAGGCGGGGTGATAGATTCTTGATAATATGGGGGTTATGGGTTATTAGGGGCAGATGAGATGCAATTTGAGATCACTATCGAATTGGCCATGATTTTATTAAATAGCGGAGCAGGCTCAAGGGGCTGAATGGCATCCACCTGCCCTTGTTCGTATGTAGCCCTTCAGTATACGCAGTAATTAGAAAGGATGCAGTAACTCCAACTTTATCCAGCCCAGTTTGGATTCTGATGCCAGGCTTCAAAGAATACAGCAGAATTCCTAAGTGTTGAAGTAGAAGATTGAAATATTGATGTAAAAGAACAATGTTCTTTTTAAAACACTTCTATTGCCTTTATTATAATCCTTTAAAGTTGCATGCTTAAATCTATGATTATGCAATATTAGTATGCAGTTACTTATCACAGCTGAACTTTAATTACTATTAATGGCCCAGTTAGTAGGTGGACTTCTTTCATGGGATTCATTGTTTTCTAACACAATTGCGAACACACTTAAGTCAATATTGATCAGCACTGTTTAATGGGAATGCTTCGGAATGATTTAGTACACATCAGCAAGTTTCTGTTAAGAGAATTCAATACTGGCCATTTAGAGCAGCACATCTGATTAGCAGTGATAAATAAACTAACATGTCTTTACTACTGCTTGTAAGTGCACTGCAGTATTGATTGGCAAAAGCAGTTTTGTACTACTGATTATCTAAGTCCCTAAGCTGCATTTTATATTACATCTGTGTCATCAGAGGAAGCATTGTAATATACGAGCACTGAGACAGGGGAGTTTACAAGAGACCTCCAGAGGCAAACATAAATGGTGGTCTTTAGTCACCATTTCATATGAGCATGAATAGCTTTTTGCATGGCTGGTCCATGTTTCCAGAGACTACAGGGGAATTCCATTGGCAGAAAAATAAAAAATGCAAACCTGACTTTTGAGCAATAGCTGTGTCGATATTGTAACTGTTGCTTGTGTCAGTGCTGCATTATAGACAGGATGGGTTCAAAGTACCAGCAGTCTAAGCAGTTACAGAATGCAAAAAGTGAAGTAATTGCAGAAACAAGACTGAATAACGGATTGGGAAGAAAAATAATTAAAAGAATGTGATTTAGATACTGTTGCAATGTTAGATGTAGTAATTCATTAAGAAAGACTTTTGTACTAAGGCAATCATTGTTTTGTTTTCAAATACTTTTCTTCCCATTTGCTTTCCTCTTCTATGAAAAGGTTGTATTTTACTCATTTCCAGTTTTTCAACAATATCTTTTTTTTTAAAAAGCTTACTTTTAAGGTTCCTATGTGACAAATTTCAAAAGTGTACAACGTTTGATCAATCAAAGCTTTTTTTGCGAGACTAACATTTTAACATAATTGTGTTTTACATTGAACCCACAAACCTCTGACTCAGCAGCAAGAGTGCTGAATCCAGACCCACAACAAAGTCATTGGGCTAGTTCAGTAAATCATCATGATACTCGGCAATTAATAGTTGTACTCAATTAACGTGAATGCAGTGAAAAATAAAGAAAAGTGATTTCTGTTCTAAATCACAGGTGTAAAGCCCAGTAAGAATTTTAATGACTAATTTGGAAACGTTATTCAAATTTCACGTTTATGCTTGGTATTTTAGGGATGTAGAAGTTCGTAGGTGTTAATCCTTGCCTGTCTCTTGGAGTGCAGACCTTTTTGAGGCCTGAAAACCATTAAATTACTCTGGTAGTGAGCAGGAAACATGGAACACTGTTCAGTTACATAAACTTTTAAAGAAATGTTATGCTGTTTAATTTGTGAGTCGATAAGCTGCATTGTAACAAAAATGAACCAAGACTATTTGAAGAACTAAATATTTTAAAGCCTTTGCCAACCATTTGTACTTGTGATTAAATATTTGATTCTTTGATTATTCAAATACATTAAACTGTTATAAGAGTGACAAATCAGCTGATTGGTACTCTGCATTACAGTAACATCCCCTGAATGAATCTAAGGTGCATTGTCATTTACATTTTATTTGACCACTTTCATGCCAACATATTGAATTATTGTTCGTTTGGTACAGAGCGCAGAGAGTGAGAAAACATCAGGCTGAGAATGGCAGTGGAGCAGAAGACAACGGGGATAGTTCACATTGCAGTAATGCCTCCCTGCACAGCAACCAAGAGGCGGGACCAAGTCAAAAACGTGCAAAGACGTCAGATGATTCGGGTCCAGACCTTGACACCACAAATGAGAATGGAACGGGGGATCCTGATCCAGTGACTGATGGAACCAATGAAATTGAACTGGTCTTCCGGCCTCATCCGACACTAGTGGAGAAAGATGAAACAGCACAGACCAGGTATGTAGGTGAGAAGGATTAATGTTATTCACCGGATCAGAAGAATTCAGAATTTTCTTTTTAAAAGGAAAGCCCCAAATACTGGTAGCAAAAATAGAAATTTGTGGAAATGTATGTCCGGTCAAGTCAGTATCTGAACAAGAAAGAGAGATCAATTATTCTGGAGTGATACTTCATTACCGTAGAAATTGAAGGCCTAGGATCCCTTGCAGCCTTCAAGTCAACAGCAGTGTTATGAATAAAATCACAGGCTCAAGAGTACCGATGCAAAAGCAAAACAGTTTACAGTTCTGGTATTTAAAATATTAAAGGATGACAAATATAATGGTGAAATGGGAAGAAGCATGGCACTCAATGGAGTTCAACGAGGAGAAGCTGTTTGGGATGAATAATATGGCAAGACCGTGTTCTTAATGGCATGATTATTTGAGAAGCAAAGATGAGCAAAGAGACCTTGATGTCCATATACACAAATCCTTAAAAGGGGAAAGGCAAGTTCACAAGATGGAGCAAAACTACATGGTTTACTTGGGTTTAAAAATAGACAAACAAAATATAAAAGCAAAGTGGCCATGCCACTTTATAAATCGCTGGCTATGCCTCAAGCTGATAATTGTGGACAATTCTGGGTACCAAGTTTTGGGAAAGATAGAAAGGCCTTTAAAAGTTTACAAATGAGGCTTACCAGTATATTACCAGGATTGAGGGACTTGAGGAGTGTTTGTAAAAGTTAGGACTGATTTCATTGGTTTACAAGATTGAGAGGTATTGATAAAGTAGATAGAGAAAATGTAAAGGTCATAGATTGAAAAATCATTGGCCAAAGATTTGGAGGGGAGATGAGAGTGTTTCATTGAGATGTCAGGATCTCGAACACTACCTGAAAAAGCAATGGAAGATGATTAATTTTAAAAAGGCTTTGGACAGATTCTGGTGAATGAGAAACTTCAGGGTAACGGACATAAAGTGAGGTTATGAAAACGAGTGATATTGTTGTTTCAAAGAATCAGGACAGGCGCAATGAGCTGAATGGCCTCTTTCCGGGCCTTACATTTCTATGATACCATGTAAAATGTTCAGACTTGAAGCAGTGTGACATGAATGGAGTTGTGGGGCCGGATTCTCCGACCCCCCGTCGGGTCGGAGAATCGCCGGGGGGCGGCGTGAATCTCGCACCCGCCGGCCGCCGTATTCTCCGGCACCGGAGATTCGGCGGGGGCGTGAATCGCGCCGTGCCGGTTGGCGCCCCCCCCCGGCGATTCTCTGGTCCGCAATGGGCCGAAGTCCGGCTGCTGCTATGCCGTTCCCGCCGGTGTGAATTGAACCAGGTCCCTTACCGGCGGGACCTGGCGGTGCGAGCGGGCTCTGGGGTCCTGGGGGGGCGCGGGGCGATCTGGCCCCGGGGGGTGCCCCCACGGTGGCCTGGCCCGCGATCGGGGCCCACCGATCCGCGGGCGGGCCTATGCCGTGGGGGGCATTCTTTTACTGCGCGTCGGCCATGTAGGTCTCCGCGATGGCCAACGATTAGGTGACCTGCGCATGCGCGGGGATGACGTCAGCAGCCGCTGACGCTCCCGCGCATGCACGGACTCCCACTGGCCGGCGGAGTCCCTTCGGCCCCGGCTGGCGTGGCGCCAAAGGCTTTCCACACCAGCCAGCGGGGCGCCAACCACTCCGGGGCGGGCCTAGCCCCTAAAGGTGCGAAGGAATCCGCACCTTTGGGGCGGCCCGACGCCGGAGTGGCTCACGCCACTCCATCCCGCCGGGACCCCCCGCCCCGCCGGGTAGGGGAGAATCCCGCCCACTATGTCTATTTTGACTATTATAAAGTCCAGTGTTAGCCTGTGCTGAGTTAGCTGATCTCTGCCAAGACTGCAGATGAGGGACTACCCTTGGCTTTGGTGACCTTGGGATAGGGAAATGAAATAGATCAACCAGAGTTTCCTCTTGATGGTTATTCATTGACTCTTGCTGGAAGTTGCACAAGTGAACATGTTTGTGTTCAGCTGTGACGGTCTTTGTGACCGAATGTTCCCCTCTGGTCTCATTTTCTAGAGTCACTCACAAAGAATGACTCTTTGGGTCAGGTATTGACACCATTCCATAATGTGTGCCATTGCTTTCAGGAAAGGAGACACAATGGAAGAAAACTGGGGACAGAAGGGTGAGGAAATGTGCATTGCTTTAAACGTGTGTACCACAGATTTGAGAGGGTTGGAAGGTCTTCCTGGAAGCCGTGACATTGTATTCTGCAAGTTTAATGGTGCTGATATTTTCTACATAGTAAAGGTGATCATAATATAGAGCATGCTACCAATTAAGACCTACCTGTTCTATGACTCTAAATATTTTTCTCTTTTAACCAAGGCAGGTCACGGTTGGTGTCCAGAGGATTGTGGGGCGCACACCGGTGTCGAGAAAGCGGTAAGCAGTTTCACTGCAACCGGTTTCTCCACAAACCAGTAACAGACCACCTACATACGGAGGTCTGGGAGAATCCGCTTCATTTTGATTCACAGACACTCTTGAGTCTACACTGTCAATTGCAAACTGAACGGTGCCAGAAATGTTAAAGCGCTGCGTGACCAGTTTACACATGACAGTCAGTACTCAATTTTAGCATTTGGTCAATATGATGCAGACCTGCTGGTTTGCTGGTAGTCAGAGAGTGTTTATATGAGACAAATGGATTTGAACTCCAGTAACTGTTTCACCAGTGGGAGTGACTACAACTCCTGATGAAGCTCCCTGATCAAATTGAGTCTGGGCTGCAAAATCCACTGTCAGGCCTCTTGCTATCCTTGGGACCATGGCCATGAATATATTTTAAATCACTCCTCTTTTCCAAGTACTTATATCTCCTGGGACCTGGTTTTATAGTCCTCTAGCACTGTGGCCAAATGAGTATTCTTTTCTGAATCAAAAACAAGTGAGTTTTAAGATGAAGAATTGCATTTGAAATTGTTCCTGACACCCTAGATATAGACCTTTTTTGTTGTCGCAACTGAGATCATCAAACTCTGCCCAGGCCAAGGAGCAGACCATTTGTGACTGAGCATTCGCTCACTCAGCCACTGAACGAGCCCCTCTGCGGACTAAATTGTGATTCTGAGATGTGTTTGACGTATTATTACACAGGTATTTGTATTTCAACAAGGCAGTGCAATCAAATTGTGGAAGGACAAGGGCAGCAGACACCTGGGAACACCACAACTTGGAAGTTTCCCTCCAAGTCACTCACCATCTTGACTTGGAAATATGTTGGCGTTCCTTCACTGTCGCTGGGTCAAAATCCTGGAACTCCCTCCCTAACAGCACTGTGGGTGTACCTACACTACAGGGACAGCAGCGGTTCGAGAAAGCAGCTCACCACTGCCTCCACAAAGGCAATTGGGAATGGGCAATATGTGCTGGGCTAGCCAGCGATGACCAAATCCCAAGGATGAATTTTTTTTTTCAACTCTGAATGGTTAGTGAAGTGATACCAGTTTGAGTGCCACAGGCGCTGGCTATGACAAATAAAACATACGCACAGAGCGGAGTCTTGAGTCTGTGGAGTTTTCAAACGCTGAAAGAAAACTCGTTGATATTGAGTCTTGTCAATCCAAGAAATGTTGTGCGTAATAGGATCTCTAACTATTGAGTAACAGGAATAAGTCTGTCTAATAACTTCTGTTAAAGTTGGTTACATGCAGTTGCTGTTATAAGACAATAAGCCACAATTGTTCAATACTTTTCATAGATAGATTTGTTTCTCCACCGTTATTTTCCCTCCTTTCCTTCCCCAAAGGTGTGACAGTATTTCCAAGACCATCTGTTTGATCAATCAAGGTAACATGGGCTGATCCTCTCCTCACCTAATAGCCACACACCACATTGCCCACGGGTGTTGCTGGTTAGCGTTTGTAAACTAGAGCCCTTGCTGATCTTTACCTTTTCAATCTAGGGCACTGGAGCCCACACTGAAGTTAGTTATACAAGTCAAGGATCAAGTCACACCTTCTTAAGCTGAACCACTCACTGAATTAACTCACTGAGATGGTCTAAAGTCTTAGTATGTTCTTAAAAACGATTAAAATTTACATATAAATTACTTCCGCTTTTACCATATTCAATATTTGGGAAGAGGAAATCGAAGGCCCTTGCAACTTTGTTACAATACAGTTAAGTAATAATTGAGCAAATATAACAAAATACATTAATTACATTGTTTATGGTTAGAAAACTTAATCCATTAATATATTCCTGACAATTTACAAGTCTTCGAACATGTGAAATATGGAGTCTGGGGAGAGGGAACGAAGGAAGGCAAATCGCATCGCCTTTCCACAAGTTCCTGTATGGTTCTCCATGTGAACGCTAACAATAAACCATGTTATGAATTTATCCCCACACCCCTTTTAAGATTGAGGAGGTTGTAGGGAGAATCTTAGTGCATGACTCCATGTCTCATGTTCTTTCTTTCTTATTTTCTGGTGTAAAAGGTATATAAAAACAACAGGAAATGCCACTGTTGATCATCTGTCCAAGTACCTGGCTATGAGGTTAGCCCTAGAAGAGCTCAGGAAAAACGAAGAAGCAAATCCAATGAATGTGGAAACAGTCAGTGAGAAGCAATACACCATTTACATTGCAACGGTGAACGGCCAGTTCACTGTAAGTATCTGAGCTGCTTTTCAGGGGGTGAGTTAACTGCAGTTTATTCCAGATCAAAAGAAAACCCCACAACTGCTGGGAATAAAGAGAACATTAGCATTTGAAAGCGAAAGGTAGGTTAAGGTTTCTTCACTAGAGAAATTCAAGTTGTATTTCCATCAGGTACTTCCACAATGAAGAGTGATTGGAGCTGATTTTCCTAGGTTGAAGAAAAATCTCACACATGCACCATCCAGCTTTTAAAACATTGGTATTTACAGTTGACTTTGGCTTAGAATGTGTGTTTCTCCAGACATTTGTTTCCTGTGTTTGGGTATAGAACCTAAATCATTTTAGCCCTTTTACCTTTGGTTACTTCCCACAGTTATACAAAGCTGGCATTGTGATTAAAGTGAAACACGTGATTCACTCATTCCCAGTGCAGTGTGCTATCCTGACACCCCATTTTCTTCACAACTCGCAGGAATACTGTGCTTTCATAGATAACTTGCCTGCAATGTTTTAGATGGTCTGCAGCTCGATTTCCCAGGGAACAACATGAACAATTTACTGATCTATATATTTCTTTTAGCCCGGGAAAGTGGTCCTCTCGGGTAATTGGGAGATTTGTAAGGTCTTTACCCCATTAACAAGGTTGATGTGAGCTATTACATCCAGTGTTCATTCCAGATGTTACATCACACTCCTTCATGAACATGCAAGTTACAGCCTCATTTTCTGTGGTTTGAAGGGATGTGTACTGTGGGGGCAATTCAAATGAAAAGTGGCTTCCGTTCATTTTACACCACCTGTTTGGTATCTTGCTACTGTTGCACCAGAGTGGAGCTAGAGGGTGAAAGGATAGCTAAAGAGAGGGAATCTTTTGACGGTGAAAAGTTCACAAACAAATATTTTAAGGGCGTTCCAGAGGCTGTGGGGATAATGGATTCAGTGGGTGCAGCAGAGGGAATGGAGAATGAGAAGCTGGTGTTGAAGAAGCAGTAGGTATGCAAAGGCTGCATAGCTGGAGGAGATCACGGAGAGTTACAGCCACTGAGGGAGCTGAAGGTGAAAATGAAGATCTTAATTGCAAATCAATGAAGGTCGGGACCAGTGCAATTTGGCAAAGATGAGAGTTGCCTTTTGTTCAGGAAATAATGTGGGCCAGCTTCCAGCTGATGAAATGATAGTGCAGATGGGGAAAAATAATGGGAGACCTGAAAGATCTTTTGGTGGTGAGGGGAACTGCTTTGCCAACAAATTGGATTTGAGAAACAAACTGAGTTTCACTGTGCAGAATGCACAGGTTGCAAACATGTGAGCTCCGACCATTGGAGCAGGACACAGGCAAGTATTAAGTATTATGAGGACAGCTTCAGGACTGGATTCATGTTGCTACCAACATAAATATGAGATTAAATTCATCGTGTACCAGCAGCCTAGGTGGCCTCAGCTAAAGGTTCACATATATCATAAAGGTTTTCTTTATCTTGTGTTTCCTCACTGTTAAATAGAAATGCACCAGGAAAATCATTGAAGTAGTCCCATTATTTGATGAGAATGGGATATATTTGGACAATTCTGATTGTTACTAGCCACAGTAATGCAGTGCTATTGTTTCACATGGCTATATTTTTCTGAGAGCTGTCCACTTGAGCAATGATCCGTGCTTGTTGTGAGCTCGTTCATTCAAGTTTATCTGGGATCCTCAACAGTGAACAAATGAGCATTGTCCCCAACAACAAGCAAGTTCAAAGGATGCCTGAGATTGGGATTTGATTTTGAGATCCTCCTCTCTGGCTGCTTGTCCATGATGTTTTCAGATGTTCAAGTCTTTTTATTTTTGCAACAATAAGCCACATTTTGAAAGCAGCACCCTTTCTTTCATCTGTTTTGCTGTGGCTTTTACAACAGAAGTTTAAAGTGAGACTATTAGTAGTATCTCGGGAAGATGGGGCCGAGCTGCCACTGGAGATAAATATTCAGAAGAAACTATCAGTGATTTGGGAGAAAAGTTTGAAAAGTCACCAGGGTCAGTTGAACGTCATCTCAGAATATATGGGAGGAGATAACAGAGAGACCAATGATAGTACAAACTATTTTGGAAACAATTTATGCCAAAGAACTGGTGGGTGGACAATGTTACACTTTGATTCATAAAGAAAGTCAAGAAATTGTAGGACAGCGATAACCAAATAGTGACTCAGTTAAGGGTAACCTCCAGAATCCTAAATGCGGGATAGATCAAAGTGTTGACCATTGGGTAGGTGGGGCTACTGGGTTGCGGGGATGAGATGGAGGTGTGGGCTTGGATGGGGAGCTCTTTCCGGGGGCAGGTGCAGACTTGATGGACCGGATGACCTCCGTCTGCACTGTGGATTTGATGATTCTATGATATCAAGAGACATGGGCAGTATTTTCCACCCAAGATCGGAAATTTCCTACTGGGGTCAATAGAGCGTTAAATGATCCGTCCCGCCCGCGACGATTCACGCGGAACCGGAAAATTTAAATTTACCCCATGGTTTTAACGGGCAATAAAAGACTGCACCCTCGTCTATACAGTATGCTGCAGAAAAATACGTAATATGGAGCTCCCACTGAGGTAATCTAACTCCGCAATAAACTAGAGTCCTCTATGAATTCTACATGATTCAGAGACTTCTGATAATGTTAGTTTTCAATCAATTATAGTCAGACGGGGGTGGCAGGTGGTGCAGTGGTTAGTTAGCACTGGGACTGCGGCACTGAGGAACCAGGGGCGTCATTCTCCGACCCCCCCGCCGGGTTGGAGAATCGCCGGGGGCTGCCGTGAATCCCGCTCCCGCCGGTTGCCAAAGTCTCCGGTACCGGATATTCGGCGGGGGCGGGAATCGGGCCGCGCCAGTTGGCGGGCCCCCCCGCTCGATTCTCCGGCCCGGATGGGCCTGTCCCACCGGCGTAAATTAAAGTACCTATTTACCGGCGGGACAAGGCGGCGTGGGCGGGCTCCGGGGTACTGGGGGGGGGGTGCGGGGCGATACGGCCCCGGGGGGTGCCCCATCGGTGGCCTGGCCCGCGATCGGGGCCCACCGATCCGCGGGCGGGCCTGTGCTGTGGGGGCACTCTTTCCCTTCCGCCTCCGCCACGGTCTCCACCATGGCGGAGGCGGAAGAGACACCCTCCACTGCGCAGGCGTGGGAAACTGTCAGCGGCTGCTGACGCTCCCGCGCATGCGCCGCCCCGATATGTCATTTCCGCGCCAGCTGGCGGGGCAACAAAGGCCGTTTCCGCCAGCTGGCGGGGCGGAAATCCCTCCGGCGTCGGCCTAGCCCCTCAATGTTGGGGCTCGGCCCTCAAAGATGCAGAGCATTCCGCACCTTTGGGGCGGCGCGATGCCCGTCTGATTGGTGCCGTTTTGGGCGCCAGTGGGCGGACATCGCGCCGTTTGGGGAGAATTTCGCCCCTGGTTCGAATCCCGGCCCTAGCTCACTATCCGTGTGGAGTTTGCACATTCTCCCCGTGTCTGCGTGGATTTCACCTGCACAACCCAAAGATGTGCAGGTTAGGTGGATTGGCCACGCTAAATTGTCCCTTAATTGAAAAAAAATAATTGAGTACTCTAAATTTTTTATTTTTTTATTTTAGTCAGACGTGTACAACTAACAGCAAAATCTTGCCATTAGTAATCCAGTAAAAGTGACTTGTATATCAGTTCAGCAATTGACAGTGATCTTGAGTTTAGTCACAGGTTTAAATTCCACTCCACAATCTAGGCTGACACTTCAGTGCACTATTAAGGGAGTGCTGCATTGTTGGGGACACCATCTTTCGAATGTGCCATTAAATTGAGGCACAGTCTCGTTTCTCAGGTTGGCATAACTAATCGTAGGCATTTGACACCTTTTCCTCATCTCGTAGCTTTAGCAGAGCTGCTGCTATGAGAGTGTCAGGGTTAATTCAGCCTCCCATCTGTTGGATGTTACTGAATGTATTATTGAGGTCAGAGGAAAGGAAAATATAAAACAGTAAACCTAAGCAGATGGTGATGCTTTACTCTGGTTTTCTGACTGTGGCCCTTGTGCCAATCACTGGTGACTCTTCATAAAGGGTTTGTCAAATTTACTGTTGTTTTTATTTTTTTCCAGTTGCTGAATGGCTCCTTTTCACTGGAGCTCGTTAGTGAGAAATATTGGAAGGTGAACAAACCTATGGAACTATATTATGCACCAACCAAGGAACACAAATAGGCATTGATGCAAGATCTATGCCAAACAAATGAAGATTGTGCTTTTGATGGTTGTGACATATTTGTCTTCCACACAACAGCAAGCAGTATCGTGAGATGTTCCATTGAATAAAAACTTGTCACATGTTCAGATTTACAGATCTGTGACTTCCAAATTCACAACTGAAACATCGCAGGTTTGGACAAGAGGATTTTCTTATCTGATCATGATATTGTGGCCACCGCCGGGAATTCAGGAAATAGGAGTTTGTAGTGTGTTGCTTCTCAGTTTCTTGGTTTATGGATTACATCACAGGCAGTAGATCTATGTTTATTTTTTGGTTGCTCTGAATCTCTTGTGAACCTTTTGGCAAAGGTCTAATGTCATATTTAACAATTTTTTTTGGGGGGGGGGAGAAATATTTTTTCTCGCTACCTTGCACTTCTCCCGAAAATGTCAGTGGATGGTGGAGTATGATACAATAGCAGCTCTCCAACCCCCATTTTAAGTGACCGTTCATCAGATGAGAGTTGGGGCATTGAGCATTGATAGACCGATAATAGAAGAAACTGAGAATATCACAGGGTTCCTCCCTTTAACCCAAGGGGCAAGGGCTAATTGTCATGCCCCAAGCTGGGCTCTGGCTGTAGATTGAACCTGGGGCCATGTTATATAGTGTATTAATCCACTAAGTTATTGGGAGGGAAACAAAATATTTAATTTGAAGGCAAGTATCCTTTAATGTTGCAAAGCTTATGGTTTTAAACAAATTCTGCTATTCCAAAACGAAGTGCTACAGGATGCCAAGGCATTGCAAACACAGATAAATATATTTTCAGTGTCTTTCTTTAAAAAAAAAAACATTTTTCATGTAAAATGGGTATTTATGTTGTCAATCAAGTACTGGTAGTTGTACCGTGAAACTATACTGTACCTGGGCATCTATTACTTATTTGTACACTGTTACCATCAAATTGAAATTAAATAATACTGTTTCTTTGCTTGAATAATAATTGCAGTAATTATTAGAGAGCATAAACCCATTTATAGGTGAAGGGGTAAGCAATTTTAATGTGTTCTTGAATAATTTCAAGTACAGGTGTAGGATTTGAACCTGGACGCTATTTGTAGTAGTGCCAGGCATTAAATCCTCTTAACCAGCAGCAGAAAATGTTGGAAATACTCTGATAATCATCAACCTGAAGCGTTCCCTCTGTTTCTCCCTCTCAACAGATGTTGCCAGTCCCTGCCGAGTATTTCTAATGTTTTCTGTTTTGTTTTCAGATTTTCAGCATCTGCTGTATTCATTCTCCTTCTGTTTTGAAGCTGCTCCAGAAACCTGTTTCAAAATGATCTCAAATTGCATTTAATTTATGGACTTAATCAAAGCTTAAGGGCTGTTTGTGCTCAGAACATGGTAAAACAGAACTGTGTCATTGTCGTTTGTGCATTAGAAAGTTCCTTTCATAAATTTCAACAGTTATGTTCATAAACCATCTCAATAAACGCAAGAATCAGCATTAGAATACCACATGTCAGACTTGCCAAAGGGATTGCGAGGCTCCACCTGGCCAAACATCATCATAAAATGAATCTGAAAATTTGCAACCCTGCTTTCAAAGCGTACGTTCTTCACATTTTATGGGTTTCTGAAGAATCTTATTGAACCATGGAGCAGATACAACTTCAACTTGGGAAAAGGGCCTACCACTTCCTGTTGCTACCCCAGCATTATCATGAGTTATTTGTGGTATGCTATTTTAGGTCTAGTTATTGACATTTCCTTTTATGTTTGGTTGATTTCCTGACATTTTAATAGCCGCTCACAGTAACTACTGAGCTGTTAGGCTGGTTGCTGATAGCTTTAAAATGCAAACAACACCTGCAGCCACAGCCTCTCAAGTGTTAGTTTGGAGGTTATTGTGGCTAAGTGTTCTGAATATAGGGCATGACAGAGAGAGACAGTTCTACACACCGGAACAAAGAAACTTTAAACGTTGGTAGATGTTGCCTACCTCTTTATACAAGGGAAAACAAAACAAAATCCACAATCAAGAAGTAAAAAGGGTCATTTGTTCTTAACCATATGCCAATGCATAACTTGCTGTTCTTTTGCCTTCTATTGGCGCTAAACTTAAGTGGTCTGATTCAGTTCAGGGACTCTCCATGTGGTAAATACTTTTGTGTGAAGAAAGACACAAATACACAATGTTATAGAATGCTGATACTGACAATCTTTATCATTCCATCATTTGGAGATGAAAGTTGTAAGTATTGGAAGTTACATTTTCCAACTGGGAAATAATTGATTAGTCTTCTGTCCTTTTTCGAAATTTTGAAAGTGGAAACTGGATACTTTGGTACCTGGGATGGGCACGTTGTCCTTTTAAAGAGAGGCTGAGTGAATTGGGCTTATATTCTCTGTTAATCTTTCTACTTATTTCTGCATTTAATGGAGAGGTTACTTCAGATTCTTTTTTTATTCTCCTCATTTTTGCACATTTTCATGAAATACACAAGATAACCCAACAATAACAAATACAGTATCAATCCCCAACCAGCATCCCCTTCAACATACAAACCTAAAAATCACACATACATTTCAAATACAACAAAACAAGACCAAAAGAAAATTAAATGGTCATCCCGTAAACAATGTGCTCAACCCCCCCACCATGTGCTCAACCCCCCCCCCAGCCCCCAGCCCCCCCCCCCCCCCCCCCCCCCCCCCAGCCCCCCCCGCTTAATGTTCGATGGCATCCAATTCTTGTAAGTGCAGGATAAATAATGTTCGTGAATTGTAGAAGCCTTCCATCCTCCCCCTCAGCTCAAACTTCACCTCTTCGAGCGTCAAAAATTCCAGTAGATCCCCCCCGCCACGCCGAGGCACAGGGTGGAGAAGCTGATTTCCACCCCAGCACGACCTACATCCGGGCGATCAGTGAGGCGAAGGCTAAAACATCTGCCCCCGCACCCGCCTGCAGCCCTGGCCGGTCCGACTCCCCGAAAGTGGCTTCTGGGGCCCCTGACTCCAAACTCACATGTACCACCCTTAAGATGACCGTAAAACCTCCCTCCCAGCACCGCTCCAGCTTCAGGCAGGACCAAAACAGGTGAACATGGTTTGCGGGACTCCTCCCACAGCGCTCACACACATCCACCACCCCCTCAGAGTCGGTTCATCCTCGCCCTCCTGAGGTGCGCCCTATACACGACCTTCAGCTGTATCAGCCCCAACTTTGCGCACGAGGTTGAGGCTTTTACCCACTGGAGCATCTCACACCACAGACTATCCTCCACAGCCTCCCCCAACTCTTCCTCCCACTTGGTTTTAATCCCCTCCAAGGATACCTTATCCTGCCCCAAAAGGCTTTCATAACTCGTCGACACCACCCCCTTCTCCATTCCCCCTGCCGTCAATACCTCTTCCAACAACGAGAGGGCTGGTGCCTCCGGGAAGCTCTGAACCTCCTCCCTGCCAAAGTCCTGTAGCTGCATGTACCTAAATATGTCCCCCTGCCCCAGTTCATATTTCTCCCCCAAACCCTCGAGCCTCTCAAAACGACCTCTCGGGACCAGGTCTTTTAATACCCTGACTCCCCTCTCCTCCCATCCCCAAAACCTCCCATACAACTTCCCTGGCTCAAACCTATGGTTTCCCCCTAATTAGCACCTCTCTTGAACCCGCCCACCTCACCAAATCTGCTTTCACCCTCCCCACCAAGCTGGTAAGATTAAACCTACGGAGCTACCCCCAGTCCCACGCCACCTGCACCCCCAGATATCTAAAGTGGGTTACCGCCCTGCGGAATAGTAGCCCCCCGCCCCACCCCCATCCCCGGCTGGGATACCACAAAGTATTCACTTTTTTCCAGGTTTAATTTATACCCCGAAAGGACCCAACAGTTTGGAGAAGCTTCAATATACCCCCCATCGACGCACCCGACCCTGACACATACAGTAATAAATCATCCGTGTAGAGGGACCCCCTATATTCCACCCCCTGCACTATTCCCTTCCACGCCCCCATGCTCCCCAGCATGATGGCGAAAAGCTCAATCGCTCGTGCAAATAACAGATAACAGAGGGGACATAGGACATCCCTGCCTGGTTCCCCGGTGCAGAGCAAAGTGCGCCAAACTCATATTGTTTAGGCGGACGCTTGCCCTTGGTTTCTTATATAATAACCGTACCCACTCCACAAACCTCTGCCCAATCCCAAATCTCTCCAGCACGCAATCAAATACCTCCACTCTACCCGATCAAAATGCCTTTTCTGCATCCAGCGCAACCACCACCTCGGTCTCCCTCCCCTCAGCCAGCGCCATAAATACATTTTGCACCTTCTTAATATTCGAGAATAGCTGCTTCTCACGAATCCTGTCTGGTCCTCCCCCATCACCTTCAGGAGGCCGCCCTCTGACCTAGCCGTCAGAACCTTCGCTAATATCTTTGCATCCACATTCAGTCGCGATATAGGCCTGTATGACCCACACGCTGTTGGGTCATTATCCTTCAGCAACAAAGAAATTGAGGCCTGCCCCAAAGTCTGTGACAGCACTCCCTTCCCTATCACCTCCTCAAACATCCCCACCATCAGTGGTGCCAACTTGTCCTTAAATTTCTTATAATAGTCCACTGGGAGCCCATCTGGTCCTGTCACCTTCCCCGATTGCATCCTCCCAATTGCCTCCTTTATCTCCTGTTCCCCTATCATCACTGGGTTATGGGGATAGGGTGGAGGTGTTGACCTTGGGTAGGGTGCTCTTTCCAAGAGCCGGTGCAGACTCGATGGGCCGAATGGCCTCCTTCTGCACTGTAAATTCTATGATCAACCCCTCCAATGTGGCCCTATCCTCTTTCCCCCAACCTCGGGTACTCCAGACCGTCCTGGAATTCCCGCATCCCCCTTGTGGCTCCGACCTACACAAATTTTCAGAGAACTCAAACACTCTGTTGATCTGGTCGGGGGCCACCACCAATTTGCCCATCCTATCCTGCACCTGGACAATTTCCCTCGCCGTCACTTTCCTCCGAAGCTGGCCTGCCAGCATGCGCCCTCCCTTCTCCCCATGCTCATAAACTGTTCCCCTCGCCCGCCTCAATTGCCGCACTGTCTTCCCTGTGGTCTACCGATCAAAACTAGCCTGTAGCTCCCTCCTTCTATCTAAAAGTGCTGGATCTGCATCCCACGCGTACCTCCTGTCCACCTCCAACATCTCATCTATCAACCTTTGCCGCTCCACCCCTTCCACTTTATCCATCTTGGCCTTAAATGATATCACCTCCCCCCCCTCACCACCGCCTTCAGAGTCTCCCATACCACCGCCTGCGATACCTCCCCTTCGCAGTTAAAAGCCACGTACTCCTCAATTACCCTCCCAATGTCACAAAAACTTTGGTCCCCCAGCAACCCCACGTCCAATCTCCACCCCGGCCTCTGCACTGTCCCCCTCTCCAAAACCATGTCCGGCCACTTGGTGCATGATCCGAAATTGCTATCGCCTGAGTACTCTGATCTCTTAACCCCAGCCAAATATCAGCTCGTGCAAATCCAAGTCCAGAAGAGCCCCACACACCTTCCTCAGGAACCCTACATCATCCCAGTTGGGGCCGTACACACTTGCCAACACCACCAATCTCCCCTCCAATGCACCTGTTACATATCACATATCTACCTCTCTGGTCCGCACTACCTTCTCTCTTCCCCCCCCCCCCCCCCCCCCCCCCCCCCCCGGCCCGCTGTCAAACCCTGAATGAAACACTTGGCTTATGCAGACCTTCCTGAGCCTCAGCTGATCCTTCACCCTCAAATGGGCAGCTTTGGGCAGCATGGTAGCATTGTGAATAGCACAATTTCTTCACAGCTCCAGGGTCCCAGGTTCAATTCCCGGCTTGGGTCTCTGTCTGTGAGAAGTCTGCACATTCTCCTCGTGTGTGTGTGTGTGGGCTTCCTCTGGGTGCTCCGGTTTCCTCCCACAGTCAGAAGATGTGCAGGTTAGGTGGATTGGCCATGCTAAATTGCCCTTAGTGTTGGGTGGAGTTACTGGGTTATGGGGATAGGGTGGAGGTGTAGACCTTGGGTAGGGTTGGGTGGTCTTCCAAGCGCCGCTGCAGACTCGATGGGCCGAATGGCCTCCTTCTGCACTGTAAATTCTATGATAACAAATGAGCCTCCTGTAACATAGCCACATCGGCCTTTAAACTTTGTAGGCCTCTCTCACGTTCCATATAACTAACCTAATCCGGGGGTGTCTCTTCCCCACCCCCTCCTATCCACCATTATCATAACTCTGGGCCCTGCCCACTGGACCTGACTCGCTCCCTCCCATGTTACCATCAAACTCCTCTCCCCCTCCCAAAATCCCCCCATCCACTTCCTCTCAAAAACATCTCACCCAGTATCGATCCCCTCCCCTTTTCACACCTCCTAGGCTCATCGAATCCTGTTCACCAGGCTCCAATGTCCGCAGCCTCTTCCTCTCCCACCACACCTCCGTTCACTAGCTGACCTAAGCTTGCTAGTGCGGGTGCCCATGGCCACGACCCCATCCCTCCCCCCGGTCCCAGGAAAACAGCAAGAAAATATATACCCACCTCAAACAAACATATCCAATGCAAACATACAGACCCCAGGAAAACCATCGCTACAAAAAACAGACAGAACCCCCCCCCGCCCTCCAGTTGACCTATCCAAAACAACACTTTACCCCATTTAACAGCATGAAGTAAAAATAGAATTATATACACACTTCTAACTCCCCTCCCCTCCGTCCAAAACCAGTCCTCAGTCCCATTCCTTCCTTCTGCACCAATCATTCTGCCTTTACAAACGCCTCCACCGTCTCAAAATAAACATCTCTGGAGTTGTAGGTCCCCCTCAACTTCGCTGGGTACACTACGCCGAACCACACCCCACTGTTATACAGTGCTGTCTACACTTGGCCGAAGGCTGTCTGCTTCCTCGCCAGCTCCACAGTTAAGTCCTGGTAAATACGTACACCAGCTCCAGCTCACTGCACCTTCTGCTTCGCCCAATGTGGTAACTGTTAAAGCAAACAACCACTGCTCTTGGCGGTTCATTCGCCTTTGGTTTAGGCCTCAAGGACCGATGAGCTCGGTCCAGTTCGTACCAGGAGGGTTCCTCTCCCAACTCCGCCAACATCTTGGCAAAGTACTCTGTTGGCCTCGGGCCCTCCACCCCCTCGGGCAGGCCCACGATCCTCAAATTTTACTGCCTCAATCTATTTTCCCGATGCTCCAATTTAGCTCTGTAGCGCAACAATTACTCACTCAAGTCAAGAAGTGATGAAGTCAATTGAGGCTTTATTAAGCAAGACTTGTTCCCCAGCAGCTCAGTTACAGAATGCGGCTGCTGGGAGAACTCGAGCTCTTATACTCCGCCTTCAGGGCGGAGCCAGAAGGCGGCAGATCCAATCAGGACCTGGCACCTGTCAGCCAATAGCCTCTCAGCTTCACAGGTACCGTATTACCCCAAATACATATCACCACATTCACCCCTTGTTAAAAAAGAACCCGGCGGGGTGGTGGTTCACATGGTGGTAGGGGTTTACAAAGGCTGGTCCTGGAACAAATTTCGAACAGTGGCTATGCATTTAGCCCAACCGTTAACTATGTACAAGTTCTGTCAGGATTATTATGTACAGGTTTTGTCAGAATCATTATGTACAGGTGTTGTCAGAGTTATTTACAAGTTTTCCTGGTGTCACCGCAGATTCCACGAGTCGAGCGGGTGCCCTGGTCATCCTTGTCGATCGACTCAGCCCCGGTGGTGGTGCAGGTGCTGGCTCGGGCACTGTCGTCTCTGGGAGCGTTGCGCTGTTCGTTCCTGTTTCTTTACTCCTGGGCGGGCACGGGAGTAGGACCGATCTACCCGGGAAGGGGGCGGTCGTGGGGTGCGCTGGTGGCAGGGAGGGGATGATCGGTGTTGGGAGTGTGTGTGTGTTTCTGGCGGGCGCCAGGTCCCGCAGGGAGACCGTATCCTGTCGGCCGTCGGGGTACGCCATGTAGGCGTACTGGGGGTTTATGTGGAGAAGGTGAACCCTCTCGACCAATGGGTCCGACTTGTGCGCCCGCACAATCTTTCGGAGCAAGATGGGTCCTGGGGCTGCCAGCCAGGTTGGCAGCGACGTTCCGGAGGAGGACTTGCTAGGGAAAACAAGGAGGCGCTCGTGAGGCGTTTGGTTAGTGGTGGTACACAACAGCGACTGGATGGAGTGGAGGGCATCCGGGAGGACTTCCTGCCACCGGGAAACTGGGAGATTTCTGGACCGTAGGGCCAGTAGGACGGTCTTCCAGGCCGTACCGTTCTCCCTCTCTACCTGACCGTTCCCCCGGGGGTTGTAGCTGGTCGTCCTGCTCGAGGCAATGCCCTTGCTGAGCAGGAACTGACGCAGCTCGTCACTCATGAAGGAGGACCCCCTATCGCTATGGATGTACGCGGGGAAACCGAACAGTGTAAAGATGGTGCCGAGGGCTTTAATGACTGTGGTCGCTGTCATGTCGGGGCAGGGGATGGCGAAGGGGAAACGGGAGTACTCGTCCACCACGTTCAAGAAGTATGCGTTGCGGTCGGTGGAGGGGAGGGGGCCTTTGAGATCCAAACTGAGGCATTCTAAGGGACGGGAAGCCTTTATCAGGTGCGCTCTATCTGGCCTGAGAGTGCGGTTTGCACTCTGTGCAGATTTGGCAGTTCCTGGTGACTGTACGGACCTCCTCCACAGAGTAGGGGAGGTTGCTGGACTTCACAAAATGGTAGAATCGAGTGACCCCCGGGTGGCAGAGGTCCTCGTGGAGGGCTTGGAGGCGGTCTACTTGTGCGTTGGCACATGTGCCGCGGGATAGGGCATCGGATGGCTCGTTCAGCTTTCCGGGACGATACAAGATCTCATAGTTATAGGTGGAGAGCTCAATCCTCCACCTCAAGATCTTGTCATTCTTAATTTTGCCCCGCTGTGCATTATCGAACGTAAAGGCTACCTACCGTTGCTCAGTGAGGAGAGTGAATCTCCTGCCGGCCAGGTAATGCCTCCAATGTCGCACAGCTTCCACTATGGCTTGGGCTTCCTTTTCCACTGAGGAGTGGCGGATTTCTGAGGCGTGGAGGGTTCGGGAGAAAAAGGCCACGGGTCTGCCCGCTTGGTTGAGAGTGGCCGCCAGAGCTACGTCGGATGCGTCGCTCTCGACCTGGAAGGGGAGCGACTCGTCGATAGCGTGCATCGTGGCCTTTGCGATATCTGCTTTGATGCGGCTGAAGGCCTGGCGGGCCTCTGTCGACAGGGGGAAGGTAGTGGACTGGATTAACGGGCGGGCCTTGTCTGCGTACTGGGGAACCCATTGGGCGTAATACGAAAAGAAGCCCAGGCAGCGTTTCAGGGCTTTGGAGCAGTGGGGGAGGGGAAATTCCATGAGGGGGCGCATGCGATCGGGGTCGGGGCCTATCACTCCATTGTGCACTACGTATCCCAGGATGGCCAGACGGTTGGTGCTAAAAACGCATTTGACCTCATTATAGGTGAGGTTCAGGGCGTTAGCGGTCTGGAGGAATTTGCAGAGGTTGGCGTCGTGGTCCTGCTGGTCATGGCCGCAGATGGTTACGTTGTCGAGGTATGGGAACGTGGCCCGCAAACCGTGCTGGGCAACCATTCGGTCCATCTCCCGTTGGAAGACCAAGACTCCGTTCGTGACGCCAAATGGGACCCTTAGAAAATGGTAGAGCCGCCCGTCTGCCTCGAAGGCCGTGTACTTGCAGTCACTCGGGCGGATGGGGAGCTGGTGGTATGCGGACTTGAGGTCCACGGTGGAAAAGACCTTGTACTGTGCAATCCGATTGACCATGTCGGATATGCGGGGGAGAGGGTATGCATCTAGCTGCGTGTACCGATTGATGGTCTGACTATAGTCTACGACCATCCTCTGCTTCTCCCCGGTCTTCACAACTACCACCTGGGCTCTCCAGGGACTATTGCTGGCCTGGATTATGCCTTCCTTCAGCAGCCGCTGGACTTCGGACCGGATAAACTTCCGGTCCTGGGCGCTGTATCGTCTGCTCCTAGTGGCGGTGGGCTTGCAATCCGGGGTGAGGTTCGCAAACAAGGAAGGCGGTTCAACCTTGAGGGTTGCGAGGCTGCAGATAGTGAGTGGGGGTATTGGGCCGCCGAATTGGAACGTTAGGCTCTGGAGGTTACACTGGAAGTCTAACCCCAATAGAGTGGGAGCGCAGAGTTGGGGGAGGACGTAAAGCCTATAGTTTTTAAACTCCCTCCCTTGCACCGTTAGGTTCGCGATGCAGAACCCTTGGATCTCTACTGAATGGGACCCCGCTGCCAGGAAAAATTTTTGGGTGCTCTGACGAATGGAAAGAAAACAGCGTCTTACCGTATCCGGGTGGATAAAACTTTCCATGCTTCCAGAGTCAATCAAGCATGGCGTCTCATACCCGTTGATCAGCACCGTTGTTGTTGCCTTCTGGAGCGTCCGGGGCCGCGATTGGTCCAGGGTCACCGAAGCCAGTCGTGGTTGGAGCATCGCGGCATTTTCTTCAGAACCCGTGGAGCCGTCTATGCTGGGGTCCTTGGCTATCAGCCAAGATGCCGGCATCCATGGATCGCACGAGGTCGGGGGTGGACAAAATGGCCGCCCCCATGAATCGCACATGGCCGGGGGGGGTCACAAGATGGCGGCGCCGCGGGCCGCACGTGAATCGTTGGGGGGGGGGGGCTGAGTCTGCTGTCCCTGTTCTCCCCCAGGGATTGCAGCGACCCCCGGGACTGGCACACAGCTGCGTAATGCCCCTTTTTGCCGCAGCTTTTACAAGTCGCTGAGCGGGCCGGGCAGGGCTGCCAGGGGTGTTTCGCCTGCCCGCAAAAATAGCAGCGGGGCCCACTGGGATGGTCTGGTGCTCTAGCTGCGCAGGCTTGCGGGGGGGGGGGGGGGGGGGTGGGGTGCCGGGGAGTTGGTCGCAACGGGGGTCCACAGAGCCCATGGGGCTGCCGCGCTGTCGGGGCCATAGGCGCGGGTGTTTTGTGAGGTCACGTCGAGGGAGGCTGCAAGGGCCCGTGCCTCTGAGTCCTAACGAGACTTTCTCTAACAGTCTTTGGCGAATTTGCCAGGAAGTCATACCTGCCACAAACGCAGCTCTGATTAGTAGCTCCATGTGCTCGACCACGCTCACCGACAGGCAGTTGCAGTTCCTCCCCAAAATCAAGAGTGCGCTGCAGAATACGTCGAGCGATTCTCTGGGGATTTGCCATCTCGTCGCGAGTTGGTGGCGTGCGTAGACCTGGTTTATGGGTCGAATGTAGATTCCTTTCAGCATAGCGAGCGCCGTCGGGAAATCCTCCGCGTCTTCGATGAGCGTGTAGATTTCCGGGCTCACCCTGGAATGCAGGACCTGCATGTTCTGATCTTCCGTGATCTGGCCGGGGGCCGTTCGAAGATAACCTTCGAAGCATGCTAGCCAGTGTTTAAACACAGCTGCCGAGTTTGCTGCATGGGAGCTGATTTGCAGACACTCCGGGGCAATCCTGAGCTCCATAGTCTTTTAAGCTTGCTTAATAAATTGTAGCGCAACAATTACTCACTCAGGTCGAGAAGTGATGAAGTCAATTGAGGCTTTATTAAGCAAGACTTGTTCCCCAGCAGCTCAGTTACAGAATGCGGCTGCTGGGAGACCTCGAGCTCTTATACTCCACATTCAGGACGGAGCCAGAAGGCGGCAGATCCAACCAGGACCCGGGACCTGTCAGCCAATAGCCTCTCGGCTTCACAGGTACCGTATTACCCCTAATACATACCACCACAAGCTCGCAGCCCTTTTGTTGGCCTCGACCACCCTCTGCAGCTCCCCCCCCCATCATCAAGGTTTGGTGATCGCTGTGCCTCGACATGGCTTCCTCCGTTCCCTTCATTTTCTCACCCAGCTCCCGCATCTCTGCAGATGCCTTCGACACAGCCACCTTCACCGGGGCAATTGCCTCCTCCACCACACCTTCAACGCAACCATCATCTCCTTCCTCATTACCTCCATGTGCTTTGCGAACTGCTTCCCCGGTTCCAAAGCCATCACCTCGGTCATCTTTTCTGCCGTAAGCAGTGCGGCCCCACTCAGCGACCCAGTCTCCACCATCTTGCCAGCTCCCAGGCTGGCCCTTTCACTTGACGGCGAACCCTCACTCCCTCCCTTCTTCACTGCGGTTTTCTTCTGGAATCATCTTCCTCCTTCCTTATGCCTTCCTACACTCGATTGTCAAACAATTGCCCCTGGGACCAGACATTAATCTCTTAAAAAAATCAAGTCTCGAGCAGGAGCCACCCAATATGCGACTTCCTCCTAAATGCCACCACCGGAAGTCTCCGTTGCTTCAGTTTTTAAAGGAACAATCAACAGAAAACATCCTGAAACTGTGCCACTGTGCTTCAGACCAGTGGAAACTATCTGTGTGTCTACCTGATCAAGCCCTTTCTGAAGTGTGTGTCTCAATTAGATCATCTCTCATTCTTTTAAACTCCAAAGAGCATAGGCCCAATTCATTCAGCCTCTCTTTAAAAGGACAAAGTGCTCATCCCAGACCCCAATCTAGCGAACCTTCCATATAATGCTTTCAATGCAAGCATATAGAGACCAAAATGCATAATGTACTCTCGGTGTGGTCTCAACAAGGCCCTGTACAATTTAGTAAAACTTTATTCCAATACTTCAGTTACCTTGCAATAAAGGCCAACATGCCGTTTGGCTTCTTAACTGCATGCTAATGTTTGGCATTCCTTGTACGAACTCATCCAAGTCTCTCTCAACATCAGCATTTAATAGATTCACACCTTTCAAAAAATATTCTGCTTTTCTATTCTTACAACTAAAATTCATTACTTACCCACATTATACCCCATGTGCCACCTTGCTGCTAATCATTTAACCTGTCTATGTTTCTTTGCAGCCTCTCTCTATCCTCTTCAGAGCTTATTTTTCCATCTAGCTTTATGTCATCGGGAAACTTGGATACATTGGCTCTGTCTATTAATATAGATTGTAAATAGCTGCGCTACTCCTTTAGTCACAGCTTGCCAACTTTAAAATGCTCACTATTTGCTTCTTGTCTGTTAGCCAATGCACCATCTATGCTAATATCACCCCCAATTCCATCAGCCCTTATCTTGTCCATTAACCTTTTGTGTGGCACCTTATTGAATGCCTTTTGAAAATCCAAGCATACTATATCCACTGGTTCCCCTTTATCTGTGCTACCGTGGGCAGCACGGTAGCACAGTGGTTAGCACAGTTGCTTCACAGCTCCAGGGTCCCATGTTCGATTCCCCACTGGGTCTCTGTCTGTGCGGAGTCTGCACGTTCTCCCCGTGTCTGCGTGGGTTTCCTCCGGGTGCTCTGGTTTCCTCCCACAGTCCAAAGATGTGCAGGTTAGGTGGATTGGCCATGATAAATTGTCCTTAGTGTCTAAAAAGGTTAGGTGGGGTTACGGGGATAGGGCGGCGGCATGGGCTTAGGTAGGGTGCTCTTTCCAAGGGCCGGTGCAAACTCGATGGGCCGAATGGCCTCCTTCTGCACTGTAAAAATAATTTTTATTAAAGGTTTTCATAAAATATCAATAACAAAATGAGAAAGAAAAAAGAACCCAACAGGGTTAAGTACAAAACACAATCTAAAAAAGCAAACCCCCACCCACCCCGTACATAATTTAAAAAACAAATTTTTTTTTTTTAATTTAAAACAAATTTGTAACATTTACAGAGAAAAAAGGCCATATACAAAAGCCTTAACATATTGAAAACAAACAGTGGGAGAGAATAAACATATTAATAAAGCATTTCCCCAACCAGCTCTATTTACCCATGCCCCACGTGTTCAACTAACCTAATGTGGCTCTAACCCCCCCACCCCCCTCCCCCCCCCCCCCCCCCCCCCCCCCTGCCGGGTGCTGCTGCTGTCGGTTTCCTATGCTATTCCCTGCAAGCGACTATCTCCCCCGGGGATTTCTGATTCCCCCCCCCCCCCCCCGTACCCTCTTAAGTCTTCTCTGCTCTCCCTCCCGGCTGCACCCCCCCTCCCGACCCCCCCGAGGCCTGCCCTGCCAGGTCCGCCCCGCACTTGGCCCTAGCCCGCCCCTTCTCCTACTCTCCCTGGTGCCCCCCGACCTACGCTAACTACGCTGACCCCTGCCCTTAGCGCCTGGCCGTCTCCCGCCCGGATGCTCGGGCCCTCCCCCTACACACAAAAGACCCATTAACCTGATTGTATCTCCCCGTGCCCTTTCAAGTCCCTTACCCAGCCCCTAGCCCATCCCCCTATCAGAGGCCCCGGTCTCCCGCCAAAAGGTACCAAGCGCGGGACCCCCTTTGCAGGGCCCCTCTTCCCCCCCCCCCCCCCCCCCCCCCCCCCCCCATTGCAAGCTCCCAAACCCACCCTAAGCAGTGCACCCTCCAGTCCCCGTTCTCTGTCCAGGCTGAATACAATCTTAAATAAAACATTACAGTGCAGAATAATTTAACGGACCGCTGCCACACAACAGCTCTGTGAGCCCAGAGTCCTTTAGTTCAAGTCCAGCTTCTTTTAATAAAAGTCCATTTCTAGTCAAAACAAGTTAGGTTAACAGACCGCCGCACTGTAGAGCATTGAAAAACAAACCAAATGTCCGTTAGTTCAAGTCCAGCTTACTCTCTCTAATAAAGGCCCAAACCTGTTCTGGTGTCTCGAAGTAGTAATGAAGTTCCTCAAACGTCACCCAAAGCTTCGCAGGATACAGTATTCCAAATCTCACCTGCTTTTTGAAGCGGGCTGCCTTTACCTTGATGAATCCTGCACGCCTCTTGGCCAGTTCCGCTCCCAAGTCCTGGTAGATGCGCACCCCGCAGTTCTCCCATCTGCTACTCCTCTCCGCCTTGGCCCATCGCATCACCCGATCCCTGTCGGCAAGCCGGTGAAAGCGAACCACCGAGGGCCTCGGTCGGTCACCCGTCCTGGGCTTCCTTGCAGGGGCTCTATGCGCCCCATCCAACTCCAGGGGTCGAGGGAAGGCCTCCGGTCCCATCAGCGCCTCGAGCATACCCATTACGTATGCGCCCGCATCCGATCCCTCACAGCCCTTGGGGAGGCCCACGATCCTCAGGTTCTGCCTCCTGGCTCTGTTCCCCAGCTCTTCAAGCTGCTCCTGCATCCTCCTCTGGCGGGCGTTCAGCTCCTCTACCTCGTGCTCCAGCTCCGTTACTGTGTCCGCCTGGGTGGAGAGCTTCACCTCGACCTCCCTGAGCGCCTTCTCTTGGACCGCCTGCTCCTCGACCATTCGATCCATCACCACCCTCATCGGGTCCAACCTGTCCCTCTTCAAGTCGGCGAAGCAGCTCCGGAAAAACTCCATCTGCTGCTCCCTTGGCCAGTGAGCCTCCGCTCCCTGTTCCCTGCTGACCGCCATGCTTCGCCGCCCGGTCAGAGGTCCCCGCTGCTCTCGCTTCAATCTTTGCCGCTCCACTCGACCACTTCTGCTCCGACTGTCCACACCCCGGGAGGAAAACCTCTTCTTTTCGTCTCCTCCACCGATTCAGGCCGCCAGGTCCCGAAGAAATCCTGCAAAACAGGTCCGTTTGCCCATCGCGGGCGGGAGCGATCCGACCTGCGACCTGCTTCCTCGAGGGCGCCACCGGAAGTCCCCCCCCATACATAAATAATAAATTAACATTAACACCCCGACTTAACACAACAGGTGTATACACCCCCTCAGACCCTCCAGTGTAAATATGTCTAGCGTTCTGCCAGAAAGTCTAAGAACGGTTGCCACCGCCTAAAGAACCCTTGTACCGACCCTCTCAAGGCGAATTTCACCCTCTCCAATTTAATGAACCCTGCCATATCGCTGATCCAGGATTCCACGCTTGGGGGCCTCGCACCTTTCCACTGAAGGAGAATCCTTCACCGTGCTACCAGGGACGCAAAGGCCAGAATTCCGGCCTCTTTCGCCTCCTGCACTCCCGGCTCCTCTGCCACCCCAAATATTGCGAGCCCCCAGCCCGGTCTGACCCTGGATCCTACCACCCTCGACACCGTCCTCGCTACGCCGTTCCAAAATTCCTCCAGCGCTGGGCATGCCCAGAACATATGGGTGTGATTTGCTGGGCTCCCTGAGCACCTAACACACCTGTCCTCACCCCCAAAGAACCGGCTCATCCTTGTCCCGGTCATGTGTGCCCTGTGCAGCACCTTAAACTGTATGAGGCTGAGCCTCGCGTACGATGCGGAAGAGTTCACCCTCCCTAGGGCATCTGCCCACGTCCCCTCTTTGATCTCCTCTCCTCTCCCAACTCCTCCTCCCACTTACCTTTCAACTCCACACGAGGCCTCCTCCACCTCCTGCATCACCTGATAAGTTTCCGAGATCTTCCCCACTCCGCCCTTTTTAGTGGGAGCTCGCCAATCCCCCTCTCCTGGTCCCCTAGCTGAACTACAAACAGCTCGCTCTTCCCCAAATTGAGCTTGTACCCTGAAAAGTCCCCAAATTCCCTAAGGATCCTCATTACCTCTGGCATTCCTCCCACTGGGTCCGTCACATACAGCAGCAGGTCGTCCGCATAAAACGACACCCTATGCTCCTCCCCACCCCGCACCAACCCCCTCCAGTTCCTCTACTCTCTCAGTGCCATAGCCTGGGGTTCAGTCGCCAGTGCGAAGACACCCCTGTCTCGTCCCTCGGTGCAACCAAAAGTACTCAGACCTCCTCCTATTTGTGGCCACACTCGCCATCGGGACCTCATACAACAGCCTAACCCACCTGACTAACCCCGTCCCAAACCCGAGCCTCTTTAGCACCTCCCACAGGTACCCCCACTCTACCCTATCGAAGGCTTTCTCAGCGTCCATCGCCACCACTATCTCCGCCTCCCCCTCCCTCGCCGGCATCATGATAACGTTCAAAAGCCTCCGCACATTCGCGTTCAACTGTCTCCCCTTCACAAACCCAGTCTGGTCTTCATGGATGATCTGCGGCACACAATCCTCAATCCTCGTGGCGAAGACCTTCGCCAGCACCTTGGCATCTACATTTAGCAAGGAAATCGGTCTGTAAGACCCACATTGCAGGGGATCCTTGTCCCGCTTCAGGATCAAGGAGATCAGTGCCCGGGACATCGTCGGGGGTAAAGCCCCCCCCCCTCCCTTGCCTCATTAAAGGTCCTAACTAACAGTGGGCCCAACAGGTCCATATATTTTTTATAGAACTCGACCAGGAAACCGTCTGGCCCTGGTGCCTTCCCCGCCTGCATGATCCCTATCCCTTTGATCAGCTCCTCCAGCCCAATCGAGGCCCCCAGTCCCGCCATCAGTCCCTCTTCCACCTTTGGAAACCTCAATTGGTCCAGGAAACGGCCCATCCCTCCCTCCTCCCATGGGGGCTCGGATCGGTACAATTCCTCGTAGAAGTCCCTGAAGACCCCATTGATGCCAACCCCACTCCGCACCACGCTCCCTCCCCTGTCCTTAACTCCCCGATCTCCCTAGCTGCGTCCCGCTTCCGAAGCTGATGCGCCAGCATCCGGCTTGCCTTTTCCCCATACTCGTAGACCGTCCCCTGGGCCTTCCTCCACTGCACCTCCGCCTTCCTGGTGGTCACCAGGTCGAATTCGGCCTGGAGGCTGCGCCTCTTCCTCAACAATCCTTCCTCAGGCTCTTCCGCATACCTCCTGTGTACCCTCACCATCTCCCCCACCAGCTCTCCCTCTCCCCCCGCTCCCTCCGCTCCTTGTGGGCCCTAATGGAGATCAGTTCTCCCCTCACCACCGCCTTCAGTGCCTCCCATACCATCCCCACTCGGACCACCCTGTTGTCGTTGGTCTCCAAGTACCTCTCTATACTTCCTCGGACCCGCTCGCTCACCTCCTCGTCCGCCAACAGCCCCACCTCCAAGTGCCACAGTGGGCGCTGGTCCCTCTTCTCCCCCAATTCTATGATTCTATGATCTACCCTCACAAAACTCTTAATAAATTTGTCAAACAGGTCTCTTGAGGGCGGCACGATGGTGCAGTGGTTATGCCTCACTGCTCGGAGGACCTGGGTTCAATCCCGGCCCCGGGTCACTGTCTGTGTGGAGTTTGCCCATTCTCCCTATGTCTTCGTGGATCTCACCCCCTCAACCCAAAAGATGTGCAGGGTAGGTGAATTGGCCATGTTAAATTGCGCCTTATTTGGAAATATTTTTTAAAAAATTAATCAAACAGGATTTCCATTTTGTAAAACCGTGTTGACTTGTTATAGTCACAGTATGTTTTCCTAAGTGCAAGTCCTAATTTCCTCATGTAGCTCTGAATCTACATTTATTTGCTAATACCCCTGAGAAGTGCCTTGGAAAAATTTTACTACCTTAAATATGCTGACATAAATGCATGTTGTTGTTTAATATCCAATTTGGGTTTGGCAAAAAGGTGATAACCTTAAACTAGACTGAGGAGGAAATAATTGAATCTTTTCCATTACATAAAAGGAAAAAGTTGCTCTCTCTTGGGGTATGACATAGCAATTTGAGGGAGAAAAGGGACAAGGAAGTTTCCAGTCACAATTCAATTTTCACACATCTGTTTTACATTAAAAGTGCTGTGGAGAAATCCAGTTTGTGGTTGCACCTGGAAATCTGCATTGCTGGTCCGTCTGGCAGTGCATTCTGGTATCAGAGCAGACAAATGCATGCTTTCATATAAATTGGCAAACAACATAAAAAGCAACACATTGGACCAACATATGGGTGGACATCTACCCCTTTTTTATCCTTCCATCCTCCAAATGGCTTGGCTTTCTCAAGTTAGCTGGAATGTGGCTAATAATCACCAGCATGGCATTATTAGGGCTGTAATCTATACTCCATTGAAACCCAGAGTTGAGTTGAGTGTGAAGTGACGCTATTCTGTATTGATGAAATGCTCAGTTTTCCTCATATTTTAGTGATTAATTTACCTGGCATCGTAATCAAGCTTACATGTTTTCTGCTGGGTTTATCTCCGTACAGGCCTCATTTTCTAAACAAGAGGACAGTGTGTTAGTTTATCTGAACTTTCATTACCTATTCTAAATTTTAAGAAATTTAACTCTCCTTTCCCATGCATTTTTAAAAATATAATTAATTTATAATGCACTGAATCGCTTCTATTCTGGAATCATTGGCTTTGGCTGATATTCTGGTTGTTCATCTGTACTGAATCCTATTTCTGCTTGACATTTGTCTCCAGCTTACTATTTAAGTACTAAGTTTGAAATTAATGCTGAGAAAAAATATATTTTGTTCTTCCTGGCCTTTTCCTGTACTATTTCCTTGTCTCAAATTGAAACTATAACTCCCCATTGAAAGTTGCATTCCTCATCTGTATTCCGCGAAGTAAGGGCTGAGCACAATCCCACACTGTTGCTATAGAGATGGAGGCTGAGGGCATACAGAGGCTAAAGTGTGTACAATCACAGAGGGACGGTTGCTAGACTAGGGATAGATTGATAAATGAAAAGATGCTTGATCTGGAGGTTGTTGCTAGGATGGATTATCATGGATTTTAAACATTTTTCATTTTAACCTCCTCAGTTCAAAGTAACACTAGTATTGCTCATTAGATTAAGTTTATAGGTCCATTTTTACTTCCAACTACTTTCTTCCAGAATCCTGGTTCAAGGGAGAGAGGTGGCACAAAACCTCACCCACAATCTCGCAGATGTTTCCAACGTCTCAGAAATTAGGACCAGAAAAGATGCCTGCAAACACAGATAAACAGGAGGAAATCAGAAAATAGAGGAAATCAGAAAATAGAGAAAAAGATGCTGAAAAACAGAGGGTAGAGAGAATGCCAGACACAAACATTAGAAATAAACCACAAGAAACATACCCAGACAAAGATGCAGTTGGCTAGTCAAATGAAGAGAGAGAGAATTTTACACACACACACACACAGACAACAACAGATAAGCAGCCAAAAGAGGGACGTGCAAATCAGAAACACAAGGGCATAGAATTGGCAACACGGGTAACCAATGTTGGGTTAAGACATTCAACAAGAGTATATCAAGGAGACACAGAAAGAAAGCAAATTAGAGCAAAACTAAAGGGGTGACATTGATTGTGATATGCATGTTGAGCCAGTGCATAAGATGAACGGACTTTTTTTTCAGCACCAAAATCATGTTTAGGCCTATACTCCATGTATATATCAATCTTCCCTTTTCTGCTAAGAAATACTGTACTAACATTTGTAGTTGACTTCAAGTTCTCACCTCAAATGTATGTCTTATTGTCTTGACAAATAATGTGTAGGAGCTTAAGACACACCCATACAGCAGACTGCCCCTGGCAAATAACAAACCGAAGTGGGTTTTCTGTATGGAGCTGGTTTCAAGCTAAAAGGCATATCATTTGCTAACTAGTCAAATAACTGCCGACAGTACCTCCTTCAGCAACAAGGGGGCCGGCGCTATTGGATGTTCAAAAATTCCTTCCTTACAAAGTCTCAGACTTGCAGGTCCTTCCTCTTGGGCTAGTCCGTACTTCTCCCCAATTCTTCCAACCTTGCAAAACGTCCCCCCAGGAGCAGGTCTTTTATTACCTTAATCCCATCTCCGAAACCTCCCGTCCAACCTCCCCGGCTCAAACCTATGATTCCCCCTAATCGGCATCTCCCTTGACTCAGCCCCCAACTTAAAGTGCTGCCTCAACTGTCTCCAAATCTTCAGCGCTGCCACTACCACCGGGCTCCCAGAGCACTTGCCCAGCACCATCGGAAGCGGAGCCTTTGCCAGCGTCCTCAACCCCAATCCCCTGCACAACCCTTCCTCCACACTAACTTACCAGGAACCCCCCCCCCCCCCCCCCCCCCGCAATGACCCAAACCCGCATCTTCTCCGCGTTCGTCGGCCAATAGTCATATAATAAATTTGGCAGGCCCAGCCCCCCCCCCTCTCTGCAGGACCAGGGGGCTTAAAACTTGTCTGCACCTCTAAAGGGGAAGGTGCATTGTGCCAGCAGCAATCATTAGTAATCATTCAGGAAGTGAATCTTGTTGTATTGGGTGCTCTAGATCCGTGGAACACATACAGGTCACCATCACTTGAAATAGTGGAACACTATTTTATTGAGTCATTAACAGTTTAACATACTCTCACTGTGGGTTAACACAATACTAGCTTTAACTAAAGACCTTTGCTTTGTCCTAACCAGTCGATGCACTCAGCACATGGTGAATGTCTGTGCTGCAGGCTGTGAGCTCTGTCCTACGAGGAAGCTGCAGCTCGAATGAGCGGGAACTCTGATGCCCCCTGTCTTTATAGTGCGTGTGCTCTAACTGGTGATTGGCTGCAGTGTTGTGTGTGTTGATTAGTCTTGCTGTGTGTCCATCAGTGTGTGTGTCTGCACCATGATATACTGGTGTATATTATGACATCCCGCCCTTTTATAAAAGAATGTACATGTGTGGCAATAAATAGTGTATGGTGAGAATGTCCCTAACTACATGTGTGCGAAAGACATATTTACAGGACTATGTACATGAGAACTAAGCTATTTACATGGGAAAGTGCCTGGTGCAGAAAAACAGTATGCAACAAGAATAACGAGATGAATACTATATGCAAACCATGTAAACGATCAAACGGAAGAACAGAACAATTCAGAAAGTCTATAAGTCCACAAAGTTCACAAATTAAGTCTCTGAGCTGGGCGACGAATTCTGGTTGACTGCCTCAAGGGTGGGTCGGGAGCCACCGGCTGAGGAGCAGGCTGGCTGCGTCAGAGTGAGGAGGATGCAGAGTGACAGGGATCTCTGCACAGTCCATGGCAGGGTCAGCAGGAGGGCGAGGTGACAGTGGAGGATCACGTAGCGAGCGTGGAACGAGACTAAGGGCGCGTCGATTGCGGCACAGAATGGAGCCATCCAGTAGACGAACCAGGAACGAGCGGGGGGGCCACCTGCCGAAGGACAGCAGCGGTTGCAGACCATTCACTATCCGGAAGATGGATGTGGACGTTGTCATCTGGAGCCAGAGCAGGGCGATCAGCTGCACGGGAGTCATGAGCCGCTTTGTGCTGTGCACGAGACAGCTGCATCCGTCGAAGGACCGGAATGTGGTCGAGGTCTGGGACATGAATGGATGGCACCGTCGTCCTCAGGGTACGACCCATGAGCAATTGGGCTGGCGACAGGCCAGTGGACAGTGGGGCGGAGCGATAGGCCAGCAAGACGAGGTAGAAATCGGACCCAGCATCGGCAGTTTTGCAGAGGAGCCGTTTTACTACGTGGACGCCCTTCTCCGCTTTGCCGTTGGATTGGGGGTACAGGGGACCGGATGTCACATGGGCAAAATTGTACCGCCTGGCAAAGTTGGACTATTCCTGGCTTGCGAAGCAGGGGCCATTGTCCGACATTACTGTGAGTGGGATGCCGTGTCGAGCAAAGGTGTCCTTACAGGCACGGATGACTGCAGACGATGTGATATCGTGCAACCGTATCACCTCCGGGTAATTTGGCTGGCATTGGTCGAAATTTTGGTCTCTTTTGCTGGATCAAAGAAAGCTAAGACCGGGGCCGTGGTGAGTTTGGTTTTGAGTTCTCTCCATTCGCGCTCGTGGGCAGGGAGTCATTGGAAGTCTGTCGTCTTCCTGACCAGGTTCCTGAGAATCGTGGTATGAGAGGCGAAGTTGGGGATGAACTTCCCTAAAAAGTTGACCATGCTCAGAAATCGGAGGATCGCCTTCTTCTCCTCTGGTGTTTTCATGGCTGTGATAGTAGCCACCTTGTCCACATCTGGCCGCACACCCAACTGTGAGATGTGGTCCCCGAGGAACTTGAGTTCCGTCTGACCAAAAGAGCATTTGGCCCTGTTGAGGCGGAGGCCCTGCTCACGTATACGTTTGAACACGCGCTGGAGGCGACTGACATGCTCCTGCGGGGTGGTGGACCAAATGATTATGTTGTTGACATAGACGCGGACACCTTCAATGCCTTCCATCATTTGTTCCATAATCCTATGGAACACTTCTGAAGCAGATATAATCCCAAACGGCATCCTATTGTAACAATATCTGCCAAAGGGGGTATTAAATGTACACAGTTTCCTGCTGGATTTGTCGAGCTGGATTTGCCAGAATCCTTTTGAGGCGTCAAGTTTGGTGAAGAGCTTGGCGCGAGCCATCTCGCATGTGATCTCTTCGCGCTTGGGAATTGGATAATGGCCCCTCATGATATTGCGATTTAGATCCTTGGGATCAATGCAAATTCTCAATTCGCCGGAAGGCTTTTTTACACACACCATGGAACTGACCCAGTCAGTTGGTTCCGTGACTCTGGAAATCACTCCTTGGTCCTGGAGGTCCTGCAGCTGCTGCTTGAGGCGGTCCTTGAGAGGTGCTGGGACTCTGCGAGGTGCGTGCACCACAGGCGTGGCATTCTGTTTTAATAAGATCTTGTAGGTATATGGGAGCGTGCCCATGCCTTCGAAGACGTCGTGGTGCTGGTTGATGATGGCGTCGAGTTGCGCCCTGAAGTCGGTGTCCTGAAAGGCAGATGTGTCATCAGGAGAGAGAGAGTGAACTCTCTGAATTAGGTTCAACAGCTTGCATGCCTGCACGCCAAGCAGAGAGGCACCCACGATTTCAAAAGGAAGGATGGCTTTGCGTGACCTGTGCGTCACTTCAAGTTGGCACAAGCCGCTGGCATCAATGGCATTGCCATTGTAATCCAATAGCTGGCAGGCTGATGGAAGGATGGCTGGTTTGACACAAAAGCTTTGGAAGTCAGACTGGAGGCACCAGTGTCCAGGCGGAATCGTATTTGGGACCGGTTGACCGTCAGAGTGGCACACCGCTCATCGTCTGGATCGATGCTGTATACCGACAGCGGCTGGTGTCTTTGCTTCGGGGACACCCTGTTTTTTTGTCACGATAACGACTCGAAAAGGTGCCTTCGGGTCCTCAGTGTCACTGCTGTGTGGGAGGTCTGCATCGGACTCTGTGACCGTGGGTTGAATTGCCAGGACATTCCTGCGAGGCTGGCTGAAGCGATATCAATTGGCAGGCTGAGCTGCTCGGCATAAGGCAACATAGTGGCCAAGTCTGCCACATCTTAGGCATTGTCGAGATTTGGCAGTGCATTGCCGTTTTAAATGGGCGGAGCCACAGTTGCCGCACGTCATAGCGTCAGCACGTTTGCTGCGCCACCGCTCATGCGTGGTGCGGTCGTGCACGGTGCGCGCCTGCGCATTACGTTGTTCGACGTCGCCGTCCCCTCGTTTGATGCGCACAAGCGCGGGACTCCACGAAAAGCGTGCAAAATGGCCGCCCTCATCCAGGCTGAGGCCCTGCTCAATTGCTTGGACCCGTTCCGCCTCGTGGGGACCTTGCCACGCCGTTTCAGCCGCTTGTATATGGGAATACCGACTCATGGCGTTTTCGTGTAGGACACCGGTCTCAGTGGCGGTTGCTAGGGTGAGCTGCTTTACTTTGAGGAGCTGCTGTCGTAGGGGTTCCAACTGAACACCGAAAATGTGAGCTCTGTCCTACTAGGAAGCTACAGCTCGAATGAGCGGGAACTCTGATGCCCCCTGTCTTTATAGTGCATGTGCTCTAACTGGTGATTGGCTGCAGTGTTGTGTGTGTTGATTGGTCCCACTGTGTGTCCATCAGTGTGTGTGTCTGCACCATGATATACTGGTGTACATTATGACAAACCTGACTTAGGAAACATTGCACATTGCACATAATTAAGGAGAGAGCAGGCTCCATTCATTTCCGGACAAGGTACTGGAGGCCTTGGTGAAGCAGATGTAAAGGAAGAATGTTGTTCCAGGCTGGACCCAGAGGTCCTCCTGGTACATGGTCAGAAGGTAATGGGAGCAGATAGCTATGGAAGGTAATGCCAGGAATCAAGTCCTGAGGACCTGAATACAGTGCAGCAAGATGTTCAATGATCTCACACAAGTGATCAAGTTCAGTGAATGTATCTCCAAATGCCATTTCCTACCAACTCCAACACCAGCCTCAGACGCTGCTCAATTTACCACATCTTAATCACTCACCCAGCAACAATCAATCAATCAATCAGGGCTCATTTCTGATAGTCGTAGGTGCTGTCGTACTTTCAGACACATTGCTCCATTACAAGCCTCAAACTCAAATCACAAAACTGGAATACAATGCCAGCTATTCAACCAAGATGGCTACATGCCTCAGATTGCATGACACTCTAATATACTTTCCTCATTTTTGTAGGGTGAGGTTGTGCAAGATTCTCTATCTATGGCCACGCACCAGCTGGAAATTGAGAGAGGCGAGTCCCTTCCAGTTCTGGTGTAAGGCAGAGTTGACAAAGTGATGTGTATGCAGTCAATGGCATCCTGTACCGTCAGGAAACTCTTAGTGAAGCTGATTGCTCACTTTGCCTGCTTCTCACTGGCAAGAGAATTAAATGTCGATAGCTCTCAAAGAATGCAGTGAGAAAATGATCCCACTTATGCAATAGATGACTGCATTTGGGTGATATTGCAAATATTCATGAATCTAGCCAGTAAAGAGGCATAAAGTGCATCACCATGGTCAGTTTCTTTTTTAAAATAATTTCTTTTCCAATTAGGGGGCAATTTAATGTGGCCAATCCACCTACCGTGCACATTTTTGGGTTGTGGGGATGAGACCCAAGTAGACACGGGGAGAATGTGCAAACTCCACACGGACAGTGACCCGGGGCCACCCTGCCGCCCATCATGGTCAGTTTCATAGCTCCGAGCAATACCCTTTTCTGAGGTCATAGTTATGATTGCAGGAGATGGCAGATTTTAGTGAGGATGCCCTTATTTATGTACAGACGTCTCACATTGGTCCTTGTTGAGTTCATAAAGGAGAATTGCTCGCTCAACACGCTGGGCACAAATGGCCTCATATTAAAAGGTTTTTTCCCCTCATCTCTAACAGCTTGGCCAGCCCTGTGTGACCCCTGTTCATTCTTAAGTCATGCTATTCCAAGGACAACACGAGCCAGTGCAACCATGTTATGGAGCATCAGGATGGTGCAGAAACTTTGAAATCAACGTAGAGCTCCTTCAGGACCCGCTACATCTGTGTAGACTCTTGCAGATTGAAACAATTGCAGAGGACACCGGAGATTAGAATTAAAGCGATAGAAGAAATCAACCAGTAGCTAACCTGTAAGTTAATGATTCTTCTAAATAGCATTAATGGGGGATCCTTTCAGCTGCTGAACACACATTCAGCTGTCTGAAGTTAAAAGAGGGCACGAAGCTTCAAAATGGCACCTTTAGCTTCAAATCAGCATTACTTGCTCTGAATACTGGTGAACACTCAATGTGCATGCTAATGCCCTCATTAATATGGCAACTGGTGCAATTATTCATAAAAATGTGTATATGTACTGCAGATGCCATTTTTGAGTCCTACATTTCACAGAGAGACATTGAGCAGCAGAGAGATGAAGCTGCACACAGAGGGACGAGGAGAGCTCTCAATAGAAGGCCATGGTCTTCAGGGAGCACTCCTCCTACCTCAGCAAGAGCAACATTTCCTTTTGATGGCTACGATTGACCAAGAAGGTGATCACTGGGCTTTTCATTTGAACTTCATTTGAAGCCTAATTGTGACTAAGCGATTTTAATTTTAATTTCATTTCACTGAACTGTGCCACCTCCTTCAGTAGCACCAAAGCAGCATAGCAGGATAAGAATGACACTGCAAGTGGTTCTGAAGATCATTGTGCTCCTCAGTTTTTAATACTAACAGCTCGGCCAAGGTGGGGAGAGGCAAAATATCCAACATTTAAAGTCAGTACGCATAGCTGCATCAAGTAGGTGACAAAGGCCCTGTACAGGAAATGGACTTCACAATTTACTATCAGAACAGAATGAAACCAGAGGAGCAAGCATGTGGCTTTGCCTGGCTTGAGGAATTCTGAATGGTACAGGGTTCCACTGACAGCACACATGTGTCTCTAAGGCCTCTACATATTAATGGGAAAATGTACTGCAACCAAGAGTTACCACTCCATGAACATGCAGTTGGTGAATGCCCATACACAGAGCATCATACTGGTGGATGCTTGCAATCCTGGTAGCAGCCACAAAGCATTCATCCTGTACCGGTAAACCCTATCAGATAAATAAGATGCTGGTTGCTTCGTGAAAAGGACTATTTGCTCTACACCTGACTCATGACTCCCCTCTGCCACCTGACCACATGTGGACAACATACCTGTATGTTGCCACCAGGAACATGATGCCGCAAATAGGCTGGCATTCTGAGAACACTAACTCCTGGCGCTGACCAGAAGTTTATGTTGTACTGCTCATTCACCTCACACTGTGTCCGCCTACACATGCACAGTTTCTACCACTGGTGATGTCATTGAAAGACATCCAACAGCTAATTCACCTGTGCCAGTACTGATTTGCTCAGCTAGGCACAGAGACCTTTGCATGGTGGTCAAGTGGATATAGAGAGAATGATTCCTGTTGTGGGAAAGAACACAATTAGATGCTATCGATGTAGGATAGTCACCAAAAAATACAATAGGGAATTCAGAATACATTTCTTTACCCAATAGTGAGAATGTCACAGGGAGCGGTTGATTTTTAAAAATGCTCTATTGGGATGTGGGCATCATTGGCAAGGGCAGCATTCATTGCTCATCCCTAATTGCCCTCGAACGGAGTTGCATTGTCATTTCAACCATATGGCTGTGGGCCTGGAGTCAAATGTAGGCTGGACCAAGTAAGGGCAGGTTTCTTTTCTTAAAGGATATTAGTGAACCAGGTGGGTTTTTATACAATCAATGACAGTTTCACCACCATTCCTGTGGCTAATTTTCAATGAATTAATTGAATGTCAACCAGCTGCTGTGGTGGGCTTTGAATCCATGTCCCTAGGACATTAGGCTGGGTTTTTGGATATCTGGTCCAGTGATTATCACTGCACCGCCATCACCCCATGGTATAGATGCACCTTAGGGGAAGCTAGACATGCATATAAGGGAGAAGCGAATATAATGCATTTAGATAAGGAAAGACATGGTAGAACAAATGGAGGAGGACTTCAAGAGGTGGGACATGCAGCCTCTGTCGCTGGCGGGCAGGGTGCAAGCAATCAAGATGATGGTCCTCCCGAGGTTCTTATTTGTATTTCAATGTATCTCTATACTAATCACTAAGACCTTTTTTAATAAAATAGACAGGAGCATAACGAGCTTCGTGTGGGCAGGGAAAGTTCCGAGAGTAAGGAGGGGGTTCCTTCAGCGTAGTAGGGACAGAGGAGGATTGGCACTACCGAACTTGGGCGATTACTATTGGGCCGCCAATGTGGCAATGATACGTAAATGGATGATGGAGGATGAGGGAGCAGCGTGGAAAAGACTGGAGAGAAAGTCCTGTAAAGGGACGAGTTTAGAGGCGCTGGTGACGGCGCCGCTACCGTTCTCACCTAAAAAGTTTACCACGAATCTGGTGGTGGCGGCAACATTGAATATCTGGGGACAGTGGAGGCGACAGAGAGGGGTGCGGGGAGCCCTGGTGGGGTCCCCAATCAGGAACAACCATAGGTTCGCCCCAGGAAGAATGGATGGAGGATTTCAGAGCTGGCACCAGTTGGGAATTAGGAGGGTGGGAGATTTGTTTATAGATGGGACTTCTGTGAGCTTGGGAGCATTGGAGGAAAAGTATGGGTTGCCCCGGGGAAATTTCTTGAGATATATGCAGGTGAGGGCGTTTACTAGACAACAGGTGAGGGAATTTCCGTTGCTCCCGACACAGGGGATTCAGGACAGAGTGCTTTCAGGGGTGTGGGTCGGAGAGGGCAAGGTGTCAGAGATATACCGAGAGATGAGGGAAGAGGGGGAGGAGTCGGTGAGCGAACTAAAAGGAAAGTGGGAAGAAGAACGAGGGGAGGAGATAGAGGAGGGTATGTGGGCTGATGCCCTAAGCAGGGTAAATTCCTCTTCCTCATGCGCCAGGCTTAGCCTGATTCAATTTAAGGTGCTACATAGAGCACACATAACGGGAGCAAGATTGAGCAGGTTCTTTGGAGTGGAGGACAGATGTGGGAGGTGTGTCGGGAGCCCGGCAAACCACGCACATATGTTTTGGGCGTGCCCGGTACTGGAAGGATATTGGAAGGGAGTGACGGGAGTGATTTCGAAGGTGGTGAAGGCCCGGGTCAAACCAGGCTGGGGGTTAGCTCTATTTGGAGTTGCGGATGAGCCGGGAGTGCAGGAGGCGAAAGAGGCCGACGTTGTGGCCTTTGCGTCACTTCTGCTAATCATGACTGAATGAGGTTTCCATCCTCCAACCACAAGGTATCACATTTATTCTCTCAGTGTGGGCAGGATTTCATTTTCCTGTCATTGTCCATTTCTCTTTCACTCTGAGCTTACACTGATCACTAAATTCAGGACCATTTTTATTCCCCATAATCAAATCTGGGTTTGTTAAACACTTTCTCAAATGCCTGAGAAGAGATTAATGTAAAGCCAGAAACTTGTCATGGTCCACCCAGGAACTATTCACACATGCACGACAATCGATGAGATTCTGCCAATGGTTTGAGGACCATGTGCTACAGAGCTATCATGACGTTGAAATTCAATATGAAGAAACAGCCAGACTCAGAATGTTAGCTCCATTCTCTCCACAGATGCTGCTAGATATGCTGATTGACCAGCATTTTCTGTTTTTGTTTCAGATTCCAGTATCCGCAATAATTTGTTTTTATCGACCAAGAATAAGCTATGTGTCTCTTAATATCATCTTGTGCATGCTGACCATGCCCTATATCCGGAACTATATAAATACAAGTTGCTTGTTGTTTAAAAGAAATGTTGCTTTTGAATTCATTTGTATCATGAAATATAGTAAAAAAGTTTTATTTTGTTAATAAAATAACAAAACACCTTGCTAATGATGCTCATTTTTCTCCCATGGCTGCAGCTCCATCACATTCTGTGGAAGTGGAATGGAAAGTTAGGGTATAACCCCTTTCTCAGAGGCTGAAGACCAAGGCCTTGCCAAGCTTTTTGCTCCCCTTCCTTGGATTTCACTGCCCTCTTATCTTCCGGAAGGTCTCCATTCCAGTGTTTCACATATGGCTGGGTGGGCGGCGTTGTTATTGTTTCACACAAAGTTGACTTCCATTTTTGGCGGAGCAGGCTCGAAGGGCCTAATCCTGCTCCTATTTTCTAAGTTTCTACTGGGATAGCGATCTAATAGAAACCTATAAAATTCCAACAGGACTCGACAGGATGGATGCTGGAAGGATGTTGCCAATAGCGAGGAGTCCAAAACCAGGGGTCAGTCTAAGGACGGGGGCAACCATTTGGGATGGAGACAAGGAGAAATTTCTCCACCCCAGAGTGGTGAGCCTGTGGAATTTGCTACCACAGAAAACAGTTGAGGTTAAAACATTGTATGTTTTCACAAAGGAGTTAGATATAGTTCTTGAGGTTAACGGTCAAAAGATATGTGAGGAAAGTGGGAACAAGCAACTGAGCTGGATGATCAGCTATGAGCATAATGAATGACGGAGCAGGCTCGAAGAGCCAATAGTCTATTCCTATTTCCTGTGCAGGCTCTACCTTGTGGAGACAAAACCAGCTATCTGACACCTTGTCCTCCATTATCAAAAAAAGAAATATCACTAGCAGAACAACAGGAAAGAGAAAGGGAGGTACAGATCAGGGAAAAAGAAAAACAGAGAGAGGAAAGGGAAAAAGATAGAGTTTGAACTTCAGAAAATGGCCATGAAACATGACAGTCAGTTAAAATTGGTGGATGTAAAGGGAAATGTGCAGTTTGAGAATAGAGATGAGGATAGTGAGTTTTGTGAGGGCCACGAAGAATCCAGCATGAGTTTCAAGGATACAAAGAAATAACATTTATTTACAATAACATATATATACACAACAGCAGCAACCTCGCTTGCTGCTTACTCCTTCCTGCTGGTTCCAAACTTGCCAGCTTTATTTATACAGGGAGTCTGCTAATGATTTCTCCGCCCCCCTCATTGGGGAAGCTCATACTCCCACAGGATTGTGGGATTGTCATTAGTCCCCAGCCAATGGTAAGCAGGCAGGTTATAACATCCCCCCCCCCACCCCCCAAGTCCAAGGATCTACTGAAGACCGTGGCAAAGGAGGGCGTCGGACCCATTTTGCCGCAGGCCGGACACCATTTGCACGAGGCGCTGGATCGGGCGGCGTGTAACGAGACGGAGACCGGCGCTTCCGTGATGAACAGTGTAACGGTTTTACATCCACGGCCCGTGGGCCCGAGGATTCCCCCTCTGATGCGTCCTGTGTCTCCATCTCGGAGTCAGAGTCTGCTGCCTCTGTCATCTCGGCGTCTCTATCTCCGCGCGGTTCTGTAACGACCTGCGCAGGCTTTGAGTGAGGCACTAGAGGAAGATGTGAGGACTATTTTCCATTGTCTCTAGTCTCTGCGGCTGTAGTAATGAGCTCCGGGGCTCTCCTTCGCCAGGGTCTTCGGTGGATTCCTTGGACTTTGTTGGGGGGGGGGGGGGAGAGAGGGATGTTATAACCTGCCTGCTAATCCATTGTGCAATGCACGCGTGGGTCCGAATCCCATCCTCGTCACCAGTTTTGTGAGGGCCACGAAGAATCCAGCACGAGTTTCAAGGATACAAAGAAATAACATTTATTTACAATAACATATATATACGCAACAGCAGCAACCTCGCTTGCTGCTTACTCCTTCCTGCTGGTTTCAAACTGGCCAGCTTTATTTATACCGGGAGTCTGCTAATGATTTCTCCGCCCCCCCCCCCCTCATTGGGGAAGCTCATACTCCCACAGGATTGTGGGATTGTCATTAGTCCCCAGCCAATGGTAAGCAGGCAGGTTATAACAGTGAGAAAGAGTGTCATAGTCGAAGACTTGGTGGGGATCTATTTAAATATGTCTAAGCATTGCCAAGGTTTGATGAGAAGGAAGTAGAAGCCTTTCTCATTTCATTTGAGAAAGTAGCTAAACAAATGAAATGGCCTCAGGATATGTGGGTATTACTGATTCAAACAAAGTTGGTAGGTAGAGCTAGTGAAGTGTTTGCATCACAATCAGAGCAGGTATCTGGGACGGATGAGGAGGTGAAAAATCCATCTTGGGTGCATATGAACTAGTGCCTGAAGCCTACAGACAAAGGTTTAGAAGTTTAAGGAAAGAACCTGTCAAACATACATGGAGTTTGAAAGGATCAAAAGAGTAATTTGATTAGTGGATAAGGGCTTTGAAAATAGACCAAATGTATGAAGCTCTCAGAGAAATTATATTTTTGGAGGAGTTTAAAAATTCAATTCTTGATGTAGTGAGAACTCATGTGGAAGAGCAGAGGGTTAAAACTGCGAAGTTAGCAGCAGAAATGGCAGATGATTATGAATTAGTTCATAAATGAAAGTGTGGTTTCCAACATCAGTTTCAGCCTGTGAGGGATAGAAACTGGCGAAAAGAGAAATACTCAGGTGGTAGAGGTAAAAAAGATCTGATGGGAGATAATAAGGAGAGTGTACCTCAGATTAAAAAAGAAATCAAGGAGGATGGAAGAGAAATGAAAAGTTTCAAATGTTTTCACTGTAATAAACTAGGCCATGTAAAGTCACAGTGTTGGCGGTCGAAGAAAAGCACTGGGAAGGCTGATGTGATAAAATAGGATAAGTCAGTGGGGTTTGTTAAAGTGGTAAAGGAAAGCCCAAGTGAAGCGAAGGAGGTGCAAAAGATTGTACAACCTGATCAAAAGGTGATTGGTAAGAAGGTGCCAGATCTCTTTCAAGAATTTACTTGTGTGGGTAAAGTTTACTCATATGCATCAGGAGGAGCAGGTAAAGAAGTCACAATTTTAAGAGATACGGGAGCTAGTCAATCTTTGATGGTAAGAAATGAGGAGTTATGTAGTTCGGGAGGAATAATGCCAGAATATGTGGAATTCAGGGTGAGAAGAGTAGTGTTGCATTATGTAAGGTAAGGTTGGAAAGTCCAATGAAGAGTGGTGAAGTGGTAGTAGGAGTAATAGATAAATTATCTTGTCCAGGAATACAGTTTATCTTGGGTAATGATATAGCTGCATCGCAGGTGGGAGTGATGCCTACTGTGGTTGATAAGCCAGTGGAAAATCAGACAAAAGTGTTGAAGGACGAATATCCTGGTATGTTTCCAGATTGTGCAGTAACAAGGTCGCAAAGTCACAGGTTAAGACAAGAGGAGAAATCAAAGAGTGAAGATAAAGCTAAAGTTCAATTATCAAAAACGATTTTTGATCAGATGGTTGGAAAAGAACAGATGGAGGATAAGGCAGATATTTTTAGTTCAGGAAAATTGGTGGAGTAACAACAGAAAGATATAGAAATAAAACGGATGTATCAGAAAGCATACACGGAAGAGGAATCTGAGTGGATACGAGAGTGTTATTACCGTAAAAGTGATGTCTTGATGAGAAAATGGAGACCTTTACATATGCAGGCGAATGAAAAGTGGGCAGAAGTTCATCAAATGGTATTGCTGGTAGAGTATAGAAATGAGGTGTTGCGAGTAGCATATGATGTACCAGTGGGAGGTCATTTGGGAGTAAGGAAAACTCAAGCAAAAATACAAAAACATTTTTATTGGCCTGGTCTACATAAAGATGTAGTTATATTTTGTCAATCATGTCACACATGTCAAGTGATAGGGAAACCTCAAGTAGTGATAAAACCAGCACCCTTAATACTCATTCCAGCATTTGAGGAACCTTTTACAATGGTCTTAATTGATTGTGTAGGACCGCTTCCTATAACAAAAAATGGGAATCAATATCTTTTGACTATAAGATCTACTAGGTTGACTAGGTTTCTACTAGGTTTCCAGAGGCCATTCCAGTATGCAATATTACAGCTATAAAGTTTGTGGAGGAGTTACTTAAATTCTTTACTAGATATGGAGTACCCACAGAAATACAATCAGATCAAGGATCAATTTTATTCAAAGAAGTTATGAATAGTTTAGGAATAAAACAATTTAAATCAACTGCGTACCATCCAGAATCACAGGGAGCATTAGAAAGGTGGAATCAGACACTAAAGACAATGTTGAGGGCTTATTGTCAAGATTATCCAGATTATCCAGAGGATTGCGATAAAGGAATTCCATTCGCACTGTTTGCAATTAGGGATGCACCTAATGAGTCAACCAAATTGAGTCCTTTTGAACTAATTTTTGGTCATGAGGTAAGAGGACCTTAAATTGATTAAGGAAAAATTGGTGAGTAAGCAGTCGGAACTTACATTATTGGGTTATGTGTCAAATTTTAGGGAACGATTAAATACAGCAGGTGAATTGGCTAGACAACATTTAAAGGTTGCACGACAACGATGAAACGGGTAGCGGACAAAAAAGCAAAAGTTTGTAGTTTTGCCAGTGGAGATAAAGTTTTAGTATTGTTACCAGTGGTTGGTGAACTTTTAAAAGCAAGGTTTTGTGGACCTTATCAGATTGAAAGGAAATTAAGTGAGATGAATTATGTGGTAAGAACGCCGGATAGAAGGAAAACTCACCGAGTGTGTCATGTGAATATGCTTAAAAGGTACTTTGAAAGGGAAGGAGAACAAAAGGAGGAGTTTTTAATGATTCTAACTCAAAGTGAAGAACCAAATCCACATGACTTTGAATTTGACATCCCTGAAATAAAATTGGAAAGCAAATAAAAAATATTTTTATTCAAATTTTTATCAAAACGTAATTTTTGCATAACCATTAACAACATTTAACATAACAAAATAAATGTTAACCATATATACAGAAAAAGGAACAATACTATGTAACAATTCCCCCCCCTCCGGGTTGCTGCTGCTGCTGACCTTTATTGCTCTCCTAGAAAGTCGAGGAACGGCTGCCATCTCCGAGAGAACCCCGTCATGGACCCTCTCAAGGCAAACTTTATTTTTTCGAGACTGAGAAACCCAGCCATGTCACTAACCCAGGTCTCCACACTCGGGGGCTTCGAGTCCTTCAACATTAAAAGGATTCATCTCCGAGCTACCAGGGAGGCAAAGGCCAATACGTCAGCCTCTTTCGTTTCCTGAACTCCCGGATCGTCTGACACACCAAAGATCGCCATCTCTGGACTCGGCACCACCCGCGTGTCCAAGATCTTGGACAATGCCTCAGCAAATCCCAGCCAGAATCCCTTAAGAGCTGGGCATGCCCAGAACATATGGACATGATCTGCAGGGCTTCCCGCACACCTCGCACATTTATCCTCAACCCCAAAGAACTTGCTCATCCTGGTTCCCGTCATGTGTGCCCGGTGGACCACCTTAAACTGGATTAAGCTAAGCCTGGCACATGATGAAGAGGAGTTGACCCTGTTTAGGGTGTCCGCCCACAGGCCCGCATCCAGCTCCCCGCCTAGTTCCTCCTCTCATTTGCCCTTTAGCTCCTCCACTGGGGCTTCCTCCGCCTCCTGAAGTTCCCGGTAGATGTCCGACACCTTCCCCTCCCCTACCCAAGTGCCGGAGACCACCCTATCTTGTATCCTGCATGGGGGTAGCAACGGAAATGTCACCACCCGTTTTTTGAGGAAGGCGCGTACCTGAAGGTATCTGAAAGCATTTCCAGGGGGCACACTGAATGTCTCCTCAAGCGCTTTCAGGCTGGGAAAGGTCCCGTCCACGAACAGGTCCCCCATCCTTTTAATGCCTGCCCTATGCCAGCTTTGGAACCCCCCGTCGATCTTGCCCAGGACAAACCTGTGATTGTTGTATATCGGGGTCCAAACTGAGGCTCCCTCCACCCCACTGTGTCTTCTCCACTGACCCCAGATCTTTAATGCCGCCACCACCGCCGGACTAGAGGAGTAGCGGGCCGGCGAGAACGGCAGAGGTGTCGTTACAAGTGCCCCTAGGCTGGTACCTTTGCATGAGGCCGCCTCTAACCGCTCCCACGTCGACCCCTCCCCCAATACCCATTTCCTAATCATGTCTATGTTAGCCATCCAATAGTAGCTGCAAAAGTACAGCAGCGCCAACCCCCCCCCCCCCCCCCCCCCCCCCCCGACTGCGCTCCAGGTACAGTCTCTTTACTCGCGGGGTCTTATTTGCCCATACGAGTCCCGAGATGATCTTGTTCACCCGCTTAAAGAAAGACTTAGCGATGAAGTTGGGAAGGTGCTGGAAGACGAACAGGAATCTGGGGAGGACCGTCATCTTAACGGTCTGCACCCTCCCCGCCAGTGATAGTGGGAGCATGTCCCACCTTTTGAAGTCCCCCTCCATCTGTTCTACCAGCCGAGATAAATTAAGCTTGTGGAGGGCATCCCACTTTCGAGCCACCTGTATGCCTAGGTATCGAAAGCCCTTCTCGACCATCCTAAGCGGAAGCTCTCCCAGTCTCTTTTCCTGCCACTTAGCTTGGATCACGAACATCTCGCTTTTCTTCTCGTTTAATTTGTACCCCCAGAAGTTGCCAAAGTCCCTCAAAATCTGCATGACCTCCCCCATCCGCTCTAGTGGTCAGCAGGTCGAATTCCGCCTGCATCCTCCGGCGCTCTTTCAGTAGCCCTGTCTCGTGGGTCTCCGCGTATCTCCTATCTACTCTGACTAGCCTTTCTGTCTCCGCTCTTTCTTTCTTCTCTCTATGGGATCTGATAGAGATTAACTCACCTCTCATAACTGCCTTCAGGGCCCCCCACACCATGGACGCCGCTCCCTCCCCCGTATCATTAGTTTCCAAGTAATTTTTAATGTTCCTCCTTATCCGCCCACAAACCTCGTCGTCTGCCAGCAGCCCCACTTCTAGCCTCCATAGTGGGCGCTGACCTCTCTCCTCCCCAAGACGCAAATCCACCCAGTGCAGAGCATGGTCGGAGACTGCAATGGCCGAGTATTCTGTCACCTGCACCCTAGGGATTACCGCCCTGCTCATTACAAAGAAATCTATACGGGAATAAACTTTGTGGACGTGGGAAAAAAAAAAGAGAACTCCTTCGCCCTCGGCCGGGCGAACCTCCATGGGTCTACGCCCCCCCATCTGTTCCGTGAATCCCCTCAGTTCTTTAGCCGCCGCTGGCCGCTTTCCCGACCTGGGGTTTGACCGGTCCAATACAGGATCTATGACTGTGTTAAAGTCACCCCCCATAATCAGATTGTGCGAGTCTAAGTCCGGAGTTTTACCCAGCATGCGTCTCATGAATTCCACGTCGTCCCAGTTTGGGGCGTAAACGTTCACTAGCACCACCCGAGTCCCCTGCAGCTTCCCGCTAACCATTATATATCTGCCCCCTTTGTCAGCCACAATACTCCCTGCCTCAAAAGTCACCCGTTTGCTGACCAGGATTGCTACTCCTCTGGTCTTTGAATCCAGCCCCGAATGAAACACCTGGGCCACCCACCCTTTTCTCAATCTTGTTTGGTCTGCACGTTTTAGGGGCGTCTCCTGTAGCATGGCTACTTCTGCCTTTAACCCCTTTAGGGGTCTTAACGAGAACACGTGAGCCCTCTTGACCGGCCCATTCAGGCCCCGCACATTCCACATGACCAGCCTGGATGGGGGGTTAACCGCCCCCCCCCCCTCCCCTCCCGACTAGCCATCTCCGTTTTTGGCCAGCCACAAGCCCGCGTCCCCCGCTTACTCAAGCCCTCCCATTGGAGGTCCTCCCCCCCCACCCCGCCCCTCCCTCTGTTCCCTCATGTTGGCTCCTTTTCTATCAGCAAAGCAGCATCCCAACCCCCCCCCCCTCCCAGCAGCCCCATGATCCCAAACCCCCAAGTCAAGCACCCACTTGACACTGGCTCTTCCCCCATTACGCTTCCGTGAGTCAGCTGACCCATGCTCCCGCCTCTGTCTCTGATTATTCAGGTGCCTCATTTTTCGGGCCCCTCCCTCCCTGTGAAAAGCCCAACTTAACTGCTTTAACAGCCCCAAAGAACATCCCCCCCCCAACAAAACGAACAACAAATCCTGGGCGCAAACCCGGGCCCACAAAAAGAAACGGCTCCAGCTGCCAGAAGAGCAGCCCTACGTGTAAGGCCCCTCTCCTCTCTCTGCGACTGAGCTCCACAAAAGCCGAAAACATGGCCAAAGAAACAGTGAACAAACAAAAATAAGGGAACAACATAATGTCGTTTCCTCCGCTATCCAACAATTAACGTCCCCACCAGAGTAACGGCCCAGTGTGGTTGTCCTTTAGGTCGAGTCCAACTTTTCTTGCTTGATAAAAGTCCACGCCTCATCCGGTGTATCAAAGTAATGGTGGCGATCCTGATATGTGACCCAAAGCCTCCTGGATGCAACAGCCCAAACTTCACCCCTTTGCTGTGGAGGGCCGCCTTAGCCCGGTTGAATCCAGCACACAGCTAGGCCAGTCCTGCTCCCAGGTCCTGGTATATGTGGATTATGCTGTTCTCCCACCTGCTGCTCCGCTCCTTTTTAGCCCATCGCAGGACTCGTTCCTTCTCTGAGAAGCTGTGGAACCGTACCACCATAGCCCTCGTCAGTTCATTAGTTTTGGGCTTCCTTGCAAGGACTCTGTGCGCCCCATCCAGTTCCAGAGGCTGAGGAAATGCTCCTGTCCCCATCAGGGTCCCCAGCCACTTGGTCACGTCCGACCTCTCCGCACCCTCAGGTAGGCCCAGAATGCGCAGATTTTGCCTCCTCGACCTGTTTCCAAGGTCTTCCAGCCTCTCCTGCCACCTCTTATGCAGGGCGTCATGTGCCTCCACCCTGACGGCCAGACCCAGTATCTCATCTTCATTATCCGATGCCTTTTTCTCAATCTCCTTCTCCTGCATTTTCTGTGTCTCAACCATTTTCTCCATCGAGGCCTTCATTGGGGCCAGCATCTCCGTTTTCAGGTCAGCAAAGCAGCTTCTGAGGAACTCCTGCTGTCCCCGTGACTACTGGGCCCACGCTGCCTGATCCGAGTCGGCCACCATTTTCTGTTCCAGCGCCCGTTCCTGCTGCTTCTCAGTGGTTGTTTGTTTAGCCGTCCTGATTTTCATTTCATTTCCTGGTCCCCTCCATAAACTAATGTGGGGAGCCTTCTAGCACCGTTTGTCTTCTGATCTTCATCGAAAAGGGGCCGCCAAAGCTCCTGGAAAGGGCCCGTTCGCGGTGGGAGCTGCTGATAATACGACCTACCCGCGCATGGCCGCCACCGGAAGTCTGATATTTGGGATAAATTGTTGAGTTACCTTCAAGAGGAAAACAAACTGACCTGAGAGTTATTGATATCACATCAGCAAGTTTGTGGAAATAAGTTGGGAAGTACTAAAATGGCTATACATGATGTAGATTGTGAAATGCTGTTCCAATTAAACAACATCCATATCGACTTAACCCTTTAAAATTGGCACAGGTTAACAAGGAAATTGAAAGTATGCTTAAAAATGGCATAATTGAAGTGGGTTGCAGCCAATGGAGCTCACCCATAGTGATGGTTCCAAACCAGACGGTACCCAACGGTTGTGTGTGGACTATAGAAAGATTAATGCAGTTACAAGAATGGACTCTTATCCTATCCCACGTTTGAAGGATTGCATTGAGAAGGTGGGACAATCAGCTTTTATTTCCAAACTGGATTTACTTAACGATTACTGGCAGGTACCTTTTTCCGAAAGTGCGAAGGAGATTTCCGCTTTTGTGACTCCAGATGGTATATACCAATTCAAAGTTATGCCACTTGGCATGAAAAACGCTCCAGCCACATTTCAACGGTTAACAAAGTCATTTCAGGATTACCCAATTATGCAGTTTACGTAGAGGATCTGGTAATTTTTAGTCAGACATAGAAAGAACATTTGAAGTATCTGATGGGAGTAATTCGATCGACTTCAGGAGGCGGGTTTGGTGGTAAACCTAGCCAAAAGTGAATTTGGAAAAGCCCAAGTCACTTTCCTTGGCCATACAATCGGACAGGGTCAAATGATCCCACGGGATGTGAAAACCAAAGTTATTGGGAGTTTCCGATACCCTCGACACGAAGGGAAATAATGCGATTTCTTGGCACGAGTGGATTTTACTGGAAATTTGTGCTGAATTTTAGCAGTTGGTCGCTCCACTGACGGTCTTGCTAAAGAAACGTAGCAAATTTCAGTGGACAGCGGAGTGTCAACAGGCATTTGACGGCCTGAAAGCTGTGTTAACCAATGCTCCTGTGTTGGAGAATTATAAGGGGCCCTGTGATCGGATTGAACTAAAGTATCTGACCTTAAAGAGAAATGCTGAGGCGTAGAGAAATGGATGGATCGTACAGAGACCTTCTTGTCCAAAGAGACTGTCAATCAAGAGGGATTCCTATTGCAGGAAGAAGAACTGAGATGGATTTTGTTATTATAAATGTTTGCGTGTTTTGTTTTGTTAAACAAAAAGGTACATTTACTGTCAATGTTGTTTAAAAGAAAGTGAAAAGGTGAAAAATGAAACCATCTTAAAGTTGATGTTTTTTTTTTCTTGGGGGGAGGTGTCATGGGAATGTCACTTTAAAAAATGTTTGTCTTCTCAAGTGGCTGCAGTGGTGTCAGTGTGTGGGCGGAGCTGGGCTCTAGCTCTGCTTTTTACTTTGTTTTGAACTGGAAGCTGTTTTTGGCTCTGGGTTTTAGTTTCGTTTTCAGTTTGAGTGCTGCATTCAAACCAAGGAGGTGTGTTTTGGGTCTCTCTCTCTCTAAAGAATGTCTCCAGATGACTTGATGCTGTCAAAGAAATACCTGTTTTTGTAAGGAATGCAAACCTACTGTCCTTGTTAAAAAGGGTTTTTAACTTATGGATGTTTTTAGGAAAGTTACTAAGGGTTACTTATAGAGTATTGTATCTTTGGGGGGAGTATCAGTGTTGGTAGTTGATAAGATGTTTACTGTGTGTTTATAAAATGTTAACTGGATTCATAGAATAAACATTGTTTTTGTTTAAAAAATACTTTAGATCTCAGTTGCATCAACCTGTAAAATGGGCCCTTGTGCTCCCCATAACCAAAATCTATTCAACGTTGTGGGTCAGGTGAACTCGATGATATACTTTGGTGTTCTCTAAACCCTGGCCCATAATACTCTGCCATTTCTGCCAACATGATGCCACCACAAAGCACACCTCCACTCCCCTTTTCAGGTCATCTGAAGGGATCGTTCCTCTGCAAAACCCTCGTCCGCTGTCCCGTCACTCCCAACACCCACTCCTCTTCCCAAAGCACCTACCACCATGTTCCTTGTAAGAGCATCAAAAGTCTGAATTAATGTCAACTGTTAGCGAATTTGATCCAAAGTGTTCTAATTATAAAAGGTTCAGGCAGTTCAGTCCAAAAAATATCGCCAGATTTTTAAAGAAGCTGAAAGTGAACTAGGTTATGAAATAAGAAATATTTGACAGGATCTTTGGTGTGAGCAATATGAATTAATTCACCAAATATTGTTATCTTTGACTTCCCTCAACTGCCATTTTTCAAAGTTTGACCTTCCCTCATTTCCTTAATGATCTGTGTGAAACCCATTTCCTCTCAGTCTCAACTCGCACTTGGCGACTCTGAAGTATAGACTTCCTCTTAAATAAAGTTCAGTTTGATTTCCCTTTTCCCTCTAGTTTTTCTCTCCTTATTGTGTTATCGACACCTGTGCATTTATGTCCTCTTCATGAAGAACTCCACTGTACAGAAAATTGTGGCCAAGTGGCATTCTGGCACAATCAGAGAACACTCACTTTAGCAGTAACCTTACATTTTTTTCTAAAGAAAAAGTACCAACTCGTTATAAACTGGACCTTGAGTACTTCCGTTGCCACTGCAGAATCTTTACAATGCAGAAGGAGGCCATTCAATCCATTGAGCCTGCAATGACTCTCTGGAAGAGAATTCAACCCAGTCCCACTCCCCTGCCTTGTCCCAATCACACATTGCAATTCCACATCTGTTAATGGACCCAGTTAAAATTTGGCCCCTAACACCCGAGTTCAAAATAAGCGAGGTTTATTCAGCCCATCTCTAACTAAATCCTTTCTGGCTGGGGGTCATTCCAGATTGACAGTAATGCCTTTAAAGATGTCTTCAAGCTACACTGTCTTGCCATTGTCATATTGAAATTGTGTACAATTTTTGCACCCCTATAGCAGATACAGAGGTCTCATAAGTCTGCAGGTGACGTATCGTTCCCCCTCTCACCCCATTACACAACATCTGAATGATGCACATTTCTTAGAATATGGTAGGTTCTTCTGGCAAAACTGAATTACCCTAGCTTCAGTGTAATAGCACCCAGAACAGCTTTGGTATGATTTTTAAAGTATGAACAAACATTTATTTTAAGGACCTGCCATTTCACTAGTGAAATGGAAGAACAGAAAAAACTGTGAAATACGATACGGATTGTTAACTTATTTTTGCAAGATGCAGAGGAGCTGCCTGAATTGTATAAAAACCTGGTTACAATGAGGCCAAAGTTTTTTTAAAAATCCACTTCTCACTGCTAGCCATGATTTGAAGTCTCCACACATTTGTGCAAATGTCTAGCTAACAGAACAGGATGGATTATTTTAAAGCTATTCTCATTTTCATTCTACTTCTTGGTCGTGTCTTACAAGAGTTGAGTGTTGCGCGATAGCAATAAAATTGCTTCAATGATTCTTCTCTGTTAGTTATTTATGTTTCATTCCTAATGCATCAGGACCATTTGGTTACTTTGTTTCTTCAAAAGTAAGCATTAACCATTAACTTTTCAAAGGTTACATTTTGAACTAAAACAATTTTTTCTGGGCAACTCTACAGGATTGTACCAAGCCGTTGTCATAGAAACGACGGGATTCTCTGTTTCCGAGACTAAGTGTTGGCTCCGATGCAAAATTCGTAGACTTTCACGACAGCAAAACTGGCACTGAACGTGGACTGATTCAGGAACTGTAGAGGTGCTAGCACTGGCGCCACGTGGAACACAATCAATTCCAATGAGAAACAGTGCAGGATTCGCCAGGACCGGGAGGTGAAAAGCTGCAGCCGCATATACACACAGCACTCCCCACACACACTCATCCCAGCCAACAAGATGGCACAGATTGTGTTGGAGCGCATCCTTCCAGCTGATGGGTCGGCTGGGGCCAGATGATACCGAGAGGGATGGCCTGGGGTGACACCTATCTGACCTATGGTCCAAGTCTACAGTGGACTGTTACCAGCGTGTGCAATGGTGTTCCGTGTCCGTTCACCCCGACCCCAGAGCCGATCTCCTATTTATAATAATAATCTTTATTGTCACAAGTAGGCTTACATTAACATTGCAATGAAGTTACTGTGAAAAGCCCCTAGTCGCCACATTCCGGCATCTGTTCGGGTACACAGAGGGAGAATTCAGAATGTCCAAATTACCTAACAGCACGTCTTTCAGTACTTGTGGGAGAAAACCGGAGCAAACCCACAGACCCAGGGAGAACGTGCAGACTCCGTACACACAGTGACCCAAGCCAGGAATCTAACTTGGGACCCTGGTGTTGTGAAGCAACAGTGCTAACCACTGTGCTACCGTACCTGGCCACCCCCGCTACTCCCCCAGCCCGGGCAGAAGCCCTCTGGCTAGCGGCACAACTGTCAGCAAACTATGGCGATGTTAGACACTTTCCCTGTCCCCTCTCTCTCCCTCAGCAGCCACGACGCTGGTTTCACGATTTTTAAAAGTACAAGTGAACCACGCTGTCGGGAACTCAGCCCATTGGAGAACCGCGGAGGCCCCGGAGAATATTGGGTCGGGCCCGTTAATGACATGCAAATTATGTTTACTGTATGTGCGTTCCGGACCGCATTGACACTGCTGTCGAGGTGACCGAGAATTGCGATTTGGAGTCAAGTCAGTGACCCCTCGATTTTACGGTCGGAAGCGATTCTCCGCCCAATTGCGTTTCCCAATTTCGGCGTCAGCCAACGGAGAATGCCGCCTGTAGAAAATAAAGGCAATAGACCTTTGATTCCTTCGCATTTCTGGTGAGTTATTTGTGTCTTCCTCCACGAAGACAGAACTAAAGTAGTTGTTTAACTGTTCTGACAGCGGGCGGCCCGGTGACGGAGTGGTTTGATCCCGGCCCCGGGTCACTGTCGGTGTGGAGTTTACACATTCTCCCTGTGTTTTTGTGGGTCTCACCCCCACAACACAAAGATGAGATGGCTAGGTGGAATGGCTATGCTAAATTGTCCCTTAATTGAAATTTTTTAAATTAAAATAAATAAATAATAATTGCTCTGCCATTTCCTTGTTCGCTATTATAAATTCTCCTGTTTCAGACTTGAAGGGACCACCTACATTTGTTTTCACAAATCTTTTTCTTTTTATATATATTTATAGAGGCTTTTACAGTCTACTTTTATGTTGCTTGCAAGTTTACTCTCATAGGCTATTTTTCCTCTCTTAATCAATCTCTTGGCCCTCATTTGCTGAACACTGAACTTTTCCCAATCCTCAGGCTTGCTACTTTTTTTTAGTAACTTTCTAGGACTTCTCTTTGTAACTAATACTATCCTTGATTTCTTTTGTTAGCCATGGTTGGTCTGCTTTCCTTGTTGCGTTTTTGGCAGAAAAGAATGTACAACTGTTGCAATGTATACATTCATTCCTTAAATATTAGCCATTGCCTATCCACGATCATGCCTTTTAATGAAGCCTCCCAATCTAACTTAGTCACATGCTCTAAATTATAGCTGATTGGAAGGAAGGGGAAAAATACAATGAATGATGATCTGAATAAATCAAACCTACCTAAATTTATGAAATGTGCCTCCATAAATATGTCTTTTAAATAAATTAAAAATTAAATAATCTTTATTGTCACAAGTAGGCTTACATGAACATTGCAATGAAGGAACTGTGAAAAGCCTCTAGTCGCCACATTCCGGCACCTGTTCGGGTACACAGAGAGAGAATTCAGAATTCTCAGCTGGTACGGGAATTGAACCCGCGCTGCTGCCCTTGTTCTGCATCACAAACTTGCTGTCTAGCCCACTGAACTAAACCAGCTAAATTTCCACCATCTCAGATGAATGAAAATTACGTTTTCACTATTTGAAGAGGAGCAGCGATATGTCCTGGCCACAATTTACTTCTTAAACCAATATCTTTAGACCATATTATTTGTTCATTTATCTCTTGTTGTTTCTGGGACCAACTGGTCAAATTGACTGCAATCTTGGCCCATGTAAGAAAAATGACTATACTTCACAATTAATTATTTAGCTATGAAATATATTGGGGTGCCCCAGAAGTTGTGAAAGGTGCATTTTATTTTAATTGTTAATGGAAAATAAGCATTTCTGGTAAGGCCAGCTTTTATCTGCCCATCCATAACTGCCCTCGAGAAGGTGGTGGTGAGCTGCCTTCTTAAACTGCTGTAGTGGGTGTAGGTACACCCACAGTACTGATAGCAAGAGTTCTAGGATTTTGACCCAACGACAGTGAAAGAGCAGTGATATATTTCCAAATTAGGATGGCGTGTAGCTTGGAGGAGAACTTGGAATTGTTCCCATGCATCTGCTGCCCTTATCCTTCTAGGTGGTAGAAATTGCAGGTTTAGAAGTTGCTGTCAAAGGAGCCAGGGTGAGTTGCTGCAGTGCATTTGGTAGATGGTACACACTGCTGCTACAGTACAATGATGGTGGAGGGATGAATGCTTAAGGTGGTGGATGGGGTGCCAATCAAACAGGCTGCTTTGTCCTGGATGGTGTTAAGCTTTTTGAGTATTGTTGGGGTTTCATTCACCAGACAAGTGGAGGGTATTCCTGATGGTGGAAAAGCTTTGACTTGCTGTTCAAATTGGAAATGCTCATGTAACCTATTCTTTCCACAAATGCAGACTGACATGTAGCATTTTTGTTTGTTTCTGTTTTTGCTTCAGGTGCAGTTTTTCTTTGTGTTTTTTTATTGCTGGATATGGTATACTACTTGGGGGCTGATAATTTAAAAGCCACAGCAAGAATTATAAGGCTAGTGATAGTGACTTTCAAATACTGCTTTAGGGAGATGGCTAAATCATATGCACATTTCTCTTTGAGGATAAAAATGTTTATTCTTCTCCTGTCTTTTGAAATGCTTACCAACTCTTCCTAAACGTTTGCTGGTACACCTTAAACAACTAGTATGAGACAAAGGGTTGAAGCAAGTTGGAAAAAATTCTCCATCATTTAAAAAAGCACTTGACCTCTGCCCTATGCCTTCCAACACTGATGAGGTGGAGTCACAAGTGACTGAATGCACCTGCATGATGCCATGCATTTCATTCTAACACACTGTACGGCAAGACTGCCTTGAAACTGACTGTTCGCCATGGCAGCCAACAATGCAGTGTGCTGAAACCCTAAATATTTGGACACACAAAATTAGAATGATCACAAAGTACCATGCTTACGATCTTACAAGAGCAGGAGGAGAAATAGATGCTTTAGTCCAGAACTGGCATTTAATTCACTGCATCACATAAGAAATGCACAACACAAACATATACAGAACATGAATTCTCAGCAGTAAGTTCTCACCTGCACCTGTTAATGATCCACTGGTTCAGTTTCCCAAACTTTACTTAGTTCAACTGGGGCAGCAACCCGAACTTTGGCATCTCATTCACCATGTACCTATCAAAATTAAAGAACACCTGCACTCGGTGCCAAAATGATACTCAATGCACAAATATATTCCTCCAGCTATTGCAATTTGAAACAAACTCTCAATGTGAAAGTTTCTAAGATAGATGCTGAACCAAAATTCTGCTTTTCAGCGAACTTTCAAATACAACAGGCAAGGGGAAAAAATATTTCCAGGTTACAGTTTCAGCTGACTTCCTTTTTGTTTAACACACTAGATGTTCCGAACATAAAACAAATTCCCTATGGTGGGGCTCACACTAACAGGCAGTGCAGTTTCAAGTTCCAGGTGGAATTTTATTTTTTGTGTTTGTATGTCGTTTAGAATGATTACTAATAAAAATAAGAAAAAAAAGTATGACATAAGTGAACATGTTCCTAACTACTGTATTTCCAGAAGCAATTAAGTCAAATAAATGAAGTGAAAACATTCTTTAATATTTAATATTCAACAGCATCAAGGCAAATCGTGGACAATGCCTGTGCATGACCGATGAACAATATACCATAGGCTCTTTTATACAAAGGCTAAAATCAATCTTAAAATAAATTTTACAGAGTATTATGCACAGTGATGTATGAACCACCAGCATTGGCTCTTCAGTGATGTAGCAATCTTGTGATAAGCTACAAATCGTATCGCAAAGGAGGTGTACAAAAGTCAATTTGGTTCATGCAAGATTATACTTGATTTATCCTGACTCAGGTTTCACTTCTTCAGTGGGCTGATCGACTTCAAGTAGCTCCGGAATGGAATCTTGCACATGTTCTGAAATTGGCTCAGTTGAAGCATGACCGTGAACTCCAGGCTGACTATCAGTGTGTGTTGGCACACTGTACTTCATGAGGATGGCTTTCAGTTGTGCCAGTGTGGCATCCGTGCGGATCCCTGTTGGGTCAAAATGGGTACGGCCGACTCGAAATCCAGCTTGCGTGAGATAGGGTAGAAATTTGTTGATCCTGTAGAAACAAAATAGTTTGTACAGATATACAAGAGGCGATGGTTGTTGAAGAAATGTAGACTCCAGGAAGCAATTGCAAAAATGCAAAACATTACATCGAAATATCACCATTACAGCTTAAGAAAAAGGCATTTGGAATGATAAAAGTGCTGCTCAATACCCACAGTTTTTCAAACTTCAGAATATGCCTTTCTCATGATTTCTTGGCTCTGTAACAAGTTTAAGGGCGTAAAAAAATGTACAATTTAAATCACAATGATTGTTGTTTGTGCCCCTTGAAAGTGCATAAAACATTTATGTATGTACAACGGCATCAGCTTTTAAACTCCCCTCGCTAGTGATCATTTTATCAAAATGACCTACTACTCTCGAATTTGAATGAGACACATTTCAGGAAGTGGGTAGGGAATAGAATCAGATATCTGGCAGTTGGTGAGAAAACTCATGTACAATGAAAATCTTTTTCAAACATCATATAGGGGCTATTTAAGATTAAGATTTCTAACACGAACTGCATAACAAAATGATAACAAAATTGTGTTTGCCAATTTCCAAGGAGGCACAATATGACTGAAAGCACAGTGTGAAGAAACACTTGTGGTACAGTAGTTTTGTATCATGGAACATACTTTGCCTTTGTAATAAATAATAATGATGTTTTAAATGCTAAGTACAGATACAAGAACTGGCTGGGCTTTTCACTAAGCAATAAACTACGACTCCTAGCAAACTCCCTCTATGTTATAGCAAACTATCCCAAGACTTTCAGGAGTGTTCAAAACTCTCTCTCTAGTTCTGACAACTTTGTTGGCCAAAGTATTTTATTTCCTTTTTAACTAACCTTTGACAGTAATTTTGTTCTGGCTTAGTGCAAGAAACAGAGGGGGCAAAAATCATAGCTCATCTTTATTCTGATTAATTCAAACGGGCCAGTCAGAAAACATTGCTAAATTCGGGCAAGTAGAAGAATCCATCATTTGTTTTGTGCGGAAACTTGGAGCTGAACCAACCTTAAGCAGTGACACTGGTGGGCAAACATCCATTGATGAGGTATGCTTCTGACTTCCAGTACAGTAGGTTTGGATTGAGTGAAATATTTCAAACTCAATTTAGCTCTGCTGGGAGCATTTGAGATTTGTTCTGTGGTCCAACATTATAAACTAGCCTAGATTACTTCCAAGGTATTTGCCCCATTCCTCTTATTAGTATAGGGGTGCACCAAATTTAAAAGACTGGGAGAAGTCAAGATGGTTCAAGGACGACCTACAGTTTGGTTACCAGGTGATCAGAAGACCATTTTTCTAACTTGCAAAGTCATAATATTTCCAGGTTCTTCAGTTATTTCTTTGGTGGTGTTTAATCACATGGTGCATTTAGTTTCTGAATGAGCTTGTGTGACAGGCATGTAACTTTTTATGGTCATGTTGTTAAGGAGATTTTACATCTCCTTTCATTCTCATTTTGGAGATTTTCACATACACATTCAGCGCTCAAAGTTGTGTTTGTAGCCACCTAAATTGGCCAACTCCCGATTTAAAATGGCGAACGGCAAAGGCTGATGGGAAAGTCAGCCAACAAGACAGAAACCAGCAGCTGCAGGTTTGCTGTGTATTTACCTCTGCAAAGGCCAGCCAACATCGATACCAGCGGCCATCAGCATAACAAAGTAGCAGCCATCTGCATACTGATGAGCAATCCCCGGGAACAAGTAACATTTTGGACACACAAAGCAAAGCCAGACTCCTCGGCGCCAGCAGGAGCCAACACAAAGGAGGTGAACGAGCACCTCAAGACCGCCCATCGATCAGGGAACCGCTCCAGTATTGGAGAAAATCGAACCAAGCGATTGGGACAAAGTCCAATCACTTGGGACCCGGTACAGGGTCCGCCCCGAGAGGCGGGAAGCCCCTGGGGACTATAAGAGTTGAGCCCAAAGTTCAAATCGCACTCTTCTTCATCTCTTCCTCCTGCCCGGGTCACCCAGCAACACGAACCAACATTGACCATGACCGGTGAAGTGACTCCAGTGATCACCGAAACCCGTAAGTCTTAACTCAACGCTCGCTACGAGATAGGCGCTCCTAACTACCATAAGAACATAAGAACTAGGAACAGGAGTAGGCCATCTGGCCCCTCGAGCCTGCTCCGCCATTTAATGAAATCATGGCTGATCTTTGTGGACTCAGCTCCACTCTCCGGTCCGTACACCATATCCCCGAATCCCTTTATTCTTAAGAAAGGTATCTATCTTTTTCTTAAAAACATTTAAAGAAGGAGCCTCAACTGCTTCACTGGGCAAGTACTTCCAGAGATTCACAACCCTTTGAGTGAAGAAGTTCCTCCTACACTCCGTCCTAAATCTACTTCCCCTTATTTTGAGGCTATGCCCCCTAGTTCTGCTTTCCCCGACCAGTGGAAACAACCTGCCCGCATCTATCCTATCTATTCCCTTCATAATTTTATATGTTTCAATAAGATCCCCCCGCATCCTTCTAAACTCCAATGAGTACAGTCCCAGTCTACTCAACCTCTCGTCATAATCTAATCCCCTCAACTCTGGGATCAACCTAGTGAATCTCCTCTGCACTCCCTCCAGTGCCAATATGTCCTTTCTCAGGTAAGGAGACCAAAACTGAACACAATACTCCAGATGTGGCCTCACCAACACCCTATACAATTGCAGCATAACCTCCCTAGTCTTGAACTCCATCCCTCTAGCAATGAAAGACAAAACTCGATTAGCCTTCTTAATCACCTGTTGCACCTGCACACCAACTTTTTGCGACTCGTGCACCAGCACACCCAGGTCCCTCTGCACAGCAGCATGTTTTAACATCTTACCGTTTAAATAATAATCCATTCTGCTGTTATTCCTCCCAAAATGGATAGCCTCACACTTGGCAACATTGAATTCCATCTGCCAGACCCTAGCCTATCCAAATCCTTCTGCAGACTTCCGGTATCCTCTGCACTTTTTGCTTTACCACTCATCTTGGCGTCGTCTGCAAACTTTGACACATTGCACTTGGTCCCCAACTCCAAATCATCTATGTAAATTGTGAACAATTGAGGGCCCAACACTGATGTTGCTGAACACAGCGGGTCTGGTGGCCTGAAGTGCATATGTTTTAATGCAAGGAGCATTACGGGTAAGGCAGATGAACTTAGAGCTTGGATTACTACTTGGAACTATGATGTTGTTGCCATTACAGAGACCTGGTTGAGGGAAGGGCAGGATTGGCAGCTAAACGTTCCAGGATTTAGATGTTTCAGGCGGGATAGAGGGGGATGTAAAAGGGGAGGCGGAGTTGCGCTACTTGTTCGGGAGAGTATCACAGCTATACAGCGAGAGGACACCTCAGAGGGCAGTGAGGCTATATGGGTAGAGATCAGGAATAAGAAGGGTGCAGTCACAATGTTGGGGGTATACTACAGGCCTCCCAACAGCCAGCGGGAGATAGAGGAGCAGATAGGTAGACAGATTTTGGAAAAGAGTAAAAACAACAGGGTTGTGGTGATGGGAGACTTCAACTTCCCCAATATTGACTGGGACTCACTTAGTGCCAGGGGCTTAGACGGGGCAGAGTTTGTAAGGAGCATCCAGGAGGGCTTCTTAAAACAATATGTAAACAGTCCAACTAGGGAAGGGGCGGTACTGGACCTGGTATTGGGGAATGAGCCCGGCCAGGTGGTAGATGTTTCAGTAGGGGAGCATTTCGGTAACAGTGACCACAATTCAGTAAGTTTTAAAGTACTGGTGGACAAGGATAAGAGTGGTCCGAGGATGAATGTGCTAAATTGGGGGAAGGCTAATTATAACAATATTAGGCGGGAACTGAAGAACATAGATTGGGGGCGGATGTTTGAGGGCAAATCAACATCTGACATGTGGGAGGCTTTCAAGTGTCAGTTGAAAGGAATACAGGACAGGCATGTTCCTGTGAGGAAGAAAGATAAATACGGCAATTTTCGGGAACCTTGGATGACGAGTGATATTGTAGGCCTCGTCAAAAAGAAAAAGGAGGCATTTGTCAGGGCTAAAAGGCTGGGAACAGATGAAGCCTGTGTGGCATATAAGGAAAGTAGGAAGGAACTTAAGCAAGGAGTCAGGAGGGCTAGAAGGGGTCATGAAAAGTCATTGGCAAATAGGGTTAAGGAAAATCCCAAGGCTTTTTACACGTACATAAAAAGCAAGAGGGTAGCCAGGGAAAGGGTTGGCCCACTGAAGGATAGGCAAGGGAATCTATGTGTGGAGCCAGAGGAAATGGGCGAGGTACTAAATGAATACTTTGCATCAGTATTCACCAAAGAGAAGGAATTGGTAGATGTTGAGTCTGGAGAAGGGGGTGTAGATAGCCTGGGTCACATTGTGATCCAAAAAGACGAGGTGTTGGGTGTCTTAAAAAATATTAAGGTAGATAAGTCCCCAGGGCCGGATGGGATCTACCCCAGAATACTGAAGGAGGCTGGAGAGGAAATTGCTGAGGCCTTGACAGAAATCTTTGGATCCTCGCTGTCTTCAGGGGATGTCCCGGAGGACTGGAGAATAGCCAATGTTGTTCCTCTGTTTAAGAAGGGTGGCAGGGATAATCCCGGGAACTACAGGCCGGTGAGCCTTACTTCAGTGGTAGGGAAATTACTGGAGAGAATTCTTCGAGACAGGATCTACTCCTATTTGGAAGCAAATGGACGTATTAGTGAGAGGCAGCACGGTTTTGTGAAGGGGAGGTCGTGTCTCACTAACTTGATAGAGTTTTTCGAGGAGGTCACTAAGATGATTGATGCAGGTAGGGCAGTAGATGTTGTCTATATGGACTTCAGTAAGGCCTTTGACAAGGTCCCTCATGGTAGACTAGTACAAAAGGTGAAGTCACACGGGATCAGGGGTGAACTGGCAAGGTGGATACAGAACTGGCTAGGCCATAGAAGGCAGAGGGTAGCAATGGAGGGATGCTTTTCTAATTGGAGGGCTGTGACCAGTGGTGTTCCACAGGGATCAGTGCTGGGACCTTTGCTCTTTGTAGTATATATAAATGATTTGGAGGAAAATGTAACTGGTCTGATGAGTAAGTTTGCAGACGACACAAAGGTTGGTGGAATTGCGGATAGCGATGAGGACTGTCTGAGGATACAGCAGGATTTAGATTGTCTGGAGACTTGGGCGGAGAGATGGCAGATGGAGTTTAACCTGGACAAATGTGAGGTAATGCATTTTGGAAGGGCTAATGCAGGTAGGGAATATACAGTGAATGGTAGAACCCTCAAGAGTATTGAAAGTCAAAGAGATCTAGGAGTACAGGTCCACAGATCACTGAAAGGGGCTACACAGGTGGAGAAGGTAGTCAAGAAGGCATACGGCATGCTTGCCTTCATTGGCCGGGGCATTGAGTATAAGAATTGGCAAGTCATGTTGCAGCTGTATAGAACCTTAGTTAGGCCACACTTGGAGTATAGTGTTCAATTCTGGTCGCCACACTACCAGAAGGATGTGGAGGCTTTAGAGAGGGTGCAGAAGAGATTTACCAGAATGTTGCCTGGTATGGAGGGCATAAGCTATGAGGAGCGATTGAATAAACTCGGTTTGTTCTCACTGGAACGAAGGAGGTTGAGGGGCGACCTGATAGAGGTATACAAAATTATGAGGGGCATAGACAGAGTGGATAGTCAGAGGCTTTTCCCCAGGGTAGAGGGGTCAATTACTAGGGGGCATAGGTTTAAGGTGAGAGGGGCAAAGTTTAGAGTAGATGTACGAGGCAAGTTTTTTACGCAGAGGGTAGTGGGTGCCTGGAACTCACTACCGGAGGAGGTAGTGGAAGCAGGGACGATAGGGACATTTAAGGGGCATCTTGACAAATATATGAATAGGATGGGAATAGAAGGATACGGACCCAGGAAGTGTAGAAGATTGTAGTTTAGTCGGGCAGTATGGTCGGCACGGGCTTGGAGGGCCGAAGGGCCTGTTCCTGTGCTGTACATTTCTTTGTTCTTTGATCCTTGAGGGACCCCACTAGTTACAGGTTGCCAACCAGAGAAACACCCATTTATCCCCACTCTCTGCTTTCTGTTAGTTAACCAATCCTCTACCCATGCTACCACTTTACCCTCAATGCCATGCATCTTTAGTTAATGCAGCAACCTTTTGTGTGGCACCTTGTCAAAAGCTTTCTGGAAATCCAGATATACCACATCCATTGGCTCCCCGTTATCTACTGCACTGGTAACGTCCTCAAAATTCTACAAAATTAGTCAGACACGACCTACCCTTTGTGAACGCATGCTGCGTCTGCCCAATGGGACAATTTCCCGCCAGGTGCCCCGCTATTTCCTCCTTAATGATAGATTCCAGCATTTTCCCTACAACCGAAGTTAGGCTTACCGGCCTATAATTACCCACTTTCTGCCGACCTCCTTTTTTAAACAGCGGTGTCACGTTTGCTACTTTCCAATCCTCTGGGACCACCCCAGAGTCTAGTGAATTTTGATAAATTATCACTAGTGCGTTTACAATTTCCCTAGCCATCTCTTTTAACACTCTGGGATGCATCCCATCAGGGCCAGGAGACTTGTCTACCTTTAGCCCCATTAGCTTGCCCAATACAGCCTCCTTAATGATTACAATCATCTCAAGGTCCTCACCTATCATATCTGTACCAACTTCAAATCCCGCAGACTCAGAACCCGAACGAAAGGCCATTTGTTCCCCTGACCTGGTGGGCCAGTCCAAAGTTAAGTATAGGCCTAGAAGTATAGTTGTAGAAGTAGCTTAGACGTAGAATTTGTGCATGAGTAGCGATTACTGTGTATAATAAATGTGCTTTGATTTAAATCTTACTCATCGGTGTATTGGGTTATTGATCATTACTTGGACTTGAACCTTGTGGTGGTATCATAAAGATACCTGGCGACTCGAGAGCAAAGGTAATAAAACAGAGCAATTGAACCAAGGAGAAAATCAGCAACATGTTGTAAACCAATTACTTAAACCAAGCACAATCAGCTTCCCTTCCAATATGGGAACTAATCCCATTGTAGACCGTCTCAGTTTAATATGTAAAAATATGGCAAACCTATTAATTATTAAATCATAAGATTAATCTCTGGATAAATTCAAAGTGACAAAGTAACAGATCATTTTCAATCAATTCTTTTTGGAAGTTGCTGGCACCTATGTATGGGCTGTGGCACAAAAAGATAATTAAAATGGTTCTGACTTTAAAAAAATGCTACAATAGAAAGAATGAGCATATTAGAGAGAAAATAAAGGAAACTTTTAAAATAATTATGAAAAACAGAAGGTGGAATGTTATTTTTGTTTTAGGTGTGTAGGATAATATGACAGCAATAAAACCGCTTCTCACACATCAGCAACTTTATTGCTGAAATCTCAAGGACTGTTTCTGATCATTGCTTGGCAGCTGAGAAAAGTATTGTCCCAGGTGCCAAAGGCTGAAGCTAGAAAATCAGCTTATTTTAGTAAAACTGGAATTCAGCACATGCAGGATGAAACAAAGAAATAGTGGAAAGGGTTAGTCACAGCATCAAATGCTCTAATCATATGGAGTTTGTTCTTCAAAGAACGAGTCCATTCAATATTCTAAAATGACTAACTTTCATGGTGGTTGACTGTAGGCTGATGTCATTACTGCATCCCTCCCCATCACATCAGGTCCTGATGATCTCCCCACTGCTATGAGGAAGTGAGTGTGGAGTCCACGTGCAGTCCCGGGGAGGGAAGAATGTTTGAAAATAGATGTGAGTCATTGCTAGTGTGTGCTTACAATATTCCAGCAGCACGTTTCAAAGCAGTATTGACAGAATCTTGGCAGTAGGTTCTATACTTGCACTTAGCCATGGATCACATTCAGCACATGGAAATCCAAATGGGGACAGTGCTGCCTGGAACAGATGGCTCCTTCATGAAGCATTCCTGTTGTGCTGGAGAAAAGTCAAATCACTGCAAATGTATTACTCATGGATTTTTCCCCCCCATAAATTTAGAGTACCCAATTCATTTTTTCCAATTAAGTGACAATTTAGCGTGGCCAATCCACCAAGCTTGGACATTTTTGGGTTGTGGGGCGAAACCCACGCAAACACGGGGAGAATGTGCAAACTCCACACAGACAGTGACCCAGAGCCGGGATCAAACTTGGGACCTTGGTGCCGTGAGGCAGCAATGCTAACCACTACGCCACCGTGCTGCCCTAACTCGCATTTATATAACATCTTTCACTCGAGGCCCTGAAGCATTGAATTACTTTTGAAGTAGTCACTGATTCCACAAATACCAACGTGATAATGACTTGAAAATCTGCATTGTGATATTGATTGAGGAATAAACATTGCTGGTCAGAAGCCATGAGGCCGCAGTGCTAACCCACTGCGCCACCATGCTGCCCCTATTACTCATGGATAAGGAACATGTTGATTTCCTCTGCTTCGCCAACTGACAACTTCCAATCCTCTGGCCCCCAGCTGTGAAACATTATGCATAACCTTTAACTCAAAGACATATGAACAATGGTGAATAGGAAAAGTTCTACTGGTCCATCCCACACAATTGTGTGTCGCAACATGCACGCAACCCATTCTACCCAGAACCACATGGGACTTCTGGAAAAAGATAAAACTTGGGCCAATTTGGGGGGAAAAAGAAGTCTGTGAAATGCCTCTCTGATCCACTTAGGCTATCAAAACTAGCCCAGGGACCTGGTCCAAATTTCAGTCTTTTGTAAAGGGATCTCCACCCCAGTCAGGAACTGGTGCAGCTATTGCTTGAAGGAATTCAGTGAATCAGTGTGCACCACATGAGCTGACAGTCTGTTTCAGAGGTCCACTGTTCTCTGAGAAAGGAACTACCTTCGAACATCTAGATCGGACTTCACAACTTAAAGTCATGATCCCGGTCTTCCTATTTAATTGAAACAAACTATCAATGCCAACACGACTCATTCCCTTCATCATGGCATAATCCTCAATCAACATCGTGACATTAGCCTCAATCAAATCTCTGGAGTCCACGCTTCTCTAAAGTGTAGAGTCCTAGCTCTTTTAGCCTCTCTTGACAACCTCAATTAAAAGTGATGCCCATGTGTTGCAGACCAAGTAGTACTCTGGAAAATTGAGAATGCTGGACTTCCCTTCAATTAAAATCAAAAATTGCTACGAATGCACAAATGGGTGATCAGCATGTCAAATAGACAAGTTAAGGTTTCAGCTGGAATTCTTCAACAGAACTGGAGGGAATCACATTTCATTTTGTGAACCTAATTTTCTTGTTCAAAGTCTGATTGTCTTGCTGTGTATTTTCAGTATTTTCTCTTCCTATCGCTGGAAAACCCATTGTGCTAAATACTTTATAATCACGTAACTAGACAAAAGGAGAAGATAGACACATTTATACATACGCTCAAGATAAGATATGGTTTGAGATTTACTCGGTTGTCTTCACTGTTCAAATTTCTTAGCTAATTATGACAATCGTTTGATTAATTATATCAGGCAGATACTTAAACAAAATCCATGGTACCTACAAGATACTTCTCAACGTCTTTCTTCTTACAATTATCCAAGATGAAAATACCCTTGCAACTGTTCATTGTCATTTTTGTAGGAAGACATAATGGCTGACATAACAAGTGATTGCATCCCAAAGTAATGCACTGTATGAAACATGTTGAGATAGGATAAGGAGCTAAATAAATGTAATTTTTTTCATGTAACCAATTTGGCAGCTAATATTTTCCCTTCACTTGCACTTAGCTAAAACATGTGCCAGGAAGTTTTGAATTTATTAAACATGAAAATGTTAAATCCAAGTTAAGCTAATATAACAAAGGGTTTGATGTTAATGGTAACTTGCACCGAACAGAGGAAGCTGCTTTACAGAGGTTCCAACCTGAAAATGGAACTGGGATAAGGGAGAGATCAAGGGGCTTGGTCTAACAAGTGGATTTTAAGGAGGGTTTTGTAGGAGAAATGCAAGGTCGACAGGCAGAGAAATTTGAGAGAATTCCACAGGGAGAATTAGGTAGCTGAGGAGAGAGCCATGAATCAGAGGAATGTCAATTGTGAGTATGAGGATTGGTTAGAGATTTAAATTTTTTTTTAAAGAGTACTCAATTCATTTTTTCTAATTAAGGGGTAATTTAGCGAGGCCAATCCACCTAGCCTGCACATCTTTGGGTTGTGGGGGCGAAACCCACGCAAACACGGGGAGAATGTGCAAACTCCACACGGACAGTGGCCCAGAGCCAGGATCGAACCTGGGACTTCGGCGCCGTGAGGCAGCAGGGCTAACCCACTGCGCAACTGTGCTGCTTGGTTAGAGATTAACTGGGAAGGAGACTATGGAGGAAAATGAAAGGATAGGGGTTTTAAATTTGGGGTTGGGTGACTGGAATCCACCGTAGGTCAGTGAGGACTGGTGTGATTGGAGAACGGGCCAAGGTGCAGGACACATCACGGACAGCAATATTGGATAAGCTGAAATTTACAAAGCTGGTGGGTGGTCAGTTATCCATTGCGGTGTTATAATAATTGAGGCTGGAGTTGACAAAGGCATGGCTCAGGTTTTCAGAGGCAGATGGGCTGAGAAAGGGGTAGAGAGGTGCAATGGAGGTGGAAGTAGACAGATATAGGGTTAGAAATTCAGTTTGTGGTCAAACATGATGCCATGACTGCAAACAGTCTGGCTCAAACCATGATGGTGGCCAAGATGAAGGATGGATTCAGTGGTAAGAGTATCTAGTTTGTGGCTAAGGCATTTTTGTTTCATTCTTTCCTGGGATGTGAGCAGCGCTGGCATGGCCAGCATTTTTTGCCCATCTCTAATTGCCCTCGAGAAGGTGGTGGTGAGCTGTCATTTTGAACCACTGCAGTCTACGTGGTGTACGTACACCTACAGAACTGTGAGGGACAGAGTTCCAGGATTTTGACCTAGAAACATTGAAGGAATGACGATACAGTTCCAAGTCAGGACGATGTATGACTTGGAGGAAACTTGCAAATGGCGATATTTCCAGGAGAATTGCTGTTCTTGGCCTTCTAGGTCTCAAAAGTTGAGAGTTTGGAAGGTGCAGTTAAGATAAGTTTCTGTAGTGCACCTTGCATATGGTACACACTGCTGTCACTGGGTGCTGGTTATGGAGGGAGTGAACATTTAAGGCGATGGATGGGGTGCCAATCAAGTCAGTTGCTTTGTCTTTGAAGGAGTTGAGTTTTGAGTATTGTTTTCAGCTGCAATCACGCTCCTGATTTATACCCAGTAGTTGGCTCTGGGGAGATAGGAGGCGAGTTACTCATTGCAGAATTGCCACCCTCTGACTTGTTCTTGTAGCCACAGTATTTGTGACTGGTCCACATAGGTTTCTGGTCAACAGTAATCCCCAGGGTGTTGATGTAAGCGGATTCATTGCCAATGAATGTCAAGGGGAGATGGTTAGATTTTATTACTGAAGGTGGTGATTGCCTGGTACTAATAAGGTTTGAATATTACTTGTAATTTATCAGCCCAAGCCTGAATGATGCCCTGGTCTTGCTGCATATGGACATGGCCTGCTTTAATATCAGAGGCGACACAAATGGTACTGATTACTATGCAATCAGCAAGCATGTCCACGTCTGGTCTTATGATGGAGGCATGGTGATTGATGAAACTGCTGAAGATGGCTCAGCCAAGGATAATACCCTGAGGAACACATGCAGCAATGTCCTGGGCTGATATGAGTGATCTCCAACAACCACAACCATCTTCTTTTGTCTTGGGTATTGCTCTAGCCACTGATGTCAGATTTTAGTCCTTTTTTCTACTCCATTTAGTATGGTGGCAGTGACATGTTGTCATCATCAGCTGATGCTTGATTCAAGGATGATGTCTATTCAGGCCATCTTTTTGGCCATCCATATACAGTGTCCAATGGTATTAAATTTTCTCATCAATCGTGGCCTTTTGAGAGAGGTATCTGCCAAGGTATGCGCAACATATTCCAGAGTCTTTCCTTCCACACATATGGGAGGTGGAATATTTGGCTGATCGGGTCTTGAATAATATGAGTTTTGGCAACTTTCAAGGACAGAATTTGTAGGCAGAATTGAAGAGATTGAGAGCAACTTGTATATCCGGTCCAGACTGGGCAATGACACCACAGCCATCTACAAAGTATAGATCAATGCATGGAGTCTTGAATTGAACAAATGCCCATCAATTTTGAAGGCCTCAGCTGCTTCTGCTCCACAACATTATTATCTCAGTGTGAAGATGGGATTTCACCCCCATAAGAACTGTGTAATGGTCTCTTTTACCAATATTCTCATAGGGAGATGCATCTGTGACAGGTGGATTGGTGAGGATTAGGTCAAGTAGGTTTTTCCATCTTATTGCAGATCCAGTCTCACAGCTTTGACCTTCAGGGCCCGGACTGCTTGATCAGTCGTGGTGTGACAAGGCCACTCTAGGTGATGGGTATTCTAGTACCCCACAGTATACTCTGTGCCCTTACTACCAATTTCCAAATGGTTTTCAACATGGAGGATTACTCATTCATCAGTTTAGAGGGGTATAGGTGGTGGGGATATGTGATAATCAGTAAAAGGATTCCCTACCCACATTTGGCCTGATGCCATAAGACTTCATAGGGACTCCCAGAGCAACACCCTCTTGACTGCATACCATTTTGCTGGCACCCTGGTGGATCTGCCCTGCTCGAGGGACAGGACATGTCCTGGGATGGTGACTAAGGTGTCTGGCACATTGTCTGTAAGATATGACTCAGAGTATGGCTATGGCAGGCTGTTGCTTGAATAGTCTGTGGGTCAGCTCTTCCAATTTTGTCATAAGCCCTGCACGTGACACAGTGGTCAGCACTGTTGCCTCACAGTGGCTGGGACCCGGGTTTGATTCTGACCTTGGGTAACTATGTGGAGTTTGCACGTTCGCCCCATGTCTGCGTGGGTTTCTGCCGAGTGCTCCGTTTCCTATCACAGTCCAAAGATGTGCAGGTTAGGTGGATTGACAATGCTAAAATTGCCCTTAGTGTCCAAAGATTGGGTGGGGTTATGGGGATAGTGGATGGAGGGAATGGGCCTAGGTTAGGGTGTTCTATCGGAGAGTGGGTGCAGACTTGATGGGGCAAATGGCCTCCTTTGCACTGTAGGGATTCTATGTTCGTAAGTAAGACTTTTCAGGGCGTCCTGTTGTAATTTCACGTACTTGGGTCAACACCAAGTGGACCGACTGGTTCTATTCCTTTTCAACTGAGTGGTTCGCTAGATCATTTCAGAGTGTGGGTAAGGGTCAACTACATTGCTGTGGGTCTGGAGTCAGATCAGGTAAAGATGACAGATTTCCTTCCCTGAAGGCCAACAGTTTGGTTTTCTTAAAATTTAGGTGAAGGAAATTATCGAAGATTGCATGTTTGACAAGCAGTCAGATAGTGGGGTTGAGATGGGCGACAGAGATTAGAGCTGGATGCCATAGGTGTACCTGTGGAAGCTAAATTAATGTCTAAAGCTGGTGTTGCCAAGCAGCGGTATCAGGAAGGCGAAAGGACCAGGGGTAGATCACATGCAAGTTCAAATGTGATGAGGCGGGGTGAGATAAGTCACCGCCCATAGATGCTCTGGCTATAAATATTGATAAGACTAGAATCAGGCAAGACCATTCCTATAATAATCTTTATTGTCACAAGTAGGCTTACATTAACACTGAAGTTACTGTGAAAAGCCCCTAGTCGCCACTTTCTGGCACCTGTTCGGGTACACAGAGGGAGAATTTAGAATACCCAATTCATTTAACAAGCACGTCTTTTGGGACTTGTGGGAGGAAACTGGAGCACCCGGAGGAAACCTATGCAGACACGGGAAGAATGTGCAGGCACCGCACAGACAGTGACCCAAGCCGGGAATCGAACCTGGGATCCTGGAGCTGTGAAGCAACAATGCTAACCACTGTTCTACCATGCTGCCCATGGACAAAGAAGAAATGGCTTGGCGAAGGTATGGTTTGACTGTGTCACTGACTGTAGAGACCATGGAGGGATAATGCATCATGGGCACTGTGACAGAATGAATAATTCATGATTTAGTTAGAGCTATTCTGACCCTGTGGGACAGGCACAAAAACGATTGGATTCAGAGTTGCATGAGTGGTGGACTCAAATCGGTTTAAGCACTAATCTTAAAATTGCTACTAAGAAACAGTAGTGACAGAAGTATCACTGAAATAGAAAAACTATTTACAGATGTATTGAAGTGCTGTACTTGAGCCGGAGTACTTTTAAAAGGGTATTTTATTCTCATATTTTCTTTTCTCTCTTTTTAAAAAAAAAAAGGCCCATTGATCAGTGAAAAACACAATTGGATATATTAAGGACGCAGTCATAGCAGCATTAACATTTGTCTTAGGTTAGCAACATAGTAGTCATTTGATAGAAGAACTTGGACCCAAGATGGATGCATATTGAATACTGAAGGGTGCATGTACTTAGTTCTTAAATGATGCATAAATATGGATTTCAGCTCAAAATTAAATAAAAAGAAACCCACGATGACAATGTTTCTTACAAATACAATATTACATCATTTCAGATTACTTAGTAGGTCGAGGGAACAGCCATGCAAGTAGACTCCAAGAAATTCCTCATTAAAGAAAGTTGCATTAACCTCTGAACTGTGGCCAACCTGACACATTCAGCAAAGCTGGTTAGCAGACATTGGCGGCAACCGCTAGAACCAAACTGACTGGTGAAACCTTAGAACAGAAGAGTTTGCAAATGGACAGAAAGAGAAAGAACCTGCAATGCCTTACTTTGGGATGTTCATTCCTCGAATACTATGCCTATGGATGCTGTAGTAAAAGGGAGGATGCTCCACGGGAATATCTCCTTTCTGACGTTTTGCTGCATTCCCAGACACATCATTCCCCTTTCGTTTGTCTGGCAAAGTGGAAATTGGGAACATTCATTGAATAGCTCGTAGGTCATTGGCATATGCAGCACAGATCCAAACCATGCTCATTCCCCATACAGTGCACAGAGCAAATTAATTGAACAAACCATTAACTTTGAGAATAATTGTCTCCCTGATTCAAAAGAATAAACTGTATTGACCATCCCAATTCAAGTGATCAACCTGAAATATGTTGACATAATTGATATTGTTACTATGTAAAATACAGGTTATCCATGGATGCTTTATGTTATGCTTGTTTTGGTAATCCGAACATGCTACAGCATTTCTTGTGTGTCATTCTCAGATAATAATAGCTTAATCATTACCTCACGCTTGTGACATAGTATTAGACAGAATTTAGGCCACAGAACTGGGTCACTTAGGCTGCATATGTGCCTCCTCCTGCCGAATTTCATCTTGCCTTTTAAGCATATCTTCATTTCCTTTCTGCCTCATGTACTTAACTAGCTTCACTTTAAATACATCTATTCCATTCATTTTAATTACTTTCTAACCATTCTCTGTAGATCCTCACGAGTTCCCTATAACATTTATTCGTTGCTATCTTATTTTCATGGCTTGAAGCTTTGGGGCGGGATTCTCCGGCAGCAGCACATCCAGAATGCATTCCCCGATGGGACAGAGAATCGGGCGTCGGGGCAAAATTGGGGTCGGCGCCCGACACCATGCTCCAACCCCTCGCTAACAGTGTGAACGGTCCTCGTGGCCGGGAATCACGTGGGTGTGAATCACTTGTGGGCTTCACAATTGTGGCCCTGACATGGTGGACCACATGGTGGGCCAACAAGGCAATGGTTGCCCCTTGCCCCATCATGAGGTACACCATGCCAGGGCCACATTGGTAGACACCCTCCGAGGCCACCATCCCACCCCCACCCTGCACTGCAAATCAGCCCCCAACCCTCGGATTGCCTGGGAATCCTGCCCCACCCTAATATGTGGGTGATCTGATCCGCCCCACCCAGGAACCCCTGTAATAGGAGGACCCCCCCCCCCCCCCGCCAAGGGGACTCTTAAGGGGACTCACCCCAGGGACCTCTGTAATACGGGGATTCCTGTAACGGGGGGGGGAGCCCCAGGGATCCGCTGCCTAAAGGAACCCCCCCACCCACACGCACCCCCATCCCACAAAAGAGACCCCTATCTGGAAGCCAGAGTCAGGCCAGACAGGGGCTGTGGGGAGCATTATAGCTGTAATACTTACCTTGCAGCTCCCTGCGTCCATTTCTCAACGGTAAGCAGCTGTGCACGTGCCTGGTTCCCCGATTCACTGTCTGCAATCCATTCATGCCTTTAATGGTTTGCGATTGACAGCTTGCCACTTTGATCCATTCATATCCCTTCACGCTTCATTGGCCTAAGTGGTGAAATCCTAATGGTTGCAACCATTGCCCACATCAAAGAGATGCAAGTTGCACTAAGTCCATTCCAACCACTCAAACCTGTGATTTTACTGCACTACCTCTCAATTGATCAAATGGATCAAGGTGGCAGATGATTTTTACGAGTTGTCAATCAGAAACCATTACTGAAAAGCCATGGATGGATTGCAGACAGTGGATCTGTGGGAACCAGACACCGGCACAACTGCTCAACTTCAAGGAATGGACACGTGGAGCTGCAAGGCACATATTGGAGCTATAATGCTTCCCACAGCCCCTGTCTGGACTGCTCTCTAGCTTCCAGACAGGGGTCTCTTTTCGGGGGGGGCAGGGGGGGGGGGGGGGGGAGGTCGTTGTGGGAAGGGTGTCTGTGTGTGGGGGAAGGGTTCCTGTAGGCAGGGGGTTCCTGTGGGGGCTCCACCCAATACAGAAATCCCTGGGGAGGGGAGTCCCCCTGTTACAGAGGGTTCCCGGTGGGTGGTGGGGGGGGGGTAGTACTGGGGGTTGGGGGGGGGGACCCAGGCAATCCTGGATGGGGGGCTTCTGTGCAGTAGGGGGGGGGGGATTGCGATCCGGTGGGGGGTGGGATTCGGATTGATTTTGCGATACAACGGGGTGGGGGGTGTTTGGGCCGATTTGAGGTACAGGAAGGATTGGAGCCGATCTGTGGTGCGAGGGGTGGGGGGTGTTGCTCTGACACTCATCACCTCAGGCAAAACACGGTAAATACTAATTTTATACGTCTCCAAGGCTCATGATGGTTGCATTGGCTCCAAATGTGCATATCTAGCTGGTTACAACAAAAAAGATGTTTTTTCCTGGGGCTTTAGTAAATCTCAGTAATAAACTGCACTGTGCACTTAATGCATTAAAACATCCCTAGGCATTTACAGTGTTAACAAACACAATTTAATACATAAACACAAATTAGAAACAAAAACAGAAAATGTTGGATAAACTCAGCCCGCCTGGCAGTATCTGTGGAGAGAGAAACAGAGTTAATGTTTTGAGTCCATATGACTCGTCTTCCGAGCTGAAGAAAGGTGGAATCGTGATGGATTTTATATTGTGGATGAGGTGGAGCAAAATAGAAGGTCAGGGATAGGAGGGAGCCCAGGACAGATTAGTCAAAGATGTCAAGGACAGGGAACCAAATCGCAAGTTTAGAGTGCAAAACATAGAGGACAATGAAAACCCCCTGCAAGATGGGTGGGGTCTAAAATTTCAAAATGGGAACTTTGACTTCAGTTGGGGGCCCAGTGACTAAACTGCAATCTAGAGGCGGCCCACTGACTTAAATATTTAAATGAGGCTGTGCTTCATATTTAATACCTCCCAGGCCTCAGGAAAGCCAGTGGCTGAATGAAGGTGAATAGAATCCAAAAACTGTAAAATCAGGACCTTCCAGTGAATGCAGCAGGATTTCCAGGAAATACTTCCAGGTTTCCCAACTGCTGCACTTCTTTCCTTCAACACCCGAACCAAGCAATGTAAAGAAGTCTGCACATTGCACTGGTGTAATCACATCTAGGTTACTGGGATCAATTCTGATAAACCATAATAAAATAAGGAAATATAACATGAAAATTGAAAATGCTGGAAACAGTCAGCAAGTCTGGCAGCAGTATTTTTCTCCTGTATAAACATACAAACATAATAATTAGCAGCAGGAGTAGGCCATTTGGACCCTTAAGCTTGCTCTGCCATTGATAAGATCATGGTTGATCAGATTGTGGTTAATACCTTCCTTGTTTACCTACATACCTTTTGACTTCCTTGTAAGTCAAGAATCGAATACAAACATAAGAATAACCAAATATTGGAGGCAGTGGAGAAATTGACCCTTAATATGATCTTCAAGATTGTGACAGTCTATAGAACTTGGGGGCAGGACTCAAAGGTTTAAAAGACAGAAGGTGCATTGCCAATTTAAATTTAATCACATTACATGGAGAATTTTAGAACATCTGGAAGGGCTGCCCAGGTAGGCAGACAGGGTGCTATGTTTTCAAGGTAGAACTAAATAGATATTTCAACAAACGGACAATTGAACTTTTGGGACAAGCCAGAGGCCTGGACAGTCTTTTTCACTCTTTCCTATAATTTTTAAAAGCTCTTTGTAGAGTTAAATTGAATTTCATTATTCACCAATGGGAGGGCACCTTGGCTGCATTTGCAGCGGAAAAGGTCTTTGATATTATAGAACATAGAACATTACAGCACAGTACAGGCCCTTCGGCTCTCGATGTTGCGCCGACCTGTGAAACCACTCTAAAGCCCATCTACGCTATTCCCTTATCGTCCATATGTCTATCCAATGACCATTTGAATGCCCTTAGTGTTGGCGAGTCCACTTATGTATGATGGAAAAGCCATTATCCACACTCCTGTTACCTGCTATCTTGACTATCTGCCAGAACTTGTACCGACACAGCCTTGGATGAATTGGGATTTGTCATTTTCTTGAAGAAATGTGAGGAAGGAGCTGCGCTCTGAAAGCTAGTGATTCGAAACAAACCTGCTGGACTTTAACCTGATGTTGTAAGACTTCTTGCTGTACTCAGTTAATGGTAGGGAATTGGGGTGAGTTACAGAACAAAGAGATCTAGGAGTACAGGTTCATTGCTCCTTGAAGGTGGAGTTGCAGGTGGGCAGGGTGGTGAAGAAGGCATTCAGCATGCTAGGTTTTATTGGCCAGAATATTGACTACAGGAGTTGGGGCGTCTTGTTGAAGTTGTACAAGACATTGGTAAGACCACACATGGAATACTGTTCAGTTCTGGTCACCTTATTATAGGGAGGATATTGTTAAACTAGAAAGAGTGGCAAAGAGATTTACAAGGGTGCTACCAGGACTTGATTGTCTGAGTTATAAGGAGAGGCTGGATAGGCTGGGACCTTTTTCCCCTAGAGTGTAGGAGGCTTCGGGGTGATCTTAGAGGTCTATAAAATAATGAGGAGCATAGATAAGGTAGATAGTCAACTTCTTTGCCCAAAGGTAGAGGAGTCAAAACTAGAGGGCATAGGTTTAAGGTGAGAGGGGAGAGATACAAAAGAGACCAGAGGGGAAATTTCTTCACACAGAGGGTGGTGAGCATCTGGACCAGGCTGCCAGAGGCAGTGGTAGAGGTGGGTACAATTTTGTTGTTTAAAAAGCAGTTAGGGCAGCACGATGGCGCAGTGGTTAGCACTGCTGTCTCAAGGCACCAAGGTCCCAGGTTCGATCCAGGCTCTGGGTCATTGTCCGTGTGGAGTTTGCACATTCTCCCCGTGTTTGCGTGGGTTTCGCCCCCACAATCCAAAAGATGTGCTGGGTAGGTGGATTGGCCACATTAAATTGCCCCTTAATTGGCAATAATGAATTGGGTACTCTAAATTTATTTAAAAAAATAAAAATAAATAAAAAGCAGTTAGACAGTTACATGGGCAGGGTGGGTATAGAGGGATATGGGCCAAATGTGGGCAAGTGGGACTAGCTTAGTGATAGAAACTGGGCGGCATGGACAAGCGGGGCCAAAGGGCCTATTTCCATTCTGTAAACATATTTGACTCTTAAAATTATGTAATATATTTCTGCTATTTTGTTCTCACTCCATAACCTGCTTGATTGGAACTCTATTCACCGCCACAAACGTTCACTCCCTCCACCACCAACGCACAGTGGCAGCAGTGTGTACCGCATGCAAGATGTACTGCATTAATTCACCAATCCACCTCTGGCTGCATCGTCTAAACCTGCAATCTCTACCACCTAGAAGGGGAAGGGCAGTAGACACATGGGAACCCCACTACCTGTAAGTTCCTCTCCAAGTCACACACCATGCTAACTTGGAATCAGAACGCTGTCTTCACTGTCATTGGGTCAAAAGCCTGGCACTGCTTATCTGGCATGGCAGTCGTACCAAAAGCAGATGGACTGCAGCCATTCAAAAAGGTGGCTCACCAACACCTTCTCAAGGGCAATAATGGATAGGCAACAAAGACTGACTTTGCCATCAATACTCAAATCCCATGAAAGAATAAGGAAAAACTCCTGTGCTTAGGATATTGCTGCGTCTTCTGTACAAAAACAAAGTTTGAAAGCTGCCAATTATCTCCTGATTTCCATGATCTACTCAGTCCCTTCATTCTGACAGATAATGGAGATTCAAGCCTGTATTACATTATCACTGAATTTCACTCAATTAAATGAATGCTTACCATGCCCAGAATACACTGCAGTGGCTGAATCTTCAACTCCAGATTTCTGAGAGGCTAAGGTTTTGATAACAACCCCACTTTCCTCTGGAGAAGAAAAGAACAACATTGAAATAACCACTGGTAGTCACATTGACAATTTGTTTATTTTTGCTCACCATTTCCCCCACGCTACAACCTCCATGAGGCAACAGGGTGGTATAGCTCAACTTGTCAATCAGTGCCATAATCTAACTATGTTGCTACATCCAAATAAAAAAAGACTGGCATTTGCATAGCATCTTCCACGACCTCAGGACATCCCAAAGTGATTTGTAATGTAGGAATCATGCCCGCTTTGAAAGCTCCCACAAGCAATAATGACCAGATAGGTTATTTAGAACATAGAACATTACAGCACAGTACAGGCCCTTCGGCCCTCGATGTTGCGCCAACCTGTGAAACCACTCTAAAGCCCATCTACACTATTCCCTTATTGTCCATATGTCTATCCAATGACCATTTGAATGTCCTTAGTGTTGGCGAGTCCACCACTGTTGCAGGCAGGGCATTCCACGCCCTTACTATTCTCGGAGTAAAGAACCTACCTCTGACGTCCGTCTTATATCTATCTCCCCTCAATTTAAAGGTATGTCCACTCGTGCTAGACATCACCATCCGAGGAAAAAGGCTCTCACTGTCCACCCTATCCAATCCTCTGATCATCTTGTATGCCTCAATTAAGTCACCTCTTAACCTTCTTCTCTCTAACGAAAACAGCCTCAAGTCCCTCAGCCTTTCCTCATAAGATCATCCCTCCATACCAGGCAACATTCTGGTAAATCTCCTCTGCACCCTTTCCAATGCTTCCACATCCTTCCTATAATGCGACGACCAGAATTGCACGCAATACTCCAAATGCGGCCGCACCAAAGTGTTGTATAGCTGCAACATGACCTCATGGCTCCTAAACTCAATCCCTCTACCAATAAAAGCTAACACACCGTACGCCTTCTTAACAACCCTCTCAACCTGGGTGGCAACTTTCAGGGATCTATGTACATGGACACCGAGATCTCATCCACACTGCCAAGAATCTTACCATTAGCCCAGTCTTCCTGTTATTCCTTCCAAAATGAATCACCTCACACTTTTCTGCATTAAACTCCATTTGCCACCTCTCAGCCCAGCGCTGCAGCTTATCTATGTCCCTCTGTAACTTGTAACATCCTTCCGCACTGTCCACAACTCCATCGACTTTAGTGTCATCTGCAAATTTACTCACCCATCCTTCTACGCCCTCCTCCAGGTCATTTATAAAAATGACAAACAGCAGTGGCCCCAAAACAGATCCTTGTGGTACACCACTAGTAACTGGACTCCAGTCTGAACATTTCCCATCAACCACCACCCTTTGTCTTCTTCCAGCTAGCCAATCTCTGATCCAAACTGCTAAATCACGCTGAATCCCATGCCTCCGTATTTTCTGTAGTAGCCTACCGTGGGGAACCTTATCAAACGCTTTACTGAAATCCATATACACATCAACTGCTTTACCCTCATCCACCTGTTTGGTCACCTTCTCAAAGAACTCTATAAGGTTTGTGAGGCACGACCTACCCTTCACAAAACCGTGTTGACTATCTCTAATCAAATTATTCCTTTCCAGATGATTATACATCCCATCTCTTATAAACCTTTCCAAGATTTTTCCCACAACAGAAGTAAGGCTCACTGGTCTATAGTTACCGGGGTTATCTCTACTCCCCTTCTTGAACAAGGGGACAACATTTGCTATCCTCCAGTCTTCTGGCACTATTCCTGTAGACAAAGATGACTTAAAGATCAAGGCCAAAGGCTCAGCAATCTCCTCCCTAGCTTCCCAGAGAATCCTAGGATAAATCCCATCCGGCCCAGGTGACTCATCTATTTTCACCCTTTCCAGAATTGCTAACACCGCCTCCTTATGAATCTCAAGCCCTTCTAGTCTAGTAGACTGAATCTCAGTATTCTCCTCGACAACAGTGTCTTTTTCCTGTGTGAATATGGACGAAAAATATTCATTTAGCACCTCTCCTATCTCCTCGGACTCCAAGCACAACTTCCCTCTACTGTCCTTGACTGGCCCTACTCTTACCCTAGTCATTCTTTTATTCCTGACATATCTATAGAAAGCTTTAGAGTTATCCTTGATCCTACCTGCCAAAGACTTCTCATGTCCCCTCCTGGCTCTTCTTAGCTCTCTCTTTAGGTCCTTCCTAGCTAACTTGTAACTCTCGAGCGCCCTAACTGAACCTTCATGTCTCATCTTTACATAAGTCTCCTTCTTCCTCTTGACAAGTGTTTCGACTGCTTTAGTAAACCACGGTTCCCTCACTCGACCACTTCCTCCCTGCCTGACAGGTACATACTTATCAAGGACACGCAGTAGCTGTTCCTTGAACAAGCTCCACATTTCCATTGTGCCCATCCCCTGCAGTTTTCCTCTCCATCCGATGTATCCGAAGTCTTGCCTCATCGCATCATAATTGCCTTTCCCCCAGATATAACTCTTGCCCTGCGGTATATACCTATCCCTTTCCATCACTAAAGTAAACGTAATTGAATTGTGGTCACTATCACCAAAGTGCTCACCTACCTCCATTTAGTAATGGAGATGGAGGGATTATTAAATATTAGCCATGACACTTGGAATAACTCCCCCTTTTTCTTTGCATTATAGCTATGAAATCTTTTACAATCCACTGAGAGAGCAGATGGGGCCTTGGTTTAATGTCTTATCCAAAAGACAGCACTTCCGACAGTGTAATACTTTCTCAGTACTACATTGGAGTGTCAGCCTAGTAGTCTCTGAAGTGGAACTTGAATCCACAATCTAGAACTCAGAGGCAAGGGTGTTGGACTTGCACTACACTGACACAATCCACCAATAGCGTGGAGTATCACACAAAACCCTCCTGCTCACCTGTGTTCAGAATGATAGCTAACTGTGGCAGCATCTGTGGGAATCAAGACAATCGTAGGGCATTGAGTTGTAGAGAAGCTAGATTCAGATTTGCTCTCATCTATAGAGGGATATATGCTCATCATTTGGGCACTGGAATATGGGGAAAATTAGATAACACTTTATCCTTAAATAGTAACTACAATCAACATATCTGCTCTGGGACTTCCCGTGGTAGTATGAAGAGGGAGGACACACACGAGGTGGCTACTGCCAGAGTACTGACGTTTTAGCTGTTTTCACCCAGTTTTTGGGGGTACTTTTGCCTAAAATCCCCAGCTGATCGAAGGTATAAGGTGCCCATATAAGGGAAATGCCCAGAAGAACAAAGGCAAAGGAATTTGAAAAAACAAATTCATCGACGGATTCAGAAACTTCTCGGGCTCTTCGGTGGAGAAAATGGTGGAGGGTGGTGATGCAACTCTGCCCACTCCACTAACTGCCGAGACGCTTACCAGCATCTTGGCAGCGAAATTTGAGAAACAAAGGCAGTCAATAGAAGAGGTCCTGGCTCTCCTTCAGTCAGCATAGAAGACCAGCGAGTTTGTAAAAGTGCATGGCGCTGCAATATAAGAAGTGGAGGTGGCTCTCTCAAGGCACAGCGATCAGATTGCCACTCTGGAAGCTGAGATGTTGCATATGGTCAAAGCGAATAAAGCACTGAAGGCCAAAGTAGATGATCTGGAGAATCATTCTAGGAATTAGAATAGCAGAACCGTGGGGTTGCCAGAGCGATGGAAGGCCCATTCCCATAGAATACTTTTCTAACGTGTTTGGGATGATGATGGGGGAGGGTGGATTCATGTCCCCTCCTGAGCTGGCTCTAGCGCACCAGACACTCCGATAGAAGCCCCATCCTAATGAACTGTCACAAACTGCTAGCGTAAAGTTTCATAGTTTTCAGGAGGAGGAACGGGGTCCTGAGATGGGCTAAGGATCATCGTGATTAGAAATGGTAAGATCACGCCATCAGGATATATCAAATCATTGGAGTGGAGCTGGCGAGGAAGCAGGCAGCGTTTTAGAGTGAAGTTTGATTTGTGGTGGTGTATCCGGCGAGACCCAGAGTGACTATTGAATTGAAAGACTATTTTTTTGATGCAGAGGCTTTTGTAAAAAACATGCCCGCCCTGCGAGCTAAATTGTTAGTTAGTTACTGAGAGCAGAGCAGTGAGAGTAGCTTCAGCTCAGTATTTTAGCTTAGATTTGGATAATGAGCTGTGTGTTTTTGGTCTGTTTGGGGTTAGGATTAATAGAAATAGGATTTAAGGGTTTTTTGTTCGCCTCACTGTTATGTGTATGTGCATTTGGGTGTGATATTCTTTGGGGGCAGGGTAATTGAGGGTAGGAGGTAGGAATAGTTTCCTGACGGTGACTAGAGATTCTTCTTTGTTTTGTCTTGTTGGTGGGATGGGTGGCCATCTTGAATGGGCCTTGTGCCTGTAATTCTCTAAGCAGTTGCTGGATGACCCCTTTTAGTGCAAATGGCTGACTCTGGATTGAGGGGGTTGGGAGACCCCCAATTTGGCTGGTCACCTGGAATGTAAGAGAGGTGAATGGCCCAGTGAAAAGGCTGAAGGTACTTGCACACCTGAAAAGTTTGTATGCTGATGTGGTGTATCTGCAGGAGAATCATTTGTGGGTAAGGGACCAGACTAAGTGGACAGCACAGAGGCACAGTGGTTAGCACTGCTGCCTCATGGTGCCGAGGCCCCAGGTTCGATCCTGTCTCTGGGTCACTGTCCATGTGGAGTTCACATATTCTCCCCGTGTTTGCGTGGGTATCACCCCCACAACCCAAAAGATGTGCTGGGTAGGTGGATTGGCCACGCTAAATTGCCCCTTAATTGGAAAAAATTAATTGGGTACTCTCTAAATTTATTTTTAAAAAAGGGACAGACTAGAAGGATGGGCGAGTCAGGTATTTCACTCTGGTTTCAACGGAAGGGTCTGGTTGGGTGGGTGGGGGGTGGGGTGGGGGGCAGCAATTCTAATTCATAAAAGGGTGCAGTTTTTGGTCACTAAGATCTTGGTGGATCCTAATGGCGGATATGTGATTGTTAGTGGGTCCTTGGCGGGCACCTTAGTGGTCTTGGTTAACATCTCAGCGGCAAATTAGAATGATACCGGTTTTGTTAACAAGTTGGTAGCCTCCATTCCTGACTTGGACTCGCATCAGCTAATCTTGGCCGGGGGGGGGGGGGGGGGGGGGGGGGGGGGAACGGGGGAGGGACTGAAACTGTGTTCGAGCCTTGAGGGTGGATCGATCTAGGCCCACTGATGCATTGAGGTCGGGGTATTTTCCGTTGAATGGAGATACGAGGCAGGGATGCCCATTATCTCCACTTCGTACCAGTAAGTGTAAGGGAATAAGTCAGGGAGGGAGCAAGCATAGAGTGTCCTTGTATGCAGGTGATCTGCTTCTTTATATTACGGACCCAGTTTCCACTCCTTTTTTGGGTATAAATTGAATTATGCTATTCTGGTGAATGAGGTCAAGTCTTACTTGCAAGAGTGAGACAACCTTCCCTTGTTCTTGGAAGTTAGGGTCCAGACTATTGAAATGAATGTTCCCCAGAGATTTTTATTTATTTTTCAGTTTCTCCCCAAGTCCTTTTTTGCTAGCGTTAACAAGTTAGTGTCCTCTTTTATTTGGCCGGGCAAGACCCCAAGGATCTGTTGGGCATTTCTCCAGTGGGATAGACAGTCTGGTTTGCCCAATTTGTTATTTTATTATTGGGCTGCTAATATTGAAAGTACTGGGGTGGTTTAGTGATCGGAGTTCTATTTTGGGCACAAATGAAGGTGGGTTCTTGAAGGGCTCTAGTTTGGGTGCTTTAATAAATGCCTTGCTTCCATTTTCTCCTGCAAGATTTTCTTCGAATCTGATGATGGTGTCTACCCTGAGAATCTGGAAGTAGTTCAGGCAGCATTTTAAATCTAGCTCCATGGCATTGTTCGCCCCTATCTGTAATCATCTCTTTGTGCCAGTGAGCTTGGACTCGACGTTTAGGACATGGGAGGGGAAGGATCTGGAAAAGTCTGGGGACTTGTTCATGGAGGGAAGATTTGCCAGTTTTGAGAAGCTTTTGGAAAAATTTCAACTCACGTAACCAATTGATTTAGATTCTTTCAGATTGGTGTTTTTTTTGCGGAACACTATTCCTTCTTTTCCCCTAGCACCTTCCCCCCGTTGAAGAGGATTTTATCTTTGGCTGGGTCTGGTGGGAGGAGTATTCTGGTATTTATGGTCAGATCATGTCTGCGGAGTTGGCTCCATTGGATGAGGTGAAGATAAAATGAGAGGGTGATTTAGGTCCTATTCTGGATGAGGTGGTATGGAGAGAGGCTCTTCACAGGGTTAACACATCCTCCTGTGCTCGGCTTAGTTTGATCCAGTTCAAGGTGGTGCACAGGGCTCATCTGACTAAGGCGAGGAAGAGTGGTTTTTCAAAATCGGGGTAGACAACAGGTGTGAGTGGTGTTCTCGGGGACTGGCTAATCACACTCATATGTTCTGGTTGTGTCACAAACTGTTGGATCTCCTTCTTGAACACCATGTCAGGGATTCTTAATGTAGAGCTGGAGCCTTGTCCGCTGGTGGCTATTTTCGGGGTATCGGACTAGCTGGTGTTGCAGACGGGGGTGAAGGACGATGTCCTCGCCTTCGCTTTGTTAATAGCCTAGGGGTAAGTTCTGCTTGGGTGGTGGTCTCCTACTCTGCCCTGTGCCTCGGCCTGGTTGGTGAACTCATGGAGTTCCTACATTTGGAGAAGGGCAAGTACACCGTTAGGGGGTCAGTAGAACGGTTCTACCCAAGATGGCAGCCATTCATTTTCTTTTTTAAGGAGTTAGTCACCATCAGTTGCTAAGAGATTTGGTTTAGTGCAGTATGGGGGCCGGATGTGTTGATTTATATCAAAATTTGATGCATCTGTTGTGTATTATATTGTTTTGTTCGAATGAAAAAGCTATTAATAAAAATATGTTTTAAGAAAACATTCCTGCCAAGGGAAATATTATTTCCATAAAATGTTTCATTGAAAAGAATGCATTTTTAAAATGTATTTTAAAATATTTTAATTTAAATTCTACATCTTCAAAAGTAATTAAGAATTCAATTATCACCAGGCTAGGTTTCTAGGTAAAGTAAAATGGCTGTATAATGAACATCAATTGAGGGACTCTACCTTACTGAATGTACATTTCGGAGTAGGATGATGGTAAGAAATTGCATTTATATAGTGCTTTTCATTTCCTTAGACAGTCCCAAAACACTTTACAATTAATTACTTTTGAGGAAAGCCATTGTTATTATGTAGGTAAAAAAAAAAAACAAATCTATTCTGCTAAGGAAGAAACGTCAGCAGTTACTCAACTCCTGTTCTTTAAATAGCATCGTAGAATATTTCATGTCTGCATGAAAAGGTTAACAGACCTCAATTTAATGTTTCTTCTGAAAACAATACCTCCAACATTGTCACAATCCTTTCGTATTGAAGTTAAATTGTATTCTCAAGTCCTGCTGTTGGATGTGTATCTTGAATCTGACTCAAGGGGCAAGAGTGTTGCCATTGAGCCAAGCAGTTATGCTCTTCTGGTAACGGCTATGCTGTACTTGAAGGTGAGACTGGGCATTTTCACAGAGAGAAGGCAGCATGCATTATGTAGATGTGTAATCCAAAATGGACACAGGGGAATGCACGTACAAAATCAAGTCGGGAGAGAAAATATGCCATTAAATACAACACTCAAAAATGTATTGAAAGGAATATACATTTTAAAAGAGAATAAATTATACCTCAATTTTTTGGTGAGTGGCAGGGTTGGTAATGGTAACATTTTAGCTGATTGGATGGAGTGACAGATTCAATTAAGCCTGTCACTGTCCCATGGGCTGTTTATACAACATGGTATGGTGGCAGAAGGGTAGGAAATTTGTAGCTAGATTAAAAGCAATTCTGTGCTTGAAAGCAATTTTTGTAAAGAAAAATAGGTAATTTTAGAAAATAATAGATAAATTATAAGTCAGTAATCTTGCTGCAGGGTTCAAATGATGGTGAATCTCATAGTCCAGAACTCTGCGATAAGACTAGAGCCCTTTTTATCACATATATTGTAAAGTTACTAGCAATTGTTTTGAGTCAATTTTGAGAGCGTTTTCTGCTGACATTGCTCCAGATAACCAGCATGTTTGGTGCTGTTGATGCATTATCGCACTCACATCAAATGAATAACATTTGTAAAGCAATCATGACGATCAGCAATCTTCACACAAAGAGCCTTGGCCCTTTGTCTAGATTTATCAATCAAAATAAAAAAGTCCATTGCTGAGAAATAATACGGCAAACTATATTCTTCCTAACCCTTCACTATTTCCCCATCCACTCCTTAGACATGCTAGGGCATGATCTACAAGCACCAGCTTTCTTTGCCAATCGGCGAAATGACAATCTGCAAACGGCCTTGAATGCAAATCTGTTGTAATATTAAGAATAATAACCACTTATTGTCACAAGTAGGCTTCAATAAAGTTACTGTGAAAAGCCCCTAGTTGCCACATTCTGGCGCCTGTTCAGAGAGGCCGGTGCAGGAATTGAACCCGCGCTGCTGGCATTGTTCTGCATTACAAGCCAGCTTTTAGCCCACTGTGCTAAACCAGCCCGCAAGACAATAGCATCATGGGCTCATTCTGGTGGAACACAATCTTGTCCTCACCTAATGCTCGCAGAGATGCTCTTTTTAATCGGGAGTGGGAACTCTGGTTAAATTTTCTCTATTCTAACCAGGGACAATGAGGACAGGTATAGTTCCCTAAATCAGTGTCTTTCAAACTTTTTTCCCCCCAGGACCCACTTTTGCCAACTGGCCGACCTTTGAGGCTCATCCCGGCCGGCCTTCAGGACGCACGGTATGTTCGCTTACCTTTAATGTGACAGATGTGCCTGCTTGGTCCTCGTGGTCTCACTGCAATCATTTTCACAGGAGGAGAGGGCAATGCGCATATCATGTGCAAGAGTTCAGGCATTTTTGTGAGAACGGAAAATCCAATCTCTCATGTAGGTCATCGTGAAGGCCAATAGCAACATAATGCTTGCTTTACGCAATACTGGATAGTTCTGGGAGATGCTACTCTGGAATACTGACAATGTCATGGACTTGTAATGTGCTTTTAATGTGCTGTCACAGGTCAGGTACAGCAGCTCAGTCTCCTCATTTGAAGTCAGTTGTAAGTTAATAACTGACTCTGGGGTCTCAAACTCAAAGGGATGTTTCACCCACCTTTTCTCTTTCAATATCTGAAACCTCTCCTCTGGACAATAGCGCCAAAAACTGTTGATCAGCGCATCAATTAATGCATCGGATTAAGGCTGGTTAATACTGACACTTCCCTTACTAACACTGATTCCTTTGGTGTGTCTTAGCAGTGCGGAACATGTTGTGGTTTTGCACTTGCCAAACTATCAATGACTTTTGGAAAGCATCTATATCTTCACCATGCTGAAAGCAATTTCCACCCTTTCCTTGCAATTTGAGATTCAGTTCGTTTAGAATCAAAAAGGTGTTTTCATGGTAAGGCAAAGTTAGCATCCAACTTTCATCGCCAAATTAATCAGCTAGAGGGACGGTTTCTCAAAGGGAAAGCATGGATCTCATTTTATAAAAAGAATTTCTAATTAAGGGGCAATTTAGCATGGCCAATCCACCTACCTTGCACATCTTTAGGTTATGGGGTGAGACCCAAGCTGACACGGGGAGAATGTGCCAACTCTACACAGACAGTGACCTGGGACCGGGATTGAACCGGAGTCCTCGGTGCTGTGAGGCAGCAGTGCTAACCGCTGTGACACCGTGCCGCCCCAAAAGCATTTGTAAACTCTGCCAAGCACCTGACCCTTAAACAGCCAACATATCTGTGTGTGGAAGAATACATGTGTGCTTGGCCTCTATATTGGAACACGGAGCCTCGTAAAGCTTGGTATTGAGTGTGATGCATTGAATGAAAATCCATTACAGAGACCTGGTTGAGGGAAGGGCAGGATTGGCAGCTAAACGTTCCAGGATTTAGATGTTTCAGGCGGGATAGAGGGGGATGTAAAAGGGGAGGTGGAGTTGCGCTACTTGTTCGGGAGAATATCACAGCTATACTGCGAGAGGACACCTCAGAGGGCAGTGAGGCTATATGGGTAGAGATCAGGAATAAGAAGGGTGCAGTCACAATGTTGGGGGTATACTACAGGCCTCCCAACAGCCAGCGGGAGATAGAGGAGCAGATAGGTAGACAGATTTTGGAAAAGAGTAAAAACAACAGGGTTGTGGTGATGGGAGACTTCAACTTCCCCAATATTGACTGGGACTCACTTAGTGCCAGGGGCTTAGACGGGGCGGAGTTTGTAAGGAGCATCCAGGAGGGCTTCTTAAAACAATATGTAAACAGTCCAACTAGGGAAGGGGTGGTACTGGACCTGGTATTGGGGAATGAGCCCGGCCAGGTGGTAGATGTTTCAGTAGGGGAGCATTTCGGTAACAGTGACCACAATTCAGTAAGTTTTAAAGTACTGGTGGACAAGGATAAGAGTGGTCCGAGGATGAATGTGCTAAATTGGGGGAAGGCTAATTATAACAATATTAGGCGGGAACTGAAGAACATAGATTGGGGGTGGATGTTTGAGGGCAAATCAACATCTGACATGTGGGAGGCTTTCAAGTGTCAGTTGAAAGGAATACAGGACCGGCATGTTCCTGTGAGGAAGAAAGATAAATACGGCAATTTTCGGGAACCTTGGATGATGAGTGATATTGTAGGCCTCGTCAAAAAGAAAAAGGAGGCATTTGTCAGGGCTAAGAGGCTGGGAACAGACGAAGCCTGTGTGGCATATAAGGAAAGTAGGAAGGAACTTAAGCAAGGAGTCAGGAGGGCTAGAAGGGGTCACGAAAAGTCATTGGCAAATAGGGTTAAGGAAAATCCCAAGGCTTTTTACACGTACATAAAAAGCAAGAGGGTAGCCAGGGAAAGGGTTGGCCCACTGAAGGATAGGCAAGGGAATCTATGTGTGGAGCCAGAGGAAATGGGCGAGGTACTAAATGAATACTTTGCATCAGTATTCACCAAAGAGAAGGAATTGGTAGATGTGGAGTCTGGAGAAGGGGGTGTAGATAGCCTGGGTCACATTGTGATCCAAAAAGACGAGGCGTTGGGTGTCTTAAAAAATATTAAGGTAGATAAGTCCCCAGGGCCTGATGGGATCTACCCCAGAATACTGAAGGAGGCTGGAGAGGAAATTGCTGAGGCCTTGACAGAAATCTTTGGATCCTCGCTGTCTTCAGGGGATGTCCCGGAGGACTGGAGAATAGCCAATGTTGTTCCTCTGTTTAAGAAGGGTAGCAAGGATAATCCCGGGAACTACAGGCCGGTGAGCCTTACTTCAGTGGTAGGGAAATTACTGGAGAGAATTCTTAGAGACAGGATCTACTCCCATTTGGAAGCAAATGGACGTATTAGTGAAAGGCAGCACAGTTTTGTGAAGGGGAGGTCGTGTCTCACTAACTTGATAGAGTTTTTCGAGGAGGTCACTAAGATGATTGATGCAGGTAGGGCAGTAGATGTTGTCTATATGGACTTCAGTAAGGCCTTTGACAAGGTCCCTCATGGTAGACTAGTACAAAAGGTGAAGTCACACGGGATCAGGGGTGAACTGGCAAGGTGGATACAGAACTGGCTAGGCCATAGAAGGCAGAGGGTAGCAATGGAGGGATGCTTTTCTAATTGGAGGGCTGTGACCAGTGGTGTTCCACAGGGATCAGTGCTGGGACCTTTGCTCTTTGTAGTATATATAAATGATTTGGAGGAAAATGTAACTGGTCTGATTAGTAAGTTTGCAGATGACACAAAGGTTGGTGGAATTGCGGATAGCGATGAGGACTGTCTGAGGATACAGCAGGATTTAGATTGTCTGGAGACTTGGGCGGAGAGATGGCAGATGGAGTTTAATCCGGACAAATGTGAGGTAATGCATTTTGGAAGGTCTAATGCAGGTAGGGAATATACAGTGAATGGTAGAACCCTCAAGAGTATTGAAAGTCAAAGAGATCTAGGAGTACAGGTCCACAGGTCATTGAAAGGGGCAACACAGGTGGAGAAGGTAGTCAAGAAGGCATACGGCATGCTTGCCTTCATTGGCCGGGGCATTGAGTATAAGAATTGGCAGGTCATGTTGCAGCTGTATAGAACCTTAGTTAGGCCACACTTGGAGTATAGTGTTCAATTCTGGTCGCCACACTACCAGAAGGATGTGGAGGCTTTTGAGAGGGTGCAGAAGAGATTTACCAGAATGTTGCCTGGTATGGAGGGCATAAGCTATGAGGAGCAATTGAATAAACTCGGTTTGTTTTCACTGGAACGAAGGAGGTTGAGGGGCGACCTGATAGAGGTACACAAAATTATGAGGGGCATAGACAGAGTGGATAGTCAGAGGCTTTTCCCCAGGGTAGAGGGGTCAATTACTAGGGGGCATAGGTTTAAGGTGAGAGGGGCAAGGTTTAGAGTAGATGTACGAGGCAAGTTTTTTACGCAGAGGGTAGTGGGTACCTGGAACTCGCTACCGGAGGAGGTAGTGGAAGCAGGGACGATGGGGACATTTAAGGGGCATCTTGACAAATATATGAATAGGATGGGAATAGAAGGATACGGACCCAGGAAGTGTAGAAGATTGTAGTTTAGTCGGGCAGTATGGTCGGCACGGGCTTGGAGGGCCGAAGGGCCTGTTCCTGTGCTGTACATTTCTTTGTTCTTTGTTGAAATTCACAACTTTCACAATTCCTTTCACCACCACTTCAAGATTGGATGGAATTCCTTTTGATGCCAATTGGATGAATAAAGCAATGATTTCAAATAATGTGCTGACTAGCTTCCTCCTTATTCCTTATTATAACTCCACTGTTTTTCCCAGTCATGTTGGCTGTCCCATCACTTGTGATTAATCTGCAATGAACCCAGTCAAGCTCATATTTTCCAAGGTTTTTTTCAATGCTTCAAAGATCTGTGTACCAGTCGTGCTGGTTGGTAATGTCAATCAGCGCAACAAATCCTTAACAAATTCATTGTGCCAAACAGAACTCAACACAAACTAGCAAAGTTGCACAATCTGAAACATTTGTAATTCCATGCAGTTGTATTAAGAACTCCTGTGCTAACTTTAAACAAGAAATAAGCTGTACTTCTAAATTCTCAGCAATATTACAAAATCAGCGAGCCACTATGGTATCACTATATGGGATGCATTTCAGTTTTCAGCTGACCTCTCATCTAGGTCTGTGCGAACCATGTCTAATGCTGGAGGGAGAATTAATCTCTCTGCAACAGTGTGGGGCATTTCCTCTTTAACCACATGGCAAACCATTACGTAAGAGGCTAATTGTGCTTTGTCATTCAATGTTAAATTTCAGCTAAAGACTTAAATTTGAAAAAGAAATCAAGAGATTTGTCCTTGAGCTGGTCATGCTTAGTCTTTGGACGCCTTTGCAGTTTCAAGGGGTTTAAACTTTCATTTGCCAGCACTTCCTTGCATATAACACACATGGGCATTGCATCCTGATTTACATTCTTCTTCTTTGGCAATCACTCGCTAACGAGTCTAATTGTCCACCTAAGAAACTCTGTATTACTGGTCATGGATTGCTACAGGCATTTGCAAGCAAGTGAGAGATAGGGGCAGGACATTCTGCTGGTAAGGCCTGACCTGGGGTTCAGCCTGAGGCTGGATTTAACAATTGCCTGCCTCTCTTTCTGCGTGCTTGATGGACTACAATTCAGAGGAAGGAGGAGAGAAGGGTAGTGGCTGGTTCGTCTGAATCACTGGTTGCAGGAGAGAGAGGAAGTCAGGTGCTCTGCTGCGGGTGAGGAAGGGCGATGACCCGAATCAAATGCAGCATGCTGGAGGTTTGGAGGACTGATTTACCATCTGATGCTGCGTTTGTTTGGACTGCTGACTGTTTACCGTTTCAGTGTTTGGAAGCCATGTGTTGTTCCTGCCGCTGCCACGTTTGTGGCCTGGCTAGTGGCGCTGCTCCTTGTCTTTCGATATGCTCTGTACGGTTTGGTTTATGATGTGCCGGGGCTATTCCGGGCTGAATTATGTCCCTCTTGAGAGGGGTGGACTGCCATGTGTTTGGTGTCCTTGTTGTACTATTTTCAGTATTTTGATGATGTTATTAAACTAAAATACATCCCCAGGCTCTTGGTAGGTGTTTCTGGGAGGTGGGACCTTGGACTTTAGATCTCTGGTGTTCTTTTCTCAAGTTCATTTTCCAGGCCTCCTCTTGCCATTGGGTGTCTTTGAAGAATTGTGCTCCTTCAATCAGTAGGTTCCTCTAAGTAGGTCTCTTCTGGTGATGTCTTTGTTGCATTTATTGAGGTAAGCCTTCAGGCTGTCTTTGAAACGCTTCCTCTTTGGCCTGCTCTTGTTTGGAAGCCTTCTTTGAGCTGGATAAAAAAGATGATTTGACTTGGGAGTCGGCACATGGCCAGCCCAGCGGAGTTGGTTTCGGATGATCATGGCCTAGATGCTGGTACTCTTGGATCCTTAAACGACACTGATGTTAGTAAGCCTGTTCTTCCAGCTGATGTAGAGGATCCACCTCAGACAGCATTGCTCATACCTCTCCAGAGCCTTGAGGTGGTGTCTGTACATAGTCCAGGTTCCGGAGCTCATGCTCCTATACCAATCTCTCCAAGCTCGAAAAACTGCCTCCCATGAATAAGTCTCCAAATTGCTCAATCCCCGCCTGCCGCCCCCGGAACCCCGTGTCTAACCCCCGTCCCCAGGGCAAACCTGTGATTTCCACAAATTGATGCCCAAACTGAGGCATCCTTCAGCCTCAGGTGCTGTCTCCACTGTCCTCACACCCTTAGGGCCACCACCGCCACCAAACTTATGGAGTGCCTGGCCGGCGTGAACGCCAGAGGCACCATCAACAGTGACCCTAAGCTAGTGCCCTTGCAGGAAGCTGCTTCCATCCACTCCCACACCGAGCCCGCCCCCACTACCCACTCCCTGATCATGGCTATATTTGCTGCCCAGTAGTAGTTCAGTAAATTTGGCAAGGCCAGCATATCCCCCCCATCCCCCGCTCCAACAGCACCATCTTCACCCATGGAGCATTCCTCGTCCAATCAATGCATTAATCTTCCCAAAGAAGGCTTTTTGAATAAAAATCGGAAGGTTCTGGAACACGAATAAAAACCTCGGGAGTCCAATCACCTTCACTGACTGAACCCACCCCGCCAATAACAGCAGGAGCACGTCCCACCTCTTAAATTCCCCTGCTCCACCAACCATGCCAAATTCAATTTATGTAGCTGCTCCCATCCCAGTGCCACCTGGATGCCCAGATACCTGAAACTCGCCCCTACAACCTTAAACGGCAGCTTGCCCAACCTCCCCTGCCCCCTCGCCTGGATCGGGAAGACTTCACTCTTCCCCATGTTTAACTTAAACCCAGTACGAAGTCTTACAACACCAGGTTAAAGTCCAACAGGTTTGTTTCGATGTCACTAGCTTTCGGAGCGCTGCTCCTTCCTCAGGTGAATGCAGAGGTCTGTTCCAGAAACACATATATAGACAAATTCAAAGATGCCAAACAATGCTAGGAATGCGAGCATTAGCAGGTGATTAAATCTTTACAGATCCAGAATGCTAATGCTCGCATTCCTAGCATTGTTTGGCATCTTTGAATTTGTCTATATATGTGTTTCTGGAACAGACCTCTTCATTCACCTGAGGAAGGAGCAGCGCTCCGAAAGCTAGTGACATCGAAACAAACCTGTTGGACTTTAACCTGGTGTTGTAAGACTTCGTACTGTGCTCACCCCAGTCCAACGCCGGCATCTCCACATCATAACTTAAACCCGACAACTGGCTGAATTCTTCCAAAATGTCCATGAACCCTCCAATACCTTCCAGTGGGTCCGATATGTAAAGCAACAGATTGTCTGCATATAGTGAGACTCTGTGCACCCCCCCCCAACACTATCCCTTGCCAACCCCTTGACACTCTAAGCGCCATTGCCAGTGGCTCTATCGTCAATGCAAAGAGCAATGGGGAGAGTGGGCATCCCTGCCTCGTCCCATGATGCTACCTGAAATACCTCAAACTCACCTGGTTCGTCCTAACACTCGCTGCCAGCGCCCGATACAACAACCCAAACCAATCCACAAACCCCTGGCTAAACCCAATACCCCAGTACCTCCCATAAATATTCCCATTCTACCCGATCAAAGGCCTTCTCCGAGTCCACAGTGACTGCCACATTATTATAACGTTCAACAAATGGCTAACATTCGCCGACAGAGGTCTCCCTTTTACAAACCCTGTCTGGTCTTCTCCGGGACACAGTCCTCAATTAGCGAGGCCAAAATCTTTGCCAACAACTTGCCATCTACATTCAGCAATGATATTGGATGGTGGGACCCACACTGCTCCAGGTCCTTATCCATCTTAAAAATTAAAGATATCGAGGCCTGCAATAGCGGTGGGAGGGGGGGGGGGAAAGAGTATAGTTTTCCTCCCTCACTCCTGCACCCTTTTCCTTCAAAACATCCGCCTGCCACCGGAAGTCAGCAGTTCCCATTTCCTGTAAATAACTTCTCATTTCCTCTGACATATGGGGCCCCTTGGCTACTTTTCCTTCCTCTCCTAGTAAGGTTGTGCAACTTGAGAGAAATTTTCAACCATTTAGGGGCCAACAGTTGTGTGCAGACTATATAGCGCTCAAGGGTGGAATAAAAAAACAAATGAAGTTCGACTTTTTTTGTTATTCTCCATTTATATCAGTGAAGATTATGGGTCCACGACACTCCCGCTACCTGCTCTTTCCTGCTGTTCCCCTCACCACCAGTCTCCTGCTCTGGGTCCCTCCCCCCCCCCCCCCCCCCCCCCCCTCCCCCCTCCCCCTCCTCTCCCAAGCACCACATTCCCAGGTCCCAGTCCCAGGTTTTTTCTTGATCGTTCTTGGGCTGCTGCGGCGTACACGGTTTAAAACCCGTTCAAGTGTGTGCAGCACAGAGGTTGGGATACTCGGAATTCGATCTTTCGAGAACACTGCGACCCTTACCTCCATAACCCTTCTGACACCCGCACATGATCCATCCCGCACTTTGAAAAACCCTGCCCTAAATGGTGTCTAGGTCAAGACAACCCAAGGTAGCACAAAGCAACCTTCTGAATTTGTGTGGTGGCACAGCAGCGCAATGGTTAGCGCCAAGGACCCAGTTCGATTCTGGCCTTGGGTCACTGTCTGTGTGGAGTTTGTACGTTCTCCCAGTGTCTATGTCGGTTTCCTCTAGGTGCTCCGGTTTCCTCTCATGGTCCAAAGATGTGCAGGTTAGGTAGACTGGCCACATTGAAAATTACCACATAATGTCCAAGGGTGTGCAGGTTAGGTGCGGTTACGGGGATAGGGCGGGGGATTGGACGTAGGTAGGGTGTTTTTTCAAGGGTCAGTGCAGACTCAATGGGCCGAATGGCCTCCTTCAGCACTGTAGCAATTCTATTGTTTTTAGTAACTGAGCACCAATTTACAACTTCAATTGTTGGTGGCTACGAGTCTTCTACCAAGGTACCTCAATTGCTTTATGCAGCCACTTTCAAATTACTGTATCATTGGGTAAACTAACCTTGGCTGCTGTGGCTCATTGGTCCAAATATAGAATAGTGTTTCAGGGTTGTACATTCGGATTCACAGATCAGGTTCTTTAGCAAAGGCTGGATGTCTTCAATTCCATGCTGAACTGCTTCAAACAACATTCTTCGCAAGAAGCCTGTGCTAAACAATGATCCTGCCCTTGAAATCGAATAGAAGCCAAGAAACAAAAGAGAGTTATGACAAGGGGCAAGATATTTTTTCCTACAGACACAACCGACAAGGATCACACCTATTATATGCTGCAAGTGCTAGTCCTGGAGAACTGGTGACTTGCATAAGAAAATGCTGGTCCTAGGTTTCACCCCACTTAGTCACCCCCAAATCATTTTAACTTCAATAAAGAGTGACACTTATGATATTAAGAATTGCTTAAAATCTCTGGGATCTCGAAATAGAGATGGTCAATAGCCAATGCATATCTAAAATTGTTTTGTTTCAGAAAAATAAACAGAAAAGTTTTAAGCAAGATTTTTGTTACTCTCCTTTGCTCTTTCTGGACCATGCAGAAATGGCAGGTGAAAGAAAGAGGAGCAAATGTCAGGTTACCCAATGGTCCTTCGTGAGAGGAGAACAGAGAGGCTCCTCTTAAATGCATTCCCAGAGACGATCAAGATAATGGGATTTGACAGCGTAGAGGAATTAATCTGGTGTATTATGACACCTGCAAAGGATCCAACGATAGGCCAGGATAAACACAAGAGAAAATAGAGAGATTTTGCGTTGGGAGTATAATTTATATTACTTCAGTTGGAAGTCTGCTTAGTTTCTTGATGTTTACATCTATATATTTTACAGAAAAACTAGATGGCAGCATCTGATGAAATATCATTGATCTGAAATGTTAATTGTGTGTCTCTCTCCACAGATGCAATGTTGTCATTTATCTCAAGAGGCTTGGAATATAAAAGCAGGGATGTACTTCTGAAGCTTTATAAAGCATTAGTTAGGCCCCATTTAGAATACTGAGCAATTTTGGGCCCCACACCTCAGGAAGGACATACTGGCACTGGAGCGGGTCCAGCGGAGATTCACACGGATGATCCCACGAATGGTAGGCCTAACATACGATGAACGTCTGAGGATCCTGGGATTATATTCATTGGAGTTTTAGGAGGTTGAGGGGAGATCTAATAGAAACTTACAAGATAATGAATGGCTTAGATGGGGTGGACGTAGGGAAGTTGTTTCCATTAGCAGGGGAGACTAGGACCCGGGGGTACAGCCTTAGAATAAAAGGGAGTCACTTTAGAACAGAGATGAGGAGAAATTTCTTCAGCCAGAGAGTGGTGGGTCTGTGGAATTCATTGCCACAGATGGCGGTGGAGGCCGGGACGTTGAGTGTCTTTAAGACAGAAGTTGATAAATTCTTGATTTCTCGAGGAATTAAGGGCAATGGAGAGAGAGCGGGTAAATGGAGTTGAAATCAGCCATGATTGAATGGTGGAGTGGACTTGATGGGCCGAATGGCCTTACTTCCGCTCCTATGTCTTATCGTCTATGCTGCCCGACCTACTGAGTACTCCCAGCATTTTTGTTTTACTTTCAGGTTTCCAGCATCAACAGCATTTTATTTTTGCAACAGAATATCTGATTATTTGTCCCACTTATCTCTTCCTTCACTCCCGCCACCCATAATAAGCTAAGGATTCCATGGTTATGAAGCTCAGGCTGACTCTAGAATAAAGTAAATTACCCTGAAGAGAATAAACACTCGCTGTAACATTGGTGCCCAATCAGCCTGTATGCAGCTGTTGCTCTTCAACGTAAATCCTATACGGCATTGTTAGACTCAACAAAAAATACTGGGTTGACATATATGAGGGTGTGCAGTATTCACGCACAGTGTTCCCATGCTGTATTAATTACCTGCCTTGCTGGAAAAAAAGGAGGTTTATCATAGAGTTCCCAATTCGGTCATGAAAAACAATAAGTGAACGTGATAGGCATGCGATTTATCATAAAATTACCATTGATTAATCAGAAGTGCTGTTTGCAATTTTAATCTAATGTCAGACAAAAAATCAAAAATTACTTGCATCGTGGAAAAGAACCTGCAGGCTTGGCAATCTTAGCGACCAGAATATGATGCACAAATAATTGCCAGTTTTTAAAAAATTGTCGAGAGTTGGGAGCTTTCAACAGGCAGAAGGTTTTTGTTTGAAGTTTAGATGCAACCAAATAGCAACAGTGAATTAATGCTTTATAATTTTTACAGCTCAAATGGAAAATTTTCTCTGCTTGTCACTTGCAGTTAAACCTAAACATGTATACAAAGAACACATATTGCACCATGAATAACAAACAGAGGGAATTGATAGTTTGTAGGGGTTAACTAACCAACATCAATCTAGAAATATGGAGCTACTTTCAGATAGACGGCTCGAATTTACACATTCACTTAGTTATGGTGGCGTTGAATCTGCTTCACAGAACAAAGGATACACTGAGCAAAATGAGATCTGGATCAGATTATATCCCTGCTTCTACTGGATTTGTTTGCACTCAATAAAATATTAATCAGATTAAAACGGATGACAAGTACATAAATTGAGACAATGCCGAGTATTAAATCTGTTGCTGGTGTGGGAATATCCCTAATAAGCCACAAAGTCAAAATTAAAAACATATTGAAAGGAAAGTAGCAGTTTGAAAGCAGATGTGTGAGTAGGAGAATTTTAAATTGAATCAGACACTAGACGCATGTACCAGGGCATCATAATCAAGGTTTCCCTCCAACTGTGTGGATGCGTGGCTATGCAGGGTACAAACAGGCCATGCCCAAAAAGTACCCCTTTCAGATATGCACACATAGAGCCGCACGGCTCTCTTAAAGGTACCATGCAGTGCAATAAACAGGCCGTGGATAGTAAAGGAAAATGAAAGGGAACATTGATTCCAATAGAATAATAGTCCCAGTGCTTATCCTTTAATTGATGATCTAGGTAAAGGCAAATGATGCATGAAAATGTTAGTACAGGAGCTTTTCTTTGCAAATGGAATTAAGTAGATTCCCAAGTCCTGTTAGGGAACCGCTAAGAGGCAACTAATCATTTGAAACTTGCATATTAGCCAATACCTTGGCATGCTCTCCGACACTGGCTATTACTTGGTCACATCAAACAGTTCAATGATGTTACTTGCATAAAAAACAAATGCTGCTGATAATGGACCAGTCACCTTCATGGGGGGGGGGGGGGGGGGGGGGGGGGGGGGGGGGGGGGGAGAGAGAAAGAGTCAGTGTGATGGTCCACAACAGCTGCAAGCTGTCACCAATGGTCAAGCAGTCAAGGTTCATGTTGGGAGAACTTGTGGAAGCAGGGTGGGACACAGCAGATAATGATTGCACACAAAGATGCAGATGTAAATGGATTGGAGTACAGAGATGATAGGCAAACGTTAAGCTCAGGTTCTCAGATGGGCGATTCTGGTGCTTTCCTGGATTTTCTTTTTTACTTAATGCCTATCTTTTATGTTGCTTCGTATGAATATTTCTGTAGTGGCATCAATGCTTTTCTTAAGATAGCCAATGCTGTTGTTTGGAGTTAGAAGTTTGAAAATTGCTGGTTGAAACAACTGTTACTGTAAAAGTAATAACTGATTCCAACTGCTCTGCAATTTGCACTGTGAATGTTCAGTTCACAGCGTTTCAGCTATACTTCTACAAGATACTGAATAAAACTGTTGCAATAAAAAGACTTGTAGTTATGTAGTGAAATTTACAACTTTCCGGATGTTCCAAAGTGTTTTACAATCAATTAAGCATTTCTGGACTGAAATCATTGTTGTAACGTTGTAATACATTAACTTGCACCTTTAAGACATTGCAAGCCTGGAGTTATTTCATAATGATCATGAAATTAGAAGCAAAGAGATCTGTCCCCCCCCCCCCCCCCACCTCACTGACAGCATTTCTGGATCATTTCTGAACAATCCAATATTTGTCTCTAAACACTTTGGACATTAACCCTTTACAATTGTTTCATTTCTTATGGGATCGTCCCCAGAATAGTTGCCATTTTGTTTGATTATAAATATTTGAAAGGGACAAAATGCTGGAGAGAGTTCAAGTTGGGGTATGTGGCCTCCAGACCTATTGTAGCTCTGGATCTCTGGAAATACAGTTTTCGAAACCAAAGCAACTCTGTTCTATTTGTATTCCTATTTCCTAATTGCTAGTTTGTCTTGTCCATATTTTATTATCTTAGGGGAATTGAAAAAGCTGTTGCTGGCGTTGTTGTCTCATCGATTGAAAAATTTTAATTCAGAACACCAAGATCTGTTCTTATCAGCAACTTGAGATAAATTTAACAAGAACACGGATTTAAACTTTATATATGACCTTGAAACCTTTTGATATGGACTAATGCCCATAGTTAGGAGAACCTTGGTTTAAATAGGCTTTACATCTCTCAAACCCACACTTAAGAATTGCAAGGACAGATGTTTTTCACAGAACCTGTTAAGACCCTTTTGTGAAAGGAGCGCGGATAATTTCTGACCAGCTCCCAGTGCCTGAATCAAAGCCCAGATGCTGCTTACAACTCTTCCATATTTGGCTACCTTCACACAACTGGCACAAGAAATGGAAATTGTGCTTTCCAGCTTAACATTATTAGATAGAAATTCTTTCTGAGGAACTGCAAAAGAGAACCATACCTGTCGTCAATCTGAGCTGGGAATGGTGGACAAATTCATTGCATTGAAAAATGTTTAGAGTCTATTTATAGGAGGATGAAAAAATTGGAATATTGTGTTGAGTCCTTAATTATAGGAAGCAAACCTACCACAATGGTCCAAGCTCCACTGCCGTCTTTCCTGGCATACTTCCATGACAGTCACAGGGCAGCTGACGATATGCACTCTCTGAAAGAACACTAAATCAGTTTATTACGAGACAAAAGCATTGACGTAAATCAATTTTCAGAGTGTTTATATTATATAGCTTTGACTCAAAACTTATACGGTCATAAGGCCATGTCGAATAAATGTTTTGATACGTCAGAAATCCATGGAGAGCAATCTTTATTGCGTTTGGTTCTGATTTTCTGTGTCTGCTGCTTGTAAAAAATACAGAAATCTTAACAGATTTAAAAAAATAGTGGCATCCAGCTCCAATAGCCATAATGTGAAGTCTTCAGTTTTATTCACAGCTGCGATTCAGATATACTTATCAAATGGTTAAAATCTACCATGGGACCAGTGGATTAAACTCAAATGCTGCAGCATGGGTTTTCTGTCATTGATGAATATCTCCTATTTTCAAAGCTCACTAATATCATGTACAGATGGAACCAGATGCCACATCTTTACAATACTAAGTGGATCCTTAAAAGTACCGGGGACACTTGAATGATTAACAGTGTGGCTGCTAATGTCAGCAAAAACACACTGCACAATTCCATCACTTCAGTGGAAAGAAAATTAATAAATTAAACAAGGAGGAAATTGAAATACTTTCAAATAAGCTAGCTGTGCAGCCTTTTATTGACGTCGTCTTACCTTCTAGCATGTGGCACTTTTTATAGAAGACCCGCTCTTCACACCACTGACAATGGATCAGGCGACGTATTTTCTTCAGGCTTTCGTCTGCCTGTGTCGGTCCTCGAAGTACCCGCACCACCACCAGAACAAAGTGCTCCAGAGCTACGGTAAACAGAACTTCAATGCCCTTGTTACAGCGTGCAGCAGCCCTGTAGGAAAACACCATACACCGCATCAGAAAATGCAACCAAACAGTGTGGAAAAAACCCTCATTCTATCTTTACCAGATAACATTCAAAACTGTAAACTGCTCAATGGAATCAAGAAAATCAATATAGTGCATCAGTTGGATGGTGTTTTAATATAGATCCAGTTATGATACAACTGTCAACCTTATTTTCTGGATGCGATGGCCTCACATGCATTGTGCAGTGATAATACGGTATTACACATATCATTGCATTGTTAAATGATATAACATAGCTTGCATCATTGATAAGTCATTAGAAATTAGCTCTGAATCATGGCGAACAGTAGAGATGAAATAGACTCTAAACCACCTCCATTTCCTAATCCAGATAGAACAAAATGGATCAGTATTAAAAGAATGGGACAATATCGCTCACATAACATAACTGGCACTGCATTGCAAACTCCATCATTATTGCGGTGTCTTTAATTAAAAACTAGAATTTTAGTGTTGTAAAGCCATATTCCACTTTCACCCATTGAACAAGAAAGATTACTTGAGAATTTTTTAGAACTCAGCTGGACAGCTGATTTGTGATACTGAATGAGGCCAACAGCGTGGGTTCTATTCCTATACCGGCTCAGCCTCTCCCCCTTGCCTGAGGTGTAGAGATCCCCAGGTTAAATCACCAGTAGTCAACTTTCCCCTTTGAGCCTATGGCCATCTGGGTCTATGGTGACTTTAATTACTTTACTAGTTGTTTAAACTAGATTTCAAATTTTATTTTTTAAATATTTCTTTATTCTCCTCCTTTTTCACATTTTCTCCCAAATTTACACCCACCAACAATAAACAATAATCAGTAACAAATATGTCAATCCCCATATCAATAACAACGATCCCATCCTCCCACCAAACCCCAAACATTAACCCACATGTTCACATAAACAAATAACAAAAAGGAATCAGGAATCACCCATAGTCACCATCAACACACACCGCCCCCCTCCCCTCAACCCTCCCTCCCACCTCCCCAACTAATGTTCGATGTTATCCAGTTCTTGAAAGTGCATGATGAATAATGCCCATGAATTGTAGAACCCCTCCATCCTTCCCCTCAGTTCAAACTGAACCTTCTCAAGAGTCAAGAGTTCCAACAAGTCCCCCCGCCACGCCAGGGCACAGGGTGGAGAGGCTGCCCTCCATCCCATCAGGATCCGCCTTCGGGCGATCAACTAGGCGAAAACTACATCTGCCCCCGCACCCATTTCCAACCCTGGCTGGTCCGACACCCCGAATATGGTCCCCTGGGGGCCCGTGTCCAGTTTCACGTGCACCACTTTATAAATTACCATAAAAACTTCCTTCTAGTAATACTTTAGCTTTGGACAGGACCAAAACATATGAACGTGATTAACGCCCCCACCCCCCGCAACGTTTTAAATTTTATTTTAACTGAGCGTGACCTTATGAATTGGGTCATTCAATATGAAACCATTGAGAACTATTAACTTTGAAGATTATATTACTTATTAGTTAGAATGGTACCAGCGATAATAAGCTGGAATTGGTCTCCTTAGAGCAGAGATGGTTAAGAGGAGACTTAATAGACCCTTTCAAAATGGTGTTGGGTTTTGACAAGAGTAATTGGAGAACATTACTCCACTGGTAGATGAGGACTCAGATTTAATGCAATTGGCAAAAGAACCATGTTGTGGTTAGGAGAATTTTTTTTAAATGCAGCTAGTTAGATCATTGGATAAATATTTGAAGATGAGAAAATTGCAGGGTTGTAAGAAAAGAGCAGGGGAGCTTTTTCAAAGAGCGAGCACAATTATGATGGGCTTCTACAAATTCAATTGTGCTTTACATTCAACATAATGTAGCCCGAGAATGTGTTATTGCACTACCAATGGCAAATGATTTCAGTCCAGTGTATGCCAACCGCAAGGAATTAAATATATGTGAATCAGTCGTAATTTTCGCAATTTTACTGATAAATTGTGAATTTCCAGAATACTGTGCTATTAATAGCTGTATTTTGACAGATAATGTAATAGCCATAAATAAGCTGTTTAACGCTTTCATTTTGAAGACAACATTTTGATCCCTGGAACCAGAGGCAAATAAAGGTGATTTTTTTTTTTCTCTGCCCCAGTTGCAGATGCCAATGGGGTTGATGACCTTGGTTTGCCCACGTTAATCACAATTCAGCCAGGGGAGCTTATATTTTCTTGGAAAAAGCTGCCAAGGGAAGAAAATGCGAAGAACCCATCGCCGCCCTAAACAACATAAATGTTGTTTCCAAACACAATAGATTCCGTTCAGATATCACGCTTACAACACACAAAGAGAATTGGACTCCTCATATTTATATTACTGATCTTGACAAAGAATAACTGTACACGTCAGTTCTGTGGAACCTCAGCTGTCAGGCCTCCAAGTCCTGGATACATCAGATTATGAGGCCCCACTGGCACCATTTTGCTGCAATGTAAGTATCACAAAAATGAGAAGCAAATAGCATGAGAGGTAAATGAGAATACAAATTGTGGTTGTGAGAAAACTCAATTGGAATGAAGATATGGGGACAATCATCCAAGCTGGAAAACAAAACTGCTTCCGATGGAATGAATGGCACTGCGTTGCTAGGGTAACTGCCCTTCTGTACAACACTCTCTTATGACAAATGAGAGCATAAATAATTGAATCTTTCTATAAATTAAACATAACCTTTTCTGTCATATTTTGAAGATGGAGAATAGGATTATTGCTGATAAAAATCATAATGGAGATTCTACTTCAAGTTAAGTGTCAGTTCAACACTGGCACCCAAACAGCCCCACCTTAAAATTGTTAACAATTACACATTTTACACAGACAGGCTGAATTCATCTTCAGTCAGGTTTAGTTATTGGAACTAAAGATAGATAGAAAACATGTTTTGATGTAAAGGGTCTTCCTTTAACAGGTATCTAGTGTAGAAAAGTTTGGGGAAATGTACACGCTTACTTTGAAATTATTCTTAAACAAAGCAGTCTAGATAGTTATTTGAAAGATTCCTTGTCTATTTCTGTACAAGATGTTAATGGATATCAGGAGTACCTTGCCACAGAAGCAATGATCATTCTCGCTGCCACTTCTTTATAGTACTCAGTCCGGACAATGTTACAACCATAGTGGCGCATGGTGACATTTAAAGCTTTGCAGTACAACGTGCTGATGTCTGTGGATGTTACAGAAACGATTCCAAGATTCCTCACATTTCTGAAGGCAGCATCAAAGTAATTTATTGCTGTTCCAAATGGATCTAAGTGTCTGTCACAAGATTACAGAAATAAACAGGACATAAGTACTCACTATATGAGTTACTACAGTTCAATATGTTATCTTCATTATTTGAACTGCAAGATTTCCCTCCCCCCTCATCCCAAACCATTTTATCCAGAAAGTACTTCCTGCTGTCTCACCCACTAGATTCCACCTCTTTAGGTTGGAGGCAGGTCTGGTTCGACTGCTGTAGGGACTCCTTCCCAGAAACATGTATAGCACCGTTACGTAAATAAACAACCCAACGAATGGTCTAAGAGTTTTTTTTAAAAGAGATTATTAAATTAGGTAGAAGGGTAGTAAGGCAGGGGTTTAGTAAATGCGTTCTAGATGACAGGGCCAAAGCGATTGATAATGCAAAACTAGGAAATCAATTAAATAGTAGAACATCAGAAAACAGACCCGAGAGAGCATACTGCCCCAGCGATTCCTTCTTTCCCCTCTGTTACCCAATCAAATTCAAAATAGAATGCTCAGTTCCACAGCAAAGAACAGGTAAAACACACACTCTGAAAGCAGCGAGTTTAAGTTAAAGGAGAAGCTAGGTTTTGAATCAAAAACTTCCGAAAATGCAACTATTTGTTTCCTTTAAACACATTGGGGGCCATTTTAGCTTTCATCAATGGCAAAATGCACAGTGTTCCATCAGTCACCCATGATGCACCCTGTCAAATGTGTGTTCCATTGACTTCAATGTTCTATAGTGAGTGACAAATCCCATAATGCCTGTATTACACGAGCATCAAAAATGCAAGCTGACCCCCTTGTGTGGTACAGGTTGCTGAAGCCTTTAGATTTTGAACCCCACCACTACAAACTAAAAGTGCACGCAATTTGCAACATTCTATTAGAAACAGGTCACAAAAATACAACTGAATGTATTGACTAACTTTTTAATCTGTGATTTTGTTTGGTACCTCACCACTTGACTACACACAGAGGTAACTTTAATTAATAACCACAACGTTGACAAGGTGAAATGGAATAAAAACAAAATATTGGGCTGCTGGAATCTGAAACAAAAACAGAAAATGCTGGAAAAAACCAGCAGGTCTAGCAGCATCAGCGGAGAGAAAATAGCCTTAACATCTCGAGTCCCTGTGACTTTTTTCAGAGCTGAAGGTGAAGTAGAATATACTTTTAATAACAACGAACAGATCCAGAACAGGCAACATCCGTCAGCCACAACAATATTTTGCCTTCAACTACAGCTATTCTGTACCAACTGTCAACAGTGAGTTTCCACTGCATTTGCCAAGTCACATGGTTTTGGAAGTCACTCCAAAAGAATTACTGGAGTGTGCTAGAATATTTGAATTTATACAAGTGATAATTGTTATTTGCTGAGATTGTTAAGTATAGCACCTATAAGAGCGATGATCATATGTAAGCCTATTATGGTGTTCTATTATTAAATGTAAAAACGGAATCCTAGACATTAATGACTTTTTGCATATGTGTGGCTACCGTGAAAGTGTTAATTAAAAAATCTCTTCGCAAAGCAGTGGAAAGTTTCCAACGCTGAACAGGTTTAATGAAAAGGCATTTAGCAGAGTTTGCATCCTACAAAGAACTGGTAAAAGTCATGAAAAAGATGGCTCAAGCTGAGCTTGGGGCAGTTTGCATCTTTGATAATACACATAAGACCCCCACAAATATGGCAAGATGTTTTTCCCTTTGGAGTTAGATATTGCTCGTCAGTTATGTACTGATTTATGTACGAGATATTATAAACTCAGTACAATGCTTTTTAGGAATAGCACCATGTACATTGCGAGTAATTTTTTTTAAAGAGTAAACTGAACTGTGCTGTTATCAAATATTCCACTTCATTTGCCACTGGTTTTGCTCGAAAGTGACTGCGTGGGTCATCTGTGTCCCATGGAGAGGTGTAAACCCACAGAGATTTTGTCAAGAACTGTGCAGAGATACAGCAGGTATTCGACTTGTCTTTTACTTTTAATTCTCCTGCATTTTTCTCCAACTTCTTTAGGTCCCTTTCACAGCCACAGTGACTTGTGTTTCAGGAAATGCTGCCCTCTAGCAGACTATTAGGATGTTGGGTGTGGATAACTTGGGATCCCTTTTCTCCAATATCAAATTGTGCTGAATTCCAAGCTTCCCAGAACAGGTAAACCATAGGTGCGGACTTTCAGCCTTTACTGGCATGACATATTACAGACTTGGTATTTTATGACACCATGTTATCCTGTAAAATTCAATTGTACTCCTTAAAAGGAGAAACGTTTTGTCTGACAAGCACAGTGTTCTGTATTACACTTTTTAAATGTAAAGCCTGGGTTTAAAGTTCACCCTGGATATATGAACATTAAAGGTATTTATTAAATTCCTCAGTAAATTTTAGAATATAACCTGTTTCACTTACATGAAGTCAAAAGCTCTCAAGTGCATGAGTACATTGGCATCCATTTGTGTGACTTCAATAGTCCCCAAAATATCTTCAGTCTCTTCAACATCATCTTCATCCTCTTCCTCATCATCTTTTCTACTCGTCAGCACTTTCATCCGGTTTAGATGACAATTTTCTCGAATGATCTTCACAGAGCCCTCATTTATATCGTTTATCGTGACTTTCACTACATCCCCAAGGTGCTTGGCCCACTGCAATCCCATGATTCCTTAAAACAGAATAAACCAGTTTAGTTTTAAAGTAACAGGGTTTCATGAGCGGCTAAGTAACAACTTTCTTACAGAGTAGATTAAAAGATGGTGGGGGCAGTCTGGGGCAGAGGTTGTCCAACTAGAAATTGGCCTGTTGAGGAAACCTTTAGGTTGTAACACGGCCACAGAGCTTAGAGGGAACATAGGTGGCCATATACTGGCAGTATAAGAAAACCAGTAATATGATAAAAGCAAACTGGTTATTCATATCACTTGCTGTTCATGGGATCTCGCTGTGTGCAAATGGTCTAACATGTTTACCAAAACAGTCACTAAAGTGCAAAATTATTTCATTGAAAGCACGGAGTTGTGGGATGACTTGAGGACACAATGAGGCATCATATGAATACAAACTCTTTGTCAATTAACTTTTTCCCATTCCAAGTTACAACTGGCTCAAGGTTATGAGGCGCTACAGAATGCAAATTGTAGCTGGAGTCAACTGCTTTGCATTTGTAATTCATTAAAGAATCCTGAACTAAATTCATTTTTTAAATGTGCACAAGAAAATGTAAACACATGGCTCCAGCAAAAAACTATTTCAACTTGAACCTGCTGACAAAAAAGCACATACAACATTCACACCCTGCCTTTAATCCAGTGATGTAATTTACTTCAAACAAATCTACACATTCAATGGATGCATAAACAATTAAAAGGGGCAGTAAAGCATCTTTCTGTCATCCATCTGGTCTGCCTGTTACCATCACAAACAACACTAATTTTGCAGATCTGCCACACATCATACAACTCAAAGCAAAAGAAAGACTCACATTTTTTTTTTAAATTCTAAATTTAGAGTGCCCAATACATTTTTTCCCTACCACTGACGTAAGGCTCACCGGCCTACAGTTCCCTGGATTATCCTTGCTACCCTTCTTAAACAAAGTAACAACATTGGCTATTCTCCAGCTGCTCAGCAATCTCCCACTCTACCATTACCACCAAGCCAAGGGATCAACCCTGGTTGAATGAAGAGCACAGGAGAGCATGCCAGGAGCAATGCTCGGCACACTTAAAAATGAGGTGTCAACCTGGTGAAGCTACAACACAGGACTACTTGTGTCAAACAGCATAAGCAATAAGTAATAGTTAAGCGATCCCACAACAAACGCTTCAGAGCTAGGTTTTGCAGTCCTGTCACAGCCAGCCGTGAATGGTGGTGGACAATTAAACAACTCACGGGAGGAGTAGGGTCCATAAATACCCCCATCCTCAATGGTGGAGGAGCCCAGCAGATATGTGCAAAAGACAAGGCTGAGGCATTCGCAACAATCTTCAGCCAGAAGTGCCGAGTGGATGATCCATCTCGGTCCGTTCCAGAGGTCCCCAGCATCACAGATGTCAGTCTTCAACCAAAACAATTCACTCCACGTGATATCAGAAATGTCTGAGGGCACTGGATACTGCAAAGGCTATGGGCCTTATAATATCCTGACAATAGTGTTTTGTTATGCTCTTGACGTAGCATAAGCTGCTTCTTTGATGTGCACTCTGACAAAGGAAGGTTCAGACTTGGAGATAGCTTTAACACGTTTATTAAACTATTAACAATTCTCCTACTTGGATTCGACGCTACTGTTAATCCTGATATAGCTACTCAGACTGACGACCCAGTCTGCTACAATCCACGTGGTGGGAATGATGTGTTTCAATCAACCCTGTGTACTCACTGAGTGTCTCCACTGGAAAGAGACTGAGTATGTGTGATGTGTCCTTTTATGTGGGTTGGTGTAATGCCCTCATGTGGTAGTGTCACCTGTGTGTGTATCGTGACCGTCTCTGGTGTTCCCTCTAGTGTCTAGCTAGGTGTAGTGTATGTACTTAGTGATGTATATCACCACATCCCCCCTTTTTTCGTGTTACAAATTTTCTGTAGTGTTTTTAAAAAAAAAAATTTTTTATTCTCCTCCTTTTTCACATTTTCTCCCACATTTACATCCATCAACAATAAACAATAATCAGCAAGATATGTCAGTCCCCATAATAACAACGATCCCATCTACTCACCAACCCCCAAACTTCAACCCGCATGTTTACATAAACAAATGACAAAAAGGAATCAGGGATTACCTGTAGTCACCCTTAATCTTACACAGCTCCCCACGCCCCCCCCCCCCCCCCCCCCCAGGTCTCCAGCTCCTCCCATCCACTGCCTCTTGTAAAACTCCTCCTCCCAACCTCAGTTCCTTCCCCCCAACTTTCCACCCCGGCTAGACCACTCGGACCCTGTTCTACCAGGCTCCGATGGCCGCAGCCCCTCCCCCACCTCACTCCCGTTCACTGGCCGGCTTAAACCGGCCAGTGTGGAGGCCCCCACCCGGGTCCCTTTCCCACTTGCCCGGCCCAGGAAAGCCCAAAGATCCCCTTTTAGCACACAAACCCCGCATATCCACCTACACCCCAAAGTACCCTCATTCCGAGTGAAAGTCCCGTCCCTTGTCCAAATATATACCACATTGGCTCCTTTAGTCTCTACACCCGCGCGCAGTGATACAAAAAAGAAGAAAATACAGTCATGAGGTTACATCGGCACATGGCCATTCCTCAATTTGTCAATTCTGCCACAGTCCTTCTGCTTTCGCAAACTCCTCCGCTGCTTCCGCCGTTCCAAAATAAAAGTCCCTGAGCTTGTAAGTCACCCTCAGCTTCGCTGGATATACAATGCCGCACCGCACCTTGCTAATATACAGTGCCCTCTTCACCCAGTTGAAGGCAGCCCGCCTCCTTGCCAGCTCCACCGTAAAGTCCTGGTATACATGTATACCAGCTCCAGCCCACTGCACCACCCGCTTCTGCTTGGCCCAGCTCAGGACCTTCTCCTTCACCTTGTACCTACGGAAGCACAGAGTCACTGCCCTTGGCGGCTCACTCGCCTTTGGTACAGGCCTCCACGACCGATGAGCCCGATCCAGTTCATATCGGGAGGGATCCTCCCCCTCCCCCAATAGTTTTGCCAGCATCGCGGCAAAATACTCAGTCGGCTTCGGTCCTTCAACTCCTTCGGGCAGCCCCACAATCCTCAAATTCTGTCGCCTGGTTCTGTTTTCCAGGTCTTCCATTTTTCCTCGCAGATCCTTGTTAGTATCCATCACCTTCCGCATCTCTTTCCCCATCGAGGCAAGTTGATCACCGTGCTGCAATAACGTCTCCTTCACTTCCTTCAGCGCCTCCCCTTGCTCTCGCACCTCCGCCACTGCGCTCGCCACCTCCGTCCTCACCGGGGAAACCGCCTCCTCCACCAGCACACTCAAAACCTCCCTCATCTCCTTCCTCACCGTCTCCATGCATTTCGCAATCTGCGCCAACTGCTTTTCAAATTCCGCAGCCATCACCTTAGTTATTTCTTCAGCTGTAAGCAATGCGGCCTTCCCTGGTGCTCCAGCCTCCATTTTCCTCGGTGACCTTTCCACTCCCCGACGGACCTTCAGCTGTTTTATTTTCGGCCGTTTTTTTGCTCACCCTCGACATTTTTCTTTGGGTTTTTTTTCCTCCTGTGTCTTCACTGTGCCGCCTCCGTGCCTTCTCCCTGCTTCTGCCGCCTCCGTGGACCCTGGGACCGGGCTTAAAGCCCCGAAAATGCCGTTCCCGAACGGGAGCCCTCCATTGTGCGGCCGCCTCCCGCCCGCTGTCACCGGAAGCCTTCTGTACAGTGTTAAAGAAAATTGAACAAACTAGGTAGATGAGTGATACTCTGTACAAGTTATGATAACAGTGATCATTAAACAATAAGTCCAAATCATATGCAGGAGTCCAAAGTTCATTAATTATTATGGGCGAGTGGCTTTCTTGATTGATGATGTTGATGGTGGCATTGCATTGTAAACACCATCAGTGTCCCTGTGCTGAAGGAACCAAGAAGTGGTCAAATCACTTTGTTGTCTGATTTGGACTCTTTTTTTTTTCTTTTGATGCTTGTGGTGGTAATTCCTGATGGCATCTGTCCTGAAAGCCAGGTTGCCTGTTGGTAGTGCAGCAAACGTGAATTGGTAAGATGCATCGTCCTGCCATGGCATGTCATTGTATTGAGCTGAGCAGTAACAGTGTCCCTCATTTGCAGAGTTGTACCATGTTGTACCAGTCGTAGTTACATTGGTGTTTTTGTCGTGCTAGTTGTCGACGTTGTTGCCTTTGGTATTCTGCTTGCTATTGTCTTTGATGTTGTTGTTGTGTTTGTTGGTTTTATTGTCGTGTTTGCTGCACTCAAGGACCACACTCTGTGGATAATACGAGACCTTCACACAGTTACTCGTGTCAGCGTGCTTTGTGGCGTCCGCTGTCTCCTTGAGCGCGCCATCACGGAGTTTGCGGCGCTCCCCGTCTGGAGTCATGTCCGGCTTACTTGAATCAGCTTTGGCTTGTCGATGCTCCCCATCTGGAGTCTGGTCTGTTTCACCTGAGACAGTTTTGGCTTCTTGATGCTCCCCATCCGGTGTCACTGCAGGTTCACTTGAGTCAGCTGAGATTTCTTGATGCTCCCCGTCCGGAGTCATTTCAGGTTCACGTGCATCTTCTGAGGTTTCTTGATGCTCCACGCCCGGAGTCAAAACGTTCAGGAATTCATTTGCTTGTGGAGAGGCTCAAGCGAATGAGGTTTGAATTAACGTGGTGTCACCAGAGTCACCAGTAGTCTCACTGTGATTGTCGAGTGCCTCTGTACATTCTAGCTGAGGTCTGTCACGTTGTACATCTGGAGCAAAATTCTCCGGAAACGGCATGATGTCCGCTGACTGGCGCCCAAAACGGCGCCAATCAGACAGGCATCGCGCCGCCCCAAAGGTGCAGAATGCTCCGCATCTTTGGGGGCCGAGCCCCAACATTGAGGGGCTAGGCCGACGCCGGAGGAATTTCCGCCCCGCCAGCTGGCGGAAATGGCCTTTGGTGCCCCACCAGCTGGCGCGGAAATGACATCTCCGGGCGGCGCATGCGCGGGAGCGTCAGCGGCCACTGACAGTTTACCACGCATGCGCAGTGGAGGGAGTCTCTTCCACCTCCGCCATGGTGGAGACCGTGGCGGAGGCGGAAGGGAAAGAGTGCCCCCACAGCACAGGCCCGCTCGCGGATCGGTGGGCCCCGATCGCGGGCCAGGCCACTGTGGGGGCACCCCCCGGGGCCAGATCGGCCCGCGCCCCCCCCCCAGGACCCCGGAGCCCGCCCGCGCCGCCTTGTCCCGCCGGTAAGGTAGGTGATTTAATTTACGCCGGCAGGACAGGCAATTTATCGACGGGACTTCGGCCCATGTGGGCCGGAGAATCGAGTGGGGGGGCCCGCCAACTGGCGCGGCGCGATTCCCGCCCCCGCCGAATATCCGGTGCCGGAGACTTCGGCAACCGGCGGGGGCGGGATTCACGCCAGTCCCCAGCGATTCTCCGACCCGGCGGGGGGTCGGAGAATGTCGCCCCTGGTATGGGAAGTGGGATGCCGTCGTCACTGGTCGCACATACAGTGGGTAGAGCCTCTGTGTTCTCGTCATTCACTTGAGCTGGGGAGACTGTCAGAGTCTTCTTCTGGTGGCTCAAATAATCTGGGTGGACTGTCATAGTCTGCTTGCTGTACACTTGAGTGTGGCAGACTGTCATAGTCTTTCAGTTGTTCACTTGAGCGTGGCAGACTTGCATCGTCTGCTGCTGGTTGCTCAGAGGAAGTTGCTAGACCCTCATGGTCTTGTTCATGCAAGAACTGCGCTTCGGAGTCTTGCATTGCTTCTATCGTGGAGTCTGTCCATGAGCTCTCTGTGGAGGCTTGTGTCACTCGAGTCACTTCTTGTTCACGCAAGAACTGCGCTGTGGAGTCTTGCATTGCTTCTATCGTGGAGGCTGTCCACGAGCTCGCTGTGGAGGCTTGTGTCACTCCCTCTGTGGAGTCTTGCAGCATTCCTTGTGTGGAATCGTGCATTGGTCTCTCTATGGAAACTGTCATCACTTCTTGTTCATGCAAGGACTGCGCTCTGGAGTCTTGCGTTGCTTCTATCGTGGAGTCTGTCCACGAGCTCTCTGTGGAGGCTTGTGTCACTCGAGTCACTTCTTATTCATGCAAGGACAGTGCTGTGGAGTATTGCATTGCTTCTATCGTGGAGTCTGTCCATGAGCTTGCTGTGGAGGCTTATGTCACTGGAATCACTTCTTGTGTGGAGACGTGCAGTTGTCTCGCTGTGGAGTCTTTCATCGCTTTCTGTGTGGAGTCGGGGACCCTTCACGGTGCGTGGGCCACTCTCTGTGTGGCAACAGGCTGCACTCTGTGGGCTTGTTCCGCTCTCTGCCTCTTGGTGTCAGGCCACAGCATAATCCTGCACTCACGAGTCAGGATGTCGTATATGCTGGGCTGAAGATTCCCGAATCACTCGTCGTCGGGGTCGTCAATGTGCAACACGTCTAGTTGCGGTTCGGATTTGGTACTGGGGTAGCCTCCCAAGGTGAAAGCTTCGTCTGAGTCGTTGTCTTCCAAGACCATATCATCACGTTTTGTGTCGGAGCTGGCATTGGGCTCGCGATGTCCAAAGAAGAATTCAAGGTCTGAGTCATAGTCTTCCAAGGACTGTATCATCTCTTTGGGCGGTGCTAACTGCTTGTTGCAGGGTTCTGCGGAGGTTACTTTCAGCTACTGGTCGAATTTCAGGCATTGTGCTGTCGTTCCAGGTGAAAGAATCTGGTTTTGAGGCTTGAAATTTTTTTTTTTAGTGTTTTGGGACATTTCCCCTTCAAGTAGGCGTGGTCCGGGGCCTCTGACGTCAGGACGCGTGTGACGTAGAGCGTAGGAAGCGATTGCGCATGCGCATATTGCTGTTCCTTTACTTGGGGCCTTTTTCGCAAGTGTGCATACGCGGCTTCTCGCGCATGCGCAAACAGACCTTCCCGTTCTGTGCGCTCTTCGTGCAACTGCGCATGTGCAGCACCTTTTCCAAGATGGTTGCAATTCAAAACTGCCATTCGTTGCTGCAAGCCTACCTCACGGTGAGTTTTGGTGCCTCTTTTACCTTTTCTTCTTGTATGTTCCTCGCAGAATTCTTGGCATTTGTCCAGGACTGCCTGGAAGTCGCTCTTGCTTTGCCCCTTTGAGTATTTGAAGGTCTGGAAGATTTCAGCTGCTTCTCGACCCGTGATGGTAAATAGAAGCTTTATTTTCTCTGCATCAGTCACACCATCTAGGTCGGATGCTACCAGGTAGATCTCGAATCTCTGCCTGAACCAACGCCAGTTTTCACTGAGATTGCCTTGGTACCTGAGCTGCTGTGGGACCGGAATCTCGAACATCATCTTGCCTGGCTGCTGTTGCTGGTAGTCACTGTTTGCTGAGTTTCAACTATATGGATTTAACAGTTCACTCCTGGAACCATGTTTTGTTATGCTCTTGACGTAGCATAAGCTGCTTCTTTGATGTGCACTCTGACAAAGGAAGGTTCAGACTTGGAGATAGCTTTAACACGTTTATTAAACTATTAACAATTCTCCTACTTGGATTCGACGCTACTGTTAATCCTGCCATAGCTACTCAGACTGACGAACCAGTCTGCCACAATCCACGTGGTGGGAATGATGTGTTTCAATCAGCCCTGTGTACTCACTGAGTGTCTCCACTGGAAAGAGACTGAGTATGTGTGAGGTGTCCTTTTATATGGGTTGGTGTAATGCCCTCCTGTGGCAGTGTCAGCTCTGTGTGTATCGTGACTGCCCATTGGTCGTGTCCTACTGACCTATTGGTTGACTGTGTGTCATGTCTCTGGTGTTCCCTCTAGTGTCTAGCTAGGTGTAGTGTATGTATATTAACCCTTTGTGTACTTACAGTGATGTATATCACCACAAATAGTACTGAAGACTTGTGCTCCAGAACTTGCCGCACTCCTAGCCAAACTGTTCCAGTACAGCTACAACACTGGCATCTACCTGGCAATGTAGAAAATTGCCCAGATGTGTTCTTTACACAAGAAACAGGACAAATCCAACACAGCCTATTTCCGCCCTATCAGTCTACTCCAGCAAAGTGGTGGAAGAAGTCATCAACAGCGCTATCAAGCGGCACTTACTCACTCAGCAATAACCTGCTCACAGATGCTCAGTTTGGGTTCCGTCAGGGTCACTCAGCTCCTGACCTTATTACAGCCTTAGTTCAAACAGGGACAAAAGAGCTGAATGGCAGAAGTGAAGTGAGAGTGACTGCCCTTGACATCAAGGCAGCATTTGACTGTATGGCATTAAGGAGCCCTAGCTAAACTGGAGTCAATGGGAATCAGGGGGAAAACTCTCTGCTGTTTGGAGTCATATGGCACAAAGGAAGATGGTTCTGGAAATTGGTGATCAATCATCTCAGCTCCAAGACTCTGCCAGACGGTCTCGATCCATTGCAGTTTGCCTATCACCGCAATCGTTCCACAGCAGATGCTATCTCCCTGGGTCTACAATCAACACTCGTACACCGCAACAACAAGGACACCTATGTAAGACTGCTGTTCATCGACTACAGCTCCGCCGTCATCACCATTATACCGACAAGACTAATAACCAAACTCTGCAACCTTGGACTTGACCCCTCCCTGTGCAGCTGGATCCTTGACTTCCTCACCAACAGGCCACAACCTGTCAGGATAGGAAACAGCACTTCCTCCACAATAGTTCTCAACACCGAGGCCCCACAAGGATGCGTGCTCAGTCTTCTACTGTACTCCCTATACACACATTACTGTGTGGCAAGATTTAACTCCAACTCAATCTATAAGTTTGCGGATGATACGACTGTGGTGGGTCGTATCTCAAACAACGACGAATCAGACTACAGGAGGGAAATAATTCACTTGGTTGCATGGTGTACCAAAAACAACCTTGCTCTAAATGTCGGAAAGACCAAGTAACTGATCATCGACTTCAGGAAGCGTAGCACGACAACCCCCCTCCCCATTTGGCTCTGAAATGAAGATGGTCGATAGCTTTAAGTTCCTGGGGGTCACCATCACCAACAGTCTGTCCTGGTCCACTCACGTTGATGCAACAGTCAAGAAAGCCCATCAACGTCTCTACTTCCTACGGAAGCTAAAGAAATTCGGCCTGTCTGCATCGACTCTCACAAACTTCTACAGATGTGCGATAGAGAGCATCCTATCCGGCTGCATCACAGCCTGGTATGACAACTGCTCGGTCCAAGACCACAAGAAACTGCAGTGTGGTGAACTCAGCCCAACGTATCACACAAGCTCGTCACCCCCATATTGATTCTGTATACACCTCCCGCTGCCTCAGGAAGGCAGACAGCATTATCAGAGATCCCTCCCACCCAGGCACTGCCTTCTTCTAGACCCTTCCATCAGGCAGAAGGTACAGAAGTCTGAAGACATCCAGACATCCTGTGGGTGACCACTGATCAGAAACTGAACTGGACTAGCCATATTAATACTGTGGCTACCAGGGCAGGTCACATGCTAGGAATCCTACGGCGAGTAACTCACCTGAACCCCAAAGCCTGTCCACCATGTACAAGGCACAAGTCAGGAGTGTGATGGAATACTCTCCACTTGCCTGGATGAGTGCAGCTCCAACAACACTCAAAACCATCCAGGGCAAAGCAGCCCGCTTGATTGTTCCCCCTTCCACAACATTCAAACCCTCCAACACTGATGAACAGTGGCAGCCGTGTGTACCATCTACAAATTCACTGCCGAAACTCACCAAGGTTCCTTCCAAGTTCCACCAAGGCAGCATCTTGCAAACCCACGACCGTTACCATCCAGAAGGACATGAGCAGCAGCTACCTGGGAATCCCATCACCTGGAGGTTCCCCTCCAAGTCACTCACCACCCCGACTTGGAAATGTATCATCATTCCTTCAGTGAACTGGGTCAAAATCAGAGAACTCCTTCCATAACAGCACAGTCAGTGTACCTATAACTCAGGGACTGCAGTGGTTCAAGAAGGCATCTCACCACCACCTTTTGAAGGTCAACTAGGGATGGGCAATAAATGCGGCCTAACCAGCATCACCTACATCCCGTAAACAAATTTAAAAGAAACATTTTCCACACTGTAACCCTCTCTGAGCACAACAGAAACACAGTTGGAACTTAATCAACCTACACACATAGAAAGACCGTTGTTCAACATGAATCTAACTATAGATTTTACCCTTTGGACATTTGACATGGGAGACACAGGGCAGGATTTTCTGCCCACCCCCCAGCAACCACGGTGTGTTTTGTGGCAGCAGAGACGGTCCGCCATTGGCCAGCGGCAGGATCTTCTGGTCCTGCTGCTGTCAATGGTGTTTCCCAGTTTGCAGCCTCTGCCGCCGGGGAATCCGCGGTGAGGATTTGCCGCCGGTGGGAACGGCTGGAAAATCCCACCCATAGAGAGAAGAGGAGGAATAAACAGTAGAATTATCTTAAAGAAGCATTTCATTGATCTGCCCTAAAGAATGAGTGCATCAGTGAGATATAAAGTTAAAAAGAAAATTAGTCTTCACAAACCTGTAGCTCCAAAAGCATCTAAACATTCAAGTAGTTTGCGCTCTTGAGCCAGAACAGCAAGCGTGCAGAATATTAATTGTCTGTAACATAAAACAGTATAGCAAGTGAGAAACAGGTATCTTTTTTGATACAAGGTTTTAATTGTAGTTTGTGAAAGCTATCCATTGACAGGACACAATGTGGAAAGCAATACAGATGAAAACGATTGGTCACAAGTTAAAAACAATTGACCTGAGACAATTATACCTTTTAGTAAAAGCAATAACCATTAGTTGTACTACATATTACATAATGGAATGCTGCATTGCAACTAAAAAGCCTTATTGTGAAAAATAATGAAAAAATTGCCAGGATTCGGAATCACTCAAGTATAAAAGTCAAATATTTACTTTAGTCAACAATCTGCCTAATTTTCTTGTTAGACATCACTAAATATGTACAATAAATACACTAAGACATATACAAGAATTGTGCACTAACATAACAGGCAAGCAGAAACTATCCTGCATATGCACCGCTGTTTAAAATAAGCCAGATACCTCACCTGTTAGGTTTCATTTTAGGATTGAAGAAAGAGTCGGTTTTTTGAGGAGTCATGTGGTTTGGAAAAACATGCACATCAGTATCAACTTCTTTCATCACTTGAGTGGATGACATTTGCCCACTAGTGGCTGAAATGGAAAAAAACTGTTAGAGAAAAGTGAGTAAAATACAGGAGCGAAGCAGCATTTTGGAAATCTAAAGCCCAGATCGTCCGGTCCCGGATCAACCCAAGATGCAGGTCAGGATTCTATGGATGTCTCAATGCACTGACATCCTTGGATGTTGCTCAGGAAGGAGAATTCCAGGCGCAGCACGGTGGCGCAGTGGGTAGCACCTCACGGCACCGAGGTCCCAGGTTCGATTCCGGCTCTGGGTCACTGTCCGTGTGGAGTTTGCACATTCTCCCCATGTTTGCGTGGGTTTCGCCCCCACAACCCAAAGATGTGTAGGGTAGGTGGATTGGCCACACTAAATTGCCCCTTAATTGGAAAAAATGAATTGGACACTCTAAATTAAAAAAAAAGGAAGGAGAATTCCCCCGTTTCCTGGAACCTTCTGCAAATGTCTCTGACTCCGAGCTAGAGTTACTTGGATAGTTACCCAGGAAGTGTTAGGCAGAAAAAACCTAGACTAAGTCTAGGTCTGACCACCCCACAATTACTCACAGTGACTCCCCAACCCCCCTCTCCCCATCCCACTCCCACTCCTGACTACATCCCTGACTCCCTTTGATTACTCCTCCCAGTCTGACTATCACCCTGACCAGAAATGACATGTCCCACCCAACTTTTATCGTGACTCAACTAGCCTTCACCACCAACTAACCCCATGATCTGACCAGCCCAGACCCAACAACCCCTCTTAACTTAATCCTACTACCCCTGACATATTTATCCATCTGCCACCATACCCACTTTCCTCACCCGCCCTACCACCATGCCCATTCCCTCGTTGATCCACTTACCCATGCACCTATTCAACTAATATTCACTCATTCACTTAATATTCACACTGGACACTTAGAACTTATCCTAAGGCAGTTATTGCCGTAAAAAGGGTGTGTGGCTTGACTCCCCGACACTCCAACTCTACAATGAAGCTGCTTGAATGAAGATACCCTTATGTATTTCTGGAGTAGCTGGTCTTGGAAGACCCACCCAAAAATACGGAGCCACATCAGAGTGCAGAAAAGTAGGACTGGAGGGACAATCCGATGGTGATTGCCACTTTGCAGAAGATCTGGGCCAATGTGTTTAAAGGATTAGGTCAGATGCCTTTCTCCCCCCCCGCCCTCGAGAAAAACAACTCTGGTTTTTGATGTCTCTGGATTTTAAAAAAATTGATATGACTTCAAATAAAGTGCAAACAGCCTCATTAACAATGGGTTCACAGGGCCCGCATTACATGAAGGGAGTCAACACGTGATGGCACACATTATGCGCTGAGACCGGGTGTCGCTGTCGTACAATCACATGCACGCAATGAAAATTGATGACGATGATGTGAAAAACTCTGAAGCAGAAATTGTGACCTAAATCAGAGAAATTGAACCTAAAACAATAATGACTTTAAAATGAAAAAAATTAAAAGCAGGGACACTTAAAATGAGGACTTGGTGTAACCATGTGAACACTTACTATAAAATGCTGAAAACTGCTTAATTAAAAATAAAATATGTCCACTATGAGTGCATTGTTACTGCTATAGATAGATTCTTCAGATAATTTTAGTGATAGCATTTTAGTGGTACAATTGAATCAGTTTTCCTAAATAGAATGAAGTACAGTTCACTTGATCATGAAGCGCTTTTCCCTTTTCTAGACAATGAAGGCTACCAGTGAGTAAAGCTTAGATGTTCAGGCAGCATCAAAATAATACCAAATTTCATGAGCCAACAAGCCACCTGCATTGACAACTTCAGGTTTTACTGTCACTTTCCTCCCTTCTTCTCCTAATGACATCAATTGCTTGCTGGTTTTCACTGGAATCTTCACAACCACCTGTACCTCACCAACATTATCATTCTTCATATATGAACCTCAGCATTGAGTATCAACAGCATTATTACCTCGCTGATACCTGTCCTCATTCAATATCCACACATTTGTTTGTCCCAATTAAGGGGTAATTTTAGCATGGCCAATCCACGTCCCCCGCACAATTTTGGATTGTGGGGGTGAGACCCACGCAGACACGGGAGAATGTGTAAAATCCACACAGACAGTGACCTGGGGCCAGGATTGAACCCGGATCCTCTGCGCCGTGAGGCAGCAATGCTAACCACTGCGCCAACCACTCAATATCCACACATGTTCACATAATCTTAATTGGGATTGCAAACCGTGGCTGGTTTGCTCCTCTTGAATCCAGGGACCACTGTAATAGACATAGAAGTTACAGTGCAGAAGGAGGCCATTCGGCCCATCGAGTATGCACCGGCTCTTGGAAAGAACCCCCTACCCAAGCCCACACCTCCACCTTATCCCCATAACCCAGTAACCCCACCCAACACTAAGGGCAATTTTGGACACAAAGGGCAATTTAGCATGGCCAATCCACCTAACCTGCACACCTTTGGACTGTGGGAGGAAACCGGAGCACCCAGAGGAAACCCACGCACACACGGGGAGAACGTGCAAACTCCGCACAGACAGTGACCCAAGCCGGGAATCGAACCTGGGACCCTGGAGCTGTGAAGCAATTGTGCTAACCACTATGCTACCGTGCTGCCCTTGAATGTCTCTGCTGATTTTCTGGCTGATATAATAAACTGGATGAAGATGAGGAAAGCCATCTTGGTTGCTCGTTGATCTGGAAAGGCAGGTTCCCAATACAGCAGCTAACTGTTCCTTAAATAGTTTCAGGGTATACATCTTCATTAACCCCCCCCCCATTCCATTCTTAGTGTCAGGAACTTTCCCGACATCAGTCCCTGCTTTTGCTGGTTTGAATCTCCTGTGCCCTTGAACTAATATGTTTTAAATCTGAAGAACTGTTCTACAGCTATTTTGTTTTATACAAATTATCTTAAATACGTATCCATAATATCAATCCCACCCCTGCACTCTCCCCTCATCATCACCTCAATTAAAGATGGAAAAGCCCAGGTTTTTACAGATTTTCTTCCGGTGAGAATGAAGAGTCTTGTGACTTTTCTCTGGGACTTTCCAGATACTTCAATATCTCTCATCTAGTGGTGGCCAAAGCTAGACATGGCATCCATGGTATTTTTACTCGAATGCTACACAGTTTAAGCACACCTTTTTGTGGCTTGTGCTTTACTGTGTCAGCTATATAGGTCAGCATTCCCTGATGAGATGGGAAGCCTGTATACATGAGCGCACACAAGTTTGGGACTGAAATACACAGCTTAATTTATGACCTATTTCTTTATTAAAAGTAAATTTCCACATCCCAGTGATTATTATTTTAAATATTTTAGAATAATTGATGGCGCTTCAAGTCTACCACTCACAAAAATAATTTCTCCCGAAAAGTTGTCTTTCCTCTCTTCCGAAGCTGTTTCTTCTAGCATCTTTTGGTAACTCAAACAATTCTTCTTGTGGAATCTCAGAGCACCAAGTGTCAGCAGGAATGGATCTTTGAGCCTGTTCCACCATTCAATGAAATCGGGGCTGAATGGTACCGTAACTCCATTCACCTGCCTTGACTGCATATCCTTCTATGCCCATTCATTAAGTGTGCCACTGAACTGATCCAGATCCTATTCTCATCTGATATTAATTAGCATGGATACGTTTCCCAGGAGGAGCCACTGAATGGCAGCCAGGAGCAGGGACCACAGCTTATGTGTAAATTTCTTAGTGTAAAATGTGGAGGTTGACTAATTGAGCAGACTGGGTTAGCTGGTCACAACTGAGGAGGCCCTGGGGGTATCTGTCTGGCTACATTTTATAATACACTGTGAAAAGCACACAATGAAAAACAATCAACTTCACAAGACTGAAATGACCCTAACCTATTTCACGCACCTGCAGTGAAGCTGGCTTCTGTGTCTCCTTTGTTCAAGTGTCGTGTTATGTGGCTGATCATGTCTGTTCTGCGAGCAATGGTGGCTGAACAGACAATGCAGTGGTAGTGCGCTCCAATCCTCACTGGAACCTGAGAACAGCAAATTACATTAAAGCAAAAGTCTTGCCAACAAGGATTTTGACATTTCTATTTTCACACGTATCCTGGTGTATTCTTTTCTCACTGCAATCACCCACTCCACGTCGATCCTGACGGCAAATGAACAAGTGACAGCTTTCTTCATGGTGAGTCATGGAACAGTGCAAAATCTGACTTAATGCTAAGATTAGGTGGAAACACATTGGGAAACATGACTGACGTTCATGAAAATCATATATTCAGGACAGCCTAAATATCAGCAGCTGAGAATAAGGCATCAACAGAGATGCATTTTTGGATTTTGAAGCAATTCAGTTGGTCTGCTTCGGTTAATCATTCTTACACGGACAGGTTGAGTGGAGGCCCATTCATAATAGAAAACAGGGGAGCAAAGTCACCCAGGTTCTACTTATGTACATCAGAATTAAATCGCAAAGAAGTAGAAAATGTTAGTAACTTCTCATATCTCAGGTTTAGATTTATGTGGTCCTTCAAGAGAATGTGCAAGAGAATAATAAACAATCAGGTGTGAATGAAAAGCAATGATTACCTGAAGAATTCCGTGCACAATGTACATAATTACTCAATCAAACAAATCCTAATGTGATCGTGGCACAGCTATTACATATGGTATACATTAATACAGTTTCTTCCCTTTTCATGTTTTCAGCAATGAGGGTCAGTTGAACATTCATGGCTTGGAATGCCACATATAGTTATTGAAAGATTAGGAAAAACAGACTGAAATATTGATAATTGTGGTATTAATCGCATGAGTCAAGTAATAATCTAGTCAATTGCCGGACAATCAATCTCAACTCAGATGCAGATCATGTGCCTCATCACTAACTGGACCTCCCATACTAACTCATTCTTTTGCCTGTGCCCCATTTCCGTTCACATTTCAACTTTCCAAATATTATCTGATTATTGCTTAATCAGTTTTATTCCCTGGCTCTATAGTCACTTGTGCTAAAGTTCCAGTAATACTCTGTGTAGAAACAATTCTTCAACACCTACTCTTTTTTGAGTGTGTGAATGCTTCTATAGATAGTTCAGACATATACACCTACATACAAAATATATGAACAGACTATATTAACCGTGAATGTAAATTTGTCATTCAATTTAACTTTATATTTCGGTTACCTGTTCTCCATTGAGGTTGGTTTTCATGCGTCGGCAGGACAAATGACAGATGCACATTCGGTAACCTGTTTTAATGCAAATTTCGAAAGAATGAATAAGTGAGAAACAAACATTCTGCACAAGGCTCTGCACTAGCTTGTGTAGCAAAGATTTGCAAGTAAAATTAATTTATCAATTTCTTGACTTAACAAGGTGGCGCAATGGTTAGCACTGCTGCCTCACGGCACTGAGGTCCCAGGTTCGATCCTGGCTCTGGGTCACTGTCTGTGTGGATTTGCACATTCTCCCCTTGTTTGCGTGGGTTTCGCCCACACAACCCAAAGGTGTGCAGGCTAGATGGATTGGCCACGCTAAATTGCCTCTTAATTAGAAGAAATAAATTGGGTACTCTAAATTTTAAAAAGAAAGTCATTTTCTTGACTTAAAAAAAAAGATAGGCTTTTAAGCTAAATGTTTTAAAATTTGTTTTGAAACTACTGAGAAGCATCTTACATTCAAATACCAGGAAGTCACACATGAGGAATTCAAATTCCAATTCTATTAATCTCTTACACAGAACTTCGATGTACTTTGCCATCTGACCAACACAAGACAGTCTCAAGTTTTCGTAGAAGGTTTATATGATTTATTTCAATGCAGAGGCAATCTACACAAGTTCTGCCTATCCCACAAAGGAAAAGGCTGGAAGCTGCATGTAAAAGATCCCATGGCATTATTCAAAGAGGAGCAGTGGAGTTTTCCCAGCATGCTGGCCAATTAATACAATCAAAAATGGCAGGTTAATTGGCCATGTTCCTTACTGTTTCTTGCGGTGTCATGTTGCATACAATTTAGCTGATGTGTTGCCCACGGGAGCAAAAGGGACTGCAATTAAAAGTTCATTAGTTGTGAAGTCCATTACGACCTCCTGAAAGGTGAAAGGCACCATATGTATTCAAACGCATTCTTTCTTTAGGTTATGAAGTTTGCAGATGAAAATGTCAATGGATAAGCATAGCAGCTTTTGCAATGTAATGCTGTGCGAGATGGATTCTGAGTGTATAGCTTGGATTTTTTGCAAATAAGGTGATATTTGCTGCAGCATTTAGATTTATGTGGGTATAATTCACACAATGTTATACTGGTAGCTGTCCCAGCAGTAGTTGGTATGTTTTGTTCACATTTGAGTTTCGGGTGGACCGGACCTGAGGGAGGGGGCCGGGTGGACCGGACCTGAGGGAGGGGGCCGGGTGGACCGGACCTCAGGGAGGGGGCCGGGTGGACCGGACCTGAGGGAGGGGGCCGGGTGGACCGGACCTCAGGGAGGGGGCCGGGTGGACCGGACCTCAGGGAGGGGGCCGGGTGGACCGGACCTCAGGGAGGGGGCCGGGTGGACCGGACCTCAGGGAGGGGGCCGGGTGGACCGGACCTCAGGGAGGGGGCCGGGTGGACCGGACCTCAGGGAGGGGGCCGGGTGGACCGGACCTCAGGGAGGGGGCCGGGTGGACCGGACCTCAGGGAGGGGGCCGGGTGGACCGGACCTCAGGGAGGGGGCCGGGTGGACCGGACCTCAGGGAGGGGGCCGGGTGGACCGGACCTCAGGGAGGGGGCCGGGTGGACCGGACCTCAGGGAGGGGGCCGGGTGGACCGGACCTCAGGGAGGGGGCCGGGTGGACCGGACCTCAGGGAGGGGGCCGGGTGGACCGGACCTCAGGGAGGGGGCCGGGTGGACCGGACCTCAGGGAGGGGGCCGGGTGGACCGGACCTCAGGGAGGGGGCCGGGTGGACCGGACCTCAGGGAGGGGGCCGGGTGGACCGGACCTCAGGGAGGGGGCCGGGTGGACCGGACCTCAGGGAGGGGGCCGGGTGGACCGGACCTCAGGGAGGGGGCCGGGTGGACCGGACCTCAGGGAGGGGGCCGGGTGGACCGGACCTCAGGGAGGGGGCCGGGTGGACCGGACCTCAGGGAGGGGGCCGGGTGGACCGGACCTCAGGGAGGGGGCCGGGTGGACCGGACCTCAGGGAGGGGGCCGGGTGGACCGGACCTCAGGGAGGGGGCCGGGTGGACCGGACCTCAGGGAGGGGGCCGGGTGGACCGGACCTCAGGGAGGGGGCCGGGTGGACCGGACCTCAGGGAGGGGGCCGGGTGGACCGGACCTCAGGGAGGGGGCCGGGTGGACCGGACCTCAGGGAGGGGGCCGGGTGGACCGGACCTCAGGGAGGGGGCCGGGTGGACCGGACCTCAGGGAGGGGGCCGGGTGGACCGGACCTCAGGGAGGGGGCCGGGTGGACCGGACCTCAGGGAGGGGGCCGGGTGGACCGGACCTCAGGGAGGGGGCCGGGTGGACCGGACCTCAGGGAGGGGGCCGGGTGGACCGGACCTCAGGGAGGGGGCCGGGTGGACCGGACCTCAGGGAGGGGGCCGGGTGGACCGGACCTCAGGGAGGGGGCCGGGTGGACCGGACCTCAGGGAGGGGGCCGGGTGGACCGGACCTCAGGGAGGGGGCCGGGTGGACCGGACCTCAGGGAGGGGGCCGGGTGGACCGGACCTCAGGGAGGGGGCCGGGTGGACCAGACCGGAGGGAGGGGGCCGGGTGGACCAGACCGGAGGGAGGGGGCCGCGTGGACCGGACCTCGGGGAGGGGGCCGGGTGGATCTGACCAGAGGGGTGGGTGGCCGGGTGGACCAGACCAGAGGGCAGGGGGCGGGGTGGACCAGACCTCAGGGAGGGGGCCGGGTGGACCAGACCTGAGGGGTGGGGGGCGGGGTGTACCAGACCAGAGGGGAGGGGGCGGGGTGTACCAGACCAGATGGGAGGTGACCTCACTAACACCTTATACAATTGCAGCATAACCTCCCTAGTCTTAAACTCCATCCCTCTAGCAACGAAGGACAAAATTCCATTTGCCTTCTTAATCACCTGTTGCACCTGCACACCAACTTTTTGCGACTCATGCACTAGCACACCCAGGTCTCTCTGCACAGCAGCATGTTTTAATATTTTATCATTTAAATAATAATCCTTTTTGCTGTTATTTCTACCAAAATGGATAATCTCACATTTGTCAACATTGTATTCCATCTGCCAGACCCTAGCCCATTCACTTAGCCTATCCAAATCCCTCTGCAGACTTCCAGTATCCTCTGCACTTTTTGCTTTACCACTTATCTTAGTGTCGTCTGCAAACTTGGACACATTGCCCTTGGTCCCCAACTCCAAATCATCTATGTAAATTGTGAACAGTTGTGGGCCCAACACTGATCCCTGATGGACACCAGTAGCTACTGATTGCCAACCATAGAAACACCCATTAATCCAAAGGGTACAATTCAAAATGAACAGAGGGCATGGGTGTATATGTGCATAAATCTTTGGAGGGGGCAGGATAGGTTAAGAGAGTAGTCAATAAAGCAAACCACATCCTCAGCTTTATTAATAGGGGCATAAAAACAAGGAACTTATGTTATATTTGTATAAAACACTGATTTAGCCTGAGCAGGAGTACTGAACCTAGTTCCGGGTTTCATACGTTAGGAATTTGTGAAGACGTTAGAAAGAATGCAGAAAAGATTCATGTAGATAAGATTAGCAATTTGTGACTGGTTTCCTTGAAGAAGATAAGATTTAAAAGAGATTTGATAGAGGTGTTATGGGTCAGGGTTGAGAGAATCCCAAAGTGTATCATGGAGTTCACCTGACCCACAACTTTTAATAGATTGTGGTATGGGGACCACACGGCTCACTCTACAGGTGTGGTACAGCAGAAATGGACCAGTATTTTTAAAACAAACTGAATATCTTTGCAACCATTAATTCAAAGATAACCCCCAAAGAATACAACACTAAGTAACCTGTATGCTGTCCTTTTACACCCAAAAGACTTAACAAACCTTTAAACAGAAGCACATCAGGGTTTACATTCAATACTGAAAACATTTATAATTCTGAATTCACCAAATGATTAAGAGATAGTCCTTCATGGCAGAGAGCTCAACAGTACAGCTGCTTTTTCTGACTTCAGCTGCAACACACTGAAAAACTAAACCAAAAAGACAGACACACCCAAGCTTTTCTCAAAGTGAAACTAAAAAGCAGAACCAGAGCTCAGCTCCACCCACACTCTGACATCACTGCAGTAACATGAGCAGCCAAACATTTCTTAAAGCGACATTCTCATGGCACCTCCCCCCCAAGAAAACCCCCTCCATCAACTTCAAGATGGTTTCATTTTGCACCTTTTCACTATTCTTTAAGAAATGCACACTGTAAATATACTTTTTTGTTTAAAATAAATAAATAAATAAATCGCACTCAAACAGGTATATTAATAGTCCATTTTTCCCCCGTTCTTCTTCCTCCAACTGAAGTCCTTCTGTTCATCACATTCGTGACAAAGCATCGGCTATCACGTTTTCCCATCCTGCCACATGTACTATTTTTAAATGAAATGGCTGTAACAATAAACTCCAGTGAAACAGCCGTGCATTGTTATTCCGGAATCGCTCCAAATACGTCAACGGATTATGATCAGTATATATAACGGTGTCAGACGGATTGCTGGTCACATAAATGTGAAAATGTTGCAAAGCCAGCACCAAACTCAAAGTCTCCTTCTCAATCGTTGAATACTTCTTCTGGTGAGAATTCAATTTCTTTGAAAAATAACCAATAGGCCGCTCCATCCCTTCGTCGTCGTCTTGTAGAAGCACCGCACCTACACCCATATCACTCGCATCAACAGCCACTTTGAATGGCTTGGTATAATTTGGGATGGCTAACACAGGGGCAGTGGTTAACACCGCCTTCAGGCCGTCAATGCCTGTTGACACTCCGCTGTCCATTGGAATATGTTACGCTTCTTGAGCAAGTCCATCAGTGGAACGACCACACTGCTAAAATTTGGTACAAATTTCCGGTAAAATCCACTCATACCAAGAATTCGCATTATTTCCTGTCGTGTCGAGGATATCGGAAACACCGCAATAACTTTTGCTTTCACATCCCGTGGGACCATTCGACCCTGTCCGATTGTATGGCCAAGGAAAGTGACTTGGGCTTTTCCTAATTCACTTTTGGCTCGGTTTATCACCAAACCCGCCTTCTGAAGTCTATTGAATAACTCCATCAGATGTTTTAAATGGTCTTTTCATGTCTGGCTGAAAATTACCAGATCATCGATGTATACCGCACAATTGGGTAATCCTGAAACAACTTTGTTAGTTAACCGTTGAAATGTGGCTGGGGCGTTTTTCATGCCAAATGGCATAACTTTGAATTGGTATATACCATCTGGAGTCACAAAAGCTGAAATCTCCTTTGCCCTTTCGGATAAAGGTACCTGCCAGTAGCCTTTAAGTAAATCTAATTTGGACTTCCGGGTGCGGCGATGACCAGCTAAGTCGCACGTTTCGGCAGCTCCCGGTGGAACGGACTTTTGGGCTCTTAATAGGAGCCCCAACGGCAATTTTAACGGCTAAAAACACTGTGCAGTAAACCAGAAGGGAATCCCCCCTGGACACGGATGGAAAAAGGAGAGGAAAGTGGCCGGATTGCGGTGGATCCTTTCGAGCAGCGGCAAGGAAGGCAAGCACAAACCAAGATGGCGTCGGAAGGTGGCAGTTTAATATGGGGCCCTGAACAACACGAGTTCTTGAAGCGCTGCGTGGAAGAACTTAAAAAGGAGATGAAGAAGGAGCTGTTGGCCCCGATATTACAGGCGATTGAAGGGCTAAAGGATGAGCAAAAGACCCAGGAGCAGGAGCTTCGGGTCGTGAAGGCAAAGGCTGCCGAGAACGAGGACGATATACAAGGCCTGGTGGTGAAGATGGAGATGCACGAGGCACACCATAAAAGGTGTGTGGAAAGGCTGGAGGTGCTGGAGAATAATGCGAGGAGGAAGAATTTAAGGGTTCTTGGTCTTCCCGAGGGTGCAGAGGGGGCGGACGTCGGGGCATATGTGAGCACGATGCTGCACTCGTTAATGGGATCGGAGACCCCGACGGGTCCGTTGGAGGTGGAGGGAGCCTATCGAGTTATGGCGCGAAGACCGAGGGCTGGAGAAATTCCCCGAGCCATAGTGGTGAGATTTCTCCGATACAAGGACAGAGAGATGGTCCTCAGATGGGCAAAGAAAACTCGGAGCAGTAGGTGGGAGAACGCGGTGATCCGCATATATCAAGATTGGAGTGCGGAGGTGGCGAGAAGGAGGGCGAGCTTTAATCGGGCCAAGGCGGTGCTTCATAAAAGGAAGGTCAAATTTGGAATGCTGCAGCCGGCAAGACTGTGGGTCACACATCAAGGGAAACACCACTACTTTGAAACGGCAGATGAGGCATGGACATTTATTGTCGAAGAGAAATTGGAATAAGTGGGTTATAAAAAAGAACGTTTGAGACAAAGTGGTGGGGCGAATATGGGGGGCGAAGAGGGGGGAAAAGGGGGGAGAGATGATTTTTAAGTTGTTAATCCTGCGACCCTGTAACTTTTCTCTCTTCCCCATGTTATGGGGGAGGGAGGGAGGGAGGGAGGTGGAGGAGCTGGGGGCGTCGGCCATTGGGGGCGGGGCCAAAAGGGAAGCGCGGGCTTTGTTCCCGCGCTATGATAGTTACGGCGGGAACAGGGAAGCAGGAAGGAGGGGGCGTCGCACAGTGCGAGCCGAGGTCACGGGGGGAAGCCGAGGTCGGCCAGAGTTTGCTGACTTCTGGGAGCAACATGGGGGGGTGCAATTACGCTAGTGAGGGATCTAGCGGGGGGGGGGGGGGGGGAGTCAACTGGATTGCTGCTGCTGGGGAGAAGGGGGAGCTGGTATGGGGTGGGGTGGGCGGGGCGGGGGGGCACCGCCTGGGGGGTACACAGCTACGTGGGAACCGGGTGAGGAGCTGGATAATAAGAAAAAGGGGATGGCTAGTCAACAAGGGGGGGGGGGGGGTAAAGAGCCCCCCAACCCGGCTGATCACGTGGAATGTGAGAGGGCTGAACGGGCCGATAAAGAGGGCACGGGTACTCGCACACCTAAAGAAACTTAAGGCAGGCGTGGTTATGCTGCAGGAGACGCATTTGAAACTGATAGACCAGGTCAGACTACGCAAACGGTGGGTGGGGCAGGTGTTTCATTCGGGGCTAGATGCAAAAAACAGGGGGGTGGCCATACTAATGGGGAAGCGGGTAATGTTTGAGGCAAAGACCATAGTGGCGGATAGTGGGGGCAGATACGTGATGGTGAGTGGCAAATTACAAGGGGAGGCGGTGGTCTTAGTGAACGTATATGCCCCGAACTGGGATGATGCCAACTTTATGAGGCGCATGCTAGGACGTATCCCGGACCGAGAGGCGGGGAAGCTGGTAATGGGTGGAGATTTTAACACGGTGCTGGAACCAGGGCTGGACAGATCGAGGTCCAGGACCGGAAGGAGGCCAGCAGCAGCTAGGGTGCTTAAGGACTTTATGGAGCAGATGGGAGGAGTAGACCCCTGGAGATTTAGTAGACCTAGGAGCAAGGAGTTTGAGATTTAGTAGACCTAGGAGCAAGGAGTTTTCGTTTTTCTCCTATGTCCACAAAGTTTATTCACGGATAGACTTTTTTGTTTTGGGAAGGGCGCTGATCCCGAAGGTGACAGGGACGGAATATACGGCTATAGCTATTTCGGATCACGCTCCACATTGGGTAGACTTGGAGATAGGGGAGGAAAAAGAACAGCGTCCACCCTGGAGAATGGACATGGGACTATTGGCGGACGAGGGGGTGTGCTTAAGGGTGAGGGGGTGCATTGAAAGGTAATTGGAACTCAATGATAATGGGGAGGTCCAGGTGGGAGTGGTCTGGGAGGCGCTGAAGGCAGTGGTTAGAGGGGAGCTGATATCAATCAGGGCACATAAAGGAAAGCAGGAGGGTAGAGGACGGGAGCGGTTGCTGAAAGAACTTCTGAGGGTGGACAGGCAATATGCGGAGGCACCGGAGGAGGGACTGTACAGGGAAAGGCAAAGGCTACATGTAGAATTTGATTTGCTGACTACAGGTAATGCAGAGGCACAGTGGAGGAAGGCACAGGGTGTACAGTACGAATATGGGGAGAAGGCGAGCAGGTTGCTGGCCCACCAACTGAGGAAAAGGGGAGCAGCGAGGGAGATAGGTGGAGTGAGAGATGAGGAGGGAGAGATGGAGCGGGGAACGGAGAGGGTGAATGGAGTGTTCAAGGCATTCTATGAAAGATCATATGAAGCTCAGCCCCCGGATGGGAAGGAGAGAATGATGTGTTTTCTGGACCAGCTGGAATTTCCTAAGGTGGAGGAGCAGGAGAGGGTGGGACTGGGAGCACAGATTGAAACGGAGGAAGTAGTGAAAGGAATTCGGAGCATGCAGGCGGGGAAGGCCCCGGGACCAGACGGATTCCCAGTTGAATTTTATCGGAAATATGTGGACTTGCTGGCCCCGCTACTGATGAGAACCTTTAATGAGGCGAGGGAAAGGGGGCAGCTGCCCCCGACTATGTCAGAGGCAACGATATCGCTCCTCCTAAAGAAGGAAAAAGACCCGCTGCAATGCAGGTCCTATAGGCCTATTTCCCTCCTGAACGTGGACGCTAAGATTCTGGCCAAAGTAATGGCAATGAGGATAGAGGATTGTGTCCCGGGGGTGGTCCATGAGGACCAAACTGGGTTTGTGAAGGGGAGACAGCTGAATACGAATATACGGAGGCTGCTAGGGGTAATGATGATGCCCCCACCAGAGGGGGAAGCGGAGATAGTGGTGGCGATGGATGCCGAGAAAGCATTTGATAGAGTGGAGTGGGATTATTTGTGGGAGGTGCTGAGGAGATTGGCTTTGGAGATGGGTATATAAGATGGGAACAGCTGCTGTATAGGGCCCCGATGGCGAGCATGGTCATGAATGGACGGGGGTCTGAATATTTTCGGCTCCATAGAGGGACGAGGCAGGGATGTCCTCTGTCCCCATTATTGTTTGCACTGGCGATTGAGCCCCTGGCAATAGCATTGAGGGGTTCCAGGAAGTGGAGGGGAGTACTCAGGGGAGGAGAAGAACACCGGGTATCTCTGTATGCGGATGATTTGTTGTTATATGTGGCGGACCCGGCGGAGGGGATGCCAGAGATAATGCGGATACTTGGGGAGTTTGGAGATTTCTCAGGGTATAAAGTGAACATGGGGAAAAGTGAGTTGTTTGTGGTGCATCCAGGGGAGCAGAGCAGAGAAATAGAGGACTTACCGTTGCGGAAGGTAACAAGGGACTTTCGGTACTTGGGGATCCAGATAGCCAAGAATTGGGGTACATTGCATAGGCTAGATTTAACGCGGTTGGTGGAACAAATGGAGGAGGACTTTAAGAGGTGGGACATGGTGTCCCTGTCAATGGCAGGGAGGGTGCAGGCGGTTAAAATGGTGGTCCTCCCGAGATTCCTTTTTGTGTTTCAGTGCCTCCCGGTGGTGGTCACGAAGGCTTTTTTCAAAAGAATTGAGAAGAGTATTATGAGTTTTGTGTGGGCCGGGAAGACCCCGAGAGTGAGGAGGGGATTTTTGCAGCGTAGTAGGGACGGGGGGGGGCTGGCACTACCGAGCCTAAGTGAGTACTACTGGGCCGCCAATATCCCAATGGTGTGTAAGTGGATGGGAGAAGAGGAGGGAGCGGCATGGAAGAGATTGGAGAGGGCGTCCTGCAGGGGTACTAGCCTACAAGCTATAGTGACGGCGCGTTGCCGTTCTCACCGAAGAAATACACCACAAGCCCGGTGGTGGTGGCCACACTGAAAATCTGGGGGCAGTGGAGACGGCACAGGGGAAAGACGGGAGCCTCGGTGCGGGCCCCGATAAGAAATAACCATAGGTTTGTTCCGGGGAGAATGGATGGGGGATTTGGAGCATGGCAAAGAGCAGGGGTAACACAATTGAGAGATCTGTTCGTAGATGGGACAGTCTGGGAGCGCTGACGGAAAAATATGGGTTGCCCCAAGGGAATGCATTTCGGTATATGCAACTGAGGGCTTTTGCGAGGCAACAGGTGAGGGAATTCCCGCAGCTCCCGACGCAGGAGGTGCAGGACAGAGTGATCTCAGAGACATGGGTGGGGGACGGTAAGGTGTCAGACATATATAGGGAAATGAGGGACGAGGGGGAGATCATGGTAGATGAGCTGAAAGGGAAATGGGAAGAAGAGCTGGGGGAGGAGATTGAGGAGGGGCTGTGGGCTGATGCCCTAAGTAGGGTAAACTCATCGTCCTCGTGTGCCAGGCTAAGCCTGATACAATTTAAGGTGTTACACAGGGCGCATATGACTGGAGCACGGCTCAGTAAATTTTTTGGAGTAGAGGATAGGTGTGCGAGATGCTAGAGAAGCCCAGCGAATCATACCCACATGTTCTGGTCATGCCCGGCACTACAGGAGTTTTGGGTGGGGGTGGCAAAGGTGCTTTCGAAGGTGGTGGGGGTCCAGGTCGAACCAAGCTGGGGGTTGGCTATATTCGGGGTTGCAGAAGAGCCGGGAGTGCAGGAGGCGAGAGAGGCTGATGTTTTGGCCTTTGCGTCCCTAGTAGCCCGGCGCAGGATATTGTTAATGTGGAAGGAAGCCAAGCCCCCGGGTGTGGAGACCTGGATAAATGACATGGCAGGGTTTATAAAGTTGGAACGGATTAAGTTTGTTCTAAGGGGGTCGGCTCAAGGGTTCACCAGGCGGTGGCAACCGTTCGTCGAATACCTCACAGAAAGATAGAGGGAATGGAAAAGAAGAATACAGCAGCAGCAACCCGGGGGGGGGGGGGGGGGGGGGGAGGAATCAGAAGGACTCTCAGGGATGTTATTGTGTATGTATAGGTATTTGGTATATGTAATTGTATATTGGATTGTTGGATTGTATTTTTGGAGAGTATTTATCTTGGATAAGGCAGTTGCCATTTAGTTTTATTTTTGATTTTGTTCATATATTATTTATTTACTTGTTTAAAACTGGCCATTGTTATTTATATTGTTTTATTGCTGTGTAAAGGAAACGCTATGTGCTGTTATGTCTGGCCAAAAAATCTTGAATAAAATATATTTAAAAAAAAGTAAATCTAATTTGGAAATAAAAACTGAATGTCCCACTTTCTCAATGCAACCCTCCAAACGTGGGATCGGATAAGAATCCGTTCTTGTTACTGCATTAACCTTTTTATAGTCCACAAGTAATATTACAGCTAAAAAGATTGTGGAGGAGTTACTTAAACTTCTTGTCGAAGCACCGCACCTACGGGTACCATCTGGTTTAAGCACCATCACTATGGGTGAACTCCATTGGCTGCAACCCACTTCAATTGTGCCATTTTTAAGCATACTTTCAATCTCTTTGTTAACCTGTGCCAATTTTAAAGGGTTAAGTCTGTATGGATGTTGTTTGATTGGAACAGCATCTCCCACATCTACATCATGTATAGTCATTTTAGTACTTCCCAATTTATCTCCACAAACTTGCCCATGTGATATCAATGACTCTTTCAGGTCAGTTCGTTTTTCCTCTGGAAGATAGCTCAACAATGTATCCCAATTTTTAAGAACAACCTCGTTTTCCAATTTAATTTGAGGTATGTCAAATTCGCAGTCATCTGGATTTGGTTCGTCACTTTGAGGTAGAATCATTAAACCCTCCTCTTTTTTCTCTCCTTCCCGTTCAAAGTACCTTTTAAGCATATTCACATGACACACTCGGTGAGTTTTCCTTCTATCTGGTGTTTTTACCACATAATTCACCTCACTTAATTTCCTTTCAATCTGATAACGTCCACAAAACCTAGCTTTTAAAGGTTCACCTACCACTGGTAACAACACTAAAACTTTATCCCCACTGGCAAAACTACAAACTTTGGATTTCTTGTCTGCTACCCGTTTCATCACATTTTGTGCACCTTTTAAATGTTGTCTAGCCAATTCACCTGCTCTATTTAATCATTCCCTAAAATTTGACACGTAGTCCAATAATGTAATTTCCGATTTCTCACCATCAATTTTTCCTTAATTAATTGAAGTGGTCCTATTACCTCATGACCAAAACTTAATTTAAAAGGACTAAATTTGGTTGACTCATTAGGTGCATCCCTAATTGCAAACAGTACGAATGGAATTCCTTTATCCCAATCCTCTGGATAATCTTGACAATAAGCCCTCAACATTGTCTTTAATGTCTGATGCCATCTTTCTAACACTCCCTGCGATTCTGGATGGTATGCAGTTGATTTAAATTGTTTTATTCCGAAGCTATCCATAACTTCTTTAATAACCTGGAGGTAAAATTTGATCCTTGATCCGATTGTATTTCTATGGGTAGTCCATATCTAGTAAATAATTTAAGTAACTCCTCCACAATCTTTTTAGCTGTAATATTACGTACTGGAATGGCCTCTGGAAACCTAGTAGACACATCCATTATAGTCAAAAGATATCGATTCCCACTTTTGTTTTAGGAAGCGATCCTACGCAATCAATTAGGACCCTTGTAAAAGATTCCTTAAATGCTGGAATGGGTATTAAGGGCATTGGTTTTATCATTGCTTGAGGTGTCCCTATCACTTGACATGTGTGACATGATTGACAAATGTAACTACATGTTTATGTAGTCCAGGCCAATAAAAGTGTTTCTGGATTTTAGCTCGAGTTTTCCTTATCCCCAAATGACCTCCCACTGGTACCTCATGTGCAACTCACAACACCTCCTTTTCTATATCCTACCGGCAATACTACTTGATGAACTACTGCCCACTTTTCATCCGCCTACATATGTAAAGGTCTCCATTTTCTCATCAAGACATCACTTTTACGCTAATAACACTCTGGTATACATGCAGATTCCTCTTCCGTCTATGCTTTCTGATACATCCGTTTTATTTCTAGATCTTTTTGTTGTAACTCCGCCAATTTTCCTGAACTAAAAATATCCACCTCATCCTCCACCTGTTCTTGTTTTTTTTCAACCATCTGATCAAAAATCGTTTCTGACAATTGCACTTCAATGTCATCTTCACTCTTTGATTTCTCCTCTTGTCTTAACCTGTGACTTTGCGACCTTGTTACCACACAATCCGGAAAAATACCAGGATATTCGTCCTTCAACACTTCAGTTGTCTGATTTTCCACTGACTTATCAACCACAGTAGGCATCACTCCCGCCTGCGATACAGCTATATCATTACCCAAGATAAACTGTATTCCTGGACAAGATAGTTTCTCTATTACTCCTACTACCACTTCACCACTCTTCATTGGACTTTCCAACCTTACCTTATATAATGGAATGCTACTCCTCTCACCCTGAATTCCACATATTACCACCTTTTCTGGCAACATTCTTCCCAAACTCCATAACTCCTCATCTCTTACCATTAAAGATTGACTAGCTCCTGTACCTCTTAAAATTTTGACTTCTTTACCTTCTCCTCCTGATACACATGAGTAAACTTTACCCACACAAGTAAATTCTTTAAAGAGATCTGGCACCTTCTTATCAATCACCTCTTGATCAGGCTGTACAATCTTTTGCACCTCCTTCGCTTCACTTGGGCTATCTTTTACCACTTTAACAAACCCCACTGTCTTATCCTGTTTTACCACATCAGCCTTCCCAGTGCTTTTCTTCAACCACCAACACTGTGACTTTACATGGCCTAGTTTATTACAGTGAAAACATTTGAAACTTTTCATTTATTTTCCACCCTCCTGGATTTTGTTTTTAATTTGAGCTGCACTCTCCTTATTATCTCCCATCAGATCACCTTTGCCTCTACCACTTGAGTATTTCTCATGTCCCCAGTTTCTATCCCTCACAGGCTGAAACTGATGTCGGAAACCAAGCTTTGATTTATGAACTAATTCATAATCATCTGTCATTTCTGCTGCTAATCTTGCAGTTTTAACCCTCTGCTCTTCCACATGAGTTCTCACTGCATCAGGAATTGAAATTTTAAACTCTTCCAAAAGTATAATTTCTCTGAGAGCTTCATACGTTTGTGGTCTATTTTCAAAGCCCTTATCCACCTATCAAAATTACCCTGTTTGAGCCTTTCAAACGCCATGTATGTTTGACCAAATTATTTCCTTAAACTTCTAAACCTTTGTCTGTAAGCTTCAAGCACTAGTTCATATGCACCCAAGGTGGATTTTTTCACTTCCTCTTACGTCCCAGATACCTCCTCCGGTAGTGATGCAAACACTTCACTAGCTCTACCTACCAGCTTTGTTTGAATCAGTAATACCCACATGTTCTGTGGCCATTTCATTTGTTTCGCTACCTTCTCAAATGAAATGAAAAAGGCTTCCACCCCCTTCTTATCAAACCGTGGCAATGCTTGGACATATTTAAATAGATTCCCACCAAGCCTTCGACTTTGACGCTCTTTCTCACTATCCTCATCACTACCATCCAACTGTACGTTTCCTTTTAAGTCTGCCAATTTTAACTGACTGTCATGTTTCATGGCCATTTTCTGAAGTTCAAACTCTCTCTCTATCTTTTTCCCGGATCTGTATTTCCCTTTCTTTTTCTTTTTGTTCTGGTAGGGCTATTCTTTCTTTTCTCCTTTCTTCTCTCTCCTTTTCTTTTTCCTCTCTCTCTGTTTCTCTTTCCGCTCTCTCTCTTTCGTATTCAAGCTGCTTTAATTCTTTCTCATGTTCCATTTGTTTAATTTGCAACTGAATTTTTGCCATTTCCAATGAGTAAAACTCTATCTCAGGCAATTTTAAATGCTTAACCACCGCCATAATTACCTCATCTTTTCGCATTTTGTCAGGTACTGTTAACTGCAATGTTTTTGCCAAATCTAACGGTCTGCTTTTAGTCTCTGTCCATAAGGTACTGAGTGTGACAGTCTCCACCCCTAAAAACTTCAGAACCTCTGAAAGAGCCATTGTCCACAACACACTCCCCACTTAAACTAAAATACCACACCTGAAAAGCAACCACAATATGCTCACCCCTCACTGTCTTTAAGTTCACTAAGCCAATCCAATAGATAGACTTTTATCCCCCTCGAGCCCCCAATTGTTATGGGCCAGGGTTTAGAGAATCCCAAAGTGTATCATGAAGTTTACCTGACCCACAACTTTTAATAGACTGTGGTATGGGGAGCACACAGCTCACTCTACAGGTATGGCGCAGCAGAAATGGACCAGTATTTTTAAAACAAAACATTGTTTTGTTCTATGAACTCAAATTAACCTTTTTAAAACAAACAGTGAATAACTTAGCAACCATTAATTCAAAGATAACCAACAAAGAATACAACACTAAGTAGCCTGTATGCTGTCCTTTTACACCCAAAAGACTTAACAAACCTTTAAATAGAAGCACATCAGGGTTTACATTCAATACCGAAAACATTTATAATTCTGAATTCACCAAATGATTAAGAGATAGTCCTTCATGGCAGAGAGCTCAACAGTACAGCTGTTTTTGCTGACTTCAGCTGCAACACACTGAAAAACGAAACCAAAAAGACAGACACACCCAAGCTTTTCGCAAAGTGAAACTAAAAAGCAGAACCAGAGCTCAGCTCCACCCACACTCTGACATCGCTGCAGTAACATGAGCAGCCAAACATTTCTTAAAGCGACATTCTCATGACAGAGGTGTTCAAAATCATGACAGGTCAATGTAGGTGAGGAAAAACTGTTCTTGAGCCTTTCATCAATGGGAACAAGAGATACAGATTAAGGTAAATGGCAAAAGAAACAGTGGTGACAAGAGGAAAAACATTTTCACCCAGAGACTGGTTAAGATCTGAAATGCATTACCCAAGAGTGTGGTGGAGTCAGATACAATCGAGGCATTGAAGAGGGTCATTATCTGAAAATGAAGAATGTACAGGGCTACGGGGAGAAGTGGCAGGAAAGGCAGTAGGTAAGTTTCTCCTATAGAGAGTCGGCATAGACTCACAGTAAAGGGAAATAAGGAAATAGCAGGAGTGTTGAACTGAAACTTTTTGTCTGTGTTCACTCGAAGACACAAATAACATTCCGGAAATATTTGTAAATCTAGAGGTAAAAGGGCAATCACCAGTGAAGGGGTACTAAAACTATTAGAACTGAAGGCTGACAAGTGCCCAGGACCTGACAGCATCTTGAGGTCTTAAAAGATATGGCTGCTGAGACAGTGGGTGCATTGGTTGTAATTTTCCAAAATTACCTGGATTTTAGAAAGATTCAATCAGATTGGAAAATAGTGAATGCACCTCCTCTATTCAAGAGAGGAGGGAGACAGAAAGCAGGGATCTACAGGCCAGTTCGACAAACATGTGTCACAGGGAAAATACTTGAATCTATTATTAAGGGGCTAATAACAGGCGACTTATAAAATGGCAATGCAATCAGGCAAAGTCAGCATGATATTTTGAAAGGGAAATAGTGTTTAAATAATGTACAGTCTTCTGAGGAAGTAGCATGCAACATGGATAAAAGGGAACCTGTAGATGTGGTGTCCTTGGATTTCCAAAAGGCATTTGACAAGATGCCACATGTCAAAAGAGTTCATGATGTTGGGGGTAACAAATGAACACGGATAGAGGATTGGCTAGCTAACAGGAAACAGTAAATAAGTCATCTTTGGATTGGCAAGTTGTAACTAGTGGAGCCATGGGGATTAGTGCTGGGGCCTCAACTATTTATGATCTACATTAATGACTTGGATGAATGGACGGATTGTATTACTGCTAAATTTGCTGATAGCGCAAAGATGGATAGGAGAATAAGTTGTGAAGGGGCTATAAGGAGGTTGCAAAGGGAAATCAATAGGTTATGCGAGTGGGCAAAAATTAGCAGGTGGCATATAATGTTGGAAGATGTCTATTCTGGCAAGAAGAGAGAAGCATCATATTATTTACATGGAGAGAAATTGCAGAACTTGGTGGTACAGAGGTATCTGGATGACTTAGTACATGAATCACAAAAGGTTAGTGTGCAGGTACAGTAAATTATTAGGAAGCTAAATTGAATGTTGTTGTTTATTGCAAGGGAAATGGAATATAAAAGTCAGGAAGTTATGCTACAGCTGCACAGGGTATTGCTGAGTCCACAATAGAGAAATAATATAATTGCATTGAAGCTGTTCTGAGAAGGTTCACTCGAGTGATTACTGGGATGAAGGGGTTATCTTATGAGGAAAGGCTGGACAGTTTAGAAGAATGACAGGTGATCCTACTGAAAAGAGTGGATGCCGAGAAGATATTTCTTCCCATTCTGGCTCCTGGGTGGCTCTCCATCTATTCCGGCCCCTGGGTGGCTTTCGCCGCATCCCAGTCCCTGGATGGCTCTCTCACCAGCCCCTGGGCACCTCTCTCCCTGTCGCAGCCCTGGGTACCTCTCTCCCTGTCCCGGCCCTGGGTACCTTGTTCCCTGTCCCGGCCCTGGGTACCTCACTCCCTGTCCCGGCCTAGGGTACCTCGCTCCCTGTCCCGGCCCTGGGTACCTCGCTCCCTGTCCCGGCCCGGGGTACCTCTCTCCCTGTCCCGGCCCTGGGTACCTCGTTCCCTGTCCCGGCCCTGGGTACCTCGCTCCCTGTCCCGGCCCTGGGTACCTCGCTCCCTGTCCCGGCCCTGGGTACCTCGCTCCCTGTCCCGGCCCGGGGTACCTCGCTCCCTGTCCCGGCCCGGGGTACCTCGCTCCCTGTCCCGGCCCGAGGTACCTCTCTCCCTGTCCCGGCCCTGGGTACCTCGTTCCCTGTCCCGGCTCTGGGTACCTCTCGCCCTGTCCCGGCCCTGGGTACCTCGTTCCCTGTCCCGGCCCTGGGTACCTTGCTCCCTGTCCCGGCCCTGGGTACCTCGCTGCCCGTCTCCCGGCCTTGGGTACCTCGCTCCCTGTTCCGGCCTTGGGTACCTCGCTCCCTGTCCCGGCCCTGGGTACCTCGTTCCCTGTCCCGACTCTGGGTGGCTCTCACTCTGCTCCCAGCCCCTAGGTGCCTCTCTCCCCGTTCCGATCCGTGGGTACCTCTCTCCTTGACCTGGCCCATTGGTAGGTTTTTTCTTAGCTAAATTGTAAATGTCTTCAAAACCGCCTGGAAGTGGAAAGTTCATCCCTTGTTCAATCTTTTAAAACTGCTAACTGACACAACATTAATCCCGCTGAGCTGTATTAGCATTACTAGGAAATCCCAGTTCTATACAGCCCAATGTTCCAATGGCTGTTTTGACATTTGCATCTTTTTGAAGTGCACTCTCCTTCCCTATTCAACCTACTAGATGATAGATAAATATTTTTTGTCTGCTGTGACATAGGTGAAAAAAGAATTTACCTTCAAATTCTATAGACACTTTCCAATGCAGATGTTGCAAATGCCGTCGCAACTTATGACTATAGTTGGGTTTGAACTTTTCTTCTGGACACAAAGGACAAGTCTTCTTACCAGCTGAGGAAACATATAACACAGTATCAATGAAATTTAATTTTAAGGTTAAATTCCCATACTACTAAGGGCGGCATGTGGCACAGTGGATAGCACTGGGACTGAGGACCTGGGTTCGAATTCCGGCCCTGGGTCACTGTCCGTGTGGAGTTTGCACATTCTCCCCTGCGTGGGTTTCACCCTCACAACCCAAAGATGTGCAGGTTAGGTGGATTGGACAGGCTAAATTGCCCCTTAATTGGAAAAAAATAATAATTGGGTACTCTAAATTCAACAAAAAAAAAAATTTCCGCACTACTGTTTTCATCCACATCGGCAGTACTCACCATAATAACAGCTTGAGCAACATAATTAATTTGCAAACACTGGAATCCCATCCGGATTTTAATATATTAAAGAAGCATTTTTGCATACTAGATTTACCCGAAAATAATTGGCTACTGGGACAATACTGCATTCCAGCATGAATTTTGCAGTGAAATATTTTCATGGATCAATTCCATTTTTTTTCACGCTTTGTACCATTGGAAATGGAAAGGACCATATTACATCATGATCATCATTTGTGATGCTACAATGTAAGTTTGGTAAAATGTTTTTTCAGTGATTACAATGTCCCATTAAGAAGCAAACCTCAACTGAATCTATCCCAATAGCATTTTACCTCTGTGCTGCTTATTGTTCAATCTCCTGTTCAATTCCCGTAACAGCCTCCCCGAACAGGTGCCGGAATGTGGCGACTAGGGGCTTTTCACAGTAACTTCATTTGAAGCCTACTTGTGACAATAAGCAATTTTCATTTCATTTCATTTCATCTGCCAAGTGTCGAAGTTGGGGGTTTGAGTTGCGAGGCAGATGTCATTGGCATATATGAATTTTCAGGAGGTAGTTTTTGGAAGATAATTTGTGTACAATTTGAACAGGGTTGGAGCCAGTAATTAGCTTTGAGGCATCCATTGCTTTGTCTTTTCCAAGTACGTTTTGCCTGTCCAAGGCTAACTCTGAACCTTTGCTTGTTCAACATTGTTCTGATGCTTTTAGTCACCCGGGGTGAGGACCCGTGACAGTTCCAGAATGACCCTAGTGTGCCAAATAGTGACATAGGCAGCACGGTAGCACAGTGGTTAGCACTGTTGCTTCTCAGCGCCAGGGATCTGGGTTCGATTTGCAGCAAGGGTCACTGTCTTTGCGGAGACTGCACGTTCTCCCCGTTTCGGCGTTGGTTTCCTCTGGGTGCTCCGGTTTCCTCCCACAGTCCAAAGACATGCAGGTTAGGTGGATTGGCCATGTTAAATTGCCCTTTGTGTCCAAAAGGGTTGGATGGGTTAACTGGGTTACGGGAATAGGGTGGAGGTGTAGGCTTGGGTGGGGTGCTCTTTCCGAGGCGCGGTGCAGACTTGTTGGGCCGGATGGCATCCTTCTGCACTGTAGATTCTATGATAGATGCCTGGGAGGTTGAGGAACACAGCACCAGTCTTTTTCGGAGTTTTGCTGAAAGCCGTTTTCAATGTAGGTGCTAAAGGCCAGTATCTGCTCCCCTATGCTGTGGTCCTTACAGAAACCAGCTTGATCGACGCTAAGGACATTTTCTACGATTGTGGATATGTGCTGAAGGATGAGGCGTTGAAGGTTTTGATACGGGGTCGACAGGAGAAAGATTGGACAGTAGCTAGCTGCAAGAATTGGTTTTTTTCCAGATTTTAGTAGAGCGATGACTTTTGCGGTCTGCTATTTCTTTAGAATGGTGTTGGAATTTATGACCATCATGTAGAATCGGGTCAGCCAGGCAAGAGCTCAGGATCCCAGGTGTTTCATAAATTCTGGTGCAATATTGTCACATCCTACTACCTTGTCACACGTCGAGCTCTGCAGGATCTTCTTTAGTTCTACAACCTCAAAGGGTGCAGGGCTGATGTTCTCTCTGTGTTGCTGATGGTGCTATTTTAGTTCACCCTGGATCTTTCTTTTGGTGTGTTTGTCCAGGGGTGCGTTAGCTCTGACAATCAGGTGGCTGGAAACATGGTTGGGAGTAACTGAGGGGTGGTTTTGAGTGTTTGGCTTTGGGGCCACTCCAAGTCAATGAATTAGGCTCCAACACTTCCTGCAGTGTGTGAAGTGTAGCACTGCTACGGTTTCCTTCTGCTCGGTGAGGCACTGAGCTTGATCTTATGCCAAAAGCTTATTGTGATTTTTAGTTAACATAGGGCTGGATTCTTCGGCCGTGTCCACCGCAAGATTGCCACAGACACGATGCGGACCATGTACAGGTCCATTGATCTTGGGCAGGAATTTCTGGTCGCCGGGTGGGCATGGCTGAAGAATCTCGCCCATAGTGAATAAAAATGCAGAATCATCCAGTTTCATAAATGTATTGGTGGCGACTGCAATATATACCACAATGAAAGGTCATACATATTCCCTTCTGAACCAGTATGACCGAGTTGCTAATCTCATTAAGTCTTGGAACAAAAACAAATCCTTGCAGATGAAGAGCATGACGGAACAACCCTAACAAACCTTTATGTCTTTGGAAATAGTAAGGAATGAGTTATGTTCCCCTATTTCGTTGTGTACTCCAGTATCCAAGCTAAGAGGAGAGAAAAAAAAGCAGCACTGACAAATAAGCAGTCCAGCAAAACCCAAATTTTAAGAAGGTTTCCAAAAGCGCCCCATCATCTTTCTGAGTAATTGGTTTCTAAAGTACTTTGCTCCAAGTGGCAGACCATGCTATGCTTTTAAAGGGTGCGCTGCCTTTAGGTTTCTAGTTTATTTGCAAATAACCAGGAAAATTATTTCAATAGGGCTTATAAATCAATCAACACTATATTTGCTCTCAGCAAAGCAGAAAAACGTTGCTCTGTACGGTACTGGGAGTGCTAAACGAACTGTTTCCCTGCAGCTCCTGAATGTTTGGACTAACACTCACCTCCTTCAATGTCTATAAGATTCTTCAGATCTGTCAGAGTCTGTTGAATTGAGATGTGTCTTTCTGGTGAAAAAAAATATTTCAGTGCACTGGAATCAATTAAAAATACTCACTTTGCATATTCATCATATCCATTTTAAATTAGATTGTAAAAATAGTCACAGGACGGAATTCATTCTCTAGCACAGATGTATGTCAGCATCACTTCCTTAGAGATAAGTAGTCTTCCACCGATGCTTTTACTGAAGGGAAGTGGATAAAACAAAGAAAGGTGGGGAGGGAAAATAGTAAGTGCCACAAAGAAGAAGGGAAGAATAAGGGGAACACCAAGGGAAAGGTTTGAGCCAAGCCATCTCGAAGATTTTTTTTTTAGACAAGGTGGATATGAAACTCTTTTCGAAACAAACCTGCTGTTCCAGTTGTTGTAATTGGATCCAATGTTTCAGAAAAGGTTTCAAGATTTACATCAGTGGTGGTTGTTGTGCTAAAATTTTGAGTTGAATCAGCACCAGAGTGCAAGTCAATAGTGTCGCTGCCAACATCCTCAACATGGTCATTCTCAAAATTGAAAGCTGAAATATAAACAGGAGATCGGATATGAAACTTTGTTTATTGCAAAATTCCATTGTTCCTAATGGCAGTGAAAGAAAGAAAGAAAGAGAAAATGCTAGAAATCCAAAGCAGATCAGCTTCTGAAAGAGGATAGTGGGGTTAATATTTTGTGCCTCTGATGCACGATTATAGCTGACACGTCAGTGTTGTCAGTTGAATAACAATAAATAAAATGAAAATTTACACAAGCCAATACATTGTGTGAAATGTTTTATATGGGGCGGCACGGTAGCACAGTGGTTAGCGCTGTCGCTTCACAGCGCCAGGGTCCCAGGTTCGATTCCCGGCTTGCATCACAGTCTGTGCAGAGTCTGCACCTTTTCCCTGTGTCTGCATGGGTTTCCTCCGGGTACTCTGGTTTCCTCCCACAAGTCCCGAAAGAGTGCTTTAAGATAATTTGGACATTCTGAATTCTCCCTCTGTGTACCCTGTAGCCATCTGGGATGGCCACGTCCCGATTACAAAATGGACTCTTGCAAAGACTGCAGGGAAAATTGGACAATGCTAAGAAACAAGCAGGTTCAAGCTCTGTCTGTTGATTAGAACCTTGAACGCTCAGACAGGACAGAAACTACCAAACAATTTACATACTAATGAGCCATCGCCGGGGACAAAAGGGAAACATTTAGATACACAATGTTAGGACAGACTCCCCGGCGCCAGAAGAAGCTAAGACAAAGCAGACTGACAGTGACCAGGACATGCCCAGCGATCAGGGAACCACCCCTCTATTGGAGGAAAATCAATACCAATTTGGGAAAGACCCAATTAGTTGAGGCCAAGTTCAAGGCCCGCCCAAAAGAGCGCGAAGCCTTTTGGGTATAAAAGGTATCCCCCAAGGGCTCTCCTTTGGCTTTGGCTCTCAGCGAAGAGAGAGACCTGCCTAGCAACTACAGCAGACCAAGTAAGTTCCAAGTCAACGCACGCTACGAGATAGACGCTCCTAGTTGCTACACTGTAAACAGCTCAACCTAGCAGCCTCAGAACCGAGCAATGGCCATTGTTCCTCTGACCGAGTGGGAGCCCGAAGCCAAGTAGAGGCCTTAGTAATAGTGGTAGTTTAGTTTTGTAGAGTTTATGCAGGAGTAGATTTGACTGTGTGTAAATAAATGAGCATTGCTTTTGAACTTACTAATTGGTGTATCGAGTCATTGATCAGTATTCTGCTCTGAACCTTGTGGCAGTGTCGAAAGATACCTGGCGACTCTTGAGCAAACGTGATTAAATAGAGCCAAATTAAGAGCCAACCAAAAGTTAGCAATAACCCGAACAGGTGTCGGAATGTGGCAAGTAGGGACGTCTCACAGTAACTTCATTGCAGTGTTAATGTAAGCCTACTTGTGACAATAAAGATTATTATTATTATATTTAAAAAATAAATACATTTAGAGTACCCAATTCATTTTTTCCAATTAAGGGACAATTTAGCGTGGCCAATCCACCTACCCTGCACATCTTTTGGGTTGTGGGGGTGAAACTCATACAAACACGGGGAGAATGTGCAAAATCCACACGGACAGTGACCCAGAGCCAGGATCGAACCTGGGTTCTCGGCAACGTGATGCAGCTGTGCTAACCACTACGCAACCGTGCTGCCCATTATTATTATATCTGTTAGTCGTAACTCATTACCTCAAACTGCACTTACCATCACAATGGCCATATCTCTATACCACCAGTCCAGTTACATGACAATGTTTTCTACGGGTCAAATGCCTTTCTCTGGATTCAACACAAGTTTGGAATTATATTGAAAAGCAGAATACTGTGGATGCTGGAAATCCAAAATAAAAACCGAAAATGTTGGGAATACTCAGGTGTAGCATCATCTGTGGAAAGAGAAACATTAATTTTGTTTCTCCACAAATGCTGCCAGACCTCCTCAGCATTTCCAGCATTTTCTGTTTGATTTTGAAATTATATAGTTGAGTGTTTTTTCTACATTTTAAACTTACACATGTCTTCTTCCAATCACAGTTTTCTTCACAGAAACTGACTTCCCCATGAAGTTCGTGCACATATTCAATCTTGGACATATCTTCCCCTGATACATCACAGTTTGGCCATCCCAGCTGGGGCCTTACTGGAGCAATGCGCGTCAACCCCTTACTTCCTCTTTTGGTTACAAAGTAATGCACCAAGAAGGGGTCCTTATACCCAAGTGCTCTCAAGTAATAGTGACTTCTCACCTCTCTATCCCATCAGGAATCTTGAACCGCAGATCTCTCCTTCTCCCCCACCAAGCCTCTTACTGTTGTCTATCTGTTTCACAGAATCATAAAATCCCTACAGTGCAGAAGGAGGCCATTCGGCCCATCAGGTCTGCACCAACCCTCCGAAAGCGCACCCCATCCCGGCCCACTCACCAATCCTATCCCCACAACCCCACCACACCTGCAAATCTTTGGACACTAAGGGGCAAATTAGCATAGCCAATTCACCTAACCTGCACATCTTTGAATTGTGGGAGGAAACCGGAGCACCCGGAGGAAACCCATGCTGACACAGGGAGAATGTGCAGACTCCACAGGCAGTCACCCAAGGCTGGAATTTTACACGGGTCCTTGGCGCTGTGAGGCAGCAGTGCTAACCACTGTGCCACCATGTCGTTTTTCAGTCAATGGACTTTACACCACTCTTCTAAATGATGTAGAAATATAGAAAATAGGAGTAGGCCATTCGGCCCATCGAGCCTGCTCTGCCATTATGATCATGGATAATCATCCAATTCAGTAGCCTGTTCCCACTATCCCCCCCGTATCCTTTGATTTTATGAGCACCAAGAGCTATATCTAACTCCTTCTTGAAAACATACAATGTTTTGGCCTCAACTGTTTCCTGTGGTAGAGAATTCCACAGGCTCACCACTGTCTGGGTCAAGAAATTACTCCTTATCTCAGTCCTAATGGTCTACCCCATATCTCAGACTGTGACCCCTGGTTCTGCACTTGCCCGCCATCAGGAACACCCTTCCTGTATCTATCCTGCCACGTCCTGTTGGAATTTTATAGGTTTCCATGAGATCCCACTCGTACTTCTAAACTCCAGCGAATGTAATCCTAACTGACTCAATCTCTCCTCAGATGTCGGTCCCGGCATCCCAGGAATCAGTCTAGTAAACCTTCACTGCACTATCTCCATAGCAAGAGCATCCTTCCTCAGATAAGGAGACCAAAAGTGCACACAATATTCTGGTGTCGAAAAACACCCCGCCACACACGCCCAAAACGGGAATCTGTTTTTGGGTGTTAGATTGCACCCATCATATGTAGTTCCCTCTGTGCATTTATGGTATCAGAAATATTTATCTATAGTTTATTTCCCTCCATTTGAACTACTGAATAATATTTAGACTCTAAATTCCTACTTTGTTGTGTACTCCATATTAATGAGTCCAAATGATTGGACAATTCAAAATCTTTCAGTTCAGAAACCAACTTTGAATTTTCTGTAGGCTGAATGGCAGTTAGATAATTGATAAAATGATCATTAGTAAAATAGTTCATAACTTTGGGTTTTTAATATTACGAAAGGTTGTTTCTAAGCAGTCCATAATCTCCTGCTATTAATATAACAGCAAAACACTGCAGATGCTGGAAATCCAGACTAAAAACAGAAAATTATGGAAAACCCAGCAGGTCTGGCAGCATCTGCAGAGACAGGAACAGAATTAATTTAATGTTTCAGACACACTGCAAGCCCATTGTCGTGACATCATATTACACCAGCCCACAGATGCATATTATCAGTTGCCTATCAGAGTTCCTTCCATTGACTGTTCTCCAAACCGCCCAACCTTACGATAGTAAATCTTCAGTGGAAATTTCTGCATTCCGTACATTTTAAGGAAGGGATTTGAACCAGGGTGTTGAGTTTTGGATTGTCCACAGTTGCTTTTTCATTGGCCTGCTCAGAATCATGTAGCCAACTGAATGATTTATTTTGGGCTGCACACTTGCTAATTGTGTCATTATCTGCATTTATGTAGCATCTTTAATATAAAGTAAATTGTTCCTAGGCAAAGGATAGATAGAGAATCAGTCAGAAATGTATCCTGAGGCTAAGAGATGGGGCGGAGGAAGATTGGTCACAATGTATTTTAAGCACAATCTTAAAGGAGAAGAAGCAGAGAGTTGAGAGAGAGAATTCCAGACAACTGTTCTTCGAAGGCTGTAGGCACAATGCAAATAATGAGCAAAAGGAGGCAAGAAAGTACATGGTAGAATTAATGGGGTGGGGGAGGGGATGCTAGAGTTAATAGATAGGTAGGGAAACTTGAGGCCATAAATCAATTCAAACATAAGCATTTAAAATTGGATACATGGGACCTGGATGGCAAGGGCAGGAAATAATCAATGAGCGTGATATGATGCAGGCAGCATTTTTATTAAACATGAGCTGAAGGTTTAGGATAGGAGCTGGGAAAGAAAGTATTGCAATAGTTGAGTCCAGAGGTGATAAAGACAAATGAATTTCTGCAGCAGATGGGCTGTTGTAAGGGTGAAAAATGGGTGGTGAAACAGAGGCAGTAAAAGCAGGCATTTTTGTGCTGGAGAAGATGGAGGATTGTAAACTCAACCTGCGACCATAAAAGAGGCAAAGGTTGCAACCAGTCTCGTGCAGGCTGAGATTAGTGTGTTGGGGGGGGATAGAATATGCGGTAAGAGTTTGTAGCCAAACAAACAGTGGCTTTATTCTATCCAGTGTTTAACAGGAGGAAATTGCAGCTCATCTAGACTTACAAAAAAGCAATTACAAAGATGTGAGAGAAGAAGAGCACGTGTTGCCAAAATACTTTACAAAGATTTTCCCATGTCTTTGGACAAGATTGCCAAGACACAGCATGCAGTTGAGGAAGAGGAGCAATCCAAGGTTCAATATTTGGGAAATTCCAGGGTGAGAAGTAATGCTTTGGTGACAATAGGATAGTTAAGAATGGAACCAAGTGAAGAAAGTCCCACTGCACTCGACATGTGTGTGAGGTTGCCAGTTGCAGCCAGTCTGCATGTTTATAGAACACTGAGAACCATTCTCAGCTGTTTTAGACCAAGACTAGTTGTATTGCTCAAGTATAAATAAGGGACGAGAAAGGTACACATAGGTCACTCTCTCCTGACACAAATATAGAATAAGTGTTGTTATCAAAATCTGCTTGTCTGCTCTGTGCCATCCTAACACATTATCCCCCCTTGTTCAATTTCAGTCCCTCATTTCTGTGTCATATTCTGGTATAGTGCTGTGATAATTTTGAAAGCCAGACTTTTGAACATCTATTTCCAGATCTCCATGAAAATGAAAGCAAAAGGAGTGCAACACATCGGAATGAGAGATACTGAAAAAAAAAGTGTTGCATAGACATACTAGCAAAGATTTGAAAAGTATATGGACATACAGAACAGACACAGAAAAGGAAATACACCAGAGTGTGAAATGAAAGAGATAAGAGTGAACGAGGACAGGTGCAATTAAGAGTTAGGCTAAAAAAGGGGTTATCCCCATCAGTTACCAATTCCATACACCCTTCCAACTCTATCAACTTCAACAGAACTAAGTCCGGCATATAAAAGATGGTAAATATAACATTAAAAAAAACATATTTCACAGAAAGGCAAAATCCAGCTTCATCCCCCAAAGAATTGCATAAGCAAAACGTTCTGAAACGTGATGCCAGTGAGCAATTAAAGGTCAACTAAATTAAAATTTTAGTCATCTTGTAAAAGTCTAAATTTTGAGCATGAAAATATATGAATTTAATATATGAGTTTAATGAGAGGCATTCACTAATCTGTACAATGCCAAGTTACATTGCTCCTCGCTGAACTCCCCGTTTATGAACTTTCTCCCTTTGATGGAGAACTACTTCCACACCTGCCTCTCGGCTCCGTCCCAGGATCAGGCCCACAGACGGAGCTCTGCGGTCAGGCCATCAAACGAACTCCACCAGAGTTTTCCGAAAATACAGACACTGTGAAATCAAATTCGCAGCTTTTTTCCCTATTTTTAAAAAAAGACACGAGACTCCAGTATAAAATTCAGTAAGTGAGCCTCAACCCGCTCACTTATATCCTACTTGAGGTAGTGTCCTCCTGGTGCAGGTCTCCTGCTTGCTGCTCCGCCATGTTACCAAGTGACGTGAATAATTGGTGGGGAAGGGGGTGCTGCCAGAACTGCGCATGCGCCTTTCCTGCAATGGATCCTGGGGATTGTAGTCCACTCGGGTCTGCTGGCCGGAAAGTATCGGGAGGCAGTCGAACTCCCAGAATGCCTCATGCGTAGCAGAGTTCATCACCTGAGAGCAGCGGAGTTTTGTTTTGAGCAACGACACCTCGTATCGTTGCACTGAGAAGGTGCCGTGCGCGAGGCCCGTTTGGTATATTTGTCGTGAGTATACATCCTGGCGATCATTTCCCAGCAGAGCTGTGGTTATTGTCATTGTGTCGTTGATTTGGAGGAGGCCCGGGCTCCTGGAGTATAAGTGGTGCCGACAGACGCCACTTGTCATGCGCATGACTCACTGTGGAGTCGGGCGGGTCAAATTTCCCAACGTAGTGGGGGCTAAACCTGGCAGCGTCCAACCTCTGGGGTGACGAGTGTATCCCTCGTTAGGTACTTCAAACTACTTGCCATTGATTTGAACCAGAAAATGCGAGCCCACGCGTGGGCCAGGCAGTAATGAAGAAGATAGCACAGAAGACGCCACAGCTGAAAAGTCCACTCACCGGACGGACCGGGAAGAGGCCTTTTGGCCCCTCGAACCTCTTCTGCCGTTCAGAGAGATCATGGCTGATCTGCAAGCTAACTCCATTTACTTACTGGCCCTTGCTGCATAAACACGTAATAGCATTGGTCAACACAAATCCATTCATTTTGAATTTAAAATTAACAATTGAGTGAAACATCAATTGCTGTTTGAGGAGGAGAGTTCCAAACTTGTGTCACCCTTATGTGCAAAAGTGTTCCCTAAATTTCACTTGTGTGAACTCTGGTTCTAGTTATTAGACAATGCCCTCTTGTCTTGGCCATAAATTATTCTTTATCTGCAAGCTGTAGCGAGGGCTCTTGGCATTCCAATTAGGACACTAAAAGAACAGTTTTAATGATAATACAGACAGTTCTACTTTGATTCGATTAACATTGTTATGGATCAGGGTTTAAAAACTCCAAAGTATTATGGAGTTCACCTGACCTGTAACTTATGTTGAATTTGGCAAGGGTGAACACAAGAGCCCTCACTTGAGGTGTGATTCAACAGTCTTCCCAGACACTTCAATCAAAGTAAGTTTTATTCTAAGAACGGAGTTAACATATGTATATAAAAACAAACAGCAAGAATTCTTATTAAACAAAGACACCACACAGTTGCATTAATCTATGTTTAACACTTAATGAATTCCCTCTTTAACTGTTCCAATTCAAAAACAAAATCCCATAAACCAAAAACCCCTTTTCAATGGCGTGGCCCAGCTCTCTGCATTCTCACATGAATAAGACTGGCTTTCCCTGATATTCTGACCCCGTCTCACCAGTAAGTTTAAACCCTTCTGGAAAGCAAACAATATCTAAAGCCACCACCAAGGTGATTTTTACTGGAACCGATATTTAAATTGAAAATAGAGAGAGACGGGGCAAACACTTCTGTTCTCTGTCTGAGTCCACAGCACTCAAATGTGAAAGCTGAACTAAAAACCAGCTCTGAGCCACAGCCCAGCTCCCCACACACAATGACATCACTGAAGCCATGTGATAAGACAAAAACCTTTCTTAAAGGGACACTCACATGACAATATACCAATCATTTGTTACTAGTTATCCATGTCCAATCGTGGCTATTGGTTAAGGTTGCATCATAGATGTATTTAAAAATAATTAACCAATCATAATTTTTTTTAATAAACATTTTATTGAGCTATTTATGGTTTTATAACTAACAGAAAAAACAGTGTACATACAAATATAAACATAGTGCAAAAGCCGTCTTCCTCTCTCACAGGTCCCACCTTTTCTAACCCCCTACTCTAAGCTAAACTAAACCCCAGCCCCCCGACCCTCCCTTCTGCTGACGGTTAATTTTCCCTAAAGAAGTTGACTAACGGCTGCCACCTCCGGACGAACCCTAACATTGACCCTCAGGGCGAACTTGATTTTCTCCAAACAGAGAAAGATAGCCATCTCTCCGACTTCGGGGGCTTTGAGTCCCTCCAAGCTAATAATATCTGTCTCCGGGCTACCAGGGAAGCAAAGGCCAGAACGTCTGCCTCTTTCTCCTCCTGGATTCCTGGGTCTTTCGCCACTCCGAAAATCGCCACCTCTGGACTCGGCGCCACCCTTGTTTTCAATACATTGGACATGACGACATCTGCAAACCCATGCCAGAATCCCCTGAGCTTCGGACATGCCCAGAACATATGAACATGGTTCACTGATCCTCCCGCACACCTTGCGCATCTGTCTTCCACCCCAAGGAACCTGCTTATCTGGGCCACTGTCATGTGAGCCTGGTGAACGACCTTAAACTGTATCAGGCTGAGCCTGGTACATGTTGTGAATGCGTTGACTCTGCTCAATGCATCGGCCCAGAGACTGTCCTCTATCTCTCCTCCCAACTCCTCTTCCCATTTGTGTTTCGGCTCCTTGGTTTGTGCGTCCTCTGACCCCATAAGCTCCTTATAAATGTCTGAAACCCTCCCTTCTCCCACCCACACTCTGGAAACTACCCTGTCCTGTATCCCCCTTGGTGGTAGGAGCGGGAAGGTTGAGACCTGCCTGCGTAGGAAGTCCCGCACCTGCAGGTACCTAAACTCATTCCCTCCCGTCAGTTCAAATTTCACCTCTCGTTCCCTCAAGCTGGGAAAGCTCCCTTCTATAAACATATCGCTCATCCTCTCGATCCCTGCTCTCTGCCACCTCCGGAACCCTCCATCTAACCATCCCGGGGCAAACTGGTGATTATTGCAAATTAGGTACCAGACCGATGCTCCCTCTGCCCCCACATGTCTCCTCCATTGCCCCCAGACACTCAGGGCTGTGACCACTATGGGGCTGGTGGAGTAGCGTGCTGGCGGGAACGGCAGAGGCAGTTACCAACGCACCCAAATAGTACCCTTACAAGAAGCCGCCTCTACTCGCTCCCACACCGACCCCCCCCCCCCCCCCCCCCCCCCCCCCCCCATCCACTTCTTAAACATGGCTATATTCGCCGCCCAGTAATAATTACTAAAGTTCGGGAGTGCCAGCCCGCCCTCCCCCCGCCTGCGCTCCAACATCCTTTTTTAACTCGCGGGGTCTTACCCGCCCATACAAAGCCCGAGATCACCTTGTGGACCCGTTTAAAAGAGGACTGAGGAATAAAGATGGGGAGACACTGAAACACAAACAGGGATCTAGGGAGAACTGTCATTTTCACTGTCTGTACCCTCCCAGCCAGTGACAACGGGAGCACGCCCCATCTCCGAAAATCCTCCCTTCGTTGGGTCTACTAGTCGGGACAGATTAAGCTTGTGCAGCCGTTCCCATTCCTGCGCCACCTGGATGCCTATGTACCGAAAGCTTCCCCCTACCACTCTAAACGGCAGCTCCCCCAATCGCCTCTCCTACCCCCTTGCCTGGGTCTCGAAAATCTCGCTTTTCCCCATGTTCAATTTATAACCCGAAAACCAGCCAATTTCCGCCAGTGTGAACAACAGCGGGGAGAGGGGGCATCCCTGCCTCGTCCCCCGATGCAGCCTAAAATAGCCCGATGTCAGCTTGTTCGTCCGAACACTTGCCACGGGCACCTGATACAGCAGCCTGACTCAGTAAATGAAGCCCCACCCAAATCCAAACCACCCCAAAACCTCCCACAGATAATCCCATTCCACCCGGTCAAATGCCTTCTCTGCTTCCATTGCGACCACTCCCTCTACGTCCCTACCCTCTGGGGGCATCGTGATAACATTCAACAGCCTTCTTACGTTGGCCGGCAACTGCCTCCCCTTAACAAATCCCGTCTGGTCCTAGCTAACAATTTGGCGTCTACATTTAGTAGGGAGATCGGTCTGTAGGACCCGCATAACTCTGGGTCCTCATCCCACTTCAGGATCAATGAGATAGTGGCCTGTGACATTGTCGGGGGCAGCCCCCCCTCTTTCTCTTACCTCGTTAAATGTCCTCCTCAGCAGTGGCCCCAGCATCCCAGAGAACTTTTTGTAAAACTCCGCGGGGTACCCATCCAGTCCCGGGACTTTACCCGACTGCATGGCCTTCAGCCCATCTGCTATCCCAACCCGATCGGGGCCCCCAGCCCTTCTACCAAGTCTTCATCAACCTTTGGGAACTTCAGCCCCCCTAAGAATTGCCTCATCCCCTCTGGCCCAGCTGGGGGTTCCGACTCGTACAGCCTGCTGTAGAATTCCTCGAACACCTTAGTGACCCCAGCTGAATCTCCGACAAGGTTCCCATCTCTGTCCCTTACTTTCCCAATCTCCCTGGCCGCCTCCCGCTTTCGAAGCTGCTGCGCAAGCATTCTACTGGCCTTCTCCCCATATTCATAGATCGCCCCCCTCGCCTACCTCAGCTGCTCTTCCGCCTTCCCTGTAGTTAACAAGCCAAACCCCCCCCGCCATATAACCAGCTTATGCGAATCCAGGTCCGGGATCTTCCCCAACATCCTCCTTATGAACTCCACATCATCCCAATTTGGCGAGTACGCATTCACGAGTACTACCAGCAGCCCCTCCAGCTTCCCACTGACCATTATGTACCGACCTCCCACGTCTGCAACTATTCTTCCCGCTTCGAATGACACTCTCTTATTAATCAGGATCGCAACCCCTCTAGTCTTGGAGTCCAGCCCTGAGTGAAAAACCTGTCCGACCCATCCCTTCCTTACCGCACGCATCCGCAGGCCCGCCCCCCAGGCAGCCTCCTCCTCCGACCTCCCTATTGTCTCACAGCAAAAGTCCCTCCCTGTCAGCAGAACATTCCCCCCCCCTACTCCCCCCTAGTAACTGCACTATGCACACAGCCCCCTCCAACAAGCATACCATCTGCTCACCCTCCACTGCGCTTCCATGAGCTAGCCCGCCCAGCTATCTTTGTGACCCCTCGCATGGTGCCAGGCATACCCCCCCCCCCCCCCCCCCCCCCCCCCCAGACACACACATGCAAACTTAAACAATCCAAACCCAATTGCCCAAAAGAAACACGCAAAGTAACTCAAAAAGATCAAACATCTAACATTCACAGCTCCATCCCCCATCAGTGCAAATTTTAACTCAAGCAGCTCGTCCGCAGACCCCAACTCAATACAAAAGGCATTACAAGTAATATCCAAAGACAGAAAGTTTTCTTTTATAAAAAAAAACTGAAGAGAAGAGAGAAAAAACCCCACATGAACACTGCAGCAAAGTTCAGTCCAAACACCTCCGTCTGCTACCAGCCCTTTCTTTCTAGCGAAGTCCATCGCTTCCTCGGGCGACTCGAAGTAGAAATGTTGCTCTTCGTGCGTAACCCAAAGACGGGCTGGGTACAGTAGTCCAAACTTTACCTTCTTCTTAAAAAGGGTCGATTTTATCTGGTTGAACCCTGCTCTTCTCCTGGCCACGTCCGCGCTCAGATCCTGATATATATGCAGGACACTGTTCTCCCATTTGCAGCTCCGTGTCTGCCTGGCCCACCGTAGAATGCACTCCTTGTCCATGTACCTGTGGAATCTCACTACCATTGCTCTCGGGGTGTCACCCACATGCGGCTTTCTCACTAGCGCTCTATGCGTCCTGTCCACCTACCAAGGTTGGGAGAACATCCCCTCCCCCAGTAGCTTCTCAAACATAGCCGCTACGTATGCCCCTGCGTCCGTTCCTTCGGATCCCTCCGGAAGACCCACGATTCTCAGGTTCTGCCGGCGGGACCTGTTCTCTCGGTCCTCCACCTTCTCCAGGAGCCTTTTCTGCTGGTCTCTCAGCATTCCCACCTCCAACTCCACTGCAGCTTGGTGCTCCTGCTCAGTCAGTGCCTTCACCACTTTCTGGATCGCCCGATCTTGAGCATCCAGTCTGAGTTCCAGTCGCGCAATGGACTCCTTAATCGGGTCCAAGCATTCCTGTTTCTGCTTGGTGAAGCACTCATGCAAAAACTGCATTAACTGCTCCGTCGACCGCTGGGTCGTCGAGCCAGAGCTCTGGTCGTCCGCCATGCTTTCTCCCGTTGCATTCTCAGCCCAAGCTTTCTCCGTTCGCCTATTTCTTCCTTTGCAAGCACTTCTGGTCCGCTTATCCATGCACTGATGGAGGATTCCTCTTCACAATTGCGTCCAACATCAGTTTTCCACTTCAGATCCGACAAAAAATCGGAACAAAGAAAAGTACAGCACAGAAACAGACCCTTTGGCCCTCCAAGCCTGCGCCAACCATGCTGCCCGTCTAAACTAAAATCTCCACATCCGGGG